>NW_006711151.1:587094-1187094 GCF_000167675.1 Trichoderma reesei QM6a
TAGAATACTCTTGCTTAACTGCACTATAAGCTGCTTTAGTAAACTAGAATATAATTCTTAAAAAATAAAAATATATTCACTTAATAATAAGATATTTAGCTTAATTTACTAAAATTTAAAAAAAAGTAAAAGAAGCTAATTAAGCTAAAGCTATTAAAGTAAGCTATTATTTAAAAGATTATAAAAATTATTTTGTGTTTAGACTTTATAATATTAATATAAGAGGGAAAGCCTACTAAATTAAAAAGCTATTAAAAAGGATTATTTAAAGTAAAAGCTAGAAAAGGCTAAAGCTCTTATACCTTATATAATATAAATAAGTCTAAAATATAAAAAGCTAATATACTAGAATTTTATAAAAACATATTAAAGATATTTAGATTAAGGACTAGGTATTTAAAAATTAAATAAAATAAGCTAATAAGCCTAAGGTAAGCACTAAAGAACTTTTATAAATAAGGCAGGAGATAAGGTAATATAATAAAAGGAGGTAGACCTTACTTAAACTAATAGTAATATAAGGGATAACTATTAGAAAAGTATTAAAATTATAAAGGAGCTATATGCAGGCTTGCTTAAGAAACTTAGCTTATACCTACACTTTTAGACTTCTTTTTCCCCTATATATAATCTTATTTATTTTTTACTTTAATTACTTTTTTTCTTTTTTATATTAATCTTTATCTTTATTTTACTTTTTATTTACTTACTAAAGATATATATCCTTATTTTAAAATTACTTTTTAAAAACTCCTAACCCTTACTTTTATATATTTATAACCTATATAAATATTATATACTATACTACTTACTGCTTAATTACTAACACTTACTACCTATATTTAGAAATTATAGCTTTTATAGCTAATACTAAGAAAGTATAAAATAAATAAAAAGGGCTATAACTAATTTAAGCTTAAAGAAGTAAAAAAGCTTACTTAAAAGTAAAAGTAGAAGGCTGCTAAATAGGAATTTTAAAAAATATAGCTAATATAAAAACTAGTAAAGAACTTATAATTAAATATTAAGTCTTTACTAAAAGGTGCTTAATAATAAATAAGAGGTATTTACTAAATAAAAAACTAAATAGCTAATAAAAAACACTATAATTAAAAGTTAATTTTAAGACTTAAGATTTTAAATATTATATTAAAGCTATATATTTAGGATATAGCTTCTTAATATATAAACTAGTATTTACTTATAAACCTAAAAGTAAAAGTAATAGTAATAGCAGTAGCCCTTCCTTAAAAGGTTTTAACTTAAAATAGTATTTAAAATAATAAAAGTATAAACTTTACTTTATTTTATATATATTAATTATATTTACTAATAATAACTTAGTAATTTAATAAGCCTTAATTAATAATGCTTTAAAAAATATCTTTAAGATATAGTATCTGCAGGCATACTTATAAAAGGCAGTAATTATTATAAATAATTTAGTAATAAAAAGTCTTTTAAAACTATTAATTATAAAAGACTTATTTATCCTAAATATAATAATATTAATTAAAAAGTAAATAAAGCCTTTTAAATTTATATATAAGGCTTTACTATTTATTTTAATAAAGTATTTTAAAAAACTTTTAAATATATTAAGAGTCTTTATATATAAAATAAAGCATAAAGTGCTTTTACTTAAAAATCTTATTTTAATAACCTAGCTTTAGGCTAATATTATAGCTTTACTAAATAAAATAAATAAGCCTTATATAAAGTATATATAAAATAAGAAAAGAGATAGTAAAAGATAAAAAAAGAAGAGATTATATAAAAAAGGAGATTAATTAAAAAGATATAAAATAAATAAAATTAAGAATAATATCCTTAATATAGTATTATAAGAAATATTACTTTACTTTAACTACTAGCTTAAGTAAATAAAGTAAATACAGCTAGTAAAATATATTTACCTTTTTAAATAAATTTATAAAGCCTTAGACCTTAACCTTAAAGAGCTTAAATTAAACTTTAAAAAGGAGAGTTTATTAATAAAGGAATTTATAATAATAGTATTATTAATATAAGTTAAAATACACCCTTTATTAGCTATATAAGCCACTATAAATAATATAATAGTTTATATAAAGGTGCTGCTAACCCCTTTTTAAATCTTTAAAATAAGCCTACTTAAAATAAATAAACTGCTTATATACTTATACACTATAAATATAAAAATCACTTTAGTAGGCCTAGAAAAGATTTTATTAATAAAACTACCTTTATATAAGTAACCTTATACTTTAATTAAATATTTTATTATAAAGGTATTTTAGCTAATTTATAAATAAAAATTATTAGCAGTATTTTTTAAGACTTATAAAATAAAAATAAAGAAAGTAGTAAAAGCTATATAAAAGTTATAAGACTTTATAAAAGAAAATAAGATCTTATTTACCTTAATTATTATAAATCTTATAACTGCTATATTTATTTTACTAAAGCTACCTTTTATAAACCTTATTAATATTATAATAAAGCTAAAAGGTAAAATAAAAGTAAATAAAAAGATAAAAGTAAATAAAAAAAAGAACTAGAATATAAAAAATAATTTTTTATTAAATACTTTTAAGTATATTTTACTAATATTAATATAACACCCCTTAATTTATTAAAAATAAATTAATAAAGTAAAAATATATTATAACTTTTTAATTTTATAATATATTTAGCCTGCATTTAAATATACTTTAAAAGTAGCTAATAATAAAATATTAATACTATAAGATATAACTATTTTACTAATTATTTTTAAAAAGGGACTAATTTTTATATTATAAACTAAAATATTTAATTTACTAATCTTTACCTTTATAATTTATATATATAAAATAAAGTTTAAGGCCTTAATTAAGGACTAGATAAGAATAAATTTAAAAAGATATATAGTTTAATATTATAAATAGTTTATACTAAAAATAAAATATAAAAAATCCTTAAATTATTTAAAAGCTATAGTAAAAGATTATATAAAAAGAGAGTAAAAAAATACTAATTATATAGTAAACCTTATAAAAAAGCTAGTTAAAGGGGTTTACCTTAAGCTTTAAAACTACCTGCTAAAACTTCTAATTACTTTAAGATATATAATAAAAATAAAGGACACTAAGGTTAAAGAAAGCTACTATTTATAAAAAACCTAATATATACCTTATATTTATATTAAGGATAAAGCTATTGCCTTTTTAATTTACTATTTAATAAAGTTACTATATAAATATAAAGGCTTATTTAATATTTATTAATTACTTATAATTTAAAAGATAATTTATATTATAAGGATTACTTTTTAGTATTTTATAAAGTTTTTTAATAACCCTTTAATATAATAAATTAGTTAAACTACTTTTAAAAAAGTAAGGCTAATAAAGATTTTAAATATAAATATAAAGAAAGCTAAAAATTAAGTTAAGAATAAAAGATTAATAATTTATTTTAAAATCTTTATTTTATATTTAATAAAAGATATTTAAGGGCTGCATTTTTCTTTTTCCCTTATATATAAAGGGGATAGCAGAAATAGTAGGCTAAGAGCCCCTTTTAAAAAGGTTAGTTATATAACTATAAGGAAGGTTAATAAAAAGCTATATAAAGGCTATAAGGATCTATTCTCTTACTTTTATATATACACTTACTAGCTAGTTAATTAATTAATTTTATTATGTTAAGACCTCTTTTCTACTAAAGACCCCTGCATCTCCTTTGTGTGGATGCTCTGCTCCTGCTCTTGTCTTTGCTTGTGCGCCTCAGGCTCCCAGATTACGTAAGGCCCCGACCTCAAGCCTTCCCAGCCAAGCTGCCAATGCTCCAGGCAAGCTGTGCTAACGCGTACGGCCTTGGAAGCTCAGCAACTCGGCCCATATCAACGACCTTGCGATACCTGCAACTCATCTGCGACGGGCTTGACTCAAGACGATTCACAACAGCTTCCTGCGCATATACTCCCTCCGAATTGCCCTCGATAGGGCTGACGTACCGCCAACATGTCTGGTTCGTTTGGCCATGACGGGCTCTCCCCGCCATCATCATGATGCTGGCCGCTTACTGACTTGCACCACTCTTAGCCAGCGCATACGACCGACACATTACCATCTTTGCCGACAATGGTCGTCTGTACCAAGTCGGTAAGTTGCCGCTCTCAAAATCGAGGCCGATTCGAATGCATAGCTCGAACTGCGTCGCTCCCACCTCGTTGCCCAACTCGGCCCGACCTCGCTGACATACCATTTCCATAGAATATGCCTTCAAGGCAATCACAGCCGCAAACATCATGTCTGTAGGCTTGCGAGGCAAGGACTGCGCTGTTGTCCTGTCACAGAAGAAGGTCCCCGTACGTATCTTGGTCACAAAGTACGGCATGGGCATGGACTGATTTCGAGAGCGCAGGATAAGCTTATCGACCCCTCATCTGTCTCCCACATCTTCCAGATCTCGCCCTCCGTGGGATGCGTCATCACAGGCTCCATTGCCGATGCTAGAGCATTTGCCCAGCGTGCTCAGGGAGAAGCGGCCGAGTTCCGATACAAGTACGGTTACGAGATGCCGGCCGATGTCCTGGCCAAGCGCCTGGCCAACATCAGCCAAGTGTACACCCAGCGGGTATGGACGGCCTCTCCTTGCAGATGAAAGCCTAGATAACGTCACTAACACTTTTCCATCAGGCCTACATGCGGCCCTATGGCGTTGCCACCACAATCATCAGCCTAGACGAAGAGCGAGGACCTCAGCTGTACAAGTGCGACCCGGCTGGATACTTCATCGGTTACAAGGGCACTGCCGCCGGACCCAAGCAGCAGGAGGCTATGAACCACCTGGAGAAGAAGCTGCGGAACAAGGAGCATGCCGAGGGATCTTGGGAAGAGGTTGTCGAGCTGGCCATTACAACGCTGAGCACAGTCCTCAGCATGGACTTCAAGAAGGGAGAGATCGAGATTGGCATCGTTGGCGGACCTCGGGCGGATGGCAAGGAGGGCACGGAGCCCGGCTTCAGGAAGCTCACCGAGGATGAGATTGAGGAGAGATTACAAGCCATTGCTGAGAAGGATTAGAGAATTGCATAGATGATGGGTTAATGAAGCAACTTTGAGACGTTCGTCTGCCGAATAGCCCCCTCGTTTCTGAAGCCTGAATGGAATTGGTGATTGTTTGACAGCTGACGACACATGAGGCTTTGCTTTCTCTAGAGGGTGTTTGAAGCAGCAGCATGGCAGAACTAGATGAGGCAGCTTCTTTCAGGAAACTCGGGATACAGACAGATGATGTTCAAGGCAGAAGCAATACTGATCGCCTAGCGCTGGTAATGGGGCTCTTCGTATCACGAAGGAAAAGGGATGGCCGGCGGTCCTCGTGACGATGCATTAAAACGGATGCCTGTAGCATGGTGAAGACCCAGGCAACCGGATACTAAAGGAGTTGAGGCTACCCGCAGCTCATGTGACCAGCCCCAAGCTGGCGATCGATTATCCGGGGAACATAGTGATAGGCATCAATGGTATTACTCCCAGATACATACAAGCAGGCTGCAATATTCTCACTGATAAGGTAGGCAGCACTTCAAGTCCGAGCTTCGTACCCGTACCTCGGAGTTCAATGACCGTTCGATTGGGTAATTTTGCGGTTGCCTATGCTCATGCTCACATTCAGGGCGCTCACAAAGGGGATGATGAGGCGGTAATTGGGGGTTTGATATGGAGCCCCGCTGGTGGGGAGGCCACGAGCAAGGGCTTTCTCGAAGGGCGACCAGGGGGAAGATGCAGCCTTTATTAATAGCCCTGACAGGCGCTATTGTGTGTTTAAATGAAGCAACTTTGCGTTTGATTGGGCATGTGACGGTGACGGCTTTCAGTATTGAGAGGATGGAGGTTATGATCGAGGGGGTTGACGTAGAAATTGGGTCTGAGAGACTTGTCATGCTCCATATAATTGCAGACTAAGATGCGCTGGTGCATAAGATATATCGATCAAGTTGACGTGCCTGGACCGTGTGCGTGTGTTGAGCTGTGGATAGGTAGGCAGAGGAGCAGTGGACAAACACGTAGAGTTAGGGTCTGCAGTAGGTAGAAGAAGACATGATATGAGTGTTCTTTCCTTCAAGCTGCCCTGGCTATGGAAGCAAGAAAAGAAAAGAAAAAAGAAAAGAAAAGGCTGCCCCTGATTCAGAGCCCCCTAAACCAGGTAGCAATATCGCCACGACAGCTCAGCACAGAATCCTCTCTCCCCTTGGAAATTGTCCAGCCGGCGAGCTGCGGACGCCGTCATATTGGCAGCTCCCAACATGGACTAGCGCCACTTCCCTTCTTCAACTGCACAGCTAGACCGGATCATCCCGTAGCCCACTAGTCCTAAAGAGGCACTGTCTCTGTGTTTATCTTGGCTTTGTTGATTTTGCGACTGCCTACCGCGACTGGCCACCCTCGACTGGGCCTCTTTTATTTTTTTTTCTTATTACCATCTCGCCCTCCCTCCTTCTCTCTCCCGTCTCTGCAAACTCGCACCTCTTTGCATCTCTTCGCATCTGAAGCTGCAGCAGCCCGATTCTCCTATCGTCCTTTTAATACCAACTCCTTTGTTTCTTTAGCTTCTTCGACAGCCTTCAAAATGCGTGAGATTGTGAGTCCTGATGGCTTCCCTCTTCCCTCCCCCCACCTTGAGAGCTGGGCGTTGGGAGCTTTCCCTCACGCGCCCACTGCTGTTCCTCGGGCACCAGAGCTGCAACTCTGGTGGCTTGGCTTGAGGAATCAAGATGTCCTTGCGCCTGAGATGAGATTACAAGCTGACTCGTGATTTTCTTCTACTACAGGTTCACCTCCAGACCGGTCAGTGTGTAAGTTGCCTCTACATCCTCCTTTGCCCCTCCTTGGGCGCTGGTCCCCCCGCACAAAGACGCGACATCGCGATGCTGACTATTTGCGCAGGGTAACCAAGTTGGTTCTGCCTTCTGGTACGTTTTCCTCTCGAGAGCCACGGCGAAGAGCTCGAATCGACGCGTTTTCGACGACCATCATACTTATACATCGATATAGGCAGACCATCTCTGGCGAGCACGGCCTCGACGCCAGCGGTGTCTACGGTGGTACCTCGGACCAGCAGCTCGAGCGTCTGAACGTCTACTTCAACGAGGTGCGTATGAAACCGCGAGCGACCAACGCAGCCAATCCCGATCGCGACTTGAGGGTCTAACACTTGCTTTCCATAGGCTTCTGGCAACAAATATGTCCCCCGTGCTGTCCTCGTCGACCTCGAGCCCGGCACCATGGATGCCGTTCGCTCGGGCCCCTTTGGCCAGCTGTTCCGCCCTGACAACTTCGTCTTTGGCCAGTCTGGTGCTGGTAACAATTGGGCAAAGGGTCACTACACCGAGGGTGCCGAGCTGGTTGACCAGGTTCTCGATGTCGTTCGTCGCGAGGCCGAAAACTGTGAATGCCTCCAGGGTTTCCAGATTACGCACTCGCTGGGTGGTGGTACCGGTTCCGGTATGGGTACCCTGCTGATCTCCAAGATCCGTGAGGAGTTCCCCGATCGCATGATGGCCACGTTCTCCGTCGTCCCCTCGCCCAAGGTCTCGGATACCGTTGTCGAGCCCTACAACGCCACCTTGTCTATGCACCAGCTGGTTGAAAATTCGGATGAGACGTTCTGTATCGACAACGAAGCCCTGTACGATATCTGCATGAGGACGCTTAAGCTGTCCAACCCCTCATACGGCGACCTCAACCACCTGGTTTCTGCCGTTATGTCTGGTGTCTCTACCTCTCTCCGATTCCCTGGCCAGCTCAACTCCGACCTTCGCAAGCTCGCTGTTAACATGGTGCCGTTCCCTCGTCTGCACTTCTTCATGGTCGGCTTTGCGCCGCTTACCAGCCCTGGAGCGCACTCCTTCCGCGCTGTTACCGTCCCCGAGTTGACCCAGCAGATGCTGGACCCCAAGAACATGATGGCGGCCTCTGATTTCCGCAACGGCCGCTACCTGACGTGCTCCACCATCTTCCGTGGCAAGGTTGCCATGAAGGAGGTCGAGGACCAGATGCGCAGCATCCAGAACAAGAACTCGAGCTACTTCGTCGAGTGGATTCCCAACAATATCCAGACCGCGCTCTGCTCTATCCCCCCCAAGGGTCTCAAGATCTCTTCCACCTTTGTCGGTAACTCTACCGCCATCCAGGAGATCTTCCGCCGCGTTGGTGAACAGTTCACCGCCATGTTCCGGCGTAAGGCTTTCTTGCACTGGTATACTAGCGAGGGTATGGACGAGATGGAGTTCACGGAGGCCGAGTCCAACATGAACGATCTCGTCTCCGAGTACCAGCAATACCAGGATGCTACGGCTGATGATGGCGAGGAGTATGAGGAGGAGATGCCCATTGACGAGCAGTAAATGCACGCCTAACCTTGTGGCACTGGTCTCACCCCGCCGGGCGGTTTGGGATATCCGGGATTGTTTGTTTTCAGCGGGGTCAATTGTTCAAAGCAAGCCCCTTTTCTTGTGATAAGATACTACTTTAACTAGGCTCCTCAATATACTCGTGAGCCCAATGTTGTACTTGCCTCTTGCATGGCGCTTTAGTGTATTGTGTGTCGACTGTATCGTGGCTCACCCTCACACCGATTGAGCGCGTAGACAACCGAGGGCATGTGTAGCCAATGTGGCTTATTATGGATTATGGTAAAGATGGGGATTGGGTTCAAGACACTTTGACAATTTTGATGATGGTTTAGGCAAGGGCATAACCAGAACCTTTAGGTCAGACGACTGGGTTGCTTACAGCAAAAGCTTCAAGGCAGGATTTCTCTGGGAAGAAGTTGGCAAAGCAGACCTTGCCCAGAGGTAGGTAGTATAAGAACCAACAAGGTTCATATATGAAAAGGAGCAAACCACCTGAAAGATGGAGTATTGGTAATAAAGGGTTCTGAAAGCACAGGCTTCAACACACAACAATACGACGACTGAAGAAGTCGCAGCACAATGCGATACAAATTGCAAGGAGACTTTGGCAACGAGTGCAGATAACCTGATGACGAACCACTCTTTTGTTCTTTTCTAGAAAGGAAAACAAAGGAGAAAAAGACGAAAAAGAAAAGAGGCTTTGTAGTAAAAGTGGATGATGAGGAATCAGCAAAGGGAGCCAGATTGGAAGCTGTCCAGCCGCAACTTCCTGATATGAATTATGTTGATTAGGGGCGGAAGCACAAGAGTTCTGGCCAAGCACCTCATCTATCGCTTAGCCAGGGGTTTCGTTGATAGTATGCTTCTGCTCCTAAATAGTCGCCATCTCAGCAAGGTGTACGAGATCAGGCATTGAATTATTCTAGATGAGGACGGTGCCGAGCTGGCATTCTAGGTTCGGAGAGATGAAGGTGTTCAAAATCGGCACTCTGTTGAGCGTATGTGGGGACGCAGCCATGGTGATGAAAATCGAAAACTTCGTCTTACAGGATTGTGGGCTTGGACAAAGAAGGGAAAGAGATATGCCATACCTAGCGCCTCAGGGGCGCGTCGTCAGCATCACGAAAACAGTGTGTGTATGGCTGTAAGATCAATAACGTCTTAAGAAAAAGGGATACCTGAACTGTGGCTCGAGTTAGCACAGGATACTATGGGTGACGGAGGCATGAGATACAATCAGACCTTGTAAGTTAGGCAGTTCGTCCCAAGGGTCGATTACCAACCGATTCATGCGAGATACGTCAGGTCGCAGACGGCTCGTCCATAATGTCCGAGGTCGTACATCCACCGACGGCAAACAGTTTGTGTGTGACCGTTCACCTACCGGGAGATTTTCTTCCCGAGATTCGGTATCCGGTTCTATCACGTTCCATCTACACTATCGAGCGGATATGTGGCAGCTTATATCACCCAGCACCATGCAACTGCGCGGCTATTGAGTGCTGGCGCAGCCTTGTCCAACAACGCCATGGTTATCCAGCTCAGCATGTCAGGGCCAGCCGTGCCTCCACGTACCGGACCAAGGCGGCGGTTGAGGGGGGGGGGGGGGGCGCAACCCATCCAGTACTGCTTGTAGGACTTCCATGCGAACAGGGGGCTCAGCTTCATTGTACAAGATCTGAGCTACTGGGAGGGAGCGAAGTAGGGCAAAGCTATCGGTGTGTGATGCGCCCCTATATCGAAGTGTGATGACCACTTGAGGCGTTCCATTGGTCATCGCTATGCCTCGCCGTCACGGTGGCGTTACAGAAGGGTGTGTCTTCCAGGGCCGTGAAGGATGGGCGTGTGAGTGCTGGGCGGGGGTGACTTCGGTGCAAGTAGGGAGGTCTGATAACTCAGGGGACTTTGCTTCCAGAGTCAATGAGACAAAGGTGACCGAGGTACTAGGTATGGGTTCATCGCGTCTGCAGGCCCTTGCTGCCGCTCGACGTAGAGGCCTTGTCTCCAATCTGGTTCGACGTCCATTTCTGGGTTGTGATTTGTCCAGTGATGAAGAAGCATCAGGATGTTGGAGATTGAGGTGACTCAAGTGAGATTAGGAGGCCCCACGGCGGCTCAATCTTTGATGCTGCAATCGGGCTTCATTGGGCGACATGCCACTCAGTTGAGCTTGACATGTCAAGAAGAGGTGGCCGCTCCCTCCATCTGCCAGATACGATCAGCATGTTGAAGGGCGAGTCAATGTCTGCGGTGAACACCAGCCGTGCCGCTGTCTTTGCTGAGCTCTGTCAATCATAGCTGAATGATCCCTCCCGACAACGCGAGAGCTCGGTATAATATATCGCTTCATTACAAAGCATGTAAGCAAGCATGATGGGGTGGTCCATCAGCCAAGCCCATCCATCTGCACGTTTTCAGCTGTACTTGCATCAACACGAACACGGCCATGATGCATATGCGCATGCGCGCAATCACCGGCTTTCGATTGTGTCTCCACGATGTTCAGTAGGCAGCAGCCTTGCCCGAGACTATGACTCCAATCATGACATTCGGACCTTGTGCCGTTTCTGAATGCCGCGGTCGCCGGGGCTTCGGTAAAGGGGGTCCGAGAGACAGAGAGGCAACATAGCAGATGACCCTTGCAGTGAAATCATCGGGTCACTTTCAAGGGATCGGCTCAGCAGGCGATGGTATCGAATCAGGCACAATGCTCGGAGGCCTGCTCATTGACTTGAAGATGCAAACACCGACCACGGGGTCAGTGGCGTGTCCCCTGATGGATGACGCGCGCATCTGTTTGCCGCATCGAGGTGCAGCTCTGCGCTGGGGATCCATGAAGATGGAGGTAAGGAATGGGAAGAGGTGAAAGAGAGAGGGAGAGAGTCCCGAGTAATAAGGCTGTCTGATAAAACAATAGATCAAATCGATAAAATCACAACATTAAGACTGGACCGAAACGGACTAGGTAGATGAGATCAGATAGACAAATCGAAACAGGTCTATAGAGGTACATAGGGAAGGAGCGTTGGCAGGCACTGCCTCTAGAGAATGACCCTCCAAACGGATGAAGAAGGCTCGATGCGCCCTTGGACAGTAATCGCAGGGCGCAGCGCGTGTCTCTGCTGGATCTCTGCCTCTGCATCATCATCACTGCTTGTAATATGTACGCATATGCACACGCACACGCTCACGCACACACACACACACGACTCTCCCTCAAAGAGGCGCCAGCAATCGTCGTCGGCTGTCCAAAACCGAACACTGACTGAGCTCACAATGCATCTCCCGGCAGGCCTCAACGCGCCGTGATTGGCCGCTGGCGATGATCCCCGGCACGCGCAGCTCATGCAGGACCCGTCACCCTGGCTTCGTTCGGCAAGGCTGGCGTTGTAGCGCCGCTGAGCCGGAGCTGAAGCATCGTTTTGGACAGGCCAGATGCACGCCATAGGCCCGATCATTCGTGGCCCGACTCCACCAGAGGGCAGGGCGACAGGGGTGCCAGGCGAGGATCCAGCATCGGCTCTGCAGCGTGCAGTAGCAGCGTCCAGACGGGCGGACGGACAGACAGACAGACCAGACACGACGGTTCCATCATTCGCTCGCTTTTCCCTCCGTCTCCAGCAAGGGGCAGCCGGATGGCATGGTCTCGCGGGCTTGGCAGGCAGAGCCGCGGTTTGACTGACCAGGGGGCTCCCGCTTGGGGCTCTGACGCTTCCCAATGTGTGCGTGCTGCAGCATCAGAGTCACTCATCAACGTCAACAGCCGGCAAACCGCTGTCTGACGGTGCGGCGTGCATCTACGGCGTGCATCTAACGGCGCTGCCGGGACACCCTGGCACCCCACCTGCATGTGTATGTGCTCTACTCGTGGCTTCGTCACAGGGCACATCGATGGCCTCATGCACAGGTCCCTGAACGTTTGACCCACGGAACGGGGACCAAAGCGCTTTACCCCCCTGGCAGACAAGGCTTTCCTCTGTCTCGAGTCGTTAGCCTCGTCTCGCTCTGCCTGACGTCTGCTGCTGAGATCGACGGGTCCTGGTACTGGCGCAGAGTCACCCACACGCAAATTGCGAGTCCCCAGCCCTGTCTAGCACCACACAAATGCCCAGCCTCGGACCTCAGGCTGCTGGCCCAAGGGGGCATCAAGGGGCTGGGATAGGGCTGACAGCCGCTCCGGTTGGACGGCTCCCCAACTGCCAGCTTGTCCGGGGTTCTTCAGGTCTGAGCTTGCAAAGAGCCACCGGGGTGGAGATGACAGAGAGACCTCTCGTTGGTGTTTGCGGGAGGCTTCGTGGTAGCTGATGGTTCAGCCTGGTCGCCCTCTAAGACCCTCAGATTCGATCCGTCTGCCAAAGCCCAAGTCCACCGTAGCTGTAGGGCCGAGATGGGCATCGAGCCCTTCAAGGTCCAGGCGAGAGCGATGCTGGATCCTCCCTACAACACCGGACGGGTCGATCATGGACGAAGCATACAAAAGGATGGAGCATCTCGCTCGAGGCAAATCGAGCATAGCATCCCGCCCAAGTCTTCCTCGCTCTAGACTGCCCTTGCCACGCTGAACGAGCTCTGATTTCGTCTCTTCGACTCCATCTTGCCACGCCGTTGAACGCAGCTATTGATTTTGGTCCTGCTATTCTCAGCCCAGTTACTCGTTTCTTCAGCTTCAGAGTATCTGCATCAGTCCGCTCTGCTCGTCTATCTCACTTCTTCTCGAGGCCACCAAGTGCGCCAACTGTCTCTAAGCGGCAATCGATCGGCCGAGAGCCATTGTTGCATCTCATCGTTGGGGATTTCCTTCTACGGAAATACCAGCTAAGCTCCTTGGGCACACCCTTTTGCGTCTGGCCCCCAAGTTTTCTCTGGAATCTTTTCTCTCGACACTATGGACGGATGTAGGTCACGAGGCACTTGGCAAATTGCTTTCATTGTTTCGCTCTTCTTCTCCCAGCGTCCCCTCAGGTGAAGCATATTACTTGCAGACCCGAAGAAGCACGCCCCCCACCCCCTTGAAGGGTTCAAGTACATGCGCTCGCGCGTGATCTACGAACCCACTCTCTCTCACAAACACAACATTCTAGGGCTCATCTATACTTGGAAAATGGCCCCCAAATTCTACGATTGCTTTCTCTCTGGTGACCATAAAGGCTAACGCAAAATGCAACACAAAGTGAACGAGTGCCGCACCGCCCGTGTTGCTGAGGTCCTCTCCGACTTCCGAACACTCCAGCTCTACATCGCAGCCGGCCCCGTTGAGCCAGAAAACGAAGAGGACTACTACACTGAAGGATGGGCTGTTCTGCGCCAATGCACTGTCGACGGGCAGTACATTCTTGAAGTTGCCGCCGATACCAGGGTGCCCGCGGCCCAAGGGGGAGAGGAAGAGCAGGCCAAAGCCGAGTTGCAGCAGTAGGTATTTCCTGATGGCTTTCTGACAACGGAGCTGAAACTAACATGATGACTCCAAAGGGTTTTGCTTGATGCGTATGCGCGGCGGCACGAGGCGCAAAAGATACTGCTGAGGCAGGAGGCGGCACGGCGATGGATCGGGTACCGGGAACAGGTCTTGCAGGGCCAACGACCACATCCGGGGAACCATGCCCAGCTGCAAGCCCTGGACAACCAGCTTCGAGCGGTAAGCTTACTACTTGCGCTGCACCACCATCAGGCTCCCTCCCGGTCCCAGTTCCTCGGGCGCAGCCCTTTCCCATGGCTGCCGAGTGGCAGATGGCGTCTCCACCCTCCACCCGGACCACGTCGGGGGTTAAAGGATGGGCAGTCTTTCGCCAACACATGCACGGCCAAAGCAATAGTGGGAATGTCACTAACGTCACTCATTCTTAGGAATTGGCGCACATCAGTGACGAGTACGTGTACACGGAGCTGTTGTCTGCCGACCATGCGCAGGGTCGCTGGACAATGGAAGACCCGAGTCTGCGAAGAATCCAGCGCTGGCTCCAGTCTCGACGACGATAACGGAGCCCGAGTCATGAGTCGGTTGACGATCACGAGTCCGAAGTTATTTGACGGCTATGAAGGACTAATACCTGCACGAAGTGCATCTAGCCTCACCTCCACTACTGGCACCCACTGGCAGGGGTTTGACACCATCGGTACCTGCTTCGTACTACCACCGGTCTTTCGCCCCCCCCCCCCCTTTCCTTCTTCTTCGATTACCTTGTACAGCAGGCGCTGCAAGGTCTGTTCATCTGTGTTTCAATCTTGTTTCTCTCAGACATTTCTGCTTATTGCGGGCGTAAGTTTGGCGTATCGGCATGGACAGCAACTTCCAAAGGCAGCAATGAGGCAATGGGGATACCTTTCTTTCGTGGCTATTCTTTTCTTTTTCTGGGTTGTATGGGCGTCCTGTTGACGTGGGCATGGCGTGCTGCATGCTGCATGGCGAAAAAGTACCCATCTTGAGGGCAAGAATGGGAGGGCAATGGGTTTTAGACGGTTCTTCTGTTGGGACTGCCTGGAGCAGCCTTCCTTCATGGAAGCAATTGTTTGTTTTATTTTCTTCTGCATTAACCTCTACGCATCAGTTGAGTTGATGAAGCAAATTGACTATTACCACTTTATACTACATAATAGACTGGATGCGTATAACGATGTCTTTGTATTCAATTCTTGCTCTGAACACACAAGGCGATTCCCGCCAAGGACAAAACCATACCAATACCAGTCTCTTCAGCACGAATATCAGCACTCTGACTAAATATGGACCTCGATCGGACTCCAATTCGAGTTGGCAAGGCATGGCACGTACCTCTACTGATGACTTTGCCCTCGACAAGCCACTCGCCCAAAACAGTAAACAGGAAGGCCATGGCATTCACAATCGGGACGGTAAGACTCAATTCTAACACGCAGCCAAAACAAGCGACAAACATTGGGTCAGACGTGATGTTCTCACTAAGCATGGGATTTGTTGAAAGAGATAATGGAAAGTGATGGGCCAGCCCAGCAGAGCGGTTAGGTGTGGGAGCATGGAGGTGTAAGGGGGGGGAGGGGGGGCGAGATCTGAGACAAGGGACCCGGAGGCCGTTGTTTCCTTGAATCCAAAAGCAAGCAAGGCAAGACGCGATGTGGAGGGAATCAAGATGGGCGAATAGGAGAGCGAGAAAAAAAAGAAAGACAAGGAGAGGAGGAGGAGGGGGAGGAGGCTCACCAGCCTTGCCAATGAGGAGAAAGAACCAGACGCTGCCAGTGAGGTTGAGCACGAGCGGGACGGCGTAGCGCGGGTTGCGCAGCAGGTCGAGGGCGGCGAAGAGGGCGGCGAGGAGGCGGGACCGGAGCCAGCTGGCCCTGACGGAGGGGCTGTCGAGGAGCGGGTGAGGCTGCGGCTTGTGGGCGCGGGCGGCGCGGCGGATGAAGGGGGTTGTGAGGCCCCAGGCGAGGCCGACGAGAATGAAGGAGAGGATGTAGTTGATTGCTGGGGGGGATGAAGAGGAGGATGATGATGATGATGATGATGATGAGGCTGTTGATGAGGTCATTTTGTTCTGAATGTTGTTTAGGGCTTGGGGAGAGGGAGGGGTTGAGAAACGTGGCAGGGTGTGATGATGGAAGTGGAGAGGGTTGAGGCTGTTGGAGGCCCGATGAGGTTGTATCGTATCGTATCGTATGTAGTTGTTGTTGATAGGTAGGTAAGTAGTAGCCTCGTGGGTGGAGGTGGGAGGAAGAATGGGTGACAAAACGATGGAAAGTAAGGTGGAAGACGGGTTGATGAGATGAAGATGCCAGATGGGGTGTTTTGGGGTCTCTGATTGGCCATTTTACGCCTCTTTGACTCTAAGAGGGGGGCCATTCCTGTGTTGGCGTAGCGCATCTCCGGCCATCCGTGCCTCTTTTCTTTAGCTCTTCATACCTCTAGCGAAGTGTGTGTGGACGGACTCGGCAGCAGCCACCAGCGGGCACAGCCTTCCCTTTCCACTAGCTTCATCTTTTTTTTGCCACGCGACGCTGCTTCATGCAGGGCCGGAGCGAGCGATTTGGAGCGTTGCCGCAATTGGGATTGGGTTGCTTATAGTGTCTGTATCTTTGGATGCTGATACTCGGCATCTGAGTAGAGGTTGAAATTGTAATTGTGATGCTGCCATGTCGTTACCTTCAAATGTTGTATGTACGCATATTCTGCTTGCTTGGCAAGGTAGGTATGTAGTACTACAAACGCCATACCCGTATAGCAAATTGGATAGGCTGCAACTAGGTACTAGTAGTAGTGAGTTTCTGCCGAACAAAAGCTACAGTAAACAACTGAAAGCAACCCATATCGAGATGGTACATAGCACAGGCTTTGTCCATGTCTCACCAGCTACCACAAGCTACTAGGTAGCAGTAGCAGTAGCAGATTTGCTCGGCCGAGACGCCAAAAGCCACGGGCATCTAGCTGTTTGCAACGGCTATGCCCGGCACGAAGATAAGGAGGCAGCCAAAGAAGTGGTCGAGTGCCTCGGCAAGATTCCATACCTCAGTTGGGCTGCTGCCCTCCCTACCTAAGGTAAGGTACCTAGGTAGCCCAACGGCTCGAGTGGGTAATCGCTGAGCTACTCCGTACATACTACTTACATCCGTGGATACCCAAACAAGACGCGAACTGCTAGCCTGCAGAGCTGTCTTGACATGACGCAGGTGCCTTCACGAGCCTTAGTAATACCTACCAATTCAATAGTCGTCATTCTTGCAATCATCAGGCACATCTCCCGCCCACCCTCATTCTTATCACCACAACCGATTAGGAACCAAACACACACATGATACACACATACATACCTATCGTCCAAAAGAAAAGACGTCGTTTTGCTGTTCCAGGGGGTTCCCGCGCCCCCGGTTTCTCAGCTACCACTAGCGTACCCGCGAAACATCCCTGTCCAGCTGGAAGGCCCTTGCTCAGATCACAAATCAATGCCGCTGCCAAACGACGACCAACGACAACCGCTTGTTTTCGCCCCCGAGGACCCGGTATTCAAAGCTGTCAGCTACATCATCTAATTCCTTTCTACTTGTCTTTAGTGCTGGGTAGTAGGTGTGCAGTGTGTTTCGACATGGATACATACGCCCCCTCCCTTTCCAACAGCTGGACAAGATCCCTAACGAGGCTCGAGCATGCGCCCGGCTCGACATCGTCTAGTACCTAGGTATGTAACAATGGATGCGCTGTCTGCAGGCAGGGGTCGTGGACAGATGAACACATGGGAGAATCTTCATGGCTGGCCTTCCCGCGCGGTCTTTGGGCCAATCGGTGGTTTTGGAGGACCCCTTGCTTGGGCTTTGCCATTCTGCAACGATGCAACCGTGACTTTTTTTTAAAAAAAGAGGAAACGAGGTTGCCTAATAGGTATACTACAGGTATTTTACGACGGGAGAAGCAGACTGCCCGAAAGCCCTGTAACCCACCTTGGGCAATCAATCTTGATCTTAGGTATAAGCAGCTGAGGCAACCACATACGGCGACAACTTGCGACGGGATTTCGGTCGAGTTCGCAGCGCTGCGCAATCCTTCGGCTGAAGCTTCTCCCGTGTCAGCTGTCAAAATCGCGAATACCTAGCACTGGCATCATCGTGGATCGTAGAGAGCTGGCACAACATCCTCATCCAAAGCCTACCTAGGTAGAAAGGTACACTTGATAGGAAGCTGAGACCGTCCATTAGCTGACTCCTACATCAGCCGCTGCCACCTCCTTGCGCTCAAAGGCCAGTCATTCCATATGCAATATAGATTGCATCACCAGGAAAAAGAATGAAACGTAACAAGCAAGCAAAGAATTACCAGAATAGCAACTACCCAACGCCGCGCCAACCAAACCGTGGTTCTCTGGGATTAGGGCTCCTTCCCGTCGAGCCGTCTTCATGCTTTAATCGCAGCCAAAAAAAAGTACTCCTCAAAGGATCTCTAACGCGTCTCCGAATAGTCATTGAGCGCTACGCATACGGCTCCTCTGTGGTGGCCATTGTACTGGCGTATAATCTGCTGGCTGTGCAGTTCCCATAGCCGCGCGTAGTGGTCTGAGCATGCCGTCACGAGGTATGCCGAGTCCGCGCTGAAGGCACAGTCCCAGACCCACCGCTGGTGCCCCGTGAGCGTGGCCTCGAGGGGGAGCGGCCTCTTCTCGTCGGGGTTCGACGCCGGCTTGACGTCCCTGATGTCCCAGATCTTGGCCGTGTGGTCGGCGCTGCACGTCGCCAGCTTCTTGACGTCGGGGGAGAGGAGGATTCGGGTGATGTACTCCTTGTGAGCGCTGAACTGCGTTACCGGCAGCAGCTCCGTCTGGTCGTAGTTTTGGCGGAGTTGCCATACAAACACATTGCCCTGGCAGAGGTTAGCCGTCGCTAGAGAAAGAAAGGCAGAACCCGGTTTCCCGCTGGACATACCGCCGTGTTGGCAGCGCACAGCAGCGTTCCGTCACTGGCAACCGTCACGCTTGACACGCACACGTCCTCCTCGGGAATGAGCTCGTGCGCGCACGTGTTCTCGGCCAGGTCCCAGATCCTCACGCTGCCCGCCCTGTCGCAGCTGATGATTTCGCCCTGGTTCGGGTGAATGACCACGTCGTTGGCCGGGGACCCGTGGTTGTAGCTCCGCTGGATCGTCCCCGTCCGCGTCTCCCAAATCTTGACCGTGCCGTCCTCGGAGCTCGTCACCATCCACTTGCCCTCGCAGTGGAACGCCACGCCGGTGACGTTGCCCGTGTGCCCCTCAAACGTGAGCAGGGGATTGGGGTTCGTCGACTTGATGTCGTAGAGCTTGACGGTGTGGTGGCCGGCCGCGGCGAGGAACCGCTTGTCGGGAGAGATGCAGAGACGGTTCACTTGAGAGTCAGGGTGCTGGATCGTCCGCGAGCATATCCCCGACAGCGCCTCCCAGAACCTGCGTCGGAGGGGAGTCAGCACTGCGCGTTCAAGCGAGCTTCTCATGGCGCACGTCTGCGAACCTGATTGTGTGGTCGTAACCGGCTGTGTCGTCATTGTTCGTTAGCAGCTTGGTGGAGGGGGGGGGGGGGGGGGGTTGCAGGCCGACGGGGATAGAAGCTCGGAACGGACTCAAGACTGACCGGTACACAGAATGACGGACATTGCGACTGCTTTTGTCACCGACTTGAAGCTCACAGAGTTCCTGCTTGTTGCGGCGACGAAGCTGGAGCTTGTTCGATCGGGACGGTTGGCGAGGCTGCGAGGTTCCGCTGGGTAATTGATTCCGCGCTTAGGTAAGTTCTACAGAGCTCTCCAGCATTCTCTGGCGCTGATTGACCGTTAAAGACTAGGTGCCCATCTGTCTTGACCCGAAGAAACGCCGTGGGCAATATTGTAGGTAAGGTAGGTACGGATACCTTGTCTCTTATTATTCCGTAGCTCAACCTTACCTTCATGCTTGCTTACCTTGACCCGCATCGTGACGAGGCCAGCAGAAGGACCTTGATCAGGATACACAACCAACCATTTCCCATTCTTGCAACAGTCGAGTGCCTAGCCTGGACTCTGGACCTGCAGCTCGTACGAAAGACCTCGTACTCTCCAACGGTTGGCTTTGCTCGCAAGCACGTGACAAGCCGCAAATGCGCCTGGCCGTTGATGCCATCATGGGGCCGCCTCTAGATGCTTTTCGCTTCTTGACTCGACTCACCGTCTAGGGCAGCGAGCAGGCCGCGCTCCAGCCAGCTGATTTTCAATAATATCACTGCATACGATGGCGCAACACACAATTGGCCAAGTGGCCTTTACGCTTGATCCGAGGAGCGGTTGCCGGGCTCGATCATCGGATGCTCTCGTCATGTTGCTACGTCTACTCCCCATCGACAATGTGCCCAGCGTCTCATGACCTTGACGTGGCACAAGATACCAAGGCACGCATGAACTGCGAGGGAACAGCTTCCGATACAAGCGAATCGTGGCTGGGGAAACAAGGCCGCTCGTCCAATGCTTCATACTACCACCCTCTCTGGATACCCTCGTCTGCTCTGAACTAAGAGGCTACTCGCAACTTGATATCTCCAGAGTTCGGTTCGAGTACCCACTTGATCAGATTATCTCTCAATCGAAATAAGGAAGAATGATATTGACCGTGTCTAATTCGTGTACAGCAGATCATCTTCGTTACAGGACCTCGCTCCGGATAAATGAAAAAGTCACACATACGTGACACCTTGCCATCTTGCTTGGCTACCGGCATACTCGTCGCCAAGTGATGCTATATGTCCCTCAGGTTTCAAGCCAGGCCTCCCTGCGTCCTGGCAAGTGTGAACGCCGCCATCCCTCCTTTCTTTCTCTTCTCCCATGTAACCATACCATGAGGCCAAATTGTCTCATCTTTTTCGAACGGAATATACACTGAAGAAAATCTACACAAATGGCTGATATCATAAAGTGGTTGTCTGGGGCCGGCTAACTGCGCTTTGAATAGACTCCCGAGGATCTGTGCCCCGAGTCTGGATGGTTGCTTTTCCCTGGTGATGACGTGCCGGCCTTGTGAGCGAATGGTGCAGCTGGCAATGATGAGAGATATGGATAATCATGGGGGACCATCCTGACGAGCGAGCCTCTGCAGTACTCGCAATCGAGCCTTCAAACCCTGGCTTTAGCAATTGGGACTTTCGCAACAGACGTCGATGGAAGAACATACTGTCTCATGCTGCACATGTCGCAGCTTATTGGCACCATGCCCGCCTTCATGCCAGCAGCAAATTCAGACGCCATTGGTGTATATCTGGTGCTCGCTTAACTCTAATGGACTCGATCTTGGAGGCGAAACGAAAAGTGAAATGCAGAGAAGCAGTGGGTTTTATGTCTGCTGAAAAGTGACTGACACGGACGCTTGAAGTTATGATTGAACTCGAAAGAATGAGCGGCGAGCCTTCTTAAATACCCATCTCGACGTTACAAGCGCTCGGCAGCGTCAACAGCATCATACTGTCTGCCTTTATTATACGCTATCCGAGAGACCGTGAATCCTTTGACCGCCTCGATCATCATCAGACCATCGTTTAGCCAACGCATCGGCTGCAACAAACCTCACGATGGCCTCTATCTCAACCTGTGTGGTTGCCCCGGCATATAGTCGAAGCAACTAGGCTAAAAGCAACGTGATACCGACCCGCCTGGCTGGACATGGATTCTACGTGGAATGCTCTCTGCTTCAGCATAATAAAACCGTCCCCAAGGCACGGCCTCTGATGCGCCACCCTCGCGGACGAGTGCTCGGTTATGTCGAACAAAGTCTTACCGCCTCATCATGTTGCCTTTGCCTTTTTCCCGCGCACAGCCCTCGTCGAATGAGAGATGTGCCTAGCAGTTGCCGCTCTGGTATGAATGAGCCGATTTGGGTGTTTAACTGCGACAATGGGCCCCGTACGCTGTCCTCTGCCAAACCCGGACCGTTCCCTTTTGTGCGCTGGGGCTTGAGATCATGCAGCCACCCGTGATGGCTGATCTCAATGCCCTCTCATTTGTCAATAACCGGACCGGTCAGGTCTCCGAAGGGTTGCCTTTCGACGCTGGTTGCTGCTCGCTTCTTCGGCTGGAGGAGATGAGGAGTCGGGGACTAGAGGAATTCAACCCCGAAACGTGCCATCTGCAAGATGACGATTGCCCTCGCCTTGGCAATGGTATGTCGTTCATTGTTTTGGGCACGGGAGCATCCGGCTATTGCACTTGTCATGACCCAGCGCGAATGGCTGGTCATTGGGGCGCGCCCCTGGCTGTCTCGAGGGTGATGGATCCGACGCAGTGGCTGGTGTCCCGCAACACAAACAGCATGCAGCTATCCCTGGTCGAATGCCTCCCGCCGAAAGAGAGCACCAACCCTGGACGGCTCTGGCGCCCAGATGGCTTGGACATGATAGTCACCAGGCCTATATCGGCAGCCTTCTTGGCTCCCTCCGAAACGGTCTTGGACCATACAATACGGGCCACGAGTCAAAATCCGCTCTGTGCACCCTCTGCCTCTCTAGGAACGAGTTCAGGCTGGTCACTCTATGCCTCCTCGTCAGCGCCTTTGGTACGGAATTCCTCGGCATGTTCGTTCGTTGCGAGATCTGCAGAGCACCCATCGTTCGTACCATATGCTGCTGCCGCCAGCAGGCAAAAGGACCCCCTCAATGATCGGCTCATGGAAAGCTGCATCAGGCATCAACCGATGCGGATAACCCTCCCGAACCTTCTTGACCGGCCCGCCACGTGGGGGCTGCTGCTCCCTCACTTGCACACCGGTCTGTGGCCTTTTCGTCTCTCCGCTGCTTGCACTCCCCTCCCAGAGAGTCCTCACCGGCTTTTCCTCATCATGTGCGCACACACCCGTCATGGCGGCGGGCAATGACACCTCTCTCGGATCCGCAATCCGACATGCGGCTTCTCGCTTCGTTGAGGGGACTAGGTCAGGGAGAGAAGAAGAAAAGAAGACAAGGGAACAATGAGAAACACAACACAGGCCGATACCAAGAGCACTATGAGGTAGTAGCAAGGACTCGACAAATGATTGGAGAACTGGCGTGGAAAAGGCGCCCACTGGATTCGCTCTCTGCTGAAACACGAAGCGAAGGCTATCTCGAGAGGCTTCCCCCCTTTTTGATTGTTGCCGCCTAGGCAAGGCGGTGACTTGACGCTCCTCTTGACTACATTCGGCACCGATAATGATGCTCCTGCGGGTAAGCGTTGGGTCGAGGAATGGTGTATAGGTACACGACTGTGTCTGTCTACCTAACCATACGAGTCCTTATTCGCCAGACCCGTTTTCCGACGCTTCGGCACCGGCCTGGCCGTTGAGGGGGAGTTGAGGGAACGAGGAGAGAAGACTTGTATGCCCTTTTCCGTGGTCATAAGATCTCATGGCGTTTCAGGCTGTGCTTTTCCCAAGCTAGGTGCGCCTTGAGAGAGAAACGCAATGGATTCTCTTGTGGCGTTTTGCGGTGCCGCCTCGAATTTCCCTCAACGTCTCGCCTCGGTTGGCAATTTTTCTCTTCTCCCCCTTCCTCTTCTCGAAATTGTTGTGGGCAAGCCTTGACCTGTCTCAACATGGGTTCCTAGCCCATATGGGGTCAACGGGAACTCTTCGACGGCAGATGGCATATTTTTGCTTCCATGTATGCGGAGTACAACAATGTACAAGTTGATATTGCCGAACGAGCCAAGTCTTTCTTGGCAACCCTTGAGCAACAACTACAACAACACTCTTCGGCGGCAACAGTAGCAGCAACAGCACCAGAAACAAAAAGCAACAGGTTACAGAAAAACGGCAATATGAGATTTTGTCCACAGAGGCAGAAGAAGAAAGAGAGAGCGAAAGGCCCTTCCAACCTCACAAAGCCACGGATGCTCATCCCCTCCCCCCTTTCGCCTCCCCTCCCCTCCTTGCCATCAAACAAAGGGAGGGGGGGCGTACCACCGGTATTACACGCTGACGAAAATATTCCGTAACGAGGAGGCTGTGATTGGGTGACTCGAGCTTTCCTCTCCTCGCCCTGTGAAGCGTGCGGTTTTTTCGGAGATTCAGAGAAGGTGTCTTTCCGCCATGGGTTTCCCGCTACCTTGTGTGCTCAGTAACACAGTTTGCCTGTTTGGAAAATGTCCACGCACGTTGATGGATGCCTTATTGCCAAGATATAATAACGACAAAAATGGTGGGTAGGAGATAGGTAAGGCAAGTGTCAATCCAAACGGCATCAAAGGAATACCCAGCAGAGACACGCCTATCAATAGTGATACAAGAGTCATCAGAGTGCAAAGAAGAAAGAGAAGAAATGGATTCAATTTATTGACTATCCCTTCAGGGTATAAAAGTTCATTCCTCCTCAAGGTCCCTGTTACATAGAAGACGAGTCAATGTTCCCCTTACAAAATACCGGGTAAGAAAAGATCGTAGCCACGGGGATTCATAAATAACAAAACGAAAAATACATGAAAGTAAAAGGTAGGATAAACCATCAAGCTAGGTCCAATCCATGTCTCTAATCGACCAAAGAGAGCTGATAGTCGGATCAAATCATGGCGGCCAGCCTCACAAGTGGTTAGCAGATGATAGACTCGTATACCGCAACGCCAACAGACGATAACTCGGATCCAGGTCAAGACAATCAGAGTTCGTCAAAACAGGAAACAGGACATCGACGAGAAAGAAGATCGTATCAAGAACAAAAGAGAAGGGAAGTCAAGGAAGATGACAGTTCTTCAAGAGTCAACGGTCCACAAGCGCCTACAGCGTTGGAGCAGTGGCAATTAAAGCAGACATGACTGCCACTCCTCCAAGTGCGGCGTAGCCAAATATCTCGGCAGCTTTGCGCAGTCGCTTTGCCTGCGGGCCCTCAACTGCGGAATGGGCGGCGGCTGGAGAAACGTCCATCTCAACATCAAGGGCTCTGGGCCGCAGAGAGGGCGAAGCTGAGTGATCGACTGGGTTGGATCGAGCGAATGCAATTTCCTCGACTGTCACTTCGGAAATCTCCTCCGCCTTGCGCTTGTTGGGAGCTGCCCGCTCCTGCGGCTCTGCAGGCTGGTCACCAGTAGAGTCTGCGCTGCTAGACTCATCGTGCTGATGGTGATAAGAAGGAAGTTGTTGTTGGAAGTAGGTCTTTGTCACCTGGAATTGATAGGCCGAAGTCTCGTCCAACTCAAGAGGAGGCTCAACCGCAGGGTTTGCAAAATCTTGCTCCTTCAACGGAGTCTCAAGAAACTTGGCTCCCGAATCCAGCAGGCGACTTGGTTCTGTCGCTCGGCTTTCCGCAACATCTTTAGGCCAGTTAGGCCAATCCCGCTCAAGGGGCGCCGCGGACTCGATCGCGCTCTCCGTTTCGGCGACTGGGTCGCTTGGGAGTTCGTCTTGGGTTGTTGGAATCTCCTGCGATCGGAATGAATCGAAAAGAGAGGGTAAATGGACACTGGGCCGGGGTTGGTTTGAAGCAGAGGCAGCATTCGCGGGCGACACCTCCAAGATCGGAGGAAGGCAGTCATTCTCGAACCGGTCGTATACTTCAGCCTCGTGGATCTCGGTAGCATCGGGACGAGAGCCATCGTGGCTCTTGTCCAAGAAGCTTCCGCCCAATGTGTCGTGTGGAGTATGGTCTCCCAGTGAGGAGTGATCTAGATTAGCACAATTGTCAGTATGGTGAATATGATAGAGCTCGATCTGAAGTCTCCTGAAGCGCAGCACACTCACCATCATCAGAGTCAGTCACCTCGTCCCCGTCGTACTCGTCCTCGTAGAACATGGGATCGTCGTCTGAAATGTCGTCTGGAATATCGATCGTCTCTCGAGGAGTATGAATGCGCGAGGGAAACTTGTCAGAGCCAGTCTTGTCGGTCATGTGGTCCTGAACGGACCTGGCAGAGACTGTTTGCTCTTCGGTTTCAGGCGCTGGCGAGTCCATTTCGTTGTCAGATTCGTCAATAGTGATTACGGGGTTTCGAGAAATGCAATTTTTGGCTGGACGGATACCGTTGTCCCGGAGAATTTGGGTGCTCCATCGAATGTTTTCGTCCTCGATGTACTCTTCCTCGCTTTCTTCGTCGCTATCGTCGGGAACTCTGAAAACAGTTGGGCCTTGTACGGAGCTGTTGACATGTTAGATGAGATTGCTTCTCAACGAACGAGCGAATGGAGGAGGAAAAGCATACCTGCAGGGCCTAAACTCGACGCCAACTCGCATCTTGCAAGGAGGGCAAGTGTCTGATCCTCTGGCAATGGCAATGCCAAACTGGAGGATATCACCGTCCTTCAAGGCCTGGGATTGATGCTTCTGCAGTCGAGTTTCATTATAGAAGGTTCCGTGGAGGGAGCCAACGTCCCTGATGAAGACCCTCTGCAATCCGAATTAGCTAGAGCCCGAACCATGGCAGCCGTCTTGCGAAAGGAATCGTGTGTCCTTGTTTGTCATCCTGACATACCTGTGCTTGGGGGTCAAAAAGGAGTGTGGCGTGGTGTCTGGACATGACGGCAGATTCCATCCAACCGTTGCTTTCCTCGGCGGTATAGTCGCCATTTCTGCTGCTCATGCGGCCGATGGAGGCCACTGACTTTGAAGAGTCAAGCAGAAGGCGGCGGACTGGATAGACGAACCACTCAGGCGGATCTATGGCCGTCAGATTGACCACGGCTGCATCACGAGTTAGCTTTGGGGAGCCTCGAGTGTTGCGACACAACATGACGAGGGGAAAGTTACCTTCGATGGGGGAGGCCATGATGAAGGCTATGCCTTATTACTTGATGTGCCCCGAATGTCGTTTGGGAATGTCGTTTGGGAGTGTAGAATCGGTCGGGTTTGAGGCGCAACTCCGGCTAGGCTGAAGCTCGAGAGCCGAGTCGAGGTGGGTGAATCCCAGCTGTCGATAGCCTGGCAAGAGAAGGGAGGCTCTCCGGGGTGCTTCTTCTCGCGGGCGGCCAAACGCAGAGGCGGCAAAGGACTCGAGCAAACAAACGAATCGGTCGGGACGGAAGGAGGAGGAGTAGGAGACACAGGCGCAAAAGAGATGAAGCAGGTCACAGAGAAGAGAAGGCGAGCGGGAGGCTGTTTGTCAAGAGGGGAGAGGAGGAGGTCGAGGTTCGGAAGTCAAGGAATGGGTGGGGCTCGAGTCACCTTGGCTTCAGAGGTTAAAGCACTCGGGCGCTGTCCAACAGCGGCCTGGAGTCTAAAATATAGTGTTTCAGAGGGGGGACCGAGGCGCTGAGAGGTGAACCTACCTCTAAGGTGTAGGTAGGGGGCAAGGCAAGGCAAGGCAAGGTACAGGTACTGAGCAGGTATCCAGCCGGTACAGCATGTGGGCGCAAGGCTCGGGTATCCTCACTGTCCGGTCGTCGGGTTGGCGCCGTGCCCAAGGGGGAGGTCAAGGGGCTGCTTGTCCGCTGGGTGTCATCTGAGACATCAGGCGCCGTAAGCAAGATGAGGCAGGGTTGACGATGAAGATGGGTGACAGGCCGGTGGACATGCAAGGTGCCTTGCTTGAGATGGAGGATTCAAAGTAGGTACATAAGGTAGACTGAACAGCAGAGCTCAGAGGCGCTGCATGCAGAGAGGACATGAAGAGGACTTGGACGGAGAGCGCAGTCAAGGTAGCGGTACCTGCCGTGAACCTCGATGCATCTGACAGTCGACAGCAGACGTCAGTATCGAGACCTTGCAGGCAGCCCCAGGCAGACGCAGTGGAGGCAGCGATAAGGTAAGCCCCGCGATGAGAGGGCTTATCGCAGCTTGGGTGGGGCTTCATCGAGCAGCCGGGTGCGGAGACTGGGGTACCGGTACAAGCATGTCACTGACAGCTGGGGGATGGAGCCTCGGGTTCAGAGCATTTAGAGGCGGGCATCGACCACCTTGACCAAATCTTGATACCTACCTACGCAAGGAAGAACTCATCAAAGGTCAGGATGTCGATTGAAGAGGAGATGCAAGTGCATCACTGTCTGAGTCTACGAACTGCAGCGTCGTCGGTCGTCAGCGAGGCTGCGGGTCTCTGCAGCTTTGCGTGGCAGCCGAAGAGAAACTCGCTGCTGCAGTCGGGTGCCTTGGCGACCTTCAAATCGGACGAGCCGCAGTAGCAGTACCGGCCTCGCACAGTTGCCGATGACGCTGGCCATGTCCTCGCATTCGCTCAAGCAGGTACAGGTACGGGCAGCCACCATGGCCTTGCTGTACCGATTAACGGGCCGTGACGGGTGCAGGTCAGCTGCTGCAGCTGCGTTTGCTCTGCCTTAGCGCGCCAGCCAGGCATTCTGCTTCACCATTGTCTTTTGATCGAGGCCTCTTCGCGTTAATGGAGTACAAGCAATACGGCCTGATCCCCAGGGGAGTGATCTAGAGGCCTCACTGCTCTTGGAAAGAGAAGCCTTAGCATGCATGGGCTTACGATGGCCAAAGGAGAAGGCCGACGTCTCTTGTGCCGACTCGACATAATCATGGTTGCAGAGTGGCTGATGCAGGGTCTGCAGTGAGAGGGGGGGAAGTCTCGCCCATGTCCAGTTAGTGAGCGAGCTGTTGATCACGGTTGCCCCGGCAAAGATTCAGTTTGACTGGAGGCCAGGAGGCTGCGCAACCTTCGGATGTATCGAGTCTGCTCAACAGAAGACGAATGCGCTGTCTTTAGGCTTCGGCCAGGCGGGTGTTAGTCTCGCAAATCCTCAGCAAGGGTCCATGAGGCTGTCCGGAAAGGCTCCTCCTCTCCAGCGCCCTTGGGCTAGCTCCGGTTCGCTCTCTCGGGATATGACGGCCTGGTGACCCGATGCCCAAATTCCCAAGAGCGGTCCCAGCCAGGCGAATCAGGCTGAGCTTCTGCCTGCTGGCCAAGTGCGCCAGCTGTGATACAGTATGCAGCTCCTGTCGCATTGCATAGGCTGGTTTTCATAGGCAACAGGTTGGCCGAGAAGCGAATCGCAGCTGCAGCTCGGGGCGCGTGAAGATGTGGCGCCAGGAGAGAAGAGCAACGCGAAGCGAACGGACATGAATCGGCATCGCCTTTTCGCTGTGTCACCGAAATAGAAGCAAACAGACCTGGGAGAAAATCACTCGTAAGCTGGAATCACGGATGAATCAGTAATATCAGCCCAGACTCGCAGACAAACCGGCTTTATCTCGACAGTTGCGCGTTAAAGTGGCTACAGCAATGACGCATGACCAGCAGGGATGATGCTGCGTCGCTTTGCGGAGTCGCCCGAACTTGGCTGGGGCGACGGGGCTCCGAGGCCAGCGGAGGTACCGCTACTTGCCGACAGCTTCGAGGTCTCACTGGCAGTTGTCCGTGTCTCTCTACCTTACCGTACCTTATAGGTGTATCAGAGCACTGTAATGCCAGCGTCATCATCAACCACCAGAGCTTTACCTAGGTAGGTAGATAGGAGGCAACGGAGGACGGCAAGTAAGGAACCATCTCCTGCAAAGACGCAGTAGGACCGAGGCAAAGGCCGATGCAGGGCAGTCTCATTGATGATACACCAAATAGTCGCAAATTGAAGCCTTTTTCACACGATCTGGAGAGCAGAAGAAGCACTGCAACTCCAATAAAGTCGAAGTGCAGAGGTACTCGTCCCTTGCGAGGCCAAAGTACCGGTACACGCCCAGATGCTGCAGCTCGACTTGCAGCTTCTCACATGTCTGGCGGCGATCGTGGTCCTTGCCCTAAGCAAGTACCGGCTACCTAGTACTTGCCCCGATCAGCCTAGCGGAGACCACTTTTCAGGTAGCGTCGACATGGGACGATGAAGCTTGTGAGCCGGTCATGCCCACAAAGCGAACGCCACCGAACCACTCGCCTTGTTTCTTATTTTATTTCTCTGGCCTCACCTTTGTCTCATCCTGCTGCTTTTCTTCCTCTTCTTCTTCTTCCCTTTAAAAACCTGCGTCAGTTGTGCTTCTTGACTTTCTCACCTTCGTCTCACGCTGTCGTCTCTGCGCTTCCGACTCTCGTCTGCTCAGCGCTGCAGCTTTTCCAATATCTGCCTCCTGCTCCCCAACTCTCGACGCTCTATCTGATGGACGGTCTACTCTTCCACAATCCCATCAATCCATCATTCGACGCTCTCGCACACAACCTCGGCTCATCCAGACCAAAGCGCAAACCGACGTGACGCAGTCTGTGTTTTCAGCGAATCGAAGGGGAGAAACGAGACCGGCTACCCAGGGCTGCAAGACCAGGACGAGTGGCACGTCTGATTCCCAGCCATTTCCTTGCATTGGACTTCGGACGCCGGCGACTTCTGGTCAATCATCGACTATCTAGCTTGGAGGCTGCCTGGCCAACAGAAGCCACATCAGTAGTCGACCTCGCAAGAACCGATTATCTCTTTTCTTCCTTTATCCTTTCAAATCCACCTGCACAAAGCCCTTTGTCCAACAAGTGAGCATCTCAAAATGATGAACCACGCCCGAGTCAAAGCCCTCAAGGGCAACGGGAAGACAGTCTCCAAGAAGGCGATCAAGTCGGGTCGTGCGTCGGGCGCTAGCACGCCGCGAGGCTCTCCGCTGCCTTCGCTGTTGACGTCCCCGAGCCATTCCGCTGCACAGAGCCGCGTTACATCCGATGTTAGTGACGAAGATGTCGACTTCGAATTGGACGACATGGCATCCAGCGTCTACTCTGGCGGATCTGGCGAAGAAGTGAGCGACGAGCCCGACACCCATGTCTTTGACGTCAGCGCCTTTATCACGAGCATCAGAGACCGAAAACGCAACAACGGCGAGATGCGCGAACATTCTCTCAGCCTCTACATCAACAAGATTCGGCACCAATATACCGCCGAGACCCATCTTTGGCTCGATGATGCCGCGAGCGAGCTTGCAGAGCTTTTTCTTCATGACGCCAATCGTGCCGCCACGGCCAAGGAGCGACTGCTTAGTCTGCAGGCCTTTGTCCTCACAGTCGGAACGGTCGATACCCTCGAGATTTACGATGGCGCGCAAAGGATTCTCAAGCAGATCTTGATGGACGATGATGACGACGACTGCCGCGTCTACGCGATATACGCACTTTGTGTGACGGTGCTCTACGCCGGTGGCCTGGAAGAGGCTGCCCTGGAGGTGATGGAATATTTCGTCGAGATTGTGCGCACCGACGGAGAGCACATCGACGCACATGACAATGTCGTCATCGTCGCAGCCGCTCTGCAGGGGTGGTGTTTCGTTGCCAGTCATGTGGCCGACTTCTCCGACTATGCCGACGCGGCCATGGATGCGTTTGTGGACCAGCTCGATAGCGACGACGTTGAGATCCAATCCAACGCTGGCGGATGCATCGCCCTCATCTTTGAGGCGTCGCGTCACCATCTGGAAGAGACGGGCGAGCCTTTTCAGCTTCAGTACGATCCCCAGAGGCTGGCCGATCGCATGAGGGAACTGGCCAAGCTGAGCGCCAAGTCGGTCTCGAGAAAGCACCGCCGGAATCTGCGAGAGAGCCTGGTCAGCGTAGTGACCTCGCTCGAGAGGGGCGTCGGCCCATTTTACTCCACGGCTCAGTACATTCCCGAAAAGGGCGAGCATGTGCCGGCCTCGTTGCGTACTGACGAGGGACGGGCAGAGTATGGTTACCGGTGCAAGCTGAGGCTGGGCAATCAAGTTGCCAAGGTTGACAACTGGTCTCTCTACTTTAGAGTGAACTTTATGAGAATTATCTTCAAGGGCGGGCTTCAGCACCACATCTTTGTCAACCCGGTCGTTACGGAGTGCTTGGATGATGCAGAGTTTGTCCAGGACTACTCGCCACTTCAGAAACCACCCAAAGGCCGGAAGAAATGATGCGACATGTTTACTCTCTCGCTTCCACGCTATCGTCTTTTCTTCTTTTTTTGCTTTCTGAATATGGGTGCAAAGCGTTCGAGAATTAGAACTGGGAATGGATGGTGTCCTCGAATATCACACAATCAACGCTCTTTATTCCACTGTCTTTTCTGCAATGGGTGGGCATGGCGAGACGAAACAGACAAGCGCCTTGTTTTCTTTTTCTTTTTATTTGTACTCTTATACGATATAGGGACTTTATCAGGTAGTTTCAGATTGTACTCTAATAGACAGTACTAGGTTGCAAGCATTTTGTCTGCAGTATTACTTGGTCACGATGAAGCTTTTCAACGAAAGAGTAGAAGAATATGGTACTTGATTCAAGGAATTGGGCTTGCTGCCCTTTATTAACTTGTTGTTTACCGTAATTCATTATTCACGTCTTAATCTCATTACTGAAGCTTTTCTTCACCGTCAAAGCTCTCCCTTCATCATGCAGTTATAAATCGACAATGCCAAACCTGTGCAGCCCAAACGCCTTCTTATAACATCCATGTCTCGATCGCCTTCTGTATTCTCATAAAGCACCAATGCCGTAACCCACCACCAGGCTGTGGCCAGCAGACTGCTCCGTCGAGTCTGCCCTAGATGGAAGACTTTGACAACTCTCCAGCTCAACAAAACTTCCTATCAAGCAACACAGAAAAAAAATGGGGGTAATAACAGCCTTTCACGACTTAAAGAGAGCCGACGGAGAAATCAGAAAAACTTTGAAACAACTCTTCTTCAAAAGACAGCCTTGTCGCCAAACGGCCTCCACCAGAAGCGGACGGCGAGCAGCAATCCGGCGCCGGCCAGCGTGAGCGCCGCCGAGAAGGAGTAGACGGCGAGCCAGGCGGCGGTGGCGTCCTTGATGGCGCCGCTGGCGGGCCCTCCGGCGAGGGCGGCGAAGGAGGCAAAGGCCATCATGAGGCCGATGCGCAGGCCGATGCGGCCCATGTCGGGCGTGGTCTGGGCGACGCAGGCGGAGCCGAGGGGCACGAGGCCGCCGGAGAAGAGGCCGAAGAGGAGGGCGGAGGCGGTCATGCCGGCGGGGGAGGTCATGCTGCCCCAGGAGAAGGTGATTGTGGCGGTGAGGACGCCCATGATGAACAAGACGTTGAAGCTGGTGTTTGGATGGATGGACTTAGTCGGGACGATATTCTGAGAGGATAGGGTGAAGATGGGGAGAGGGAGAGGGAGAATACATAGAGAAAAGGGGGGGGAAGAAGAAGAAGAAGAAGAAGAAGGGGGGGAGAGGTTGACTTACCGGCCGAAGCGGTCGGCGATCCAACCACTGCCAACGCGGCCGACGACGGAGCCGGCGTATCCGATTGCCAGCAGGTTGTTGGCCTTTGTCGCGCCGAGGCCGTGCTCGATGGCGAAGAGCGGGATGTAGTAGAAGGGGACGAGCATGCCGCCGTAGATGAAGAAGAGCGAGAGGCAGAGCGCTCCGAAGCGGCGCTCGCAGACGGCCTCGAGAATGCCGGAGCCCTCTTTGCTCGTCTCGGCCGCGGTGGCTTCGAGCTTGTCCTTGTCCGCCTCCGGCTTGGTGGCGCTCGTGGTGACGCTGCCGCTCAGGTTGGCCTCGGTGTCCGTGACGACCATGACGATGGCGGTGGCGGGAGCTGTGAGTTTGCGCTCGCGGACGAGGAAGCACGAGATGAGCAGGACGGGGACGGAGATGAGGGCGATGATGCGGTGGACCCAGGGGCCCGGGACGGAGGCGAAGAGCTTGTTGATGATGATGGGCCAGAAGATGCCGCCGACGGAGGAGCCGGAGAGGGCGATGCCGAGGGCGAGGCCTCGTTTGTGGTTGAACCACTCTGAGATGGCTCCGGTAGCTGGGTAGAAGCTGCGCGATTCGAGGTGTTAGTTTATATTCGTGTTTGTTTGAGGTTCGCCCGTGATGGTGAGAAGAGAGAGAGAGAGAATGAGAGGAGAAGGTTGGGTTTACAGCAGCGCGCTCCCGATGCCGAGCAGGATTCCTTGAGCCAAGAGATACTGGTAGTACCGAGTAGCAAAGCTGGAGCAGATGAAGGAGAGCAGACAGACGGCGGTGCCGGAGAACATGAGTGCGCGGGAGCCGTGTTTGTCAAAGATGGGGCCGACAACGGCGCCTCCGAGGAAGAGGATGAAGAGCTGGAATTTGATTTGGTTAGCCATTGAGTGTTCCCTTGGGGATAGAACCGTGCTTGATTTTGAGGGAAAAGGGGGAGGGGGGGAGTGAGTGTGACTTACTTGAATGCTGCCGATCCAGGTGATGGTCGAGGTGGAAAGCCAAGGCCAGTCGCTTTCATAGCGAGCTTGGAACGTACCAAAAGAGTTGACAAGTCCTGTTGCAGCAGGTCCATGTCAGGATCAGCTGTGTCGTGAGTGCATATCAAGTTGAGGGGGGGGGGGAGAGAGACTCACCAAAAGCAATCGCGAAATCCAAGAATCCGCCCAAAACAACCAACCAAGCCCGAAGTCCGCCGTCCGGAATAGCCCCATCGCCAGCTCCATCCTCCTGGGCGACGATGGTCTGCTCGCTCGCGGCAATTGAAGTCACCGGCGAGTTGGGAACTCCCTGACTTCCAGAAGTGACGGGCGGGATGTCGATGATGGGAGGTTCCAGGGGACGAGGCTCCTGAGCAACGAGGCTCGATGGCTCGGGGTTGCTGAGCATTGTCATCTTTGATGGATCTTGGTGATCAACTTCTTCCTGATATTATAGGAACTGTTTGTTTCTTCTTTTTGAATGATGATCAAAAAAGGGCCAAAATGAGGGACGGACAGGCCTCGAGTCCAAGAAGCAGGGGGAGTTTTGAGATGAAAAGAAATCGATTGTCTGCTAGAAAGACAAAGAGAGAAGAAGAAAGGGACCAAGTTGAGAAAAAAAATTCAAAGGCTAGCACACGAAAATTTTTCCCTCAACAACATTCATTGGGGCCTCGAGCAAACGGGAAGATCAGATGAAATAAGGGGGGCGAGCCGTTTGGTTCAGCATGCAGGCTGGTGGGTGAGTGCAAGGGCGGGCGAGCGGCTGGCCAGCTGGCAGACTGCTCATGGAGGGCTGCTGGATGGAATGTCGGAGTCAGCGATAAGACGGAGTTGTTGCTGATGATGTGAATGGCTTCATGTATCGGAGGAGAGAGAAGGAGAAGAAGAAGGAGGAGGAGGAGGAGGAGGAGGCAAACAGGTAAGGCTGAGGTTGGGATGGATATATCATGTTTTCGATATAGAAAGGCACTCGAGGTTTGCCTCCTGGCGAGTTAGACGACAAACCCCCCTGATGTTGAACCACACCTCTGGTCCAGAACCGTATACTCGGGTCGAGATGCTACATGTCATTTTCCCTCTGCAAGTGAGGCTGGGACTTGGAAGGAATTGAGTTGATGAGCATACTATGAGGTAATGTGATGTGTTTCATGCTGTCTCGCAGAGCTCATTTCGGGGTTCAAACGCGCTTTGGAGCAGTCGAGGGTGTATACTAATACGAACCGAGCCACTGCTGGCGAGGCCAAATGACATAATTCGACAAAAGGGCACTCGTAACAATTGAGTCCAATGAGGAAATTGAGTGCTCAATCAGCTCGTTCTCGTGGCCCCTTGCAGAAGATCGAGACGCGTTGATTGCTTAATCTCGTGATCTCTGCTCAGGAATGGGGGTTTCGCGTGTTGGTGGCAGGACTGACATGTAGTCGTTGAAAGCCTCTATATCCCCGGCATCAGAATCCCGCGACTGATCCAGATATGGTAAATTGTTTCAGAGGGACTTGGCCTAGCTTCCTAACGTTTTCCCCCCCATCGTTGGTATACCCGGAGTTGGTTGTCCTTTTCAGGGGTGAGACGAACTGCATGTGAGCAAAAACATGACAGGTTGTACTGCGCCGGCTGATAAGCTCAGCCTGCCTCCTGTGAGAATACTGTATGCTTAGCCACGTCCTGGATCCCTTCTCAAGGGTTTGTCTCGTTCCAGTCCATGTTGCCACGCTCAATGACTCCAAGACGTTGATGTCTACTACTACATGGAAGCTCTCCCGTCTATCAGACCAAACTACCTACCACATCAGCATCACTGTAAGTCACCACAGCCCACGAGCCACCAGAGAAGTATCGTACACATCAATTCCTCTCACAAACCTCTCTGCAGAGGAGCCTCATCTGGATCATTGGTGACCTTCTCCATCGATCGATTTCACGAGTCGTTCATCTGCGACAGCCGACGATACCCTCTCGAGCCAATCATGTGGCCTCATCTCACAGCTTCATTTCCACTTCTGGACAAGCGCCAAAGCTCTGGAACTGCTGTCTGGGCTCCCTTGTCAGGGTTCGTCGACCATTCCTCTCAGCTGGCTTCGCTTAATGGGGTTTCTCTATTGCTGCCATACTAGCATCATATGATATTTCTCTTCATCAGCAATCAGTATCCAAGTTTCCAACATCAGAGGACAAAGGCAAAGCCTTGCTTGTCAAAACATGCATTCCCAAACACTCCTCAACTCACCCATTCCAGGCTTTCATCCTCATCCCTGTAATGGTGATGCGTCTCGCCCATAAGCTATGGCTCTTCTTTAGTAAACCAAGACTTTTCGACTAAAGCTCCCATCGTAGATCATGGCTGTTGGATAAGCAAAGAAAGAACATTCACCGCGCTGTGCCCTGGCCCATCTTCAGTAAGCCAACGACTACCCATCAAAGTCATTATACCAACATATGGGCTATAGCAAGCAAACAAGGAGAAAACTGCAGACGTCTATGGTAGCTTTTCCACGCCATCAAGCATTCCTGGCCCAGCTCACGGGGTCAAGAGACTCTGCCAAGGAACTCCCCAGTACCAGCTGGCCACCGCCATACCGCCAACACTCATGGTCACGGCCATCAGGAAGTTGACGTCGTTGTTGTCGAGCAGGTCCCAGCCATTCTCAACAATGCGAGAAGGCTGCTCATCCCCAAAGCTAGGTTTCCGGTGCTTGTTCTTGGGGTCAAACTTATCGGTCACCTCGGTAGACTCATCAACTGCTTCATGAGTGGCGTCTCCTTGTTGCAAGGAAGCTCTGACATCAGCCCGCTTCACCGAGCCGCCGGCTTCGCTAGACACCAGCACTCGGGAGCCGCCGTCGCCCTCAACAATCTTCCCCGTTCGCACATCCTTGACGGAACGCTGGAAGACGGCGCCGAGGAAGCTGTCCAAGACGCTGCCCAAAGCGCCCCAGATGACCAGAAACGTCATGAACAGGCGCCGGTTGTCTGCTGACCAAGGAACACCGCCTGCACGCTTCGCGGCAGTGGTCTCGTCACACATGGGCAAGAACAGCATAGAAGCCGTGACAATGGTGAGCGATCCCAGAAGCCCAGCTCCCAGGCCCAGCAGCGTCACCCCGCCATTTGTGCCGCGGGGCACCTTTCGGAGCGTCAGCGACGTGATAAGGCGGGGTTCGCTCTTGGACAGAATGCCCAGCTCCGAGCTGAACGTGTCTGCGGCAACCGCAGCGTAGTTGGCAATGATTCCGACAACAAAGAGGTCGCCTCCCCACGAGAAGCAGAGCGACCCGTTGGGCTCGGCAGCGCCTGGGGTCTGGAGGGCAGCAGCGCGAGCGTAGAGCTGGTTTGCGTGGAGAATCGACAACACAGATGCCACGAGCGAATTGGCAAAGACTGGAGAGCAGAGTCAGCCGGTTCGATCATGGCTAATGGAACATAGGAGACGCCTCAGCACTCATCGTACCTTGAACATGTGTTCGAGGGCCCTCGCCGCCCGAGGATCCCTTTGCGCTCACTGTGAGCGTGGCCTTGACATTCTCCTTGACCTGCTCCAACGTCAGCGCCTCTAGCACCAGCAATGGCTGCCGCACTCAGCACAACTCACATGCGTGACCCGCGTGCCCGCCAGAAAGAAGACAATTAGCAGGACAAAGGGCAGGTTCCACGGGTGGTAGGCATGCGCAATGGCCGTGGCGGTGGCAGCAACGATGCCTGCCGGGGTCAGCGACTTCTTCTTCCAGGCCCTCAGCACAAGGGCCGCAGTGGCCGGAATGGCAATGATGGGCTTCATGATGCGACGAGGCGGCGATGCTTCGGGCTCACGAGCGACGCTGTGGGTGTTCTGAGTGCGATCAGTTGGTGAGCTGTCCAGAAGGAAGAGAGGCTGATGTAGGTAATTGTTGGGTGCTTACCTACCTACATGTAGGAAGGTTCGCTTATCTCACCTGTAGCCGGCAATACCTATTTGCCGGATACGTAATCGCCTACCATCAGCGCTGTATTTACGGCGTGTTACAGCGCAATCAAGAAGTTTGTCCCAGTTAGCAGCTGCTGTACCTCGATGCATGCGGTCATGGAACACCTTCCACCTTCCAGTTACCTTAAGGTACCTTGAGTACCTTGAGGTAGGTACACACCTGAGGACTTGCCCTCAAGGTTCCCATTCTGCAACAATCAACTTCCAACTTCTCTTCTCTCCTCTTCTTTTCATCATCGTTTGTCTTTTCTGCCCAGAGTCACGAAACTGGGGCATCAACACCAACCCATCCGAGACGTCGAGGACAAACCACCGAATCCGTAACAACTGGCGAGCGAGGCTTACAGAAACACAGAGCCAAAGCATCTGCCTTCCAACCCATCGTGGCGTGCTACAAGCCATCGAATTGGTGGTTCTATCACTCCCATTGCAATTTTTGGACTGACTCCCAATCAGAGCCAGGTCTTAAGTTGTGACACGGTCCAAGAATCAAACCGTTGGACTGCTGAAGAATCATCAGGCCTGTGAGTCGCACCGCTTGCAGATCCTTGGGCTCTCAAGGCCCTTCGAGGATCGGTGCCAATGCTACGCCGCCATCGTATTCCAGACTGCAAACACCCTTTACGCCCCTGATTCCATGGAAAGTCAGGGTCTTGAAGTCCACGGTTGTTGTTCGGTTTGATCGGTCGAGGATAATCGCCTCAACGTCTTATCAAACGTCCTGGGATATCAAGAGCATCCGTGCTTGTTCTGAGTCCGAAACGCAAAACAGCCGAGCAGATATGGATAGATTTCAAAGCTCTAAAATACTTGTCTTATGACCAACAATCTAGGGCAATGGTTTTCGATTGCCTGTTCCGCATATGCCTCTTCACTGTACCTGAAGCCAGACGCATGCTGGTCGCCGAAGCTTCGACGAACATGACGCCCCGAGAGATCGGCTACCTGCTGGGTGAACGACATGCTTAGTCTGAGAGTTCAAGTTCACCTTTGCACCACACGTCAGCCAGACCACGTATTCCAAAGGGTTGCACAGTTTCACAGTCAATGGCCGTCTGGCTATACGGAACATTTTATGTGAGACAAGCGTTGAAGCCTAAAATAACCACTCGTGCATTTGCCCCAGAGATCACAGCACTAACAACGCATAGTCTTCAGATACCGCCACTTGAGCAGTATAGCTTGGGTACAAAGGCAGCATTAGACATCAGATGCAGTCTGCCTCGTACAAGTCGAGGCAGCACATAGGATCGTCTTCGGCTTGACCATGGTCTTCGTTGCCATCGTCAGGGGCAAGCTGTCGAATACCACCAAAAGACAGACAGCAGAAACAAGAGATATGGGGCAAATCAATCCCAAACTGCGGACCAGAAAGCCAAATACATGCTCAGGATCAACCTCAATACGGTCTTTGAGATCTCTCTCCCTCTTTCTTAACACATCAGTAGAGCGCGGGCCGACCCGTGACAAACATCGCTCAGGGCGTTCGAGTTTGCTGCCGATCCTCTCAGCCGACTGGCTGCATGCAACCTCAGACTATCAAAGAGGCACTGGCCAGGTGACAGGAAAGGGGCGTGTGCTTTTGCTGTGTCCTCTTGCACTGACCTTTCTCTGAGTGGCTAGAAGTTTGGAGTGCAAACCCCCTGTTTGCCCTTTGGCGTCCCTTTAGTCTGCCATCGACCAAGGCTCTACGAGAAACCCCTGAAGGCGTTGTGCAAAAGGGCAAAGCCGACCACCACGACAGAACGGCTGATATCATGGGCAGCTCTCTCTGTCCGGGCATATCAGCCGGTATCATGGCATGGCCTCTGTCTTCATCAGCCCCGGATCACGCACCACTGCTCCCTCCCTGCAAGCTTCCGGGATCCCTCGTCGTCTCTCAGCTTTCCCGCATGGCGATAGACTATCCAACCAGCTCAGAGCTGACGGTCTGCAGAGATCATGCTGTATGTCGGTTTCACGTCGATCAGCGTACTCACACCGAACTTTTCGCAGCCAATTATCAGCCCCTTTCACGGAATACATAGAGCGCCTAGAAGAAGGGCGTACGCGCAACACAGGTAGAGTTCATTGTGCGCAAAAGGCATCCTTCTTATCCCAGCCGTCGTATGCAACAGCGGTTTGTTCGCGGCACCTTCTCTAATCGGTTAACATGAGCCCTTAGTCGCTCTCGGCGGTTGATGACGAGCTGCAGGACGAAGGCATCGTCGTCAGGCGGCGAATTTCCTCCCAGTTGTCCGGGTTTGCAGGGTGTTCAAGAAGCTTCAAACTACCTTACTGTTCCTGCATGCTAGCCATATTTCACCGCATCTTTCTCTCTGTCAGAGAGGCAACGGACAACTGAAATCCTACGAAACACCTGGCGCTTGTCGGTGTTTCCTCGCCGCTACCTGTGGGATCCTCCAAGTCTACAATTACCATTCCATCATCTACAGCTATTTTCTCCCCATTTCCCAGCTCTTGTCCGAAACCACACTATGACGCTTCGCAGGCCTGAGGGCTATATCGAGCCCTTGGCTGGATCTGCTAGCAGTCCGTCTATATCAGGACGCACACTCATTGCCTGTCAAACCTGCGCGAGTGCAAAGACTGGCTGCGATAAGAAGGTCCCTTGTACGAGATGCTTGGAGAAGAACATACAATGCACCGCCCGATATGCTCGCCGGGCATCAAAAGCTGCAATTAGGGCAGCACAGGCGGCATCGTCGTCGACAAAGAACCAGACGACCGGCTTCGGCTTCGGTTCTCAGCATCGACAGAAGAATTCGTTCTCTTTTGAAGTAGGAAGTTACCCTGAGGCTGATTCCCGGGAGCCTCTCCAACAGCTGCGTTCGAGTGCGGATCATCCCGACGATACCCTCTGGGATATTCTCGACCCCCTTTCGCAGTGTACCGGCTACGCAGATCACTTGAACACTATTCAACACAAACGAGGAGAGTCGCCTATAGCTATTGGGCTCTCCGAATACACAACGTCTGTTGACTTTATCAACAATGATCCGTCGACTAGAGTGCCGAGGAGCCATGAATTCTATCCACACGATCTGATTAATGGCTCCCATAGATCGCACCTTGTCTCCGAAATACCCGACTTACCAGGGCTGAAGGATTTATGCAATCTAGTACAGACGCCGGATGCCCGCGAACACACGTCCGGATTTCTGGGCGGATGTCGCAACAATGATATTGCTCTCGGCAGCGTCCCCAGCGAACCGTGTTCATGGGAAAGGCCAAGTCTCTGCGACGCAAGGACGTGGATAAGAAGGCTTGGATCCAAGGGGCTGTTCGACAGTGCTACTGAGGATATCGGTGGGACTGAATCCATGCGTTTGCATCAACAATCAAGAGCAAAGGACCAATCCTTAACTCTAAATATGTATGAGGTCTCCTTTTTCCCCTGTTCATCTTCTGCTTCCGTGTTGTCAGCCATACTAACAATGCGAGCAGACTGGCGTACGATTGGATCCAGATCGACCAAGAGCTCAGTCTCTTCTACGATGCTGAACAGACCCTTTCTACTTGCGACCTAGGGCGGCCCCTGCCCGACTCAAACATTCCCTGGAATACAAGAGATATCATTCAACATAGTTTCTTGTATCTTTCTGATGGCCTACCCGCGGATATCAAGGCACCCGAAGCTTTCGAGTACGACTTCCGCCCGACCTTGAATCAACTCTTCATAAACTTGCTGCACGATACGTCATCGGGCAGAGTGCCACCGAGGCATCTTCGCCTCCTTCTCCATCCACTGCAAGCTCTGGTTCATCAATCGCAGAGACTCCTTTCTTTCGCAGATCCCAATTCTTCGTCAGTGCTGTCCCAAGTGGCAAATACTACTCTCCTGGAAACTCAAAGGCTGCTCCGTGCGTGGTACAGACTTGCAATGGAGGCCCAAGAGGAAACCGCATATATGCCCGATGCGGATACCACGCTGGGCATGAGTCTGTATCACTTGATATGTCTCAACCTGGTATCCAGCTTCGTCGACATTGAGCGGCTGGCCGAGCGAAAGAGTATCGGTGTCGGCGTCGGCTTTTGGCAGCAGTCTCTCCAGCATGAACGAAGCATCTACAGCCGACAACAGGCCATTTTCCACTGCGGCCAAGCGCTGCGATACCTACGGGCGGTCAGTATAGGCTCACTCCCCTGGTGGTGGCCAACAGCCGTGCACCGAGCGATCATGACGCTCTGGGCCGCTTCAATACTTGGAACCGGGCCAAGTCAGAACGAAGAAGTGCCACCGATTTACTCGCCGAAAGAGTTCTGGCCACGGGATCCCATGGATGTCGCGTCGGAGACGAACTTTTCGGTTGCTACTGAGCCCACCATCATTGCAATCGACAATGTAGCACCTGAAGATTCAGCTTTTGGCGATGCAAACTGGAGCGAGAGACACTTGCTTGTGCTCAGTAGTCGGGATGAAGGGGTGGTGGTTTTGACGGATGGGGCGGGTATCCTGCAATATGGCATTTCGCTCATTCATGCGTTTCCGAGTTCAGTTGATGGGGAGGCAATGGTTACGAGGCTCAAGGAGTTGGGACAGGCTTGGAAGCCAAGCAACAGTGAGCAGATGTACTATCAGGGTTGATTGTTCGTTGTCTCGGCGGCGGTGGGAAAGGGAAATCAACGCTTCACTCTAGTCTTCAAGCGGCAAACACGACATTTGTTAACAGTTCAGACAATTTATATACAACATTAAGCCAAGCCGCTCATAACATCAAGTCATATCAGTTCATAACAATATCGCAAACCCCAACAGAAATGCGCCCAGCATAGTCTGAACAGCATCATCCAAACTCCAAAATCAACATCATTCATCATGCCATCTCCATCTCCCCCCTCCCCTTCCCCTTACTCAACATTTCCACACATCAAACTCTGCAGCTCAAACGGACTCAGCGTGCTCCTCCTCCTCGACGACACCTTGGCAGCCCTCCTATCCCTCTTTCGCTTCTCGGGATTCTCAGCTTCCGCCTGCGCAGCCTCCCTCTTCACCACGGGGCTCGCTCTGCGAACAGGCAGAGTACCCCTGGCCGCTGTTTGCCTCGCAGGTTCCGCCGCAGAGCCTCCCGCAGGTCGTTGCCCGCCCGCAGGGCTGCTTCGAAGAGCTCTCAGTTTCGCGCGGTTGCGGGCGGCAGCGGCTTGCTTCTCCGCGGCAGCGAGCTTGACGGCTATCGCAGTCTTGGACGGCGAGGCGTCCTGCGGCCTGGCCGGTCGAGCCTGCGCCAGACGGACGGGCACGCGGCGGGGATTCGCGCGCATGGAAGGGGTGGCGGCAGCAGCAGCAGCAGCAGCAGCAGCACTCATGCCGGGTCCGCTTCTCGAAGTAGCGTGTTCTTCGGACCGGCTGTTCTCTCCCTTGTCATTCGACAGCAGGACTTCATCCAGAGATGTCGTCGATCCAACACGGATCCGTTCATCAGCGCTGGCCGCTTTTGAGGGAACGGGACGCGGCCTTTGGGCAGCATCGGGAGGTCTAGCGGCAACTCGACTGGCAGGCTGTCTGGCGGTTTCGGTGCTGGACGTTCCGGCCGATGCTTGCGCGCCTCTTGCTGTAATGGCAGCAGCGCCGATAGGCTTTTGTCGTAGTCTGCTTTCCTGAGAACCGCGATTTCCAGCCGAGTAAGAGTTTTGAAGAGGACCTTGTAGTTGAGAGGGATCAGTGTGCGCTCCTGGCTCTACCGATCGTCGAGAATCCTCGGCCTCTTCCATCCCTGTCATGTGTTGATTCTGTTCCCTGGCGTCAATTTCATCGGCTTCTAGGTCCTCATCCTCGTCGTCTGAATAGCCAGTAGCCTCCTCATCGCTGTAGCCGTACATGTCTTGCTCGGGTTCCGCTACTTTCGCTTTCGCATCATGAGTCAGTACGTGGAATGATCTAACAAGAGGGAAAGGCAATGACATACCTTGACGATCCTCCATTTCGTCTTCACTCTCCTCCGGAACGGCCGACAGATCGTGTCCACGAGCAGCAGCTCTCGTCTCCTCCACGTCAGGGACACGAACCGGACTCAAGTGTAAGCCCATGCGGATGTCATCCTGGCCAACCGGCCTGCCGTTCTTGGCCATCCTCTTCCGCCAGCCGTCCATCAGATGAACGGCATCCTCCCAGCGGCTCTCCATCTTGACAAAGCCCTTCCTGAGACGGTCAATCTCCTCCTCTCGCACCATGACCTCTTCGATTGGCACAAACGACGGATTGGTCAAGATGGTCCGCATGTGGTCCATGACAGCACCCAGCTCCGAGGCAATCTCCTCCCAGCCCTGCGGCTTGACCACCTCGGGATTCTGTGTCTCTTCGCCGGCCCATCCGCTCATCTCCCGCAAGTGGTCTTTGGCCTGCTGCATGACCCTCAAGAGCGCTTCGTTCTCCTCGCTCAGGTTCTGCGCCAGATTCGCCAGGAAAGCATTCGACTCGCTGCGCAGGGAATAGTCATTGTCCTCGAGATTCCCTCCTCGGCCGGGCGACCTCCGCTCCTCGTTGCCCACGTCTCCCGTCACAGTGATCGAGAGGACTCCCGAGCTGGACCTCGTTCCCCTCGCGCGCCCTGCCTCGCCGACCTGCTTCTTGAGGGTTTCAATCTGGCGGTCACGCCTCCGAATCTCCGTCGCGCACGAGGCCCTCAGCTGAGCCACCAGCCCCTTTGTGCGTGCCAGCTCGTCCTTGAGGCCCTTGATGGCCGACTCGGCCGACTTGAGCTGCGTCTTGAGCGACGCCTCGGACGTCGCGGCAATGTCGCTGCGGCGCTGGGCATCGGCACACTTCTCCGTCAGGCGGACAATGTCGCTCGTGTGCTTGAGGTTCTCCGCTCGAAGGGTGCGGACCGCCGTCGAGAGGGAGTCGCGCTGTTCTGCGTCGCGCTGCAAAAATCATAAACAACGGGAGTCGTTAGCCAGATGGGAAGCTAATGAGAGGAGCTGCTGCTGCTGCTGCTGTTGCTGCAAAGCCTTACGTCTCGTCGAATAAGCAAGTCGTTTAGGATGCTTATGATGCGGCTTGCGCTGTCCGCAGTGCCAAAGGATCCTCGTGGCCCGTAGTCGGCAAAGTCAATCTCGTGTCCATCGCGGACAAGGCCTCTCGACAGCAGCTGGTTGTTGATGTACAGCGAGGCGGTCCGGAGGTTTTCCGCGTCAATCATGGCGAGCCTGAGTGCAGAGTGCAGCAGCTCAGAGGCGCTCAAGCAGTGTGTTACTGAAAGAAAGGACGTTATGCAATCGATTTTATTCTTGACTATTTGGCGTCATTTACTCTTTGTTTGAAGCTGCAAATCTCGCTGCTGGTGGATTGGAGCCGGATTTACTAGCTGTTTGGTCCCATGCGACCAGGAGTTGTTTCGGTTGCCATGCGGAGGAAAGTAAACAATGCGCAGCCGTGCATGACTAAGCGTTGCATTAAGCATCATCCACTGCTTTACTTGATGTAGGTAGTAAGGTACCTTATCTTGTTTGAGTCTTTACCAAAGCGCGAGAGGTTAACAGACTTCATTGTTTCGAACGAATGGTTGAATATAATGAAATGCCAGTCTTCGGTTGACAATATCCAACTTGTTCTTTGCTTCTATGTACACTGGGGGTATCACTATCCACCTTTGCTCTCGCGGTACGATCTCTCATGACTTCCCCCCCCCATTACTACCCAAATATTTACATATAAGTGAGCCTGATCGCAGTCTTCAGGGCAAAGCAGTCAAAGTCGGTGCATTGTCCCATCGAGCCGCGGCCTGCCAGTAGGTGGCGTCGTGGGAATATGTTTGCGCCGCGAAGGCATCGTTTCGAGATGAGCTGTCCGAGAGTCTCGTTGACTCGAATATAGGTCTGTGTCTTCCTGTACATGGCATTAGTTTCGGATTTGCCATCATGAGTGATCCAGCACAAGTGCCAATAGACTGTTCATCCGAATTTTCAGAGTGTTTGAGAAGATTATTGTAGCGCGGTGTTTGTCGACATCAACCGGAACAGAACCCAGGCGAGCCCAAGTTGCATCCCAGCTTCTCGATGGCCCCGCGTGCGTCATCACGGTCGGATTTGCCAAACTGAAAGAAACTCAACGAAAATCTCGACTTACTTCACTTGTACCAAGCTCGCCCATCTCATGTCTCAGGCTTGAATTTGCCCCTCTTTTCCCGCATGGCGCTGACCTTCTTCTTGTCCTCCTCGAAGCGCTTCAGCAGCTGCGCCTGCTCCTGCTTCCGTCGTTCTCGCAGCTGGAACCGGTAAAAGTCCGTCATCTCCGACTTCTTCTTGGCCGCCTTCTCAATCATCTTCCGCCTGGCCTCCTCGGCCTCGTACTGGTTCGCAGGAGCGGCCTTTCCGCCACGAGTGACAGTGACGAAGCCGTCCTCATCAGGCTCGTTGCGCAGCCGCTTGCTAAGCTCCGCAGCCTCCTTCTCCTTCCTGTTGAACACATTGAAGAATGCGTGAGTCGCCTTTTGCACCTCGGCCTTGTCGGCGCGGCTCAGGCGCAGATGGGAGGATATCCAAGGTGCACCCAGTGGCGGGACGTCGCCCACCAGATGTTCGCCCCATATGGGATACTTCATGGTCTTTTTTAGCTTGGCAATCGCCTTGAGGACGAGCTGCACGCTCTTCTCGTCGGCGAGCAGGACAATCGCCGTGCTGCTGCTTCGGTGCAGCTGGCGCGTCCAGATCTCGGGTAGCCGCGCAGCTTCCTCCTCGGCCTTTTCCTCATCCTCCACGTCAGACCTCTTTCGCTTGCGCGCAAACCCAGCAGCCTTGATTGCTCTGGCAGGGTCGATGGCAAGCGCAGCCTTTTCGTCGCGCTCGAATGTGATTGACTCGAATCGTCCAGCGCCCACGAGAGAGGTGAAGACGGCCCGGAAATGGGGCTCTGTGCTGTCTGCGGGAATGTTCTTCAGGAACAGGCTGCGCGAATCGTTGGGCGTCGGGATCTTGGGAGCGTTCCTTCGTACTCGCACTTCGTGGACAGCCGTGTGTTTGAAGGACTGCACGGGCGGCATCTGGATGGGGAGGATGGCGAATTGATCGCCGGCTGGGTCGTTTGCCATGCTGAGAAGAAGTATGTAGCACCCTCGTAGGGTGTGCGAGCTCAAGGGAGGGAAATCGGTGTCATGTGGTGCGAAAGACTGCAAGCAGGATGAAGTTTTGCGGAAGCTCGACGACTTGTCGAAGTTGAGAAAAATTGGCTCCACTTTGGTATCGATACGGACGGATTGTGTCAAGTCAGCAAGCATTCGCTCTTATTGATTGATAACAACAGAGGATTTAACGAGAACATGTTACGGCGATTCAGCAACTCAAGAGCAGCAGAATTTGATACTCGTATTCACGACTTCATTGTGATAGAATCTGCTTCGACGAGATGAAGAACAGGATATTGATTCCAGCAAAAAAGAAGTGCAAAACATCAAAAAATGACGAGAGTGGGACTCGAACCCACGCGGATTGCTCCACCAGGAATTGCTGTTAAGGTAGCCTTAACCTGACGCCATAACCAACTCGGCCATCTCGCCGTTCGATGAGAAGCATATGCCTAAAGACTGATATGAGGCTCCCTGCTTGTCGGCTTCCCATTGCTTCAACGTGCATCCCTCCCTCCGACCTGTATCACGACTTGGATATTTGCCATTTTACATGCTCATATTCGATCATATTGATACTCATCAATGACTTCAATGCTATGTAGTCACCGAAAGAGTATCACGTATATATATATATATATATATATATATATATATATATATATATATATATAGCAGACGGTCTTCCCCATGTGGACTCATGTGGAAATCTGAGCTCTACACTTCAATCGCAATCCGTCCAACACCGCGACTAACACACGTCAAGATGGCCGAATCTTTCTCATCAGGCATCAGTGCCGACCCCCGATGAATCACCTTTCCGCTCTTGAGGGTAACCTTGCAAGTCCCGCAATTGCCCACCTCGCAACTCGAAGGGACGTCCCCAAACTCTCGCTGAAGAACCTCCAGAAGACTCTCATCCTCGCCCACCTTGACAACTTTGTTGTTCCTGTTGACGACTTGTGCTTCAAAAGGGTCGCCGGTGGTGTCGGCGGAAAAGGCTTCAAAATGGATTTCTTGAGGGGCAATGCCGGCCTTTGCGGCGGCGGCTTTGGCTGCTTCCATCATACGGTTCGGACCGCATACATACAGGAAGCTATTCCACGGGGTTGTGGTCATGACGTTGTCAATATCCATCCTTTGGCCCTTCGACTTGTCGTAGATGATGACTCTGTCTCCATACGACTCCAGCTGTTCTCGATAAGGAATCTCGTCCGCGGACCGCACGGCATAGTGCAGTTGAAAGCTCCAGTTGATGGAGTCGTACGTCTTCATGAGTTCCAGGAATGCTGTAATGCCAATTCCGCCGGCAATAAAGACGTGATGGCTTGCAGCGTTTGCCGGGCCATGGACATCGCTCACCACGCCGCCCACCTCAATGCTGTCGCCCACCTTGACAGCCTCGTGGATGTACCGCGAGCCGCCTCTGCTATTGTCATCAAGGGCGATGCAAAACTCGAGCCTTCTGGCAGACTCGCCGTCTCCCTGACTAGACACTACAGAGTACTTCCTCACAAGTCCATTGGCGAGCCGGAGCTTTGCGTGAGAGGCCCAAGGGAAGCCATCGAATTGAGGCTTGACGGGAGCCTCAATCACGAGTGAAAGCGCCCGTGGCGTCTGCATCTTTCGGCTGACAACTTTGTAGGTCTCCCAGGCCTCCTCTTTCTTCTGCTGCTTCCGCCTTTGCGCCTTGGCCACGCGACTCTTGAATTGGCCACGAGCTTCGTCGCCCAGAGCCTCTATGGCGGCTAGCTTCTCATTCATCTCCTCATTGTCGGTTTGCCGATGCAAATACTCCTGAATACGCTCAATTGTCCACTCCGGCCACTTTCTCTCGACCAGCTTCAGTTCATCGCCAGGGCTGACATGGCCTTCCTTCAGAACCCGGTAGTACCAGCCAGTGCGACTGCTCTTGTAAGTCTCAGGGGCAAAGTTCTTGAGCGAGAAGCGATGGTTGAGTTTGAAGCACGGCTGCCTGGGGAGGGACACCTGAAGGACCACTTCGGGGCCGACAGATATCACGTCCCCAATGCAGACATTGCGCTCGTTCATGTGCGCGGTGACAAAGTTTTCTCCAAAGCCCCCTGGGACGAATCTGTCGACGCGTTCGGGGTAGGACTCTTGCCAGGATGGATAATGCGAGGAGCAGTCTAACACGATGAGCTCACATTAGTCGGGACTTCACCAGAGAGGTTATTTCTTGGTCAATACTTACATCCGAGAATGGCCTTGTCCAGGCCGCCGTGAAAGGTGAGATCGTGCTCATCCCCTTCGAGCCCCAGCTTGTCGACCTTCATTGAGTCAGTGCGAAGCTGCTTGTCGATGCCAGACATGACAGTCAAGCCCGGCATTCGCTTCATTCCCGAAGTGCGGATTTCAAGAAGGCGGTCGGCCTCAAAGGGCGCTGCAAGAGCCTCCAAGTACGAGCCTGTCATTCTGACTCACAGACAATGTCAAAAATGCGTGAAAGAATGTGTTAAGGAGGAGGAGGAGGAGTGACATTCAAAGGTGTAAGTGGGAAATCCTGCCAAAGAAATGTGATCTTACACACGGAATTGCCGTGTACAGTGTAGGCACTGTAACGCATTCGCTGGCTCTTGACAGAAAAGGGCAAGTTGTGGCGACACTGCAAGGACGCTTGCAAGAACCCTTCTTTTTTTTTCGCATACATTCATCGGAGATGTTGATTTCATCTTTCCATCTTTTACACAAAGTATGTATCTCATCGCAATGGCTGCTGATGGCCAACTGGTACAAAGTGTCGTTCTAACTTTCCCTCCTCGGTCACTGCTTGAATAATCCCCTTAGCGCACTGTGCTTGATCTTTGTGGTAGACCCCCGAGCTGCTCATCCTTCATGCAACTCAGCGTCCGGCGTTGTACATTTCGAGACGAGAATGCGTGCGAACGCGCACGCGGTGCGTAGGTATTTTCCTTCTTTGTCCAGTTGGAGCTCTCGAGTTGTCAACATCAACAGACAGTTGCCAGCAGCTCATGGCGCATTAGGTAATCCTAGTACTACCCTGCTACTCGAAACACTCACGAGACGGTCACTGAAAGCTGACAACGGGATTCTGTTCCGTTGACTTTCGCTGGACATTCTGTGCAGGCGGCGGCGAGATTTCTGCAGTCCAAGGCTTCGTTACCTTAGAATACAATCTAAGTGCGGCGTTGCGGTGGATAATAGACATTCGAATTGTCCAAAGGTGTATAGTGTGTGATTTTGGAATTTTTGGTCATTGATTGAACCTCGACGGTTCTATGGTCTAACGGTTATGACTCCGGATTTTGATTCCGGCAGCGAGGGTTCGACTCCCTCTAGAACCTTTTTTTATGTCCCTCTTCGTCTTTGGAGCGTTTCTTTTGTTTTTTGTTTCTTTCAGCTGTTGGCTGGGTGAGCTAAGAGCTGGGCTTATGCCGGGCTAATCCACCTTGCCTTTGTAATAATATCTACTACTATGTATGTCCAAGGCTCGTCATTCTTCGTCGTCATCTCGAGGCTCGTCGCTCTGTGTAAGTAGGTACTTGCCAACTCTTGTCTCCAGTTAAGGTACATGTAAGGTAGTCATTGCTTCTGGTGACTCAAACGACGTCCAAACAAGAGTCAGCAATTCAACGAGATTACTCACATAATCCCCGTCAACTTCCAAAGAAGGTAATGTTCTAATAAGTCATTAACAGCAACTGCCGGTTTTCGGCCCCGAGATGCACTTTGCGGGTCGGCATGTCGACTCCGGTGCGATGATACCCCGCGCGAATTTCCCCGGATCTTGCTTTATATATTAAAGTACATATCTAGATAGTCTCATACTCAGATCCTCATACTCAGATCCTCATATGACTTGTCTCATATAATAAAGCCTTGTCACTCCTAACTACATACATCTTCAACAGCACCAACAGCAGAACCATCACATAAATCAGAAAACACACCCACAAAAATGCGCCTCCCCTACGTCCCCGACCCTCCCCCAACATCCACCCCCCAAGACGCCGCCATCGTCCAGCGCATCCGCGACCGGCGCTCCCCGCGCCCGCTGCAAGCCCTCGACCTGACCCTGCTGCACTCGCCCCCCGTGGCCGACGGCTGGAACTCGTTCCTCGGCGCCATCCGCACCAGGACGTCCCTCGCCGACGACGTGCGCGAGCTCGCCATCTCGCGCGTCGCCGTCTGCAACAAGGCCTGGTACGAATGGGCCCATCACGCGCCGCTCGCGGTCCAGGGCGGCGTGAGCGAGGAGGCGATGGAGGTTGTCAGGAGGGATGACTTGGGGGCCAGCGGTAGCGGTGGTGGTGGTGGTGGTGGTGGTGGTGGTGGTGGTAGGCCCGAGGGACTGTTGAGCGAGAGGCAGTGGGCGGTGTTGGTGTATGCGGATGAGATGACGAGGAATGTGCAGGTCAAGGACGAGACGTTTGCGGCGTTGAAGGGGTTCTTTAGTGATCAGGAGGTTGTGGAGATTACGGCGACGGTGAGTTACCTTGAGATATATATCTACCTATATCTTGCTGTGAGAGGATCTTGTTCTGATGTGTAGCATGATAGGTTGCTGCTTATAACTGTGTGAGCAGGTTCCTGGTTGCTCTGGATGGTAAGTTCGACTTCATCGACGCTTTCAATTCTTGTGTCTACGGATCTGGTCTAATGCTGCGTGCAGTTGGTGAAAAGAATGGCACTGGCCCGGATGCTGCTCATTGATGTGGGCATTCTTTCCTGCAAGCTGAATACCCGTTTGTTGATACGAGAGGGCAAAGATAAAACGAAAGTGAAAGACAAGGGCAGAGGACTAGGCATGAAGGCGAGTTGCGATGAATGATAATTCCATGGAACCAACGAGAAGAGCATTCATTAGCCATGATAAAGTGTCAATAGTTGGTGAACAGCAGGATTGTGCAAGCCAGGTTGACAGAGCGAAATGAAGATTGGCTAGAATTATCCCAAATGAATATGAAGTACTATGAATTAAGAAGGGGCGTGAAGGTCCGTCTTAAACCAAGAAATCTCGTCCATATCCCATGGTCCATATCCGCATGCATATGAAATCACTATATTGTTTCACATAACATCCCATCGTTTCCTACCTCATGCGTCGTAAGTCAAGCTTGTTGACAAACATTTGTTCTCACTTATCAAGCAGCCTCTCTTTAGAAATGTTGTTGCTGGTGGCTATGCCATGCATCGTAAGATAGTCATGGCCATGGCATCGTAAACCTCTATAGTCTGCATACCGCTGAGTTGGTGGAAATGTAAGAAACGTGGAGGTGTCATATCAAGGTCATTGAATACTTCCGCTCATCAGCGGATCAAGAAGGAAATCCAAGCTGATAGGGGATCCATCAAGACAGAGGCACCGCGGTCCAGTAAAGCATGAAGACCACGCCGAGGCAAGGTCTTCCGCTCTCAGGGGGACGGAGTCTCCATGAGCTTCTCGATGGAGGCATGCCGTTCTCGCATCCGTGGAGAAGCCTGCAACTCCTGAACGACGCCAGCCCAGCCACTGCGCTGGGGTGTCTCAACGTGCTCGTTGTGGCCGATGGCCTGCGTGGTGAGTCTCCGCGCAGGCGTCTGCCGAGGGAACTCGTCAAACGACTTCTTGGCCGACGGCTTGGTGGGAGTCGTGTAAGCGGTCTTGTCCGGCTGCTGTCTGGGCATTGGCGGCGGCGGCGGAGGAGGCGGCGGAGGAGGTTGCTTCTCCGCGACGGTGGTTATGATGCCGAGATAGACCATCACGAAGCGCATGCGCAAGGCGTCCAGGCGCTTCATCCTCTCCTCCAGCTGCGCCCGCTTCGACGCCCACATGAGCCTCGAGCTGGTCCGCAGCGTCGTCGAGCCCTCCTCGAGCACCAGGCGGCCCAGCTCATCGCGCATATCATCGCCAACCCTCCGGATCTCCCTCAGCATACGGTTGAGCCGAATCTTGTCCTCGAGTCGCTGCACCCTGGAGACGTCCCGATCGTAACACTCGCTCTCCTCGAGGGAGAATTCGAGGGCGTGGATGAGGCTGGCCACCTCTTGCGGCGCAACCTTGTACGCCGTCCAGTACGAGTTGGCCGTTTGCGCAATCATAACGATGGACATGCCGGTGGCGGTGGTAGCCAGGAGATGCGCCCACTGGAGCCAGCTGGAGTCGGCCATTATGCTGCAGCGGAGGGCAACGAAGCACAGGTCGTGATGTCGTCCTGGAGGGGCAGAGACATGGTCCGCAAGAAAAGGCAGGCTGCTTCGCTGGCTGAGTTGAGGGCGGATGAGGAAGAGGAGGAAGAGGAGGAAGAGGCGGAAGAAGGAGGGGGGGGGGGGGGGGGGGGGAGGAGAAGGTAAAAGAAGAGAACAGGAGGAATAATACTATTAATCAAAGACTGAGAAGAAGAAGATCATCAAGAGAGCTTGTAGACAGAATGACAACTTTGCCTAGTGGGGGAGGGCGAGGAGGAGGTGCCCTGATCCAAGCCCTGACTAGACCGGTGTGGCAGCAGAGGGGGAAATATTACTCTCTCTAGCTACTTACCAAGAGGAACTCCAGCTCAAGGGAATCTTGGGCCAAACATCAACGGCCAAGGGAAGAGGAGAAGCAGGTAGCCTCATAGTGTTACTAGCGGTTGGGCAGATTCTGTGTGCGTCCGGCTCTGTTGGCCTACCAGAGAGGCTCTCGGAAGCGAACAGAACAAGCTCGACCTGCGTCAAGCCCTGCAAGGGCATCAGCTAACAGTGCAGCTATGACGAAGGGCAAAAGTTTGGTTGGGGAAGCAGAAGAGAGAGAGAGTGTGTGTGTGTGTGTGTCACAAGGTGGTTGTCGTACAACAATGTCTTGATGAGGCGGCAGCTTCAAGGTTGGAACTGGAGGAACATGAGTTTGGTGCAAGGTCAGTCTTCTTATAAGTGACCCAAGTCTGTTGCTGTCGAAATAAGAGTATCAGCCAGGGTAAGGTAAGGTATGCTTCAAGAATACTAATCAGATCAGTTCAAGGCATCATGTCATTCTCTGTCGATTCTAGAAAAGGCAGCCCTGCAGGAAACAGTGACTTGCGTCTGCGATTCCTTCATCCTGCATTTCGGGTCTCCATCAACCAACCAATCATATAGCCAGCGCCCCTCGCTTTCAACCCCACCACGGTGTGCGCATGTCATTCTACTTTATTTTTTCCCTTGACAGCTTCTGGGGTCGCTTGACTACTACCTACGATGGGCAGCTACTAAACCCTGCGATGACCTGCAGACTTGCCTCGCAGCGGCTGTCTCGTCCATCTGTACGATCTCGTATAGATACATCGTACCTTGCTTAGTTGCAGCAGCGGGATCCTCTTATCTTATCTGGAATTTGCGCCCAAGCCACCGACTCCAAATCTTCAACTCTGCTTGTTGTTCTACTACTATTATCATCATCAGCTCCTCCTCCTCCTCCTCCTCCTCCCTCATATCATCAATACCAAACCCCCCTCCCCCAGCCGCCATGACGGCCACCGCCGAAGAGGCCGCGGCGCCGCATGAATTCCCCCTCCCCAAGATCCTCACCAACCCCGCGTCGACCCCGCCAACCCTCATCACCCAAGGCGCCGAAGGCCGCCTCTACAAGACGACATACCTGCTCCCCGACATCCCCTGCGCCCTCAAATATCGACCGCCCAAGCCCTGGCGGCACCCGGTCCTCGACCAGCGCCTGACCAAGCACCGCATCCTCTCCGAAGCCCGCATCCTCTCCAAGTGCCGCCGCGATGGCCTCCGCGTGCCCGACGTGTACGCCCTCGACGAGGCGGCGGGCTGGCTGATGCTGGAATGGGTGCAGGGCACGCCCGTGCGCATCAACATCAACCAGCGGCTGGGCAGCAGGACGGAGGGCATCGAGGACGACGACGAGCTCAAGGACCTGATGCGGAGGATTGGCGCCGCGGTGGGCAAGATGCATAGCATTGGCGTGATCCACGGCGACCTGACAACGAGCAACATGATGCTCAAGCCCCCCGCGCAACAACAACAGACCACCGATGGTGCGACCGGACTCGAGGGCGAGATCGTCATCATCGACCTGGGGCTTGCCAGCGGCGGGGTTCACGACGAGGACCGCGCGGTGGACTTGTACGTTCTTGAGCGGGCCTTTGGAAGCACGCATCCCCGCGCCGAGTGCATCTTTGGCGAGGTTCTGGACGCATATAGACAGTCATATAAGCAGGCTGGTGTGGCGCTCAAGAAACTAGAAGACGTGAGGATGAGGGGCCGCAAGAGGAGCATGCTTGGCTAAAAAGCGTGGACATGGAGTGACAAAAGGAAGAGCAGAGACGGGAGGTAGCATGAAGATTTGGAAAGCAAATGTCTTTCTTGTCATTTTTCCCCCTTCTCGGTAACCCAGAGAGAGAGATGGAGAGCATGCTTGGTGATATAGACAGCTCCCGGTAAATGATGCCCGCTATTATGATATCCATATGGACAGAAACCAGATCAAACAAAATCCAAGTATATCGCTTTTAGTTTTTACAAAAGAAACAAAATATCCAAGAACCCTTCTCTCTCCCCCCTCTCCCCTCTCCCCCCCGCTGACCCTTTCAAGCAAGTTCAGCTCCCGCAAAGTAGCCCTTGTTCTCAATGACGCCGCGATCCTTGACAAGCGCGACATAGCGAACCACCCACTGCGGCGTGAGCTCGCCCTCGAGCCCGGCGCCGCCGTGGACGGGATCCGCCAGCACGCCCGCGCCCCTGGGCCCGTGGCCGAGCAGCTCGCGCAGCGTCCCCCGGGGCAGGATGTCGGTGCAGTCGGTGTGGACGTGCAGCTCGACGCCCTCGTCCTCGGCGAGGCGCTTGAGCGGGGCGGGCACGTTGCAGCAGTCGCGCAGGTTGACCTGGTCGACGGCCGGGCGGACGCGGGCGCGCTCGAGGAACGCGCGCAGCTTCTCGCTGCCGAACTCGGCGACGCCCAGGCGCTTGGCCAGGCCGGCGGCGTGCAGGTCCTCAAAGACGCGCCACGAGGCCAGCTCGGCCTCGAGGTCGCCCTGCTGGGCGTTGATGCGCTCGGCCGCCTTCTCGCAGGTGCCCTCGAAGGACATGCCCGGGAAGGAGACGATGAGCAGGTCGATGGTCTGGACGCCGAGCTCCTTGCGCACCAGGTCGAGCGCCTCGCGCGCGTACTGCTCGCGCTCGGCCACGGGGGCGTCGGGCAGGAGGAACAGCTTGACGGTGATTTCGTAGTCGCGCGGGTCCTCGCGCAGGCCGGCCGCCTGCCAGTCGATCCGGGGGATGTAGAGCGTCTTGTCGTCGCGCTCGGTCCACAGCTCGACGGGGGTCTGAGGGGGCGAAGGGAGGGTGCCGGAGCCGTCGGCCGGGGAGGCGTCGGTCGCAGCATAGTCTAGCCGCGTGGAGTGGATGTTGTCTCGGAGGGCGTTGACGAGCTCGAGGTTCGATTTGGAGTGGCTGCCGCCTTTGCGGATGATGGAGGGGCCTGCGGACATGACATTGCTGCCGTATTCATACTGATATTAGCGAGATGGTGTAAGAGAGAGAGGAAAAGGAGGGAGTAGTAGTCGTTTGTTTCGCGCGGCTCGGCAATGGAGGGATACGAACCCCGTAGACAGAATGATCTTGGTCATTGTGACGGCGATCTGAGGTTCTGTAAAGGTTTGCAACGGGGACTGAAACCTTGATGGACAACTCGAAGAGGAGACAAGAAGAAGAAGAAGAAGAAGAAGAAGAAGAAGAACCGTGCTCTGCTCTATGTTATACCTTATGCGGATCCAGATCCAGAGCACCGACCCGATTCCCCAACCTTTATATTGCGACCAACAACCTTTTTTTTTTTTCCTTCTTCCGCGCTCTTCTCGAGATGCCTAACTAAATGTGATTGTAATCTTCCGTACTATTTATTACTCCAGATGGCGCTTGTGGCGGATGATAAAGGGTATTAGTAATGGGCAGGTTGCCCGGAGTGGATATCAAAGATTCGAGGGTCTTGGGTATAGTAGTAGTAGTAGTCGAAATATTTTTTGCCTGGTTCGTGAGCGTCTTAGTCGTGAGGTGGTTTGCATGTACGTGAGTAGGTAGTAGCAGTATAGGTAGGTTGCGATCCCAGGGACGGGAGGTTCTTGAGCATGTTCGACACCACAATGGCGACATCGGGAGAGGCGCTTGGTTGATGAGGGGGGAAAGGCTGATATATGTGCCGCCCTCCTTGTGGCCGGCGGTTCTTGGTTTGTATGATGATTACATGTGCTTCTGACGTTTGGAATCTCCCCACCTGCTTCAACGTTGATTAGGTACTAGGTAGGGAGGCAGTAGTAGTCGAGTAGTACCTAGTAGTGACTGGCGTCCTACGTTTAATTCTTTTTTGTCCTTCACTTCTTATCCGACAGTGACAAGTCATCTTATTGTTCCGAATCTACCTACTACTAGTAGTATTACCCTCTTCCGAACTATTCATTCCTAGGCGAAAAAAAGACCCCTTCTGGCGGCGTTAATGGAAATGGACTTGTCATGCAAGCAGGGAAAAGCCACGCGGGGTTTGATTTCCCGCGCCTTCAACCCCGATGCTCAAAACAGAAAAGGCTCTGGTTTAGCACCGCTGTCATTTGTCAGGGCGACCGAAGCGGGAGAGGGGCATAAGCGCTGTACCTGTACCTATAGACACTGCTTAAATGTGGCGCTGTACTAAGTACTGACTACCTGATCAGATGTACAGCACCTCCAGTTGTTCTTGTCCAGTGCCAGGCTCTCTCTGTCCAGAAGCACGCGCTACTGCCTCGTCACCGACCTGCAAACCCTCAGCAAGTCCATACCTTACATACACCAGCCTCAACTCTATTCGAACCGCATCTCGTCTCCCGCCTCCAGCATCAGCGGCTCGCGCTCGGTGATGTGAGAGAGAGAGAGCTGTCACAATGGCGATCCAGTGCGTCCACGCTTCTGCTGCCGCGCTCGTCGGAGTCGGACTGACGCTGACTCGCACCTTGTAGCTACTTGATTCTGCTGTCCCGTCAGGGGAAGGTGGTGCGTTGCTCCCCGTTGCTCCCCGTTGCTCCCAGTTGCTCCTATCGCTGTCGACGACCCGACCGATGGCGTTGAGACCTTCGATGTCTTCAATTATCCAAGGTGGCCTGCTGACGCTCTTTTCTTCTCGCCAATAGCGCCTCGCCAAATGGTTCACCACGCTGTCCCCCAAGGACAAGGCCAAGATTGTCAAGGACGTATCACAGCTGGTGCTCGCCCGGAGAACTCGCATGTGCAATTTCTTGGAATATAAAGGTTCGCTGCCGAACGCGCGTTTACATCACGCCGCTGTGTGGCAACAGTAGCTGACGCGCATCCGCCATCATCCAGACACCAAGATTGTATACCGACGATACGCCTCGCTCTTCTTCATCGCCGGCTGCTCATCCGAGGACAACGAGCTCATCACCCTCGAAATCATCCACCGCTACGTCGAGCAGATGGACAAGTACTACGGCAACGTGTGCGAGCTCGACATCATCTTTTCCTTCACAAAGGCTTACTACATCCTCGACGAACTGCTTCTTGCGGGAGAGCTACAGGAGAGCAGCAAGAAGAATGTGCTGCGCTGTATCGGACAGCAGGATTCACTGGAAGACATGGAGGTAAGTGGTGATTTTTATTCTACTTCTGGCATACATATACTTCGTCTTGACTGCTGCATCGCCCGACTTTGGCGCGCCTCCGGCATGATAAATGCGCTCTTTTACTATCTCATTTCGTCGACTGCGGCAATGCGACGTGACACAGCTGACACCGAATACCCTCAAACGCAAAAGGTCGAAGATGAGGTTACCAAACTCATGTAATCACGACAATCACGACGAGATGGCTGCGCATCCGCGCGGTCTTGGACGAGCGATCCGTTCTCGCCGACTGAAATTTGAAAGCCACCCGCAACCAATCACCGCCAACATGCCAAACAATGAAAATATTCCACCCCCCTATCGTCCCCACCAGCTACTTGGAGTCGTGAAGGCGCAAGAGTTGAGATGGATCTGATAGTTAACACCTGGCGTAGCAGGCCGAGCAAATCGCAGAGAAGCTTCGCGAAGTGGGGATCATCTAATACACAAGTCTCAGACAGCTGAGCATCTCTTCGATGGGAAGGGAAGATATCATGTTGGCGAGCAGGGGACACGGAGAGACATGTGGAGCGCTGTGGGAGAGGGAGGAACAATGACGGCTTTTCCTTTTGTGTTTATAGATCTTGGAGGATGGAAAACCATCTTCTCCCATGTCAAGAGAAAGCAGAAGCAACCCGTGGATGTCCCCGGAGTCAGCGGACGTCGTGTGTTGGCAACCATGGGCAAGGGTCATCATGACTTGGCCTTTTTTTTTTCTTCTTGGAGGCGTATATCTAATGTGCCAGGACACGCGGAGACAAGACGCAAGAACCGAGAAGCAGAATTTCAAGATGATTTACCCACGTCATTGAGCCCCGTCCAACCTGCCTCTACAACAGTTGTTTTCTCAGCCGGATCATCACGTTACAGAGCCCGACGCTTCATCGTGTCGGTTATTCGCGCGTGGCAGCTTCATGCGCCGTCATTCGTCGCAGACCCGAAGCTGACGCCGACAAATGGGCTCGCCAGAACCGCCCACTCGGTCGACTTGGGCCCCCTCTTTAGCCGGCGCTCATGACTAGTAGCAAGCGGCGAGTTCGCGTTACTGGCATGCTGGTGGCATTGGCATTGGCATTGGTATTGGCATTGTGCCGCCCGCTCTCGTCTGACTGCAGTCCACACACAGCCGTTGCCGGACGCAGCCGACGCGCCGAGCGAGTTCGGGGCATTCAGGAGAGGCGACGCACCCGCACCGCCATGGACCTTTGAAGCATGCAAGCCCCCCGACCGACTGCGAAAACGTGGGCGATGCACGGAATGGCGATGGCCGTGACGGCGCAGTCCGGCTTCTGTCTAGGCCTTGAGCCCAATCAGCAAAAGAACACCTCTTGTTCGACACTGGAGGGAATTGAGTCCCGTCCGGTTATCGAAGTCGGGTGGTTGATGCCCGCTTCCAACCCCTCCCGTCATTAGGTGATCCAATGCCCGGCTATCATGGACAGGTCTGGTGGTGCAACAACGCTGCTCCAGCGCCCCAGCTCCCCTATCGCTCCCCGAAGCTACAGCGTGTCTCCAGCGATCGCATCCCCTCAACTCCCCACCGCCCGCAGCAGCAGCAGCAGCCCCCACCATCTGCCGATTCGGGGCCCAGTTGATGTCACTGCCATTGAACCGCCTGATGAATGAATGCGTGTCAAACCCCCCCGATCCGGCTCCTGGCCTCCCATCCATGCACTAACTAACCAGACGAACTGCAGCCCATCTCACGCTCTTCTCCTGATTCCTGATTCCTGTTTCCAAATCGCTCCCCCCTTCTTTCCAGGCTTCTTCTCCAAACAGAATCTCTCCGGCCTTCACCCAGCCGAATCAGCTGCTCTCTAGCGTCGACAACCGGCAATCAGCGCCTATCGATCCTCGACACTCTTATTAGACTTCGGACTTGCGAGCCTCGCCGCATCATCGCCAATCCCTCAACCCCCCTCCTCCCTCCTTCTCCTTTCACTATCCTCCCCCTTGCGGTACAATTATCATCAAAGCCACTTCCCGACGCCTTCGACTCTTCTTCCTTCGACAGCAATCGAAAAGAGGCTCTGTGTCGCCTTCGTATCGCATCACCGCTTCCCCCCCCCCTGTCTCGACCTGATCGACGTGCGGATCCGCGACCACGCAGCTCTCCTCGACAGAGAGACCCCGACAATCAACAATCCCATCGCGGCCCGACGTCGTTCTTTGGGGTTCTCTTTGCGCGCAGGACGACCACCTGACCGAAGCGACACTGCATGATTCACTCTTGATCGCACCCGCTCCGAGACGCCTTCGATCCTCCTCTTCCAGCCTCATACATCATCCCGTCGCATTCACCGCCCATCCTTCAAAGAGAACCAGTTTCGACGCTCTTGACATTTATCCGGCGCACATCATCTCTCGATACCATCTCTTTCCCCGTCATCTATTAACTATTAATGCAAAGAATCACAGCCGCATCTGTCAGCCAACATGAAGGTGAGCGGCATATCCCGACGCACGCAGCTCAGCCCCGGACCTGAGACAACCCCGATGCTGACGAGACATGCCCGCCGCAGTACCTCCCAGTCCAAGAGTTTGAGGCCGTAACCGGCGCTCTCAACTTCAACACTCCCGACTGCAACGTTACGGGCGGATGCGATCTGTACACGACCAAGTCCACCGGCTCCGACAAGAAGCTCTACAAGAACATCGACAAGGACCTCAGCTCCCAGCATGCCGCGCTGCTCAAGCTGGGCGCCAGCCTGTCACCCCCCGACCGCGAGCACATGCTCGCAACGTCGCGCAGCATGCAGCTCTTCTCGCACTCGAGCGCATTCGGCCCGCTGTCCGAGCTCTCCAGCCGGCGGACGTTTGCTTACCTGATTGCCACGCTCAACGCCAGCCACCCTCACTACGACTTCTCCCACGTCCTGCGGCCGGGCGACTTCAAGCGGGAGCGCAATCTGAAGCGTGTCATGGCGAACCTGGACTCGATCCTGCAAAACACACGGCCTGGAGTCGAGGTTGGCACCTCGTATGATTCCTCAGCGGGCAGTGACGTGAACGCCCAGTGGGGTCCCCATTGCTGGTCTCTGATCGACAAGGAGATGCGCCTCAACGAGTGCACCATCTTCAGCTACCACCCGGAAGTCGACCCTTTTGAGGAAGACGAAAGCGCCATCTGGGCGGTGCACTACTTCTTCTTCAACAGGGCGCTCAAGCGAGTCGCCTACCTCTACGTCCGCGTCGTTCCCGTCATCTCCTCACAGAGCCCGAACCTGCGGCCCGTCAAGGGTGGCCTCCACAAGCGACACACGGCGCTCGAGTCGGACGGCGCAAAGAAGCGCGCCAAGTACTGGCTGGGCGATCAAGACGCTGAGCTGATTCCGCCGTACGAGGACGACGAGGAGCAATTGGATGACGGCCTCTACTGGAACCGTGGCGAGGACGGTGACATTGTCCAATTCTCCGACGACGACATGGCTGAGGATGAGCCCATTGATGAGGAGGACGAGGAAGACGAAGACGACGACGATGACTTTGACATGATAAGTCCAAGGCGAGAGAGGCTTATGAGTGAGGACATTGCAGGACGGATGGAGATTTAAATATGGTCACGCTCAAGTCTTCCACCAGACTGGCAATTGCCTAGTCCCGCGTAAGATCGAGGACACGGTCCTGTCTTTTCAACAAGGACATGCGCTGGAGACTCGACAAAGCCAGCCAGGCCACCACGTCGAATGGAAGCACTCGGTCTGTCTATCGACCCGGGGCCCTAGCCATTCATGGAGACGACGAGCTGCAACCGCAAATGCTCTTCTCCGATCCCTACAACTCTCTGGTTTCTGCTTGTCCTTTGGCTCTTTTACTTGGGACTGCTTTCATGGGCTTCTTCTACCCATCCCATTCTGCTTTCTCCTATAATCAGGGTGTGTGTGTGTGTGTGTGTGTGTATGTGTCATTTAGCGTGGCGCAAGGGTCTGGTTCTTGGTCGGTGAGAGCGACTGGGAACAACTGTCGCCGGGAGTTTGCTTTTTCTTTTTTGGTTGCCGTTTGGCCTATCGTCAGCATTGTTTCATGAGGGTTCTTCCCTTTCCATCATTTCCTTGTCCTCCCCGTCTCTTTCTATTAGTCATGATGCATCAGTTTTGGAAAAGAATGGGTGGCCTCTGTGAGATGGGTGGCTACCTCTTTGTTGCTCCGTCTTTGTTTGCCTGCTTTACGAGCTTGGATTGGGCGTCGTCCTTAGGGGGTTTTTGATGCCTCTCCGAGCAATGCTTTTCATACGCGGCCTTTATTTCATACCGTTTCTTTTCCTTTTCCCTTCCAGGTCTCTCTTCTTTGTTTATGAACTAGTGCTTCCGGGCTCGGGGGACTCTGGCGGTTCAAACGTATATATATATGGAATAACGCGGTAATGGCTTTCATCGCGCCTCGCTGGGGAGAGGCTTTTTTATTTCTCATATCAACATGGATTCTGGTATATCGTTTGTGCGCGGCTTCAACTTTTTTCGCAGCGCGATGGGGGGGAAAGGGCTTTCTATGCAGTTTTTTTGGGGTTTCTTTTACAACGTATTAATGCACTTCATATCTTTTCAAAGCGTCCGACCCTCGTGAGGACTGTAGCATGTTATGGATACTGAGATACGTCGTCAAAGCTGATGAATGTCGTCAAAGACTGATGGATGTCGTCAAAGCTGACAATGTGAATCGTGCCATGTACCTTGTGTATCGACCTCTGGAGAACTTCGTGACATGTATGCTTCTTGTACATCAACCACTGTGGCAGCTTTGATCACTCGCCCAGGAAACTCGAGTCCTCACGCTGCTTCTTCTTCTTCTTCTTCTTCGCTTGACGCACGCACGGTAATATGCAGCACGAGCTTTCCATTCATCTATGTAACGCAACTCGACGAAGCTAATGAAGATTATTTGGAAAAAAGAAGATGGAAAAAAAATGAGACGAGAGAAGAGAATCAACAAGAAAAAGAAAGGAAAAAGAGAGGTATGATAACAGCAAACTGGCCTTTCATGCTCTGTCTTTCACAATTGGAAGACTTGGAAAACCGCCCTATATATCTCGTTTTTGTGTACGTCCACCCCGCCCTCCTTGCTCGTGAATAATGTCGGGTATCAATTATATGTTAGATGTAATAAGGTGACAAAAGATAAATGGGAAGAGCACGCTGCCGCCAAATGCCCCTATCCAGTCTCTCTAGATTGGGTCATTATATAGATACCCCTTTGCAGTGGTAGTATGGGGAAAATGCTCTCAAGTAGAAAATCGAAGAGTTGCAGATTGCGAAACAAAAAAGGCACAATGCAGGGCGCAAGGCTCTGTATGCCCTGCCATGGAATAAATGCTCAGTGAAGATAAAAAGGAAGCTCATAAAGTAGGTCCGGATATCCCGGATCAAGCAACTGATGCCTTCCTTCTCCGGCCAAACATCTTGGAGAATCCGCTGGGCTCGTCTTGCTGGCTGGCAGTCTTGGGAGGGACAAATTCTGGCGGAGGCTCCGATTCGCGCAGGAATCTTGCCAGGTCTGCCGTCTCACCAAGAGACGCAGGCTCCCGGGGCTCGAATCGCTTCATTGTGACTCGGCCCACGGTAGGCGGTCGCTCTATGGAAGCCTTTCTCATCGGAGGAGGTCGATCCATCGAGGCCATGCTAACGGGAGGAGGATTGGCGGTGATCGGTCCGTACTTGTCGTACCCTGGCGGCATCTGGATCGGAACGTGCTTGCTGGCGAGTCCCACGCGGCTATTAAGCGAACGGACGTCGTTGGTGAAGCCCATGGCGCCAGCGCGGCTGCTGAGTGATCGAGAGTCAACCAAGGTGTTGGTCTCCTTGGAGCCGCTGCGAGTAAAGCGTCCAATGAGACTGGGCGTGCTCGTCTTCTTCTTTGGCATCATGGACGAAGCCGGGGGTGGCGGCGGTGGCGCAGGAGGAGGTTCGCAATTGAGCAGGAACTCCGCCAGACTCTCTTCTTTCTTGGCGGGAGGCCTGGGGGCCATGTCAAAGTCGTCATCGTCCTCGTCCTCGTCGCTGAAATCAATCGCATATGGATCGCGAACACGGCGAGTTTTCCTCACAGGCATGGGCATGACCATATCGTCATCTTCATCTTCTTCACCAAACATCTTGCTCATCTTTGACCTGCCCTGGTTTTTGAGAAGCGCGGAGCTGGAGTTGATGGACGTGTGTACTGACGGCATCGAATTGTCTGTGGAAGTCTGGCTATGCCGCATGTCTGGCAGAACCGCATCCACTGCTCGGCCTCCTCCAGCACCTGACATCATCTCCGATTCCATCGTGTTGCGGAAAGGAGCCACATGCTGGGGAATGTGGTTCTGGCTACCTGGGATGGGTGGGCCTTGTCGGATAAAGTCGATCAGGTCCGAGTTGTCATTTCTGCTGGTAGCAGCGGCCTCTCGGGGCTGGTAGCGACTTCGGTTATTGTTGCGACTGGCCGTTGTGGAAATGGTTTGCTGGGATTCCATGAAGCTCTTGGTCGAGGTGACGGGATTGTGGGCATTGCGCAGAGCGGCAGGCGCTCTGTCGCCCGGAGGACCTGTAGACTTGAGAAAGTCGGCAAAGTCCGAAAGCGACTCGCCGGGCGCACGAGCATCACGAGCCTTGGAAACGCCCATGCGGCCAGACAGAGAGGTAGCTCCCGGTGGAGCCCGAGGAATCGGCCCAGAGAGCTTGGGCTTGCTCTCCGTGGAAGTCTTGGGGCTGGAGGGCTGCGTTCGTGAATTCGAGGGTGAGGCATTCGAAGGCGTTGGTGACGGTCGCATCAGATCCTCGCTCTTCCGAGTGGTCTTGGTCACAACAGGACTCTCATGTGGAGTTGGAACCTAGCGGAGGCATGTTAGCAAGAAGGATGGACAAGAAAAGTGAAGACAAGGTACATACGTCGATATCACGCATGTTCTCGGGAGTCAGCGTGTATGTAATGGTTTGGTTGCTTTGAATGAGCTCTTCAAATGTGCGCGCCATGCTCTCTGCACGGCTCGAGGCGTCGTCAGAGATGGTCCTAACCGCTCTGAATCGGCTGGGAATCGAAGATGTGGACGAGTTGGACGTGTGGTTTGGTCGTGGGGGAACGCCGGAACTCAGCGGCGACGCAGCTTCCTCGCTCTCCTCCAGCACCGTCTGTTCAGCCGCAGGCCTGGGAGACTGTCGACTCGGATACGCCGCGGCCCTGTAAGGAATATCCGAAAACTGGGTGTCGGTGGCGCTTTTGGTGGCTCGCAACGACTCTCCGCGGGCGCCATGGTGAGCCTGGTCGCTTTGGACAGCCGGCAGGCTTCGATCAGCAGTCCTCATGTTCGTCTGCAGGCCATGTGGGAGGCGGCCGAGCTGATCCCGGGTTCGAGACGACGAAATAGGTGTGAGGGTAGTGCTCACTTGGTCAGTGTCTTCGTCGGACTCTGAGATGGTTTCTGCGTTTCGGACCGGCGGTCTTGTCCTCTCTACAGGCGACCGTGCGGCAGCCACAGACACTGCCGTCCGCAAGCTGGTGTCGATTGCCTTGGCTGTCCGTAGCTCGTCGGCGCCTCCCGCGCGCGACAGAGGACTAGAGCCAGAAACGGTCTTTGCCCGCGGTCGCTCGGCCAACTCCTGCGATGGTGGACGAGTAGTGACGGGACTGCGGGGTGGGACGTCGATGAGGCGCGCCGAGCGTACACTCGACGACCGGCTCAGATGCAGAACCTTACTCGAATCTGAGACGGAGCGAGAAGAATTGCTCGAGACAGACACCCTCGACGAAGTCAGAATCTCGGCCTTTTCGTATACAAACTCATCCAGATCGTCTGAGCCGCCATCATCCGAGTCACGGCCTTGCTTGGAAGAGCTATCCGGGTTCTCAGGAGTTGCTTCTGCCTCCTTTGGCTGCGCGACATCGCTTTCGGCTTCGACAGCTTTGGAGCTCGGCCGTGCCGTGGCGTAGAAAACCGACCCTCTCGTCGGCAGAGAAGTAGATCTCCTGTGAAGGCCCAGCAAGGTGGCGTAGTGACCGGACTCCGAAGCCAGAGAATCTTCGAGTAAGGAGGTCGATCCAGCGAATGACTTGACGCGGCGCGCGTCAAATCCATCTTCTTCCGCCTCGTCCTCCTCTTCTTCATCACTGTAGTGTGCCAAGCCCGGCACCTCGATCTCGGCAATATCATTGTCTCCCATAGGTAGCGGAATGTTCATGGGAAGAAGGTCGTCTGCCACGAGACTCTCCGGCTGTTCGTGCACCTCGGCAGGGCTAGCCTCATCTTCAGTGGTAGGAGCCTTGCGATCGTTGAGGCTGTTGGCGAGGCCATCTGTTATCATATGGCTAATATGGGGAGATCGGCCGGGGGCGAACTCGGCCACCGGCGCACGCAGCCTCTTCTTCCATCCTCGCCATAAGCGACCAAGAGTCCGATCAAGCGCGACCCGTTCCATGTCAACATCCTCCACGATGACTCTTTCGACAAGGGCAGCAGGGCTACGCGTTCCATCCTTGAGCTCCCTCTCCAACCTGGCGCGCATTCTTTGGCTGGCCGCCTGCCCTGCAACGGTGAGCGTGAGCTCGCCGATGTATTCCAGGACGGAAGTGAGGAAGATGGCAACGGCAGGCGAGATGATGTCGGAGGCCTGTTCATTTTCGCCCACTTCGAGATGTTCTTGCTTCATGTACTTGTCTTCGTCGTCTTCCTCCAAGTCTCCTAGGGAGGAGTAGACCATGCAACGCAGTCGGGCTCGCTTCCAGGCCAACTCAACATCCCAGTCTCCCCTTGGACTCTGAGGGTCGGTATATTCCTCATCCTCAGAGCCACCAATGTACTCCTTCAACTCTTCGTCGGCGTTCGTGATGGTTTCCTTGGCCAACTTGGGCTTGAGTACGTCCGAGACGGCTGGTCGCAAGGCTGAGAGCGAGGTCGATCTGGCAACTTGCAGGAAGTTTAGCAGAAGCTGGTCGAGGAAGCTGTTGACGAGCTGCAGGGCGGCGGGGGTTATCAGAGCGGCTTCCCTGGAGGGCACGACGCCATGCTGGTCGTACCAGGGATTTGGCTGTCCATCGTGGTCGTTGGTGATAATTTGGGAAGCGGCAGTAGAAGCGATGAAGGCGGCTTCTGGCGATACAGACAGCGGCGGCGCAAAGAACGAGTGGCTTGCGGTCGATGGCCTATCGCTCGATATGCTCTGTGACCGCGATTGGCGCGCAGGTCTGTCGCTGGAGATGCTCTGCGAGCGCACCTGGCGCGACGAGTTGACGCTGCTCGTCGGGCGCGATTCGACGGCTGAGCCCGTCATGGCTGAGGCCGGGTCTCTGTTGGATGTGATGGTGAAGAATATGTGGCTCTTTCTCTTTCCTCTGCTTCTCGCCTATCAGCTTTCCCGGAAGGGCTGGCTTGTGTGCAGCACAAGATCAGCGTGGAAAAGGAAGAAGCAAAGAGAGGTCAAGCGAAGACCCGTGTCGGGATTTTTGCAGGTCGTCGGCAGGCGATGCGAATAGGCGACGAGCAGAGTAATAGGTAGTGCGACTACTAGTACCTAGCTATTCGTGGCAATGGGGCCGTTTAAAGGGTGATAATCAATGCCGTCGATTAAAAAGGGCCCCCTGGTCATTGTTAGTCTATGAACGGGGACAATCGAACGACTGGAATGGCGACAAGGCCCGCAAGCACATGGCTTTCCAGGGACCAGGATGATGAGACACACGAGAAATGGTAGATGGAGGCTAGAGGTGGTTTCAGCCCGGGGTGGTTTGGGAAGAAGGCACAAACAAGGTGAGCAGCTGCATGTGCCACGGTGAGAGAGGCAGTCAGATGCTGGGTCGACGAGGTGAAAGACGGTGAGTTTTGCACGCTGCGAGGGAGATGCAGTTGAAATGAGCGGCGCTGTGGCCAGACCGTGAACGTGTTGAAGGCAGTTTAGAAGATAGGCATGGAGGTCAAGGCCAGGGAGAGGATTGAGGCTTGAAGATTGAAGACAGCTGGTACCACTCGGTAGCAGCCGACGCTCACGACACGACAGCCTCGTCTCTACATATGCTTGCTAATAGTAAGCTGTAGAATGCCGAAGGTCAAAGTCGCTCGTGGCATCACAGCAAGTCTTTCCCAACCCTGCATCGCCAGCACTTGCTTGGGGATTTCGAGACTGTGCGCTGACAGTCAATGCAGAAGATGAAGCACGGCTCGTTCCATGCCCATTGCTGCAGGGCGGGGAGGAAGTGTTTGGGTGTGTGTGTGCAGATAGAAAGAGCAGAGGCGAAGTGGTGATACGATACATACAGACGATTAAGGGTAGATTTGCGATGATACGACACGAGGTGAGAGGCGTAGGAAAGGCCGTCTGAGCGGTGGTGGGTTGGCGAAGACGGTGAAGAGATATTCGAATCGTGAAGAGAATCGTGAGAGGCGACGTCTGAGCGTCTTCTCCCAGGTACAGTATTAGTAGTAGTAGTAGCTGCAAGTTTCAAGATGTAGCTTGGGTTCGACTATTCTTGTCTCCAGTTGTTCTGTTGCTGAAATGAAGACCCCTTTCGCTAGCGGCGGTGCCACGATTAACGCCGTTGCTACCAAGGTAATACCTAGGTAGGTACTGGAGTAGGGCGTAGCTGCGGATAGTAGTAGTTTTTGGTATCTTGAATCAGTGCGTGCGTTGAAAGGCAGTTGAGTGTAGTGTTTGATGTGCGTGCGGCTCGAGGTGAATTCAGATGGAGGCAAAAGAGCCGGGGCTCTTCTAAATTAAGCCCGTAGAGGATCGGCGTGCCACAATGGTTTTGATGTCTTACTCCATAGTGTACCTAAGAGAAACCGCAGTGCCTGTTGTTGTTCGGAGGAAGTGAGTCCTGCTTGTGCTGCGTCCAGGTACGAAGAGATACATCTCTGTACCCTGGATTGTCGCTGCTGCCGATCATCGCCTCAACAGAACTGGACCTGACACAGAGCCGAGTATCAGCAGTTCGTCGTGCCTTCCGTGCAAGCAAATAATAATACCTACTAGGTACCTACCGAAGAAACTTCCATTTGAGCCCTCTATGACTAATCGTTCCTGTACCCGTCTTATCTCTTCTCTTCTCTCCTCTCCTCTCCTCTGCTCTAACTGTCGAATTTTCTCCATCTTCACCTTTTCATCCTCCCTTTATCATCTCTGTAACCCAATCTCTTACAGCACCTGTACCTGTGCCTGACCCGCAACGGCGGCCGACTCGCCCGCCGCCTTTCCAAATCTTTTCCCAATTCCCCATCCTGCAGAGTCCCGCCTCCACCCATCAGCCATGGCGAGACGGCCCCTGGAACCTGCCTGGCCCGGATGCCTGAAGGAGCCTAGCACAGAGGCCCTAGCGCCTCTCTAGGCCTCAGGGGGCCCCTGGCCGCTGTCCCACATCCGCTAAAGGGAGCTGCCAGCGCTCGAATCAGCAACCAAAGATTTCAGGGGTCGCATCAACGGCGCCGGTCAAATTCATGTCGGGTCAACAAATTGACTGCGGGACGACTTCACGCATCGACGATGGCTGCGTCTTTGTTGGCGCTGGTGCCCTTTGCCTGGAACCCGGAAGGTTGGAGCAGCACAGACCCGTTGCTTGACGACAAACCTCTCGCTCGCCCGGCCCAGATTCTCGCCTGTCATACTGTAGGTACTCGTACATACGAAGGACCTGGATCTGCAGGTGCTCCTCCTGGCCTCGGAAACCACAGGCAAACGACGCTGCGTTGGCTGACGACCGTCCTCCGACTCCCTCGCATTGCACAGGCCTCCACCCCGTCCATCCATGCCCGCGCTCCCTACCTATCACTGGTACCACTACCTGGAAGTCTTCGGAGATTTATGGTTGGAGGCAGGTCTTCGGACCGCATCAGCAAGGTGGTCCTGATGTCGCCATGCCACGATCCAACGCTACAGGTGCTACGGAGGCGCTGCGATGGATAGGGTTCTGTTGAATTACTCCGCAGACGTGAGCAAAGCCATCCTACTACTAGTGAGGGAACATCCGCAATGAAGGCTGATAGTTTGTCTGCTATCTCGCTAGCCTCTCGTCACTGAGGACAGGGCGACAGGACACGAGATACGATGCGCTGCTTCATCTGCTAGCCTCGCCGGCTAGTCAGTCGCACATTCGGCCCTGATTGCTCGCTCCACGCAACAGAGATGCCCGCACAACTTGACTAGACGCCAACAGCTAATCTCTCAAATAGGGTGTTCCCATCTGCCTTGATAACGTGCAGAGAATCTGCAGCCTCACGACTGGCCTCCCGTGTACGACTGCTTCGATGCTTGATCAAACGGCAAGCAGTTACGATCTCGCCATAATCCACACTCATACGAGATGGGCGTCGGGATCGTACACGTTCTGAGTTCTCTCCAACATGCTGCCGCACTGACCAGCCGCCACCCGCTCGCTACCTTTGCTCCCAAGAGCTGTCGCCGCAGCGCCAATTCATGGGCTAATCTCAGCTCTCAGCCACCATGACGAGGCCGAGTTGTTCGGGCCAACACCAGCAGCAGCATTTTGGTTTGCCAGACCGCAATCCTGTGGGGGCGAGACTCACAGATCCTCTCATAGACCCGACTAATGTCCCCTCGTCTGCCTCGCACTTCGTATGCAATATTCGAGAGCAGTTGCGGCTGTTCTACACTCCAAAGGCTTACACTATTTGGCTGATCGCGAGGCACGGCATATGGTCTGCTGCGGAGCATTCGATTTTGTGCCCCGTCATCCACGAGCCCAGGAGCATTGGTCAGCCCCATGCCCGACAGAATCACTCCAAGCCCCGAGCCAGGATGGCCAACAGGGCCGGACATCGTGGCGTTTTCTGGTCTTTGATGGTGCTGAGCCAATCAACAAAGTCCGTCTACGAGACGAGCCGGACTCGATTAAGAGTCGAGAGTGAGTTGCCAAGGCCGTTTCGTTTCGACGCTGTCGGCGAGCTCGCCTCGACGCTAGGACCCATCTCCCACCTCGTCTTTCTATGCTGCCCGCCTGTACGGTTTGGACTGAAGGACCAGCAGCTGGGCAAACAAGTATCTCCTAGAAGCCCATATGAGCAATTCCTGTCCCGTGAGCCTGTGCAGATCTCAGTTAGTCACGTAAGCCCAGGAAGGACTTGTCAGGGCTGTCCTGTCCGCCGATCGCTTACGAGTATCTCAGTTGCTTGATCCCTGTCTGTATAGGCCGCCGCCCTACATCCATAAGATTTGGGCCTCTGCATGTCTCGACGCCGATAAGGTGACGCAGCAGCTGCATACGAGTACGAATCCTACCTACTACTACCTACTTAGCAGGTATGTAGGTAGTAGGTCGAAAGAACTGCCGAGGCATGTTTGCTTACAACAGACAGAATAGGCCAGCACCCGGTGATCTGCGTGCCAGGGAGTGCAGCAGCGGGTGCATATTCATGCATGCGAGTCTTGACCTGCCCGAAGATGGATGCTGACTGCAGCAAACGCGTACAAGCAGCACGACGTCCACTTCTACAACCGCATGAAAGCTCGGGCTGTTGCCTGCCAATAGCAAGCCTGGGCTGTCAACTGCATCAGACGTTGGCCAGGTAAGTCCAAGCCGCCATGAAGCGGCCAGCCGGCCTGCAACCCCATTCGGGGCAGCCGCTCTTGTATCACGAGGAAGCCTGTGTCACAACTGCCATTCTTCTCAGTTGAAAGGATATACATGTTGTTGGCTGCCACACCAGCATGGGGAGGGACAGTGGCAGTTGAAGATGCCAAGATGTCTGGTGTATCCAACCAACACTACTATCCTCGAGTACCTATGCAAGGGATGCATGCAGCGACTGCGCTACCAACAAGTGCGCAATTACTACTTGAAGATGCAAGTCGGGGTACTACCACGTGTGGTTTACGCGTCAGAGGCCGTGAAGAGTGAATATTGGAGGCATCGCTGCGTGCTTGCATGGCAGATACATCACCTGGCCATGGCCAGCCTCATTCATTCCAAGTATGTAATAGAGGATCTCTCTCACTCTTTGTGCTCCCGCCCCAGAAGGGGCTGTTCAAGGCCGACAGAGGATTCCAGATGGATCTGCCACCCCGAGAATTCCGCATCGGCATCCTTTGCTCTTCTGACTTGCGCAAATAGTGAGGGTGAGTGGAGGAGCGTGACACAAAGGTGGCTTCCCGTCAACCCAAGAAGGCATACTTCAAACATGCTGGAGTCGGCTCGGCGAAGCCCGATGCCCGCGCCGTCGCTATTCATCGAATTCAGTGGCCTGCATATGCTGGAGACCGAGTTGCTGCACCTACATTGACCGGACTTTCTCAGATGTCTTGTTCCGAAGGATTGCCAGCGGTGTAACAGCTACGGAGGAGGTGATGGGTGTAAGTCACATACAGGTTTGTGGGCTCTGGATCCGACAGGGCAGACTGCCAGCTCCAGATGGCGGTTTATTTCACGACTGTATACGCCTATACTACAAGGATTCCACGTGAGGCGTATCAATTCGTGCACTTGGTGCTTGGTCTCGACATTATAGTCATATGTGTCCGCTTCTGATAGGTACTTTTACTGGAAGAAGGAGACTCTGGATATCTACATGCCTTGTTTGACATCCCCCTATAGTGAGCGAATTGTAGAGTGAACTGTAGAGCAGATGATGCTGTTTGAGGATATGGAAGCAGGCAGATGGGACTTCTTGAAAACCGGCCAACATGTGAATTAGGAGCCTCGTCAAGTCAACCGTCGCAATAGGGCTCATCTCATGCCACAAGCGAGGGCCATCATCAGCTGAACTTGACACGAGAAGGATTACACTGCATCAATAACAACAAGGTATTCAATAGACGTCAATAACCACCACGCAAACAAATCTCATCGTGGTCCTGAAAAATAACACCTAGCAATTCTTCTCAGACCATTACAAAACATTCTACACGGATTTTTCCGTCCGTGCAAAAGAATCGATAGAAGCGGGAAGCCGCATTAAAAGTCGTCCAACGAACATGGGCCTCGGCGCCAACACCATCCGAAGCTGAAAAGAACCCATGCGACGCGTTTCAGCGCCCCAAAAAGAACACGACCAGAACAACAGTCTTTCGACAAAAGATTGGAAAGGGGTGACAAGATGTTTGCTTGGGGAATTTTTTCAATTATGTTCTTGGGCGGCGGATATACGTGGTTATCGTGGACAAGGGGGGGGTTAGAGGAAAGCCAAACGCCCTGTTTGAATGGGCTGACGCTATTGTCTTGCCCTTCTATTTTCCCATTGTTCCTGATCTGAGGCGTGGGATGGCAAAGTGAAAATTGTTCAAAAGGAGTCAGTCGCCTCTTCTGGTGATTTTGATCAATATGGTTTTCTGTTATTGAATTGCTTCTTCTTTTCTTATTCCTCTTCTTCTGCGTACTCGGTGTCAAGGTCGAGTTTGCCAGTAGCAGACATACGAAAACCGACGCCGTATAAATCAACCCAGGAAGGACAACCCCCTTATCAACCATCCCAACAACTCACTCACACGCATCCACACGCAATCCCTCACCATCTCTCCAAAAACTCCAAGCTACAGCATATCACAAAAAGAGAGAAGAGAGACAAAGAAGACGAAAAGAAAAAGCAACCATGGCCCTGAAATTCCGCCGTCCCACCGTCCCAACAACATGGCTCCTCCCCCTGCTCGTCGTGAACCTCTTCGTCATCAACCTCGGCCTCTCGATAAGCGACTATCCGTACATGAAGCTCTGGCAGGACATCATTTGCAAGCACCACCTCGGCCTGTCATCAGACGAGCTGCTCCCCGAGCTGGAGTGCCATGATCGAGCCGTGCAGAGAGAGCTCAACATCGTGGACGTTGGATCTTCTGTGTCTTCTACAATAGGAAGTACGTCGTCCATCTTACCAACAGACTCCCAACACACCCAAGCCACAAAACTACAAGTCAAAGGGGATAAATAGCTTGCTAACTCGAAATGCAAATAGGTGCCCTCGTGGCTCTCCCCCTGGGCATGCTCTCCGACAAAGTCGGCCGCGTCCCGGTCCTCGCCCTCAGCATCATCAGCCTCTTCCTCTCCGAGGCATGCGACCTCCTCATATGCTGGAAATGGCACCACGTCCCCCTCCGAGCAATCTGGGGCTCCGGCGCAATCATGCTCCTCGGCGGCGGAAGGGGCGTTGCCGAAGCCATGGTCTTTACCAGCATCGCGGACGTGATTCCCGAGTCGAAGCGGTAAGAACATGAAGTTTTTCCTCATCTCCCAACACTCAAGGAAAAACCCCCCTTTGTGAATCGCTTCCCCCCCCCCCCCCCCCCCCCCCTTTTTTTCCCCCTAAGGATGTTCATGCTGACACTTTTGAGTGTGTACTGAAGGGCAACGTGCTTCCAATGGGTCGTCGCCGCCGTCCTCTCCTCCGAACTCTTCGGCCCCCTCATCGCAAACCGTCTCACCGAAATCTCCATCTGGTGCCCTCTCCTCCTCGAGCTCGGCCTCATTGCAGCAGGCGGCCTGGTCCTCGTTCTCTTCATGCCGGAAACCCTCCCAGCACGCAACTCTCCCGTCCTCGTCGGCGAAGACACTCCCATTATGAGCAACAGCAGCAACAACAACAACGACAACAACATCACCACAAACAACAACACCAACAAAACCACAAACACCATCGACAATATCACAGAAACCCCCGAAAATTCCTCCTCCCAATCACCCACAAAATCCGCCCTCGCAACCATCTTCCGCCGTCCCGCAATCTACCTCCTGCCCGGCTCCATCCTCGCCATGCCAGCCGTAACCTCCCAGTACGGCATCGTCATGCGCATCATGCCCATCCAGTTCAACTGGCCCCTCTCCCGCGCCTCCCTCCTCTTCTCCCTAAACGCCGCCGTCACCCTCCTCACCCTGCTCCTCATCCTCCCCGCGACCTCGTACCTGCTCTACCGCCGCAGCTCATCGTCCTCATCCTCCTCCTCCTCGCCTCTCCAGCGCGACAGGATTCTCGCCCGTGCCAGCGTCGTCCTCTTCGTCCTCGGATCGCTCTTCCTCGTCGTCGGCGGCAGGGTCAGCCTCGTCATTCTCGGCGTCGCCGTTTCGGCGCTCGGATCGGGTGTCCCCACGCTGTGCCGTACTCTGCTCATCGCTTCTGTCGGGGAACAGAGAACGGGCTCCGTCTTTGGCGTCATTGCCGCTGGTGAGGTTCTGGGGATGCTGGCTTGTGAGCTGATTATCGGCCCCCTCTTTGATATTGGCCTGAGGACGTGGCTGGGCTTGCCCTTCTGCCTCGGCATGGTCATCTCTACAACGACGTGTGTGTTGACGTGGCTGGTCCGTGATATCGATGTATAAGAAGAAGAGCCACAAGACGGGATTATATATGCTATAGATGGTTTACATAGTCGCAACTGCGATGTTGAAAGCAGCTGCTGGAGCGACATTGGGCTACATTGCTCACCTATATTATATACTTTTGGAGACCATCGTTGCCTTTGATGCCGAACTAGCCCTGGCCAGCAGAGCAGCGAACACGATTTAATCAAAGTGAGCAAGATATTGAGGGATCAAATCTTTCATTCTGGTATTGATCAAACTAGGGAATAATCACAGCAACGATCTTCATCATCACTAGGGGGTATCTTTCCACGCCATCGGGAATCTCTCCACCAATCCATCCTCCAATGTCCATTCTAGTAGTTGGCCTCGGCCTGCTTCTGAATATCCACCTCAGCACCACGCTGCTGTGTCTTGCCCTTGTCGTGCAACTCCTCGTAGCGTGCCTGGCCTTCCTTGTCTCGCGCCAGGCCCGCGACGGCACTGCCAACCGCGCCCTGGGCTCGGTCGCTCAATCCGTGACTGAAGTCGCGAACTTGGCCCTTTGCTTCTTGCTGCTGGCCCTCGAGGTTCTGCTCACGTCCAGACTGCTTCAGAGACTGTAGCACCCATGTTAGCCGACTAGTCGTACGATATGGACAAAGCAAACTGCATCATCATCAAGGAAAGCTTACCTCGTTGCCGGTGAGACCACCAAGCGTCTCCTTAGCAGCACCCACGGTCTGGTTCCACGAGCCCTGGGTCCTGTTGGGGTCGTCCCTGGTGAAGGTGCCCGTGCTGGAGATGGTGCCTCCGGGGAGCTTGGCTGCTGCCTGAGAGGCCTCGTACTCTGCCTCAGCCTTTTCCTGGCGCACCTGGCCCTCGGCCTGGTGGCTCTTATTGCCCGTCAGGCTGCCGACGGCGTTCTGGACTGCGCCGGTGGCGGACTCGAGGTAGGAGCTGAGGGTGGAGGGCTTGTTGTTGGTGTTGTCAGACATTTTGATGAGAAGTAGATTTTAATCAAGATATTTCAAAGTGTTTTTGCTGTGCGTGTGGTGGTTTTGTAGGTTGGTTGTTGTTATTGATATTTGTTGTAGTTGTTGTGATGTGAATGTGCAAGAGGGAATGATGCCGAGCAGCAGAAGCAAGCTCTTAAATAGATACCACGTCCAAGCATCACGGGAAGCCGCAATCCTGATCCCCGATGACGATCATTGCAGCCGCCATCCACGCATGGCTCCTTCCAACCAATCTACCAGATGCCTTCTTGTTGCAACACCCATCAAGCCCACAGCTGATGTCATCGCAAGCCTGTTTGCCGTTTGAGCTTGTGAAGCTGCTTGGCAGGTCTTGACCAGACTGTGGCGCAGGAGGTGGCCGTGGTGACGTCACCAAGGCGTCAGTGACGGCCACCACTGAGAGCTTGGACGGTACGGATTGCATGTACCTCAAAGGCAAACAGGTCCCGGCTGGATGGATCAGCAAATGTTTGACATGTCTGATGCCATTCTCCGATCAATCGGCTATTGGGCTGCCGGAGATGCTTTTGAAACAACGTCAATTGCCAGAATTGGGGTGTATCACAGTGACAGTTGGACGGCAAGAGGATCATCCTGTCAGAAGCATCTCGAATGTTCCCCCTCCGGTTCATGCTGCAAAGTCGTAAGCCCAAGAGAAACGTAGTATTCATCTTTGTTGAGAATTGTCATTATTTCGTGCTCGTAATTAAGTGAGCGATGTTCAGGTATCATACACTACATACATTGTGTGCTCTTACAGCGTGGCCTGTGCTGGCGCAATATCCGGCGCCTTGGCCACGTTCCCATCAAGATTCCGCTTAAAACCCATACCCAGACCCAGCAGACGGGTAGCCTCCCGCCCCCAAAACACCCAAATGTCGTCATGTCAATCTCGGGACGATCCTCAGTGCTGGCTCCACTGGATCGTGTTCAGGTCGATGCCCTCTTGCACAAGCTCCCACAGCGGGCTCAGCTCGCGCAAGAACGTGACACGCTCCCTAACCGCCTTCAGGACGTAGTCGATCTCGGCCTCTGTGGTAAAGCGGCCAATGCCGAACCGGATGCTGCTGTGCGCGTTCTCGTCGCTGTTTCCAAGCGCTCGGAGCACGTAGCTGGGCTCAAGCGAGGCTGACGTACATGCGCTACCAGAGGACAGCGCAATGTCCTTGAGAGCCATCAGGAGGGATTCACCCTCGACGTAGGCAAAGGAGACGTTGACACAGCCCGGGTAGAATGACTTGGAGTCGCCATTCTGGGAAGTGTGCTCCATAGCCAGCAGCCCACTCAGCAGTCGATCTGACAGGAACTTGATCCTCTTTGAGTCGTACTATACAGTGATGCTCGGTTAGCCGTGCCAAAAGCCGATGAGATGATACAGGACCAAGATTGAGTAGACAGTGAATAAGGGAAACCGCAAGAATCAGACAGTTTGCTACACTCAACACGAAGGGCCTTGTCACGGGCCATTCAGAAAGCCATGCATGTAGAAGCAGATCATCACGCGTATGCGGAAAGGGGAAAGAACGCAGACAGCTAAAAGAGAGAAAGGAAAAGAAACAAAGTGTTGACTCACCTCCATCTCCTCCTTGGCAACGCGGCATGCCTCACCAAAGCCGGCGACCAGCGGTGGTGCCAAGGTACCACTTCGCAGGCCTCGCTCCTGTCCACCACCGGTGATGAGGGGGTCCAATCGAACCCTCGGGCGTCTCCGGACATAGCATGCGCCAATGCCCTTGGGGCCGTAGATCTTATGTGATGAAATGGACATGAGGTCAATGTTCATGGCATTGACGTCAATGGGGATCTTGCCGACAGCCTGAGCGGCATCGGTGTGGAAGAAGACCTTCTTCTCACGGCAGAGCTTGCCAATCTGCTCAATCGGCTGGATGACTCCGATCTCGTTGTTCACAGTCATGATGCTGACCAGGGCCGTCTCAGGCCGGAAGGCAGCTTCAAGATCCTCCATCTTGATCAAGCCGTTGTTCTGGACGGGAAGATAGGTGATTTCAAACCCCTCGTCCTGCAGATGCCTGCAGCTGTCCAGCACACACTTGTGTTCGGTCTGAGTGGTGATGATGTGCTTCTTCTTGCCGGATCGGCCGAAGAATCGAGCAACACCCTTGATGCTCATGTTGTTGCTCTCCGTGGCGCCGCTGGTGAAGATGATTTCCTTGGGGTCGGCGCCAACCAGGTCCGCCACATGCTTCCGGGCTTCCTCGACAGCCTTTTCGCTCTCCCAGCCGTAAGCGTGTGTTCTTGAGTGGGGGTTTCCGAACTCGCCGACGTAGAACGGCAGCATGGCGTCCAGGACACGGGGGTCAACAGGCGTGGTGGCCTGCATGTCGAGGTAGATGGGCCTCTGGCCCTCCTCCATGACGGCCGCGGTCTTGAGAACCTCTGCAATGCGCGCATTAGCCTCTGCGTGTGCTCTTCACTCGTGCTGCTGGCATAATGAAGTCGGTCGAGGTGACTTTTGAGGAGGACGACATACCGGCCATCGGGCTGACCTTCATGTCGGACGAGCCCACCTCCATCTGCGGAGGGACGTTGACAAAGTCTTTCTTGTCCAGCTTGATTGCCGTCTCGACGCGCGCGTTGTCCCTCTTGGACTCGGTCACATATCGCCGCCGTGAAGCCGCCACCAGGGCAGCCCGCCGAATTCCGCGCACCGGCGCGGCAGCAAGCGTCGAGCTGGAGCCGAGGCGGCTCGCCGACCTCAGCGCTGACGATGCAATACTAGCCATGGCTGATGTGCGGATGGATAGTTTACATGGGGACAGAACTGCTCCAGCCAAAGCGAGAGGTTGGAGAGATGTTGGAGGGGGAGGTGTTTGGGGTTATTTTTTTTTTCTGCTTTGTAGTAATTTGTACTGGGGTTCGAGGTATTTGTCAATGATCGGCTCGGTGGCTCGGGGATAAGTGCGGCTCTGTGCGCTCTGATTGGCTGCGCGATATGAGGCATCGTCGGCTCAACGCCGGCAGGGCCGCTGATGGGCGCAAATCGATCTGACCCGGATATGCAAAGGCCGAGATTGGCCACTTGCTGGCCGCGGGGGTGCTGGGAGGCAGTGGGAGATGACGGCTAAAGGGGGACTCGGATATCGAGGCAAGGCAACGACGTCATGTCAGATGGCTGGTAGTGATTCGGTTGAGCGCCTTACAAGCGCGTGTTCAAGCATCTAATAGGTATTCAATGCGTTTGAGCAGTGATGGCAGTCAATACTACTAGATAGGTAGTAGTCATCATCGGGCATCTTCTAGGTGGGCCAGAAGAGATAGGTAGAGAGCTGCTCTCTGTGGATGCCCTGTGCTGTCGGGTGTCTGTTCCATTCCCTGTAGGACATCTGCTAGGTACCTTACAGCACTGCTGTCAGTCAAACTCTATGTACAAAATACGACATGTTGAGTGCGCTACCGATCTCACCTACCTACCTTACCTAGGTAGTACTTCTGCCTGATGCCCAGCTGTCACTGCAACGCCCATGATTACACGTCTCCCAGGACTAAGCAGTCGCTAACCAAAAGCAAGGACCGTCATCAGATGACGGCGCATCTCACACACAAACATGGTTCTACGCCCAGCCCCCCCAGGCAAATTCCGGCGGCTTCCACCAAGACCAAGAGCCAAGACCAAGACCCAGCCAAGACGGAGTGCCGGAGTTCTGAAATGACATGCGCCACATGCTAAAAAGCTCGGGCACAGCCACTCCACCCACGTCGTCACCGTCCCATTTGCTTCATCTACCTACTCAGCCCTCGGACCTCGAAATCAAGATCAGGTCCAGCTCGCGACTTTCTCTCCCGGATCGCCGGTGCCTTGCGCGCGCAACTTGCTCCTCATCGCTCCCACAGATCTCGACTCTTGCCTCGCTCCCGCACGCAGTTTCCACCACTTGCCCGCCATCATGAGCTTCAAAGGCTTCCAAAAGAGCCTTGTTAGGGTAAGACGCCTTCGCCTCGAATCTCCCCTTTGCCCCTCACCCAACTTGCCCGCAGCAAGAGAGAGAGAGAAAAAAAAAACACATGCAGAAGAGAAGCACGGCCAGAGCAGCTGAACGCCGTGCCCGCATGATTCTAGGCACCGCAACAATTCAAATCAAAGTTCAACATCGGCGAGCACACCAAGGACGCCGTATACATCGACGCCGAGCGACGCTTCCAGGAGCTGGAAAAGGAGACCAAGAAGCTCCACGATGAGTCCAAGAAATACTTCGAGGCCATCAATGGCATGCTCCAGCACCAGATCGACTTCAGCAAAGCAATGACGGAGATCTACAAGCCCATCTCGGGCCGCGTGTCCGATCCCGACTCCATAAAGCCCGAGGGGAACCCGGAAGGCATCCGTGCCTGCGAAGAGTACGAGGCCGTTGTCCAGGAGCTGCAGGAGACCCTCGCGCCCGAGCTGGAGACGATCGAGACCAGGGTTATTCGCCCGGCCAACGAGCTGCTCGACGTCATCAAGGTCATCCGGAAGACGGCAGTCAAGCGAGACCACAAGCAGCTCGACTACGACCGGCATCGCACCACTCTCAAGAAGCTGCAGGACAAGAAGGACCGCTCCGCCAAGGACGAAAAGGCAATGTGGAAGGCCGAGGGCGACTGCGAGCAGGCCACGCAGGATTTTGAATACTACAACAACCTACTGAAGGAGGAGCTCCCCAAGCTCTTCCAGCTGGAGCAGGAGTTCATCAAGCCGCTCTTCCAGTCCTTCTACTACATGCAGCTCAACATCTTCTACACATTACACGAGCGGATGCAGCGGTGCGATATCGGATACTTTGACCTGACCAAGGACATTGAGGAGGCCTTTATCGAGAAGCGGGGCGACATCCAGGAGCGCGCCGAGGCTCTCTCCATTGTGCGGTTCAAGACCACCGGACAGCGGCGGCCACCCCCCAAGGCCCTCGGTCGCCCTGCCCTCGAATCCAGCAAGCCCCAGGGACTGCTCACCGCGGGCTCCGCGACATCAGAGAAGACGAGCCCCAAGCTCGGCAGCTTCCAGACGGAGCAGCACGCAGACACGGGCGAAGCGTCCGCGCCCCCGCCGTACAGCGCTGCGACGAAACCCGGCGCCGGCGCCCTCTCGACGCTGGTCGCCGGCAAGGCCAAGCCCCCGCCGCCGCCGAAGCCGAAGCCGAGCCGCCTGAGCGGCGCTCCGCCGCCCGAGACGGTGACGGCACTGTACGACTACGCGGCGCAGGCAGAGGGCGACTTGAGTTTCCGGGCGGGAGACGTCATTGAGATTATACAGAGGACGCAGAACGAGAATGAGTGGTGGACGGGCAAGGTGAATGGGAAGACGGGACAGTTTCCAGGTATGCCTGTTTCCCTACTATGTTGCGATTTTCTCCCGAATACCTTTGGAATACTAACGCTGCTGCAGGAAACTATGTCAAGTTGAATTAGACCACGAAACGACATGGCGAGTTGGCAACGGGAGTTCAAGGCAACATGATGCCGTAACACCACGCATCATCGGATCGAAGAAAGGCAAGGAGTGTCAGAAAGGTGCAAATGTAAGACGACGGGCGAAGAGGAAGATAGTCGCAGAAAGGAGAAGGATAAGGAGCAAGGACAAGAACAAGGAGAAAGGAGAAAGGAGTTTGGCCTACGGTTCTCTTCCCTATCCTTTATATTTCCTTTTCTTTTTGTCTTCCTCCCTCCAACTTTTTACTCACCTTAGAGCATGCCGGGGGAAATTACATCAATCAATCAATCACCAACAGGTTACTAGCCCTTTTATGTGTACATAGTGTACTTTTGATAATCAGGATTCACAAAGCGGGAAAAAGACCTAATTTTGTTCTTCTTCTTCTTCCATTCTCGAGCCTATCAGTATGATGCATGCATGCTCGGCCTTCCCGTTGTGTAACAACCCTTCTGGGTGGTCAGATTCTCGAGAAGGGGGTGAAGCTCGGGTTTTGTGACGATGACTTCATGTCTGTCAGGGCCTGGAACTTTGTGCAATGTTTTGATCACGAGGAAATGAGCACGTCACTTTGCATCACAGCAGTTGAGTTAATATAAAATTAAATGAATTGTCGCGGGTAAACAGAGCGCGTGTTGTAAAGAGTTACACGACCTGTCTGCAGCTTGATGCACAGCGGTTTGAAGCGGCAACTCGGGGTGGACGTCCAATTAAAGTCTGACAATTGTCGAGACTGGCTTGAAAACCTACGCAAGAGAGCTTTGAAAAAGCAAAATAAATTAAAAGACACGAGTTTTCGGTGATATATCATCTCTCTCTGTTGCAGTAGAGAACTTGTCAATCTATGTACATATTATATGCCGCATGATCACATCGACTTAGCCACGTTTCGAGCCCAATGTGCGGCATACACGCATGTATACATATGTATATAATCAACTGTTTCCCCCGACATCTCCTGATATTCTGCCAGCTCAAGCCAATGCATCTGCGACAAATGAAACTTGAGAGGGCTCTCGTCGTGAGTTTCCTGACATATGAAAAAGAGTAAAGGACCGTAGTGGGTATTAGTAGATTCGTGGTCAATTGAGGCGGAGGACTCGCTTGGTAGGTGTAGACGCAGCAATGCAGATTTCAACCGCCTTTGTCTTAGCCAAGGCAAGGTACACGCAGCTGGCAAGGCATACATAGAGCTGAATACAGCCAATCAGCGCCGTCGTATCAGTGACAACGTCCATGTTGGTGCTCCTCCATCTTATTTGCTGAAGCCGTGCCTGTTTAGTCGTAGAAAACCCGCCAATGTTTAGGGGCATGACGATGCTTCGGTGTCGAATCTCGGCATGTATCGGGCCTCTCTCTGTAAACACCAGATCAAAAATCACCCTGACATGATGCCGAGAGTGAGTATTTGAGCGAACAAGTCGTCAACTAATGCACTCCAACTCCCGCAAGGAGAGCTATGTCTCCTCGCGTTGGGTTTTCAAGTCTCCACGGCTGAGCTTTGCTGATGAAGCGGTAGGACCCAGGATAAAGTCTTGTTGCCAAGTCTCGTGTGCCCTACATAGTGATAGCTCACTTTAGGCTGTCGAAACTCCATCTGTATTCATATCGAGCCACGTCGATCGGTATGAAGACTCGGAATCGGCTTGTCCCCGAGAGCGAATCCACCTAATTCGGTGATGTGGTGGAGGACGTATGGGTCATCTCTTCGCTTGTCTTTGGGAGGCGAGACAGGTCCAGACCACGTATCCTCGTAAAGTCACATCCACTCTCAGGTGAGCTCGCTTTGTTCAGCTGGTCGTACATTGAAGGTGGCGGTGTCGAGCTTGCATGGCACAGCCCCTCGAAATGGAGGCTTGGATCAAAGGAAACGAGAACAATAGATCGTGGCTCATCGGGAGGGTAGAGAGACTTGGGAGAGTAAACAATGACACTCTCATCCATTGCCGAGTCGATGTCGTCAAAGTACGCCTTGGGATTCAGAAGCTCGTCGACATATTGGTTCCAAAGCTGCTCTCGGGATGTGCTTCGATGCCCGTCTTGTTGCATGTGGTCCACCGGCCAGAGTCTGACGTGTTGTTCTTCCGGGTCCTTGACAGCATCGGCCACTCCGTTCGGTGATGATGCAGACTGGCATGATGAATCCAGAGTTGGGCACGACTCGTGCGGTCGGCTTCTGACCCGCAACCGCAACCGCTTGGCTGTCGGGCTCGAGGCCGTGGTTGTGCTTACAATGTCCACAAAGGCCTGGCAGCTTGGGTTGTAAGAACGGACCGGAGAGTTGCGGAAGTCAAACGTTGAAGCGCAGAAGCCGTTATCACCTCGGTGGACACTGTTCCCCAACTCCATCTCCTTTGGGGGCGTAATGTTCCAACCGTTGTAGGACTTGCCCTCGGGATGCTCGTCGGTGTTCTCGAGAGAAGAGGGCCAGAAGAGCTGCTTTCGGTAACAGGATCGTCGGCTCCATGACGTGAGCCACTCCTTTCGGGTTTCGAATATGGACAATTGGCCGGTTTTCTCGTCTTGTCCGAGCTGAAGTTGGTTCCAACGGTCGTCGATTGGACCGTCTGTGGCTCCTCGCCTCCACAGAGCACATCTCGGCAAGTCCTTGATAGTGGGATGATCTCCCAGAGTGAGCTGGAAGGCGTAATAGAACGAGTTGGGCGGGCTTTTCGGCGAGCCCCATTCGACATCTTCCATTTCGGTCGCTTCCTGGCTCGAAACGCCATACAGGTGGTCGCCAAAGAGCTCGAAACATATAGTCGATCCGATATCAGAGCCAACCAAATCCCGAAGGATGGATTTTCGAGGTAACCAGCTTGACTTTTGCAGGTCGAACCTACGAATTGACCATCGTCGCTTTCCCTCCACCAGTTCGGACCTTGAGCCATAATAGAGATATGTCTCGTTGTTGCGAACAAAGATATTCGAACTCGAGCGCAGATGGTAGGAGCTTAGAATCCTGTTATCTTTCAGGCTATATATGATGAGCCAGCGACCAGTACCGGGAGATTTTCTCTGGTCGAAAAAACATGAAATTATGCCGTGCGCATAATAAAGCGGTCTGAAGTGGTACGGCCGGCTTTCTTCAAAATCTGATACGGCGGATGCCTCTATCAGCTTAAGAACGTCTATGCTCACTTCTCTGGCAGAAGGGCCCTTCAGATTCAGTATTCGCAGGTGGTGTTGATGGACAGGTGAGGTTCGCTTCGTAGTATAGCACACGGCGCCATTTGCATATATAAAGTGAACGGCTTCTCTGGAGATTTCCAGGACGTGAAAAGGCCTCGCCATCTGAACGGCTCTGCGCCTTTTGACGAGTGTTCTCAGAGCTCTGGCATACTCTTTCGTTCGTTTGGCGTCATCTTTGGCCTCTGTGTCCTTGAAAGGCCTATATTCTGGGGAATATCTGGCATTCTTTGCGGTCTGCAGTCAGCACGTATAGCGAGCGTGGATCGACAGCAAGGAAGACGACAAGAGGTCGAATTGACAAACCTCTAGGACGCTTCGGCAAATGACCCCGTCACGGATAACGTGCTCGAAGTGGCGACTGGTCAATGCTAGATTGAAGAGATCATCTGGATCGAGGCTCACTGCTATGAGCCGAAGGATCTCGGAAGGCATCCGACAGAGGCTCATGACCGTAGATCTTAGAGTAGATGAACCACAGAGGAGGAGAGGAACAGATCGAGATTGGTGACAAGGGGAAGAGAGACTTGGCAATTGGGAGGCTCGCGAGAGGCTTTTTCTGACTCAGTACAGAGCCAGGTATAGCAGTAGCAATGGAACGGTCCAGCACTGCATACATACACAAGGAAAGACTGGGCCTATATCTCTCTGTCCCCTCTTTCCTGTATCCTCTTTCTGTAGCACCCCGGTCATGTCATACCCGGAAAAGCTCGGGAACAGGCCGCTGGACCAAGGATGATGCTGTCGGTGAGCAGCCGCGCTTGCTTGCTTGCTTGGCTCGAATCGACGAGTCCGTGAGTCTCAGCACTGAAGCGCTTAGAATCTCCCGTGAGACCACCACGTTTACATCCAGGCCCGTGGCATGACTCTATTCGCATTGGCATCGGAGAAGTGTTGCTGAATAGAGTAAGATTCGGTGAGCTCAGGCTGCTGTGGACAACCGATATGACACGTTCGGAGGTAAGGGGGGGGAGGCTTCACGTTACGTATAAGTATAACGGGATAAGGGAGAAGGAGGCTGAAATTCTACCTAGCGTGGACTAAAGGCACCCGACCAGACATGAGGCTCCAAGAGCACCAACATTTTGAGCCGCATCAGGGATCTGAGCGAGACCCCAGACTAGGTAGCTTTTGGTCCATGTCCTGTGAGGGGTCGTTTCAACGGCTTCAAGTGTTTGTGCTCACTAGAGATCACTGGTCTCACCGTTGCGGCTCGTAGCCAGACTGGGGCGGTAGCGTACAGATGGAAGAAGGTAGATAGGTAAGTAGACGCTGCTATGGACATGGCGAAAGGGTGAAAGGAGTTCAGCACCAGCTTGGGTATGGTATGGTAGGATGGCTGCCTCGCTTGGCTATGATGATACAGATTAGCTCTTGCGAGTCGCTGGGTATATATGAGGAGTGTGCGAGATATTAAATCACAAACAATTCATATACTCCTTCATGGCCTTTTGTCATGCCAGATGCATGAACCATTGGCTACCTAGTACGGAGTAGTACATGTAGCATCCCTGCTACTGGTGGTTGGTACTAAGCATCACACCCACTAGGTCCTTGTCGCAGAGCCTCATCTCACATGCAACAACTTTCTACCAGTCCCTTTTCTTCCGTATGGTCGTACAGCCCGTTACGGGAAATCGACTCTAGTCAAGGAGGAAGTACTACCTTGAGGTAGTAGCCATCCAGTACTGTAGAGGGGAAAGGAAGACAATGTGAAACTTTGTGCCTTGGTCAACGGCTGAAAAGTGAGGTCGAGAAATAGAACCTCATTGGCAGCTTGATCTCTCCAACACTTACGGAGAGGTACTCGTACGTACCCAATCGCAGTGCCTCCAAGTGACGGAAATCCAGCTGCATCACAGAGCACCAGGCACCTGCATGCAGGCAAGATTCTGGAGAACTGCCGAGCTTCTCCATTGGCTTGCAAAGTGCCCTCCATACCTAGCTATCATGTCAAACCGAAGAGGCAACAAGGAGGTAGAGGTTGGGGGCTTTGTCTGGAGGATTGCGTACTTGCTTAGTATTAGGTACCGTACCTAAGGTGCCTCAGACATCACGCAGCCATCACGTGCTCTTCTTACCTAAGCAGCTAAGGTGCCTGCACCTCAGTTGGTACTTTGGTACTCTACGCGACACAGCAACTTTTCGCGTCACCCTCACTCTGCACTTCGCCGGCTTCTTCTTCTTCTTCTTCTTCTTCTCCCGCCAAATGTTCATCCATTAACCACAATGGCGGAGATCAAGATCGACAGCAAGCTCTTCCAGGAGCGCCTCTCGCACCTCGTCACCGCCTGGAAGAATGACCTCCGATCCAAGGATGGCCTGTTTGGCGGCGCCTCGTCCCTCGTCATCATGATGGGCAAGGTCGAGGAAGTGCCCGAATTCCACAAGAACAACGCTATGCATGTAAGAGCCGACTTGCGCGCCGGCTGTCATTTACCTGCAAGAGCTAACATTGTCTTCAGTTCTGGCTTCTGGGCTACGAGTTTCCGACGACACTCATGCTCCTCACCCTCGACGCTCTCTACATCCTCACCACGGCAAAGAAGGGTTTGTCCAACCGCCTGCCAGGCCGAGCTGCTGCTGAACCGACCCCAAGGCTAACCTGACGCTGCAGCAAAACATCTCGAGCAACTTAAGGGCGGCCGATTTCCCATCGAAGTACTCGTCAGAGGCAAGGATGCCGCCGAGAACGAAGCGCTCTTTGTCGCCGTCACAGATAAGATCAAGGAAGCGGGGGTAAAGCCGCCATCGACGCCTATCCGTTTGCGCTCACAAAGCTGACCCGATCCCATCACAGAAGAAAGTTGGCGTCATCACCAAGGATACGTCCAAGGGCCCCTTCGTCGACGAGTGGAAGAAGGTGTATTCCGAGCGCTGCAAGGACATCGAGGAGGTCGATATCTCCACCGCCCTGTCCACTCACGCCTTCTCCATCAAGGACGAAAGCGAACTGCGTGCGATGCGAACCGCTTCCAAAGCTTGCGTGGCCCTCATGACGCCCTACTTCCTCGACGAAATGTCCAACATCCTCGACGCTGAGAAAAAGGTCAAGCACTCGGTGTTGGCCGACAAGGTCGATAAGAAGCTTGACGATGCAAAGTTCTGGAAGACCGTCGAGCTGCCCAGCAAGGGCAAGCTGCCTCCGGATCTCGACCCCTCCCAGCTCGATTGGGTCCTGGGGCCCTCCATCCAGAGTGGCGGAAAATACGATCTGCGCTTCGCCGCCGAGCCGAACGACGACTTCTTGCACGCCGGCATCATCATCGCCGCCCTCGGCCTGCGATACAAGTCCTACTGCTCGTCCATTGCACGAACGTACCTGGTCGATCCCAACAAGTCGCAGGAGAGCAACTACAAGCTCCTTTACATGGTACACAACACCATCATCAAGGAAATCCGCGATGGTATGGCGGCAAAGGATGTCTATGCAAAGGCCCTGGCCGTCATCAAGAGCAAGAAGCCCGAAATGGAAAAGCACTTCTTGAAGAACGTTGGCTGGGGCGTTGGTCTCGAGAACAAGGACCCTACCCTTGTGTTGAACGCCAAGAACCAGCGAGTTCTCAAGGACGGAATGACCTTGATCATCAATACTGGGTTCCAGGATATCGAGAATCCCCAGCCTCAAGACAAGAACAGCAAGATCTACTCACTCGTTCTCACCGATACTATCCGAGTAACTTCGGCAGAGCCAGTGGTCTTTACTGCTGAGGCGCCGACAAGCGCCGACGCCAACTCATTCTTCTTCAAGGACGATGAGGAGGCGCAGCCCACGCCCAAGAAGGAGAAGAAGGATTCGAGGGTCGGTGCGGTCGCAACTAAGAACATTACCAGCACCCGCCTTCGCTCCGAGCGCACAGCAACAACGGATGAGGACGCGGACAAGAAGCGTCGCGAGCATCAAAAGGAGTTGGCCGCCAAAAAGCAAAAGGAGGGCTTGGCCCGATTCGCAGAGTCAACAGGCGGCCAAAACGGCGGGGAGGTCAAGAAGTTCAAGCGCTTCGAGTCGTACAAGCGAGACAACCAGTTCCCACCAAAGATCAAGAACCTGGAGATTGTCGTCGACTCAAAGAACAACACTGTTGTTCTTCCCATCATGGGTCGGCCCGTTCCCTTCCACATCAACACCATCAAGAACGCCAGTAAGAGTGATGAGGGGGAATTCGCCTTTTTGCGAATCAACTTTTTGTCCCCCGGTCAAGGTGTCGGCAGGAAGGATGATCAGCCGTTTGAGGATGCGTCTGCTCACTTCGTCCGCAGCTTGACATTCCGATCGCTCGATGGAGACAGATACAGTGAGATAGCAACTCAAATCTCAAACCTAAAGCGCGACGTTGTCAAGAAGGAGCAGGAGAAGAAGGATATGGAGGATGTCGTGGAGCAGGACAAGCTGGCGGAAATCAGAAGTAAGTCTAACATCTCTTGCCCCTGAACGACAGATGATGCTAACCATTTGCGCTCAGACCGTCGTCCCGCTGTCTTGGACAACGTGTATATCCGTCCAGCTATGGAGGGCAAGAGGGTGCCTGGAAAGGTCGAGATACACCAGAACGGTATCCGATACCAGTCGCCTCTCAATGCCCAGCATCGCGTGGACATTCTCTTCTCCAACGTCAAGCATCTCTTCTTCCAGCCCTGCCAGCACGAGCTGATTGTCATCATCCACATTCACCTCAAAGACCCCATTATCGTGGGCAACAAGAAGAAGACCAAGGATGTGCAATTCTACCGTGAAGCTACCGATATTCAGTTCGACGAAACTGGTAACAGGAAACGAAAGTATCGCTATGGAGACGAGGACGAGTTCGAGGCGGAACAAGAAGAGCGTCGCCGCCGTGCTGAACTGGACAGACTGTTCCAGGGCTTTGCCCAGAAGATTGCCGAAGCCGGTCGCAACGAGAACATCGAGGTTGACATGCCCATCCGGGAGCTGGGATTCAACGGCGTGCCATTCCGCAGCAACGTCTTCATTCAGCCCACTACGGACTGCCTCATCCAGGTGGTGGAACCACCCTTCATGGTCATTACCATTGAAGATATTGAGATTGCCCACTTGGAGCGTGTTCAGTTTGGATTGAAGAACTTTGATATGGTTTTTGTCTTCAAGGATTTTACACGGCCTCCATACCACATCAACACCATCCCGGTCGAATTTCTCGATCAGGTCAAGGACTGGCTGGACTCTTCAGACATCGCCTTCACCGAGGGTCCTCTCAACCTCAACTGGCCGACTATCATGAAGACGGTCAACCAAGATACACACCAGTTCTTCGTCGACGGCGGCTGGTCATTCCTGCAGGCCGACTCTGATGATTCAGGCGCCGAGGACGAGTCCGAGGAAGAATCAGCCTTCGAGATGGACGAGGATGAGCTGGACGAGGCATCCGAGTCCAGCGAAGAAGACTCTGACTTTGGCAGCAACGCCAGTGACGATGATGACGATGAGGAAGCTGACGTTGACAGTGAGGATGAGGGCGAGGACTGGGATGAGCTGGAGAAGAAGGCCAGGAAGCGCGACCGCGAGAGTGGTCTGAATGACGATGAGGGCAAGGGCGGCAAGAACAAGCGCAAGCGATGAACGGGCAGAACGAATTAGCAGCCAGGTGGAAAAGGCTGGAAGCCGATTTGTTGAATAGGGAAAGCCGAGAGGGCCTTTTATTTGCTTACCCAGGTTTTTTTTTTCTTTCCTTCCTGTTCTTTTCTCAGGTATCTTGGGCAGTGTTTTCGTGTTGGAACTTGTATGAAAAAAAGAAAACGGGTGCCGATTTGGCTGTGTAATGAATACTGCTAGCCCTCGTGGCTTTTGTTTACGCTTCGTAATGCTTGAACTTTCATTCTCCTTTCATGGACATGGATTTTTGCCTTGACAATTCGTGAATCAATAGTGTCACATATTTACTATAATTATCACGCCCATACCAACCGTTCTGTTACGGTGCATCGATTCAGTAAAGTGTCGACATGCCCAATTGCCTAGGTCAAGTTTAACAAGATGCTACATTTTTCTATCAAAAGCCCCTTGCCAGCACTTTGTAAAGAAGAGAAGCCAGCGACTCAAAGAAGCCAACGAGAAAACAAGAATGTGTGTTTGTGTGTGACAAAGAATGGGTTTCAAAACTCCTAAACTCCAACAAAGGCGCAAAGAAATAAAGTAATCCCTTCGTCCTCCCTCTCCTTCCGTCAAAGTAGTTCCCCAGCCTTAGGGGGGATGGAGATGTTTGCATCCCTCGCATGGTCGTCATGTATGCGACGTAGAGCATCATTCCACATGATGCACCACCTAAGTTTTCCTCAAGTTTGTGTTTTGTTCTCTGCTTTTGAGTAACGAACGGGTTTGGCCATGAAAAGGGGGTAGTATAGCAAGCATAAGAACAAGAAAAAGGGTTTTGCCATGCCCACTGGAAAGACCCAAAGAAAAGGCCTGAAGAAGAAAGGGAAATGTAAACAAAAGCCGGCCAACGCAGTGGAAATCAAAAACAACGGCGCATATTTGCATCGATGTAAAGCACGTTAGTAATAAGAGAAAAGGGGGGGGGGCGAAGCAACACCCAGCTCATCACTCCGTTGACCAGCCGCATTGAAACCCCCTTCACTGCCTTTTCTTCTTCTTCTTTTTCTTCTGTTCTTTTTTTTTTTTTTTTGTTTTCTTACGCAGGTCGGTTGCTCAAGCGGTCGTAGAGCTTGCTGTGAAACCTCGGGCTCATGGGCGCCCGGAAGATGCGCGAGCGGAAGCCGCCCCCAGGAGGATGCATCGGAGCCATGCGGAGCGCCGTGCGGGAGCTGTCGCGAGTCGCCTAGGCCTCGCCGGGACGGATCTCACGGCCCGAGGCCACGGCGGTGCTGCCGCCGGGCTTGGATGCTGGGACGTTGTTCCACGACAAGTAGGTGTGGTCGCCGAGTTTTCTGGAGGATCGACTTGTTAGCACGAAGAAGAAGGAGAAAGCTTGGTTGTCGGTTGACTGGCATAGATCGAACATACCTTGGCTTGATGAGATGGGAGGCGAGGAAGATGACACCGAGGACAATGCACAGGCCGGCAACGACAATGTAAGCGATGCCCAGGAAGTTGTTGCGACCACCAACAACGGTACGAGTGGTGATAATGATGGACTTGGTGCCCCTATATTCAGTAGTGGGAAAGACTGCAATTTCATAGTTAGCACCACAGCGGTTTTGCAAGAACATGTAGCGCTGAATCGGCGATAGATCACATACAGTCATCAATGACAATCTGGTAGCGTCCCTCAGCCATGGCTGCGGTGTCGTTGCGCTGGTAGAGCTTGCTGAAAGTCGGCAGGCCGGCGGTGCGCATCCAGACCTGGAATGCCTCCCATTCCTTCAGGTTGGGCGGAGGGTTCTCCTTGGTATAGCCGTCAGGCCAGCGCTCGCGCCAGTTGGGGGGCGGCAGGATCTCGCTCAGGGCCTGCGTCGTCGGGTTATACAGCTCTCTGTCGCTGCTCCAGGCGATGTTGGTGTTGTTCTCCATCCGATATGTTCGCGTCTCGTTACCGCGGCCTCCGGGAGGGTTCAAGAGCTCGGGGCTGGTAAACGTGTCGTTGAACATGGAGTTGGCAATCAGGCCGCACGGGTAGTACGGTTTCTTAACACCGTCGACAGTGTCGCCATACAGAGGAGTGCATTTTCCGCTATGAATGTCGCCATACGTTCTGTTGTGTCCCTTGAGCTGGTCGACGTCGAAGGAATCGGCGTAGCGACGGTGGTTCTGGTAAAAGTTGGTGAGCTGGTAGTAGAACAGGACCGGCGGGCCCATGCTCTCGGGGATGTTGAATCGCAAGTAGCATCGGTTGCCAGTCACGTTGACGCCCGGGTTGACTGTGATGTTGACGCCGGACTGCACGGCCCACTGCGCGTCAATCGACGAGTTGGAGCTCTTGAAGGCAGTCTCTACGTCGCTGCCGCGCATGGGGCCGAAGCCCTTGTTGAAGTCGGGAGCATCGGATCTGCAGTGGGTGTAATCCAGTCGAATCTCTTGCACCTGCGCGAGGTCCAATCCATCAGCAACCGTACGCAGCGTCTCCAATAAAGCCAAACAAAGAAGTGGACATACCTGAGTGCTGGCATATAGCAGCAGGCCGCCGATTGGAGCGAATATGACGCCGATGGCGAAGAACAGAGGCAGGACTGTCTTTGGCGTAAGAATGGGCCTGCGAGGCTGTCAGCATGCGCGGACACGGGCTTCTTGCGCCGCGGGCTCGTCCGGAAAACCTACTGCCAGGCTTTGAGTCGCTGTTGTCGAAAGGCCGTGTCTGTAATGGACTCGTCGTCAGCACTCGCGCGTCTCTCCCAGCAGCGCATCCGGCGGCATCCTCCAGCACTCACTCGCAGGGCGGCGGCTCTTCTTCTTGTCCGGCTTGTTCGGGGCCTCGCGGGAGTCGATCGAGGAGGTATGGCCGCCTCCGGGTGAGTCGGACATGGCGGCGGGTTCGATGGGCGCAGCAGCAGCAACGCGCGAGATTCGAGATGAGGCAGGGCGGCTACAGGACGATGGAGGATGGAGGTTGTTCCAAGGGGTTTGAGGGAGCCTCGAAACACGGACGATTCAGAGCGTTCATGGCTGTGGCTGATGTGCGCATTACGAGTTCTGCCAAGGCTGTGTGGAAACGTGGCGGTGCACGCTGCGTCAGCAGGATCCGGGCTTTCCATGGCCGTGACTCTGCACCAAAGCTGACAGGACCCGAGGACCAGAGAAAAAAGAGTTGAGGCGCAACTCGGCTCAGAAGTCTAGGGTAGGTGCCGTAACGGAAAATCTTCCCATGGGAAGTGTAACGATTGATGCACTTAGCCGGGATGGTGTTTTATGTCCTTTTTCCTCCATTCGTTTCATAGTGACGTGCATCGACCAGCAGTTGTCCGCACGATGCGCTATGGGTAGGTAGGTAGGTAGGTAGCTGGATGTGGTTGATGTGATGATGATTACATGTATCCATGTTCCGTCCAGAAGCAGCGGTTTTGTCACATGTACCAGGCTTGCTAGCAAGGGATTAATTAGCATCCCGTGATTCAACAGAGGATATCAAAATGAAGTGAGTGATACTAGAGTACAAGTAGATGGGCATCGGGCTCCTACCTATCTATCTAAGAATATTAATATCATGTGGTTGCTCATATGATGTTAGAACCACCCAAGATGCTCCTGTTGACTCTCCTGATGGACAAGGTCTCCGGTGCTTATTTTATTTCGTCGATGCCGATTTGCTACCTGTTCGATGTGCTGCAACTGATTCCACATGATGGAGGCGGAGAGAAAGGAGGCCAGGGATCAACGCGGCATGAATTGGTGGCAAAGATGCCCATCTCGCTTTCTACAGCTGCACGCATTGCCGTGGACGTCAGTCACTGCCCTGATTTGTCGTTCTTCTGCAGCAATACCTTATATGCTATATATACTATTCGGCTTCAACATTCTGGAAGGTCGAGCGACGAATCCTCATATAGATGGACGGAGCTGGAGACGCTTCGCCACAAGCTGTAATATCGCGACTGCTCAAAGCTGACGGTCCTAGATTCTGAACCCCTAGAATCAAATTCTGATCAGCGGCCCGTGAAGACGGAACTATGCTCCCCTTATTAAAGCCTGGTGTTATTTCTGCTCTGATTTGCCAAGCATTAAGCGTGCAGAGACGGACACTCCGCACGAGTGATTTTCATTGTGTCATCTCCATCAGTGGAATTGCATGCCACATGGGCCCTATTACCAGGATGAATGAATGCCCAGCCGATCAACCGATGGAAGCTTTGCCGGCTTCCACGAGCGACGATCATCTGTCGCCGCACGCCGGCTATCGTTCCACGGGCCCTTTGCACATGTCTCGTGAGGTAGGAAATGAATACCTGATGCTATCCCTTGTGATCGTCATCCATTGAATTCGTAGATGCCCGATGCAAGCGACAAGTCTCTATGGACCAAGGCAAAGAGCGCCAGGAGCCTCAAGAAGGTCGCTGTCGCGTCACCCACTTACCTCAGGACGACGCCGGAGGAAGAGACAACTACCCGACCACCTCAAATGCATGCTGTATTAGAGCACGTAGACTACCTTGCACTTGTACAGCCTACCGATTCGTCCTCCCTCCATGCCTTGTCGTCCGAATACCAGTAGTTGTGGCTCATCGGCGTCATGCAGCGTTCAGTATCATCCAATGGTTGGCTGGCTGCGGCTGCAAGACATGCTTATGCGACCCATTCGAGGAAAGCCGGGGAGGACGAATCCGAGAAGCCAGGCTGACATCGATCCGTGTGTTTGTAGGCATGCACATGCACCTCGCACATCGTCCATTCATATGAGCAAGGACTCATGCCCTAGCACTCCAGGAATTGTGGCTCTCGAGACAGTGACTTGGACAAATGCACTGCATACTCGCTATTCATCGACCCTCGCATCCTCGCACTCTTTGAACAGATCGCGGTCAAGCAGTCTATCGGCGCCCTTCCAAGCAGCGCACAAATCAGGGTCAGCCAAGTTGACGACGGACAAAGGGACATTCGACGTTGATGACTCTCCGGCTTGTCCAGAGCTCGTACTTACGCAGAACCCGTGGGCACCGAATCCCGCACACAGCGCTTATGCGGGCAACTGTATCCGTGCGCCGTACGTATGTACTACCTACCTACCTTATGCGAAGCACGAAGTGACACAAGCAATGCCTGGCTCATAATATCCTATGATGTAAGACGAGACATGGTCAAATCTGTTGGGTAAACGATGACAGCTGTTATCCCTCTGAACCATATGGAAACAGTACTCCGTAGTACATAGCGCGCCACAATAACGCATTGGAGAAATCGAAGGAGATGTAGAATGCCGCTTCGGCACAATGTATCCGAAGTGGCCAAATTCCATCTGCGATGTCAACGGGAAGGCTGACGACAGCGCCGAGCCACCATAGAGACTCTGTATGCACGAACTTTTGGCCAAAGCCTGTCATCAAGGCACATTGTCGGACTTACGAGGAAGAATCTCTTGGATGGCCACCACAACTGTCGAACAAGTGCCGCCGTCTTGCAAACGGGCTCGCTCTGCATCTCACCCCTCCTTGATTGGCCAAGGCTGCTTGTTCTTGAGACTGTGTGTCTGATTGTGTCTGAACCCAAGAGCGGGTGTTTGATAGGCTGGATCCTAGCCGCCGCTCCTCCGCATCCTCCTGCTGCCGAGCACAGCATTTTCTGGGCATCAATTCGATTCGCTGCCGGCTTGTGTGGGCGCTGTCTGGGCTTCTGGGTCGTCTTGTTCACACGATTAGCTGCTGGAGCGCGAGCAAGCAACGCTGCCGCCTGTTGTCGAAGTGCTATACTTGGGCAAGGTAGTTGGAGAATAGTCTGGCGGTTGTTCCAGACGCCAAGGGACGAGGCTAAAACCAAGCCGTGTGGTAGGCAAGAGCTGAGTACTACAGGGAATGTCCCAGTACGAGCTCGACTGGCTCTGAAGCATTATTCATGGCTGCAGCTGTTCCTTGTGCCTCGGTCCCTTTGCTGATGCTTGCCTCTCTCTCTCGCACGTTTGTCCGCGTTTCACTCTTCTTTGTATTGGAGGTTTGCCCTATTCAGCGAGTGGGCAATGCATCTTCTGTTGTATGTTTGTATGGCGAATGTGCGGATCCATCGGTTGACCGCCAGAAGAGAGCGATGCAAGGATGAGACATTGATGTCTTGGCCAGCGCTGTTGCGTGGACGAGTGCCAACTCTCAACTGATTAACACGTATCGATTAGCCGATATACACATATCGAGACCCAGTGAAGAGGGAAGGTGCGATTCAGGCGGAACGTGCACCTGCTGCGACAACCCAACCACACGTCATTTCCCGCTTCTGGACACTGTGAAGGTTTCATGAACCCCTCGACCTCTTTTTTCCATTCATTCACCCATCCCTCCACCAGAACAAGTCTGCGATATATGAGGTACCTACAGATGCCGGTGTTAGTCGGGAAACCGAACAAAACAAACGATTCGCAAACCAACGCAGCGACCTTCAAACAATCAGAAGGACCAGGTACACAATGTATCAGTACCTACGGAATGCGAGGTGGACTGCGCCATTGGCTGGGCTCCCGCTGTCTCTGGTTGTTCGCTAACACACACAAGAGCCAGGACTTCATCTTTGCGTCTCTCGCCTGCCTACTCCGTACACTGTACGAATCCCCAGCTTCTCAATGCTGGCTGCACAAGTGCATATGTTCTAATGACGGCCTATGTTGGATCTGGTTACTCGTTTATTACACTACATGGCCCCTCACAAGAGCGAGGCGCAGCAGAATGGACGGGACTGACCGTCAAAGTGCCTTCATCTTCCAACCAAGCAGAGCCCCATATGACGACCCCCTTGCCTTGCCGCCCACACTTGGGACACGCAGATTTGGCAGACCTGGATAGGCCAGGATGGACTGGGTCTGACACTTGGAGCGCAGCAGGGCCAGCAAAGTGCATTGCGAAAGCGAGCTACTTCGTACGAGCCACCAGGTGTCGCGTCTGGCATCGGGCTGCGATCCATGCATGTCCTGTCTCGGAGGCTGCATGCAACACGGCACAGAGGGCCTCCGTCGCAGGCTTCGGGGCGAGACCGTTGACACGCAGCCCCCATAGCAGAAGTGCGCCGAAATCTCATTTCTCTAGACCGGCGATGGCTCTTTGGGAGCTGGCAGGGCTTGCAGTTCTGGGGGAAGCCTGACGAATTCCGAGCCATCGGCGAGGGCGACGGCTGCCGGGGGGGGATGGATCGCTGGTAGCGCTGGGTCGTTCTCGCTGTGGTGCCATCAGCTGCCTCGCGACAACAAAGTGCTCACTAGCCGCCATCTGATCCGATCCATCGCCTGCATGCATGCAGCGGCTGAGCTACGACTATGTAAGAGCATACCACGCACGGCACAGACTGCTCCGTCCTCGTCCGCACTCCATATGAAGAGGCAGACTATTGAGCTCGGCGCTGCAAAGTACCTGTACCCGGGCCAGTCGCTAACTCGGCACCAGGGAGCAAACCCATCTGCTTTACAACCTCCACTGAGAGTAGCCGCCCTCATCTCGCTGAATTTCCCACACCCTAGAACGCGGGCGGTTCGGCTCCTTGAACCACAGTCAAAGCGATCCTTGCTGGGGAGCCAGTAAATGAAGGGGATTTGTTCGACTTTGCCCGAAGCACTGAACGCCACCGTTGAACGATGAGATCTCACCGAGACGTTTAAGAGGAACCTTGCCCCCCCGCCGCTGTTCCGTGACGCCTGCAGAGTGGCCGGCCTCCCTTGACCTCTTGGCTGCTTGGCTCGACAGTACATCCATACTAATACCCAGGCAGCATACACGCATTTCCAGCGGGGCACCTCCCGCCACCAAACTCTCCCGACTCCCTCTTACAAGGCCACGCGCCTCTGCTGTCATTCGGCTATCTGCGCCCGTCAGGCCCATCAGTGGCCATTCTTTAACATCCTTCTCCCTTTTCGATCTCGATTCTTGTCTTCTTCCCTTTCTTCTTTGTCTCCCTTACAAAAGAGGCTCTGCTGAACATTACATCTCTGCCCCGTGTCTGCAGAATCATATCCGACGTGTTTCTCACCATGGCCTCTCAGACGGCATCTCTGACGGCATCTCGGAAACCCCGTGTAAGCCGGGACACTGGCTTCCCGGAGCCATTCGATCAATGTGAGCAGACCGCACCTATACTACGCCGCCGCCTTCCGTCTTCATTTGGGTTACGACTGACTCTTCATTTTTTCTTCATTCAGTCAGCAATACTACTCTCCCACATCCAGATGCCGACCTCTCACCAAACGCTTGTATAACACACGATGACCTGATTGGCGACTATGCTCTCAAGAGAAAGCGAATGTCCTTCTTATCCCGAAACAAGAACAGGCGAACCCTCACCCATGGAAGCCTTGGCGCTCAAAGCGGCCTCGTCAACAGTGTCATGTCCCTATCGCTGTCCCGCTCCAGCAGCAGCAGCCTTCAAGTAGTCGGTGAAGCAGCCCCTAGGTTGACGAGTCCTTCGACGGCCAGCTTCCAGTCCAAATGCGGCAGCGAGAGCGCAGAATCGACCAAGAAAGAGGACGAGACACCACCGTCCTCGCCTGATAGCACAGGCCACAGCCCGAAGAAGTCGCATCGGTTCAGCAAGTGGAGGCGCTCTCGAGGAGAAGACCGGGATTGAAGCGCTGGCCATATACATACCGCCTTTTGACACATTGTCGACGACATACACCGTACGTTTCGTACGCTTCCTTGCTTTCTTTGGACACTGGATGCGCAGAGGGACAAGGGACAAAAATCCGGAATGAATTTACGACTCTCTTTTGTGAACTGGTTTATACAGATGTTTCATTCAACTTCTTAATCTATTGGCGACGGAGTTCTGGGCTGGGTATCTGAAATTGGGAGCAAGGCAACAACAGTTGGCAAACACAATGTTTTCTCTCGACACACGGGGTATGGCTTGGTTGGTCACTTAAAAGAGAATGGAGTTTGTCTTTAAACTTGGCAACAAGTATGCAATCGCGGGGGGGGGAAGGCTGGATCTGCTTTGTGAAATTACGGCATGCAGACTGGCAAGTAGAGTAGACGACGTGTTAATAAAGCTGACTTCAGTGGCTGTTTAACAATTACAACTGAGTTTGCACGCTTTTCACGACGAAGAAAGAAATGGTCTTGAATTGAGAAATGATCTGTATTTCTCAGCAAGTGACATAGAAGAGCAACTATCCTTATGGATGGGCGCATTGCATTCGACTCGGCTGTGGAGCTCTGTTCCCCATCCCCTTTCCCCTGAACGACACGAACGGCATGAGCACGTCCTCTCCACTCTAGCTGCCGCGGTAGGTGGTGTAGCTGTACGGACTCAACAGCAGCGGAACGTGATAATGCTGCCCCTGATCAACCCGGAAGACGACCGTCGCCTCCGGGAAGAAGGTGGCCTCGTCGCCAAAGTAGCCGGCGGTGTCGAAGCGCAGCGTCCAGCGCGAGGGCCCCTGGACGGCGCCGAGCACGTCCTCGAGGGTGTAGAGGGGCACCTCTCCGGCGGACGTCTCGGAGCTGTAGGGCAGCCAGACGGTGACGCGGCCGTCGTCGTTTGTGAGGGACTCAAAGGTCTTGAGGGCGTTGTGGGCGTTGTGGCTGGAGGGGTGTTGTCCTGCTGCTGCTGTTGCGGAGGAGGAGGAGGAGGAGACGGGGGCGGGACCCTCGAGGCGGACGCGGAGGCCCTTTGCGGGGCGGCCGGCGGTGGTGTCGAGGACGTGGCAGGTGATGCGGTCTTTGCTGGCCATGATGGGTGTTTATGGTGTTTTTTTTTTTTCCTTTTTTTACCTTCTTGGGATGAGTTTGTTTGAGAGGTGCTAAGAAAGGGTGATGAGAAAAAGAGGTTGTATTTGTGTGACGGATGAGGTGGTGAGATGGTGGGGTTGGAGGGCGATGAGATGCGAGATGCCGGTTCTTGAGTGTACTCGTAGCTGATCCAAGCGAAGCTTGATGAGAAAAAGAGAAGAGTAAGAGAAGAGAAGCGTCCAAAAAGAAAGCAAGGCGGGATCTTTGCTTCTTTATATGCACCTAGCCGTCTATCGTCTGTCTCTAGCAAGGAGCTGCGCCTTTCAGTTCCTCGAGGCTGTGTGTGTATTTGTGTGTGATTGTGGGATGAGTGGTATAATAAACATGGAGCTCGATCCAGACAGGATTCACACCCAAGGTCGGCTGCAGTCAGTTATTATTAGGTAGGTAGCTTAGTACCTATGTAGTGTAGGACTTTGAGCTGGTCTTCTTTTATAGCGGGCATCCAATCAGTGCGAGCCACGCTGTGCGCCGGCCGCCGTTGGTGGAGGTGGCCGGCTGTTGAAGAGCTTCTATTCTTGATTTGAGTCTGAATTGTTGGTTTGGCGCCTTGGGTAGGCTGTTTGGCTGTGATGGATGGGTTTCATGTTTGGTGCGTGTTGATTGCTTGATTTGATTGCTTGGTGCGTTCGCTGCCAGGCTGAGACTGCCGAGATGCAATCACATGCTACCTTATGACAAGGCTGTCTTGACCAGATGTCGTCACATCCCTTGTTCCTAGGTAGGTACATACCTAGATATCAGTATGTTATTTTCAGAATACTAAAAGCAACGCTGAATGCAGTGTCAAGTCGTATAGCATCAAACGGCCCCCAAAATACAGCGTGTGGCCTCTCGCCAGCTGGCCGGCATCGGCTGTCGCCCTCTATTTTGTCCGCCGTTGCCCCTCCATCGGCCGTCGCATTCTGTTTTCTTTCGCCTTCCAAAGGCCTCGAACCCGCTCTTATCCGCCCCCCTTCTTTGTGCGCGTACTCGTTCCTTGTGTAGGTACCTAGATTCTGTCTGTAGCCTTGCAAGCCATCGTCTGCGTCACTGCCAGCCTCGCCTCCTTCTCTCCTGCCATTCTCTCTCGGTCTCTTGTAGTATTCTCTTTCCTCTTTCTGAACCAGCTTATCTAATCTTTTCTTCATCTTCCCGTACTCTGATACTCACTCGCCTCTTCTTTTTCGCTTCTCTCCTCCAACCCCAGACCCTTTGACATCACCCCCGCGACCTCTCCTACTACACAACAACAGCACAAATGGCCGCCGTCCTCGACGCCGACGCCCTCGAGCCGTCCCTCCAGTCGCTCCTCGACCAGCGCTCCCTCCGCTGGATCTTCGTCGGCGGCAAGGGCGGCGTCGGCAAGACGACCACCTCGTGCTCCCTGGCCATCCAGCTGGCCAAGGTCCGCCGCTCCGTCCTGCTCATCAGCACCGATCCCGCGCACAACCTGTCCGATGCCTTCAACCAAAAGTTCGGCAAGGAGGCCCGCCTCATCAACGGCTTCGACAACCTGAGCGCCATGGAGATTGATCCCAATGGCAGCATGCAGGACCTGCTGGCCGGGCAGGGCGAGAACACGGAGGATCTGAATGCCATGGGCGGCGGGCTTGGCGGCATGATGCAGGACCTTGCTTTTGCTGTACGTTCTTTTTTGCTGTTGTTTCCCCGAGACTCATATCCCAACTCTATACTAATCTGTGGCATGGCAAGATCCCCGGTATCGACGAGGCCATGTCCTTTGCCGAGGTCCTCAAGCAGGTCAAGTCCCTTTCGTACGAAACCATCATCTTCGACACCGCCCCCACGGGTCACACACTCCGCTTCCTGCAGTTCCCCTCGGTCCTCGAAAAGGCTCTGGCCAAGGTCTCCCAGCTCTCTTCCCAGTACGGACCGCTGCTCAACGGCTTCCTTGGCTCCAGCGGCGCCCTGCCCAACGGCCAGAACCTCAACGAGATGATGGAGAAGCTCGAGTCGCTGCGCGGCACAATCTCGGAGGTCAACGCCCAGTTCAAGGACGCCGAGCTCACCACCTTTGTGTGCGTCTGCATCGCCGAGTTCCTCAGCCTGTACGAGACGGAGCGCATGATTCAGGAGCTGGCCAACTACGGCATCGACACGCACAGCATCGTCGTCAACCAGCTGCTGTTCCCCAAGGAGGGGAGCGATTGCGAGCAGTGCAATGCTCGGCGGAAGATGCAGCGCAAGTACCTCGATCAGTACGAGGAGCTCTACGCCGAGGACTTTAATGTGGTCAAGATGCCGCTGCTGGTGGAGGAGGTGCGAGGAAAGGAGAAGCTGGAGAAGTTTAGCGAGATGCTGGTGAAGCCGTATGTTCCGCCGCAGTGAGGGGGGAAAAGAGGAGGAGGGGATGCGGCTGGCTGCGAGGAGAGAGCAAATTCACAATAAGAGCAAAGAAGAAAAAAACCAACAAAATTTGAGACGATACACGGAGTACGAATAATGCTGTATGGGATCTGTATGTGTCTAGATGCTTTCCCGGGATAGATTTGTACAAATACGGAGCTTTGGTACAGGTTTACTGGATGGTTCTCTTCGAATGGTATTATATCATGGTAATTACGTCAAAGGTCTGAACAAATACATCCACTGAGTAGAGAGTAGCACATGTTGATGGAAATTCGTGTCTTTAATTGGAGCCTGCTATACCGCTCCCAACCTATGCTACCAAAAAAAGAAAAGGTCCTTGAAAGGCGTTCTCATCACGCCTCAATTAACCATCCACCCCTTCCACCCTTCAACTCAAATCTGCCCCATTTCAAACAAAGTAGTAAGGAAATTAAAAACCCCCGTCTGCTAGTAAACAAACAAGACCTCCGAGTGCCTCTGATGCTTCATCACCCTAGAATAAGGTGTAATCGATCATAATGAAAAAGAAAAACCGAGTGTGAATGTATTGGAGCATGGGAAAGAAAAGGGGTGGAAATATTGAGGGCAGACGGGAAAAAACGCCTATTCGGAGCCAAGGTCTGGGCAAGCAGTCCATTTCATCTGGTGGAAAACTGCGCAATATGTCCTCCATGTTGTTTTTTTCTTTGGCCATTGTACGTTTCTGATTTGTGTGCTTGCTAGCTGTTTTTTCTTTTTTTTTGGGTAATTTGTGAGGGTATGTGAGGTATTTGTGCGCAATGGAACTTATATCGTAACGGGGAAGGGGGTTGAGATGAGAAATCATGTCGCCGTGGAAAGAAGCTGCGCTCAGAGTTCACGGTAATCGCTCGGCCGTACTCTGCGTTGCTTGTTCTGGTGTCGATGCGGGTTGACGGGTTTCCGGAAGTAGGCATCCTCATCCCCGCCGGCGACGGCGCCGCCTTGAGGGAAGTTGCCCCCGTTCTGGTAGCCGTTCATCATGCCTCCGGCCATGCCGCCGCCCATCCTGCCCATGCCGTTCATGTTGTTGTTGTTGTTCATGCCACCCATGTTGTTCATTCCCCAGTTGCCGTTGACGCCGCCGGCGCCGCCGCCCATGTTGTTCATGCCGTTCATGTTGTTCATGTTGTTCATACCGTAGCCGCCGTTCATGTTTCCGTAGCCTCCGTTCATATTGTTGAAGCCTTGCATGCCCATCATGGGCATATTCATCATGGGCATACCCACGCCCATCCCCATGTTCATGCCCATATTCATGCCCATGCCGCCCATGCTTCCCATTCCACCCATGCCGCCCATGCCCATCATGTTAGGCATCATACCCATGCCTCCGCTAAACATCATGTTGTTCATACCCATGTTGGGCATGTTGGGCATCATGTTACCAGTGGCCATGTTGTGCGACTGTTGGTTCTGCATCGCGCGGGGCCCCTTGGGTATCTTGGGATTCTCCAGAAAGTCCTCGGCGGGTCTCTTCTTCGAAGTGACGACCTCCGCCTTGACAACCTCGACCTTGCCATCTGCACTTATAGTGCTGGAAACGAGGGATTTAGACTCAGTTGAGGGCGACTTTGATGATGAGGCAGCTTGTTCTGTAGCTGTAGCTGGTGTGTCGGACTTCTCCCTTGGGGATTCGATGCTGCTGGGTAGCAGCACCTTGCCCTCCGTGGCGTCTCCCCCCTCGTCTTCCTTCTTCTCTGCATCTTTGGCTGAATCGTTCTCCGACTTGCCCGCAGCTCCCTCTGAGGTATCCTTGGGTGATGACGGAGGAGTCGCCTTGGCAGCTTCCTTCTCCTTAAGATACTCCTGAATCTTCTTTGATGCTTCCTCGTCGGGCTGAAGATCATCGATTAGCACACCTTCGGTCTGACAGGCAGGGCAGACGAAGTCGCTTTCGATGAGTGCGTTGGTTATGCAATCATTGCAAAACGTCTTCTGGCAGCACGGGGTTTTCATTGGCTCTATGAACATTTTCTTGTCAATCGAACACTCGAGACCACGCTCCTGCACTTCCTTGTCCTCTGCCTGCGAAGATTTAGCGGCGGCGGACGAGGATTTGGCCTTGGCCTGGAATTGCTCCCAAGATGCCTTGTCTGGCTCAGCAATGACAAAGTCTCCCTCGGCGTTGACCATGATCCCCGAGGGCCGCTTGGTGTCGTCGCCTTCAGACTGAGCCAGAATGACAGACTTGTCCACCTTTTGCAGGAATGACCGGGGGATGCCAGTAGTACGCTTGACACGAGGTCGGTTATCGAAGTCAGGATCATCGTTGGTCGGGCACAGTTGGATCCAGTGGCCCTTATTACCACACCGGTAGCAAATGTAGCCATTGGGAGGATCATGGTCCGGAACGTTTGCTGGCCGCTTGGAGCCGGGCTTGAAGGGAACTGGTGCTTGGCTATTTTAAAGATGGTTAGCAACATTGAAACTATGTCAGATGAAGGCGGGGGAATGCCATTGTGAGTCAAACTTACTGAGACAGCTCCTCCTGCTGGGCTGACCACTGCTCCGTCTGAGCGGCGAACATGGCGGCCATGCGGTCTTCCTCCGTCATAGCATCGTTCATCTGGCTGAAGGCATTCGTGCTCGGCTTAGAGGCCGACACTTTGGAAGACTGCTCCTTGCGGCCAGCATTCTTGGCTGCCACGGGCATTTTCCCCGAGACATATCGCGCGGCTCGTCCGGCTCCAGGCTTAATCGCCGGTTGCCGCCGAGCGATGACTGTCGTGGATCTGGGGACAATCGTAGTATCATCATCATATTCTACAGCCTCGAGTCAGCACTTAACAAGCTCAATGATGCAAGGGATGGGCTCTGTTCGTTGATATCTCACCTTCACTGTTATCGTCTGTGTAAATGAACAGGTCGAAGTCCGTGCCATCGCCCAGTCCGCTCTTGTTGATGATTTCACGCTTGAGCTCAAAGACTGAGATACCTGTGCCGTCAAATTCCACTCTCGTCGGCTCCTTTTGCGACTTGAACTTGAAGAACACTGAAGAAGACATTGTTGCTGTCGAGAAGGAGGACTCTTCCTCGCCTTGTGTTTCGGTTACAGGCAACAAAAGCAATAATGAGGGAGAGGATGAAGGGTGTGAGGACGTTAAGACTCGTCAGCGACAAGCCGGAAGTGGTTATATATCTGTGAAGTAAATACGTCGGAAGACCTCAGTCGTAAAACAGTGACTAAGTGAGTATTGATTTTTTCTTGCTGCTAGAAACCTTTTTTCTTTCTTCTTTTTCTTCTTCTCTTCTGCTCTTTGTGTATGCACCTCCGTGCTGTTTCAACTCAAGCTGAACTCAAAATAATCAATTCTGATTGTAATTGGAAGAAAAAGGAACAGAGACAATAGGGCAAAATGGGTATTGTGAATAATGGAGTACAAGCGGCCAAAGCCAGAAGGAAAGACAACCCTAGAGTTCCCCCTCACTTCCTGATCACCATGATAGACCAGCCTTTGCACCAGCAAATAAACAGCCCTTTGTTAGCCGTCTTCGGAACCTCCGTGAGACAGACTAAGAAAACTCCAAGAAGGCGGGATCAAGAGAGGACAGAACAATGAGGATTTTTTTTTTTTTCAGCAAGTCGACGGTCGGCGGCTGATGGAATACGAGTCGCTTCGCGGACGACGTCGCCGAAGGGCTTGGTTACGAGTGCCGATTCACCAGACGCTGAGTTTCACAGCGATCGCACAAAGCAAGGCCGCGAGGATTTTCAGAGCCGTCGAAAGCGCTGCTCGGCGTGTCTAAAATCGATGCACGGATGGCGAGCAGTTTCCTGTCCGCAAATCTTCGATGAGTCGGTGAAGGCGTCGATGGCAAGTCGATGGAGTCGGTGATGTGTACAGGGAGAAGTGAGGAGAAAAAAAGCAAGCGGCGGACGGGGACTGCTAGTAAGGCCATTATTAATGGGACGCGTTACGGCATTGATAGTAGCGAGCCCAGACCTTTTCCGTCCCAACGGCGTTTTGGCAGCGCCGGCAGAACCTTTCTCCGGCACGCACCTGCTCACGTGCCCAGACACCGTCTTTGAAGAGGCAACTGCCAGCCATCATTAGAGGCAATCAGAAGCGAAGCTTGAAGGACGGGGAGACTTGACGGGTACTTTTGTCCCGGCACGGCTTGTCAGTCTCCGCTCACGCATGCCGAGCTCCGTTCGCAATGGGGCAGCCCTTCGGAGCAAGTACCTTCATGGTACCCCGTCCCGTAGGAGCACCTTGATCGTTCGCACCTGCCGTTGGTAACCGGTTTGTCAGAAAAAAAAGTTCCCCTCCATCTGCCCCGCCGCGTGAAGCTTCTGCAGCAGGTGCGACTTGCTGGAACTTCGCGCTGAAGGAGGGCACTTTGAGGTAGGGCGACATGCCCCGCACCGTTCTTTCTAAATGACTTCTCTCCGCTGCTCTCGACAAATCTGGACGAGAATCAAGCCTCTCTCTCCATTCTCTCCTTTTGCTCTTCAAGCTCCTCAGATCTCTCGATTTGCGTCCCGGCCGTATCTCACCGACTCGATCCGTGCGCACCAAGCAAGAAAGATGGCGCCTCAACTCGACAGCTTTTTCAGCCAGGTCGACAGCTCTGCTGACCACTTCATTGAGCGTCTTCGCAAGGCTGTGGCCATCCCTTCCATCTCCGCCGAAGATGCCCGCCGTCCCGATGTTGTTCGCATGGGTCACTTCTTGGCCGACGAGCTGAAGGCTCTGGGTGCCGAGGTTGAGCTGCGCCCGCTCGGCAAGCAGCCTCACAAGGAGCACCTCGACCTGCCTCCCGTCGTTCTCGGACGATATGGCAACGACAAGAACAAGCGAACGATTCTCGTGTACGGACACTACGATGTCCAGCCTGCCGAGAAGAGCGACGGATGGGCAACCGAGCCCTTCGAGCTCACGGTCGACGACAAGGGCCGCATGTTCGGTCGCGGTTCGACCGACGACAAGGGACCCGTTCTCGGCTGGCTCAACGCCATTGAGGCCCACCAGAAGGCCGGCGTTGACTTCCCAGTCAACCTCTTGATGTGCTTTGAGGGCATGGAGGAGTACGGCTCCGAGGGTCTGGACGACCTGATCAAGGCCGAGGCTAAGAAGTTCTTCGCCGATGCTGATGCCGTCTGCATTTCGGACAACTACTGGCTGGGTACGGAGAAGCCCTGCCTGACCTATGGTCTGCGAGGCTGCAACTACTACTCTGTCGAGGTCTCTGGCCCTGGTGCCGACCTGCACAGTGGTGTGTTTGGTGGACAGGCTCACGAGCCCATGACCGACCTTGTTCAAGTCCTGTCAACTCTTGTTGACTCCAAGGGCAAGATTTTGATTCCCGGCATCGCGGAGCAGGTTGCCCCTGTCACTCCGGAAGAGGAGAAGCTCTACGACAGCATTGCTTTCACCATGGAGAACCTGCACGAGTCTCTGGGCAGCACCACCACCATCCACGACGAGACTAAGCCCACTCTGATGGCTCGCTGGAGATACCCCTCGCTGTCACTGCACGGTATCGAGGGTGCCTTCTCTGCACCTGGCGCCAAGACGGTCATCCCTGCCAAGGTCATTGGCAAGTTCTCCATTCGAACTGTCCCCAACATGGACATCGACACCACCAACGCGGCTGTCTACAAGTATGTCGAGGAGCAGTTTGCTAAGCTCGGCAGCAAGAACACCATGAAGGTGTATGCCCAGCACACCGGCAAGTGGTGGGTTGCCTCGCCAAAGCACTGGAACTTTTCCGCCGCTGCCAAGGCTGTTAACCGCGTCTGGGGCGTCGACCCCGACTTTACGCGAGAGGGTGGAAGGTAAGCTACAGCACGCTTCTTGTTTTGTCCCGTAGCTATGCTTTATTCCATCGGATGTTAACATTTCCACGCAGTATCCCCGTCACTCTCACCTTTGAAGAGGCCACTGGCAAGAACGTCCTGCTGCTGCCCATGGGAAGCTCTACGGACGGCGCCCACTCCATCAACGAGAAGCTCGACAAGCGCAACTACATCGAGGGCATCAAGCTTCTGGGTGCTTACCTGCACTACGTCGCCGAGGAGCCCCAGAACTAATTGAATATAATGAATAAATGGATACATAGATTGAAGCATTGAAAGCACGCGCATTCATCATATTGTTATTGATAGTTGACGTGAGAATGATCCGATACTTGAGCATTGGGACTTTCAGAACTTGAAGTGTCAGGCCTCGATTTGTTCCCTATGAAGACCGAGGCCCTTCCCCACCCGTGCGTCTGACGGCTCGTCCGGCTGGCTGGTCTAGCGGCCCAGCTTTAGCGGCATCTGGGTCCCAAGACACGAGGAAATGGATCGGTTGGAGGCCAAAGTTGCAGAGCCAGCGACAGAGTCCCGGCGCTGCAGCCCGCCGCTAATCGCCAATGGGGCAATTTGACGCCCCATGACCCTCGAAGACTAGGGCGGCCCAAGGGAGCTCAAGCAGTTCATGTTGGGCATGAGCTGTCTGTTAGTACTTGGGGTTGCTCTACCTAATACGGTGATAATGTTTAATGGAGTGCTCCCTCTATGAGTATGTAAGATCACTGGAAGATGGTACTGGAGATGATCAGTTTATAGGTGCCTTCTTGGAAGTAATACCTATAACGAAATATTAGAAAGGGCACTTGATACCTACCTAATGTTGTATGTAATATAGGAACTGACGTATGATGCTGAGAGCTGTATCACCTGGTGTTAGTGGCGTTTGTTCATTGGGTGCAAATGAAAGGATTCAGACGTCGGGTGCTTGTATGCGGGGTTATGCGGTTGATCAATCATAGCAACGTTCTATCATTTTTTGCAAGTAGCTCGTAGGTAGGTATGAAACGGCGATAGGTAGATTACAGTTTGAGATGGGCGGTGTCGGCTGTTGGGGTCAAGCCACCGGGAACATGAAGGTTTCAATGCCCAGCAAGCACCTCGTTTCTGGGCCGACTTTGTCTCGTTTGTCAGACAATCTCTGCTTTCTCTATTACCGCCTTTCGCTGCTGAGCATCTCCTTTCTGCTTCTCTTTTACGACCCCTCGCCATTCAGAGGACGTGCATGGCGAGCTTGATCTGGGGCGCCTTCGCTCTCAGCAACGACGACACGCCCGCCATGGTGCGCGAGAGCGGCATCTCGGCTACCAAGCCCATCTTCCCCAGCTACCTCCTCCCCAGCTTCAAGTTTGCTCTCCCCGGCCGTCGCCGCCACTCCGCGTCGTCCTCATCGTCCACGTCGTCAGCAGCATCCACGCAATCGGAGTCGTCCAGCGTCTCATCCGCAGTGACCACGCCGACTGGCTCTCCTCCAGACGACCGCGATTTTACCTTTGACGCACCGCTGAAGAGCGAGCCATCTCCAGGCCGTCGGCTCTCTCGGACGGCAGCCGATACGTTGCGCTGTTCGAGTTGCTCGACGGACATTGCCTTTACGTCGCAGATTGTCTCCAAGGGATTCACCGGCCGCTATGGCCGTGCCTATCTGATTTCGCCGGCCACCCCAACAGGCCTGTCGTGGTCGGCGGCGTCGGCGCCCTCGCTGCTGAACATACGAATTGGCAAGGACGAGAATAGGCAGCTCGTCACGGGGTGGCACGTCGTGGCGGACATTTGCTGCGGGATATGCTCGCGCAAGCTGGGGTGGAAGTACGTGGACGCCAAGGAGGAGTCGCAAAAGTACAAGGTGGGCAAGTTTATCTTGGAGACGGAGCGGGTGGTGACACATCGGAGCTGGGAAGACGTGCCTCTTTCCGAGGGCCGGGAAGTCGCATGGGAGGTGGAGGGGAAGGGGGGAGAGAAGATCGGAGGAGGCAAAAGGGAAGAAGAGGAGGAAGAGGTCGAGTTTGATTCTTCGGATGAGGAGGAGTGCGAGGCTGTTTTTGCTGGGCTTTGGGATGCAAAGACGGCGGCTAGGCGGAGGATTCGCCTGGGCAAGTGAAGGCTGGCGCGGTAGTGATGGATGAGGCTGCTGATGTGTTTACAATGCCAATTTGCTGGATACCCGTCTTTGTCGTTGCCGCAGTCATGAAGAGGGAGAGTATACCCAGGCAACAGTTGCGTCTCTCCTTTTGATCTTTACCTATTTTTTTTTTCTTCTAAAGCTTCTCGCATGATGATATAATGACAGTCCATAGGTTACAACGTACGATGCGATTTGGGCTTTGGCTTTGTTCCCCTTTTCCAGAGAGTAACACGATGTCCTGCCTCAACGCTTGCTGAAAGTCATTCTGTCCTCCGGATTGCATCACGGCGTGCAATCTTTGGCCTTTTTTTCTGTGGTAAAAATAGGGGACACGACGTGATTACTAGTCGTAGACGCCTTACTTGACTTTCATGAGCTGATGACTCGTTCTGGCTATGAACTTGGCCTTTATCGGATGCAACTTGATGGATCTATCGAGGCCCCCGAGGTAATGTGGCTGATATTGAGATTCAGCTCTCCATCCCTTCGTACGTGTACGCCGTCTACCTGTACCAAGGCACTCTGTCATACTTTGGGCATCCGACATCGCGAGGAGTGTGCAACCCACAGGCACATCTGAGCTGATAAGCCACGTTTACTCCTACAGACGCCTATCGGTACGACGTGCAGCCGGTGTGTAGCGGACACGCAGGCTGATGTGGCATGAGTCTAGTTGAGAACAAACATGATCTTCGGCGGGAAAAGCTGTTCTCGGCTTGTTGAGCAGGTCTGATCTGCACAGAGAGATATCGCCAGATGCAAGGGGGCTGATGGCTGATGGATGATGGATGATGAGCTGTATCGGAGGTGAGGTGAGGTGAGGCAAGGCAGGTAAGCATACAACATCAGTAAACCATGAATACCTACCAGGTATCTACCATTCGTGTGTGCCCTCGCTTTCACGCATCAAGTAGACGGTACATGTAAGGGTCCAGGTCACTTGATGCTCTTTGCAAGCTGCCTTGCCCCCCCTTTATCTCCCATCTGGTCTAGAATCCTTGTGGATGGATGGGGGGGAAATGCACACCGGCTCCAACCCCCTGAGCGGGATGATACGCGCCTCGTACGAGCACTGAGATGGTGGTGTTCAGTGAGGTATGGTTCCTGGAGTTGTCTACCCTTTCTTTCTCTCTCTCTCTCTCTCTCTCTTGTATGTACGCAGTACAGGTTCCAATGGCCTTCCGTGCCTGTCCAGTGCCTTCTAGAGTTAGTCTTTGGCAATCAGCGTCGTGATGCCACAATCGGTGGAGCAGCCTGCGGGTTCGAGTCCAGCCATGAATGGCATTTTACGGAGCCATATGGTGTCACCGGTGGGCATCAATGACTTGCAGGTGCCCGTCCAGCGCTGCACCCAAGCCCGTACCGGTACCGTCATGGTCGGGTCTGCACTCCCGGACAAGCAGCAGCAGCAGCACCTGGGTGGAATGCTACAGTACTGGTGTTACCGAATACTTTGTACGCAATATCGCCGTCGACGGGCTGTAATTGCTAATAAAGGAGGGGGACCCTTTGGGGGCATTGAGATTCCTCTTGGGCTCCGGCGAAAGGGGGACAGGGGTCGACAGCAGCAGATGCCAGCCGTCAAGCCCCGTAGGAACCGAAACGTGGGGGGAATTTCCAGCGGAAGCCATTCGAAGATGGCCCCAGTAATCCGGCGGCTTCCATTTGCTGGCGGGCCAGAGCCGCAGTGCGTCATATCGTCACTCGGTGCAAATGACTGCATTTTTTTTTTTCTTTCTTTTCTTTCTGCCCGTTCTCTCTGTTCCACTTACTAGCACCTTTCCTAGGTACCTACTGCCTAGTAGTATTAAGGCTACAGCCATGAGTAGATCAAGTCTTACAGCCAGTATTACATGCTGTAATCAGAGTGGATAGTGGACTTTTCAAGGTTCTGAGCAGGTGCCACAGCGGGGTGGGCGGTGAACGAATTGTGTCGAGCAGCCCAAACAGCTCGAACCCACAACTGCGTAATAACTGGGCTTGACGTGTTGATGCAACGCAACCGCATCCTCTGCGCTTCTGTCTCTCTGCCTTCTGCCCCCCTCCGCCGATCGCCAGCCTCGAGTCTCTCGACACGAGGTGGCACATCAACCGACCCATGCACCCTGGTCTGACCCGACCCATGCTCCACTAAAAGAGTGCTACAGCCAATCATAGCTATAAGAAGCTAACCCATGGGTCAGGTGAACTTTTATAAGGAAATAAAGTATATTCCTAATACATTTCTAATAGATTTCTAATGCATTAATATAATATATTACTTTATTATAAGATATACTATATTAACCCTAAGTTAACTACTAACCCTAACCACTAACCACTAACCCTAACCACTAACCTTATTTATTAATAAATAACTTTAAATAATATGTTATTAATGCATTTTTAATGCATCTCTAATACATTAATATAAGACCTCAGGCTACCCATGCTCCATAAAAACCTAAGTCTAACCAATCACACTATAGAGAGCATAGGTCGGGTGAACTTTTTTTTACCACCAATTTCAGGACCATGGGTCGGGTCAGACCAGGGTGCATGGGTCGGTTGAGCTGACACCTCCTCGACACGCCCTCTTGTATCATTATTACCCACGGCCGTCTCTCGCCTGTACCTACAGCTACCTACCAGCCTCGCCCGGCTGCCGCCCTGCCGCCTCGTACCGGTACGTCGCTGCGTCGCCTCCCTGGGCCTGATTCCGTGCCCCGCAGGGTCCATGCATCCCGTCGCCGTCGCCATCCATGCCAGTCCATGCCGTGCCATGCCCTGCTAGGCGGGCTGGATGGTGGTCATGGCGAATCAGGGTGGTGACGGATGGCGGACGAGCTGGCCGTTGAAATGGGAGCTCGCCCACGCTCGTGACCCCCCTGATGCCGGCCCTGCGTATCCTGTACTTTGCATTCCTGCTCCCTCCAGCCCATTTGCTGACCTACCTGCTATTACCTATTACCTACAGACCGGCCATCGGTGTCACCTCCAGAAGCCCTCCAACGTTATTTATCACGCTCCCCGAGATTGTTGGACCAGAGCTGGCTGCTGCGTTGTTCTCGGCCTCTTCTTCTACTGGTCCATCACGACACCCACCACCACCATCATCACCACCACCACCACCACTACCACTACCGCCGTCGCCGCCGTCGCCGCCGCCAACTGGTAATTGATACCCCTCCGACAGCTTTGGTCATCACAGCCCATTCGAGAGGCATCCGATACAATCGATACTTCGACGCAGCGACAAATTGATACACCCCGCATCCCAGATGCAAGGCACGTCGAACCACCGCGCTCGCGGTTCCGACGACTACGGGGTCTACGACGATGCAAAGACGTACTATGCGTCCGAGGAACGGCACAGCAACCGCTATGGCGTTCGAACCCGAACCTACTCCCAGGTGGGTGCCAATGGCGAAAACCCAAGGCAGTTATGCTCAGCATTTGAGAGTACTAACGCACAATGTTATAGAACAGCTTGGTGAAGCAGCTGGAGAGGATGGGAGCCTCGGAGCCGTTCCGGCGCGGAAGCCATGGTAAGTCGTATCACCCTCGAATTACAGCCAGATGGCGGGAGGGAACCATGTTGTTGACCTCAGCCTCACAGATGAGAGCACCATGGATCAGGGTCGCCGGTTCCTCGTCAATGTGGATGCCACCCTGGAAATCCTCAAGAACCAGGAGGACACGGATGGAAACATGCAGATTACGATTGAGGACAATGGCCCCAAGGTCATTTCTCTCAGAACGGCTGCCTCGGCTGGCCACAACCGCTTCGAGGTCCGAGGCACGTACATGCTGTCGAACCTTCTGCAGGAGTTGACATTAGCCAAAGAGTACGGCCGGAAGCAGATCATCCTGGATGAGGGCCGCTTGAATGAGAACCCTGTGGACCGCTTGTCCCGCTTGATCCGCGACCATTTCTGGGATGGCCTGACGAGGCGAATCGACGCATCTAGCATTGAGGTCGCTGCTCGTGATCCCAAGGACTGGACAGACGACCCTCGCCCGAGAATCTACGTGCCCCTCGGAGCCCCCGAGCAGTACGAATACTACCAGAAGGTTGCTGCGGAAAGGCCAGAGCTCCGCCTCGACGTCCAGCAACTTCCCGAGAATATCACGGTGGAACTGATCCGAGACCTGAACGACAAGCCTGGTCTGCTGGCCGTGGCCGTTGAGAAGGTGGAGGAGGACGACGGGAAGGGCAACAAGACGACCACCTTGAAGGGCCTTCCCTTTGTTGTCCCCGGCGGCCGTTTCAACGAGCTTTACGGCTGGGACAGCTACATGGAGTCTCTCGGCTTGCTGATCCACGAGAGGGTTGATCTGGCCAAATCCATGGTGCTCAACTTTTGCTTCTGCATCGAGCACTACGGCAAGATCCTCAACGCCACTCGGTCCTACTACCTGGCCCGATCTCAGCCCCCTTTCCTGACGGACATGGCGCTTCGAGTGTATGAGAAGATCAAGCATGAGCCGGATTCCAAGGAGTTCCTGAGGCGAGCAATCCTCGCTGCCATCAAGGAATACCACAGCGTCTGGACCAGCGAGCCTCGACTGGATCCGGTAACGGGACTTTCAAGGTATCGGCCGGACGGTCTGGGAGTACCCCCGGAAACGGAAGCCACGCACTTTGTCCACATCCTGGAGCCCTACATCAAGAAGCACAACATGGGGTTCAAGGAATTCGTTCGAGCCTACAACTATGGCGAGATCAAGGAGCCCGAGCTGGACGAGTACTTTTTGCACGACCGTGCAGTCCGCGAATCTGGCCATGACACGTCCTACCGCCTCGAGGGTGTCTGTGCTAACCTCGCCACGATCGACCTCAACTCTTTACTCTTCAAGTACGAGACCGACATCGGACGAACCATCCGAAGCCTCTTTGGCGACAAACTGATCATTCCCGCCGAGTTCTGCGCGGGCACACCCTATCAGCCCGGCGAGTCCGTGTCTTCGGCGGCCTGGGACCGGCGTGCCAAGCGGAGAAAGCTGACAATGGACAAGCTGATGTGGAACGAGGAAGAGGGCATGTTCTTTGACTATGATACGGTCAAGAAGCAGAGGTGCACCTATGAGTCTGCCACGACTTTCTGGGCGCTTTGGGCCGGTCTCGCCTCTCCAAAGCAGGCTGCCGATATGGTTAAGAAGGGCCTGCCTAAGCTCGAGATGTTCGGAGGTTTGGTAGCTGGAACAGAAAAGTCTCGAGGCGAGCTTGGATTGGATCGGCCCAATCGGCAATGGGATTACCCCTATGGCTGGGCACCTCAGCAGATGCTGGCCTGGACTGGCCTGCTTCGTTACAGCTTCACCGAGGAAGCCGAACGCCTCGCCTACAAGTGGCTCTTCATGATCACCAAGGCCTTTGTTGACTTCAACGGAGTGGTGGTGGAGAAGTACGACGTTACGCGGCCCATTGATCCTCATCGTGTGGATGCCGAATATGGAAACCAAGGCCTTGATTTCAAGGGCGTTGCGAAAGAAGGGTGAGTCCTACCGTCTCATGTCGCCAGGAGAGAGTGATGCCGATGGAATGCTAACGCGGATTTTTGATAGATTTGGATGGGTCAATGCCAGTTACGTTTATGGTCTCCAGATTGTGAACGCGCACATGCGACGAGCACTGGGAACACTTACCCCGTACGAAACATTTGTCAAGGCCATTGAGCTGAACAATGAACGGGCCATGGCCAATTTGACCTTGTAATTGACTGCGAAAGCCGAATGTCGAAGCGGGTGGCCGTCCCGAGGCGACACTATGCGGGGTTGAAGATTGCCAGTGAAAGACGGAGTGAAGAAAACCTAGCTCAAGGGGACGGGCATGTCGGAATCAGAGAGGCTGATGAAAAGCTATCTATGCAACTCATGGGTCGTCTGGAACGCTATCAAGAAAATAAAACAGAAAGCAAGCAATAAAACAGTGCTGTTTGGGTTGGTTGGTTTCAATCCGGTAGATGGATTCTAATGTAGTCGCGTATCTCCTGAATAGAGACTGGCTTGTTTGTATGAAGCAGCGAACGCCGTTCATGCAGCTGTTTCGGTTGTATCCAGGTGCAAACCCATGTGATCAGGGCTACCTCTCCCCGTAAGGTAGTGGTAATAGGTTGGCGAGGTGGGATGGACGGGCGGGAGTTGTTGGGTCTGCGTCCACTCGACGAGAAGGATTCAAGAGGGAGTCATGCTTAGAGGTTTATTGCACGATATGCTGCCAGAGATGGTGCCGGGGATATCACGGCTGATTGATTTACCGATCTGGTTCTAGTCCGTGCCATTTGATTGAGGGTGTTTGTCGTGATGAGACCATCCGGCCGAACGAGGGGGCATCTGAGGTTTACCAACACGATGGATCAACTCGAGAGTAATGAGTCGGTATAAAACGTCGTTCCCTTGAACAAATACATACTATAAGTTCTCTTGAAAATATGGCACTCTGTATAAAACAATTCATTCACGATGCCACGGCGCTTTGCTTAGAAGTCGTCTCACATTGCTGACTGCTTGCGCTCTCGACATTCTACGGGATAGTATTAGATGCGTCACTTCACATGCCAGAGTCGAGAGTTCCGGTGGGCCGTCCGTTTGGGTGGGGAAGGAGTGGATTGGCTGGCGAATTGCCGATTTGAGCGTGAGGAAAGTTGTGGGGAGAGGAAGGAGGGAAAATGTCGCCACTTCTGAAAGCCGGGAAGAAGGTACGATTTGAGAGTGGTGAGCTGGGAAGGAGAGCGCGTTGTCAAGAGGAAGGAGGGAAGGAGATTTTCGGGTCGACTGAAGCAGTTGAAATTATCAAGTAGCCACCTAAATCAAGGTACTATTCACAACATTGCTTGACTATCAACGCCGCGAGACTTCACTGTCAAAGCGCCTGACGGTCATGACGATACCTTACTCGTACCTTATATAATACCCATCGATCCGTCTTAGTGCGGAGGTACGGACACATGGAGGCCAGCCGACCAAAACGCGGGGCCGACGGCTGACGCTCGTTTCGGCATCTCGGCCAATGGCGGCTACCAACCACCACTCGAACCCACGCCCATCACCTTGGCTCCAGAGCTCCCCTTGAGCCGAGCTGGAGCCGCGCCGCATTCTGGACTCCGGGGCAGCGCTCCTTTCAGCTGTCGTTTCGGTGGCCATTGCTTGTTATGCCTTGGCACCTTTGGGAAAGCTCGGGGTACGTCACGATGTTCTGGGCCGCTGCAGGGGGGGTGGCCTTGTGGGATCTCCGAGCATATGGCCTTTGTCTTGATGAGTGCCGAGCTTGGATTGTCACTGGCCCTCGTCTTAGTGGATGGCCGGGGAGTCGCAAAGAGTGTGTCGGGCTTTTCCGGCGCTCTTTCAGAAGCTGGGGAGGAGTCAGACTCGCCAGATCCGAGGTGAAATGGAGGAAAGGGAGAGACGTGACAGCTGGGGTTGTGGCTTGGCTCGGAGCACCCATGGCTGGACGCCGTCTCGTTGGTGCTCTGCGTGAGGGCGAGGGTCGTGGCCTGTGACTCGGCTTGAACTTTAACTCGGTCCTCTTCCTCCTCTTCCTCTTATCAATCCTTCTTCTGCTCCTCATCTTATCTTGTCGGAAGCTCCCTGGGTCGTGAGACATTCATTCTCCTTGATCTCTTTTCTGGCCTACTCTACGCCATTGACCTGATCTGTCCCCGACTTGACAGGCAGCAATCACTTGTATCTCTCCATCATGGCTTCCAACAACATGGTGACTCCGGCTGTAAACCCGGAGATTGAAGACGAGCTCTTCCAGAAAGAGGTCCAGCAGGTTAAGGACTGGTGGCGCGATTCGCGATGGAGGCACACGAAGCGCCCCTTCACCGCCGAGCAGATTGTTTCCAAGCGAGGCCATCTGAAGATTGAGTATCCCAGCAATGCTCAGGCTAAGAAGCTGTGGAATATCCTAGAGAAGCGCTTCGAGGTGAGTCACTCATGTCCATTCGTACGATGTAGCGGAATCTGCAGAATGGCCTACTGACAGCAAGGTAGAACAAAGATGCCAGCTACACCTATGGCTGCTTGGAGCCTACAATGGTCACTCAGATGGCCAAGTACCTCGACACCGTCTATGTCTCCGGCTGGCAATCTTCTTCAACTGCCTCGGCATCTGATGAGCCCGGCCCCGATCTGGCAGATTATCCCTACGTAAGTCCCGTCGGACGCTGAGCATGCGCGCAAGGACCGCTTTCGCTGATTCTCTCCTTCTTAGACTACTGTGCCCAACAAAGTCGGCCATCTCTTCACAGCCCAGCTCTTCCATGATCGAAAGCAGCGCCAGGAGCGTTTGAGCGTGCCCAAGTCCCAGCGATCCAAGGTGGCCAACATTGACTACCTCCGACCCATCATTGCCGATGCTGATACTGGCCATGGCGGCCTGACTGCTGTCATGAAGCTCACCAAGCTGTTTGTTGAGAAGGGTGCTGCTGGTATTCATATTGAAGATCAGGCGCCCGGCACAAAGAAGTGCGGACACATGGCTGGCAAGGTTCTTGTCCCCATCAGCGAGCACATCAATCGTCTGGTTGCCATTCGCGCACAGGCTGATATCATGGGCGTTGACTTGATCGCCATTGCCCGAACCGACGCTGAAGCTGCGACCCTCATCACCACTACAATCGATCCTCGTGACCACGCCTTCATCCTTGGCTCTACGAACCCTAACCTGCAGCCTCTGAACGATCTTATGCTTGCTGCTGAGCAGGCCGGCAAGACTGGTGAAGACCTCCAGCGCATCGAAGACCAGTGGATCGCTTCTGCTGGCCTGAAGCGATTTGACGATGCCGTGGTTGCTGCCATTGAGGCCAGCTCTTCTCCCAATGCTGCCAAAATCAAGAGTGACTACCTCGCTCGCGCCAAGGGGAAGAGCAACGCTGAGGCTCGTGCCCTGGCCAAGAGCCTCCTTGGGAAAGACGTCTTCTTCGACTGGGATGCTCCTCGGACCCGAGAGGGCTACTACCGCCTGCAGGGCGGCTGTGACTGTGCCATCAACCGTGCCATTGCTTATGGCCCCTTCTGCGACGCCGTTTGGATGGAGAGCAAACTGCCCGACTATGCTCAGGCAAAGGAGTTTGCCGATGGTGTCCACGCCGTGTGGCCGGAGAAGAAGTGAGCCCTCCCGTCTCCCCCCCCCCCCCCCCTTTGCCTGTTGATGATTGACTAACTCGTGTCGACACAGGCTCGCGTATAACCTCTCGCCCTCCTTCAACTGGAAGGCCGCCATGCCCCGTGACGAGCAGGAGACATACATCCGTCGCCTCGCAAGCTTGGGTTACTGCTGGCAGTTCATCACGCTTGCCGGCCTGCACACCACCGCTCTCATCAGCGACCAGTTTGCTCGCGCCTACGCCACCCACGGCATGCGCGCATACGGCGAGCTCGTCCAGGAGCCCGAGATGGAACAGGGTGTCGACGTGGTGAAGCACCAGAAATGGAGTGGAGCCAACTACGTCGATGAGCTGCAGAAGATGGTGACTGGCGGAGTCAGTTCTACGGCGGCCATGGGTAAAGGCGTGACTGAGGACCAGTTCCATTAGAGAAGAGTTTCGGTTGCCTCTCACCCTGCCCTTACGCCCTCCTTTCGCCATTCTTTATACCCTGTTTCAGAGGATGAGGGGAGAACCATGTTGCATATAGTGTCGTAATACTTGGAGACTGTGTGATCTGAAGAAGGTCGAATGTCATCTATTTGAGTTGTCCCAGTCATGAAAAGGCGCAGCTATGCCAATAGCCAAATTGTACGAAATACAGAAAAAAAAATGTTACACATTAATATATGTACCTATGGTGACCATCATCTTTCCTTCTCGCAGCTTCAGCAAACACAAAAGAGCTGAACGGAGATGAGAAACCCCCCAGCTTGCGCAACGGCAGCAGTCCCTCCTCTTTGTCTGTTGTTCAACGTTTTGCAACGTTTTTGACTCATTCAATCCGTCAAGAACAGACCCAGCTCATGCCCATCGGCTCACCGGTATCCTTCCGCCCAAAGTTTTACACTTCCCATGCCCATCCAACCCCCCCGCTCGGCGCTGACAATAAACGCTGCGCAACCACGCGAAGATTCTAAACCCAGATTTGACGCCCACCCCCCTCCAAGAAACACATGAAGGAAAACATACTATCAAAGCACAATGTGTGAAAGGACGAGAGAATATAGGAAGGAAAGATGCAGAGGGTGAATGGCAAAGCAAGAATGGAAGAGACTTCCTATTGTTGCAGGGCCACCCATTTCGGAGTTCAAGGGATTAGAGGTGAAGAAATGGAGGGGAAAAGACAAGAGCGAAGAAAAGTACAACTCAAGTGACCCATGAAGCTCAAACCGTCGGGAATATGAGGGAGAGCGAGACCTTCGGATATTCCTCGACCAGATCACACATCCTTGGTCCTCGCGAGGACACCAGTGGAGAGAGCCTTCAGCCAGAAAGCAACTTGCTGGTCCTCGACCCAAGGGGCCAAAGCCGCTCAGCAAATGCAGCGAATCCGCGGCGAACCTAGTCGGCCTCGGCCAGCTGCATAATCAGTTTGGCGGCCCGGTCCAGGAACGGAAACGGACTGGTGACCTCCTTCTCCTCGAGCAGCCTTCCGTCCTGGGTCTCGTAGCCCGAGCACTTGAAGTCCACGAGATAGACCCCCTGCTCCATCTCATAGATTTGGATGTCCATATGCAAGGCGACAAAGTCCTTGCGTGAGGCCGCATCTCCGCGAGTGTAGACGAAGCTGTCGGGAGATCCGGCTTTGGAACCGAGCTCATCTCGACGATCCGCCCCTGCTTGCATGCCTATTTGTTTGGACCCGATCGTTAGAATGATAAACCTTCAAAGGGCGAACTATGTGACAAAACGACAGTTCGAGACTTACTTGTTGATGGCCATCTGACCTGGATATGCCACGGATCTGCAGGCAGCTTATACCTCTTCGTGGGATCCTTGTCATGCCCGTTCGGATCTCTTTCTAATGGGGCGCCGTTTGCGAAGCTGCTATCGCGGCTTGTGGCATCTTCGACCCCTCTGCGTTGCGCCTCATCGTAGCCTTCGTCGCGGAGATGGGATGCGCCAAGCTTGTTCAGGGCCTTGTGGATGCAAAGGAGAGCCTCCCATGGCGCATTGCGAGATCTTATGCCAAATTGCCAGCGCACAGGCTTGGGCTTCTTGACTGGGGCGGTGATGGGTGTCATGCCCTGCGGGCGTTTGCTGGACTCGTCCAGACGCAGAGCACTGCGGGAGTGAGGATTCAAACGACGCGCCGCCTCCTCTTTTTCAACCTCAGTGCGAGTGACGGGCAGCTCGTCGTTGATGGTGATGGCCGGAGTAACGGGGTCATGGCCGGTCCCGTTCTTTTCCCTCTCCATGTAATCCTTGTGGTAGGCAGGAAGACTGCTGGGTAGAATGCCGATCTTGGTGACGTACGGACGAGGGGACGCGCCTCCTGGCGAAATGGCGGATCGTGTAGAAGATATACTCATCATAGGACTGCCTTCGTCCCCAGTGAGGCCGGCGTCTGGGTCTCGAAGGCAGTTAGTATTTGGCTGGCTTGGTCACAAACGGGTGGCAAGAAAGGGGGGAGGGGAAAGAACGGAAAAGCCAGGGTGTGGACTCACTGTTCGCTAGCATGAGCTTGTTTTCTCGAACAATCATGTAGGCATCCTTGATAGCGGAAGGCTCATCAGACTGAAGAGCCTCCTCCACGTCGTCTTTGCCATAGCCCATGGTCTTGCTAATCTTTTCGGTCACTTCGTTATGCAGCTTCTCCTGCACCTTTTCGGGAGCATTGGGCGCAATATCACTCTTCTTGATTGCCTTGTTGGGATCGACGCCGGTGTTGAAAAACTCCTCGACGGGAGGCTGCAGGTACGCGGGCAAGTCGGTGTTGAACCACGGATCGGCCCTGATCTCGTCAATCGTCATGCGCTGCACGGGATTGACCACCAGCATGCCCTTGATCAAGGCGGCCGCGCCCGGAGGCATCCACTGCGGCATGCTGTAGGTGCCCCTTGCAATCTTGGCGAAGAGGCTGGGGATGTGCTCGTCGTCAAAGGGTAGCCTGCCGACGAGAAGGACGTAGAGGATGACGCCGCAGCTCCATACGTCGACCTCGGAGCCGGCGTAGAGCTTCCCGCCAATGACCTCGGGGGCGGCGTAGTTGGGGCTGCCGCAGCTCGTCTTGAGGAAGTTGCCGTCGGTCATGATGTTGCTCAGGCCAAAGTCGGCAATCTTGACGTTGAGGTTCTCGTCCAGCAGCAGGTTCTCTGGCTTCAGGTCGCGGTGGACGATCTTGTGGCGGTGGCAGTACTCAACGGCACAGATCATCTGCTGGAAGAAGCGGCGTGCCTCTGCCTCCTTCATGCGGCCGTTCTGGACGATGTAGTCGAAGAGCTCGCCGCCTGCGTACTCGAGCACCATGATGATTTCGGACGGAGTCTTGATGACGGTATAGCTGCTCGAACGGTTAGAGTCAGAAGCCCTAGCGTAACAGGAATTGGCGAGGAACCAGCGTACAGCTTGATGATGTGCGGGTGCCGCAGCAGCTGCAGGTACTCAATCTCGCGCTCGACGCGGCCGGCCATGTCGCGGCTGATGAGCTTCTTCCTGGTGATGATCTTGAGGGCGACCTTCTGGCCGGTGCCGTTGTGGATGGCCAGCCGCACCTTGCCAAAGGAGCCCTCGCCCAAGGTCCGGACGACGGTGTAGGCGCCAATCCGCTGCTCCGTCTTGGTCTTGTCCTGCGGCTGGTCGGCTCGCGCCATGGCGGTGGGCGCATTCGCAGCAGCGTCGCCCTGCTGCGGCTGGGTCTGAGGCGGCGGCTGCTGCTGCTGCTGCTGGTGACGCCGGACGTGGGTGGACGACATGGAGATGGTCAGCTCCTCATCGTCGAAGCCTCGAGGGACCATGGCGAGCGGCACGAGGCTGGGCTGGGACCGCGCTCGCTGGGAGGGGGAGAAGGACTTTATATTCAGCCGCCGAAGGATGGCTCGCCGAGAGATAAGGCAAGGATGATGGATAATTCGATTCGTGATTAGACTCTCGGATCCGCGGTCAATCAATGCCAGACGGGGAAGAAATGCTGGCTTTTGGCTTTGGGGCAGCGGGCAGAGAGTTTCTGGGTCCGTCTGGGTTGGCAAGGTTGGGCTGGGCCGGCCGAAGATGGAGGGGTAACGTCACTAGCAGTCTAGCAGGTACCAAGTCCGGAAAATTACAGCAGGGCCAGCCGCCTGGACGTCGCGGTATCGCAGTACATGTGCGCGCTAGGGTGGCCGGTGTGGAGTGATTCCAGCGCCGCCAGCAGGACAATTAGCGGACAATCGGAGGGCAGCAGCCGCCAAGGCGCGACGGGTTACAGGCGCCTTCAGCGGCCTGGCTGTTCACAGCTGGTCCCTAGTACTCCGTCCCGCCCGAGCTGATCAATGTTCGGGTTCCTCTCCATTGATTCGAGCAGGATGAGACCCGACTCGAATTGGGTGCTGGGATTGCCTCCTCGCACACTCAGCTGTTGCGCCATCTCAGCTCAGCAGATATGCTGATATCAGATCCGTGAGCTCCATGGAATGCCGCCAATGTTTCAGCCCAGCATCGAGGTTCTGTCAAGCCGCGGCAGCTGTGATACCTACTTGTATGGCATCAAAGCACCAACGGACGAACAGACTCGATGCTGCAATCCGAGATGACCGCCTCCCCCCCCTAAATGAAGACGGCCTTTTTCTCACTTGACCCAAACAATGCATGAAATATCGATCAACGAACCGCTCTGCATTGAATGGAAACACCCTTTGAGACATGGATGCCACATCAATATGTCGCTATCCGTCGACAAGCAAGCCACTGAAGATCTCTTCTGCATCCGCCTCAGACAATACGCACGTCTCTCAGCCAGCCCCTTCACATGTCATTCCCATGTACATAAATACAAAGCACCATCATTGTGCATCGTCAGTACCTACCTACTACTTATCTAGCAGCAGCCTCGTCCCGCTGCCAGCCTTCACCAGCATTAGCCTGAGACCTGCATGGGATGTATCGCATTCCTGCCAGAGCTGCCCTCTGATTGGGTCTTCATCGCCCGATTGTTCGGGGCAACCAAAAGAACAGACGACATCAACCGCTCTCTCGACAGCACCACCACCATCATCATTGCATTGCCACTCGGCAATTGTCATACGACTTTGGCGACGTTCCGCGTTGTTCATGTTTATCTCCGGGGCGGCATCTCTTGACATTTGTAATAATGAACGTGTCTAGAATAAGCTCGGAGTTGAGCTCCTTTGCCTGTACATTCTGTACTTGTGTTTGGCTGAGCACGTGCGATTGCGGCGTGGCTGGAAAGCGGTAGCGAATTGGAGAAAAGTAGGTCGAAGAAAGAGTTTACGGGGACGAGTCAGTCCAGTGGGGAGAGCGTGTAAGAAAGTACAGTAATACAGGAGAGCGAAAATGACGGATGGCAATCCGGAAGAAGAACTGAATACCTACCTATCCATCGATTTGAAGACGACAAAACTCCATGCACAGAGCATTGTCAATGCGAATTTGCAAAAAGAGAGGTCTCTGCGTGAATCGAACACGCGACCTAGAGATGACTGCGCGAAACTGCAATCTCTCGCTCTAGCCACTGAGCTAAGAGACCGATTGATGACGTAAAATCGTTTTATTATAGCTTATAAATGTACATTCATGTTCATGGAAGCATTTTGATCCCTTGAGGACAAAGCATGATATGAACTTGTTGTAGAGATTGCACGTTCAAGAGGTAGAGATTGGTGATTCTGCGAACCCGAGCTCAATAAGCCACTAGCGTTCTGAGTCCGTTCCTCCAGATTCGTGGCTTGGGATAGCCCAGCCCCGTTGTGAGGCTGTTGATAAAACAGCGGGTCCGCCATTCTTTGCAGCTGGTGTTTGGTATCTCACACCAAGCCTAACTACCCGGCAATCGTAAAATAATCGCAAAGAGCGATCGGTTGAATGAACGGACAGTAACCTTCACTGCCTTGCCTCGTCTGTCAGAATCTAGAACTTCAAGGGCTTACTGATTTTCAAGCGCTTCCCTATAGTGAATTTCTATGCAGTGATTCGTGCACTGCAGCTTGGTTCCTATTCCACACCTCTTTGCATTGTTATTACAAGTTAGAATATTAAACTGCCATGGCAGGCTGACAATGGACAATTGCCATATCAAAAGGGTGAGACATGTCCATAGTCACAATATGTAAATTAATAATGAAACTTACTGGGTAAGTGAAAGACTCTCATACCTAGGTATTATCCAGACCCTGCGCTGCCACTTGGAGATCCTGGACGTCAAGGCCTACAGCAAATCGGGTTTATCAGCACCGATCCCATGTGTATATATGCTTCCATTCAAGATGCCGATCAACGAAGCAAGGATCTTGCACTACCAATTTCTTGCGCAAATGTGCAGCCGTTCTAGGAGGGAGCGATTTATTGATCTAGAAAGCACCGCAAAGTTGATATATTGATCCTCCTTGGCCTGGAGCAAGCAATGATGTGTGTCGTATGGCTATTCCCTGTTCTGCCTACTTGGTGGCTTGCTAGATTGTCTACGCTTGATAGAAGACAGCTCTTGGAGGAAATTAGCTGATATTCGAGATGGGAACATAATCCAGAAAAAAAAAAAAAAAATTGAAAGAGAAGATATAGAGTGCCGTCAAAAAGAGAAATTCAATGCGTAATCTGGGAATCGAACCCAGGGCTCCCCGACGTTGCGGATGGCAACGGAGAATTTTACCACTAAACCAATTACGCTTGTTCTTGCTTGTCAACTGCTCGTGTAACAGTCACCATAAAGCTAGAGCCAATACGGAAGCCCACCCATTTCCCCTCGATAGCCATATCAACCTCGCCTCAAGAAGCTCAATAAGTGCTCCCTCTTTATGGCGATGCCAGACTGCACAAAAGCGCAGTGATATCGTCGTTGTTTGTTCTGATCGAGACTTTCATTCTGAGCGCTCGTTCAGCTGACACTCGACCAATCAATTATACACGAATGGGCAAGAGGGCGATGTTTGTCTAGCAGCTTCAATGCAAATTTTCACTTAGACTCTTCTTGGAGCTTCAATATTCAGGTACGATTTCGCACATTTTCGTGTCACACTATCTTTTCAGTATCTATATTATTATAGGTACAATTCAACTTGGAAAGCTTTAGGTTTTTTTGACGGGCGAATCACTTTCGCAGGAAGGACATGGTGTAATAATGGCAACACACGATTCGAGGGGCAGTCTCTTTCACGTTGTATGTGCCCGATGTCAGTCTTCGCGCCTTATCAGACCAAAATCAAGGCAAACGAGATATAGAGAGAGCAAAAGATCACAAAAAAAGAAATTCTTGACGAGAGTGGGACTCGAACCCACGCGGATTGCTCCACCAGGAATTGCTGTTAAGGTAGCCTTAACCTGACGCCATAACCAACTCGGCCATCTCGCCAGATGCCGTAATATGATAGATGGCCGTGTTGTTTAGAAACACGTTTCTGGCACACGGGAACATGTCGATTGCTTCGTGCAGGATTCACTCGCAAGCAACCTCATCAGCATTCGTTTGTTTGAAAGGTCTCACTAAGGGGAGGTTTCCCCGGGTTTGTTTCATTCATTTGGTTGATTTATTACATTGGAGATGAGATAACAAGTTATGCTTCGCATACTCCTCAGATCATAGCCTAATATGTTCGCTTCTGACTTGAGTGGAACTGTGTTCTGGTTTGATATGTATACATCTGCGAGACGTTCAATTCCGCTTGTCGAGTGGCTCATAAGGGCTGGTAGGGACCGGAACACTAAAGGAGCGGCGAGCCAGCTTGAGATGTACCGGAGACCCAGAGCCATCAGAGCTATTGGAAGTCATATCGGGTACAATGACCCTTTTCGAGCTTCTTTGACACCTCCGGCCACATCAAGCACCTCTCTCTTTGGCCTCCTCCTTACGGAGTCTATCGATCAGCTTCCCTCTTAAGAAGGGGCTCAAGTTAAGGCTGCAGTGCAGTGATTAGTCCAAGGACAAGATAGCCGGCCATGATTGCTGAACTTACATCCCTTCGTTGGTCACGATCCTGTACGATCCGCTTGGCTGCAGTTTGCCGATAACCTGCCCGGACCCATCCACCTCAACGCTGCCCAAGATGTCTTCCGGCCACGCGATACGACCAAAATCCGGCGGATTCCTGCGGTCACTCAGATGAACGAATCCGCCGCGGCCTCCGCCGCCTGGTCCGCCCTGCGCGCTCGCTCCTCCCGCTCCATCTCCGCCAGCTCCGCCTCCGCCCCCTTGCTTCCGAGATGACCCTTGGTGGCGCTGTTGTCGTTGGCCGGGGAAGAATGAGCCTCCAGATCCGAGATTAAAGCCTCCTGGGCTTGCGAAGGCCTTTGCCTGTGCGACTACGTCCTCGTCCTGATGGCCGTATTCGGACACGACCTCATTGAGGATCGAGACGAACTTGGGGTTTTGTTTGAAGGACTGAGGGGTTGGGGGAAGCGCTGTGGTAGTCCCGATGGCGAGCGATTTTGATGGGGGATCCGAGTCTAGATAGGTGAGGATATGTGATGAAGGCGCTGATGGATCCTTAAAGACTTTCTGAGATGGGCTTGGTTAGCCGTGATATTTGGACGGAATTTCGTATGAGACTACTGCAACTCACAATGAAAGAGTTGTTCCTCAGTGTGGATACTGCTCTAATGAACAGCCCAACCTTTTGCGAGCTGACTCGAAGCTTTGTCAATATCATATCTGTGTTTTCCGAGCCTTTGTGATGCACTTGAGAAGTTGTTGTTATGACGGGACGAAAAGAAGATCCCGGCAAGTCCAAGGTCCAATGAGGTCATTCAGAGCTGCAGCTTCCGTAATTGAAGCTCCAGGACTGGACGTTACCCCACGCTCCCCGTTATGTGCATTTATGCATCTACAAGAAATCAATTAGACGCGTCGACGCGGTTCCCCCTCCAAACCTCGCGATAAGACGGGCCATGTGAATTTGAGTGAAGGTGGGATTTTTCGACACAACTTCATTACGGCATTCCGCGTCAAGCAATTGTTCTTTTCTCCCCCTCATCTGCTGTCTCTTTTGGTCGAGCGATGCTGGCCTCAAGCTGTTGATATCATCCACCACACCGAACCATGGACAAAACGCCAGCTCCCATCTTCCGCAAGCAGCGTCCACTGATTCCATCCTCGTCAGTGGCGCCGTCCTCCTCCCCAGCATTTGGCACTCCCGTCCACCCTCCGAAGCCGTTCAGCATCAATGCCCCCAAAGCCGCGATTCTACCCATCATCCTCCCGCCCGCGACTCTCCGACCGCTCGCCTTCCGCACATTCACAAAGAAGCACTCTCTCACCCTCACCTCGTCTGCACTACAAGAGCTTGCCTCCTTCATCGGGCGACATTGCGGCTCAGGATGGCGCGAGGAGGGCTTGGCAGAAAGGGTGCTGGAAGAAGTGGCGAGGAGCTGGAAGAACCGCAATGGCGGCGTCATAGTGGAAGGGTCTAGCAAGGAGCTGCAGGATATCCTTAAGACCCTGGAAGGAAATATGAGTGGCGGCAAGATCGTAGGCCCGGCCAGAGGGCTCCCAAGGGGAGACAGCATGCTGGATATCAATGACAGCGACACATTAAACGCCAGACTGGGCATCAGGCCGGCGGCGCTCCCCCGACAAGACAGCAATGCCAGCTTTGGCATGTCTGGACTGGGGGTGCAGGAGGAGGCAGAGGACGATGACGAAGCCAACGATGCCCGGGCTTGGCTAAAGGTTATTGACGCCTACGAGCAGCCGCGACTCATTTACAATGTGGATAAGAAGCACTTTGAAAGGTACTATATGCACTTCTCCAACTCCTCATATCCTCCCCTTCGTGCGATGTCTTCTAAGCTAACATGTCAAACCATATCAGAGACACGGCCAAACCCTCATTACTACCTCCGGCTTCTCACAAAACCACCGTCTTTCGAAACCGATACCACGTCATTCACCAACGCCTCCTCCGAAACGAATCCTTCCAGACCTCTTCCGTCACTTCATCCCGCAAACACACTCTCCACCGCTCACTCTCCAACCAACAATCCCTCAAAATCACGCCGATAGCCAACTTGCTTGGACGACATGGAAGCAACCACATGCTGCTAGGCCAGCTGAACTTGCTGCCGACAGGAGACCTTGCCATAAGCGATCTGACAGGCACCATCGCGCTTGATCTTTCACAAGCCGTCGCCATTCCAGAGGATTCCGCATGGTTCTGTCCGGGCATGATGGTCCTTGTGGATGGCGTATACGGGGAAGAAGAGGAGTCGATTGGCAAAGGCTTGAGTGGCAGCAGCGGCGTGGGAGGAACACTGGGTGGCCGGTTCCAGGGCTTCTTCATTGGACAGCCTCCTTGCGAAAAGCGAAAGGCGACACTGGGCATCACCGGGGTCGACTCAGCAGACCATGACCAGACCATTGGCGGAGGCTTTGGCTGGATTGACTTTCTCGGCGTCGGCAGTGAGCGTGCGGTGGGATCGAAAATGCGAAGGCTGGAGAGGAGGCTGCTGCAGCCTGCCCCCGAGCCGGACATGCCATCTCGAAATCGAGTGGTAATCATTGGCGAGATCAACCTCGACCAGCCTCGGGCTCTCCAAGCCCTCCGCAAGATCCTATCGCTGTACGCCGCCGAGCCTGAAGGAACCTCGCCACTCACGTTTGTGCTGGCCGGCAACTTCACGCAGCACGCCGTCATGGCGCGAGGTGGCAGCGGCGGCAGCATTGAGTACAAAGAATACTTTGACGCCCTTGCTTCCACCTTTTCCGACTTCCCGACCCTCCTCCAGTCCTCGACCTTTGTCTTTGTCCCTGGCGACAATGACGGCTGGGTCTCCTCCTTCACAGCCGGGGCCTCGGTGCCGCTACCCCGAAAGCCCGTCCCCGAAATGTTTACCTCGCGCATACGCCGTGCTTTTGCTACGGCCAACGCTGAAGCCGGCAACACTGGCGTTCAGGGGTCGGCGATATGGACAAGCAATCCAAGCAGATTGTCCCTCTTTGGGCCAAACCATGACATTGTTCTGTTCAGAGACGATATATCCGCCAGACTAAGACGCACAGCAGTCACCCTCAAGCGCAAGCCGGCCGCCGAAACAGACGCCGATCAGAACAATGATTCCTCTCAACATAGAGACCACCACCCAGCGCCGTCATCCGCCCCCGAAGACGCCATGGACCTCGACGACTCCGCAGCAGCCCCCGCAAAGCCCCCCTCTCCTTCTCCCACAGTCGTTCCCCTCGACATCAAGACGGCCCAGAAGCTCGTCAAGACGATCCTCGACCAGGGCTACCTCTCGCCCTTCCGGCAGTCCACGCGCCCCGTGCACTGGGACTATGCCTCGTCGCTGCACTTGTACCCGCTGCCTACCGCCATGGCCCTGGTTGACACGACGGCGCCTCCGTTCTGCATCACGTACGAGGGGTGTCATGTGATGAACCCGGGGAGCGTGCTTGTGCCGGGGCGCAAGGGCGTGGGGAGGTGGGTTGAGTATGAGATTGGGCGGGTGGGCAAGCTGAGGGAGTGTACGTTGTAGTCTATCATGCAGAAGGGCATTGGATTTGGTTCCCCCCCCTTTTTTTTCTTTCTAGTTTTGTCTGAGGGTTGCTGTGTGGTAGAAGGGGGGGAATGAAAGGAAAATCTTGCTTGTTGGGATGTGTTTATGATATTTAGACGTAGCATCAGTTCGTACGCAGGATATATGAGTCAGGGGGGTCAAATACCATGGTCAATGAATATGAAGCAGCGTGTAGCCTGGTTGAAGAAATACCATTCTATCTAAAAGTTTCCGAAAAGAAAACAAGCCGTGTCATCACGGGATCCCGCTGCGTATGCGTCATATATATATCCATCCAGTCATGATCAACCAGCCATCCCCCCCTTCAAGTGCGCCAAGAATTGAAATAGAAAAGTCGTGTGCTTCCAACCAGGACCTCAAGGTTTCCCAGACGCCCTTCCATGTCAAGCCAGATCAATGACACCTCCCTCCTCTTCGTTTCTTTACTCCAAAAGCAGTTCATCATGGCGCAGCACTCCAAACAAGCCCTCAATCTCCTTCTTGATCTTCTTCAGCTCGGCAGCCACCTGCGCCGTGACAAGGGTATACGCATAAAGCAGAGCGTAGTCTCGCTCTTGTGTCACGGCCTGCACGGCATCCTCGTCGTTCCTGAGGTTCATCTCCATGTGTTCCTTGCGGTACTGATATATCTTGTTCAACAGCCGGTCTCTGGTGCGGTCGATTGTAGGGATGGCGTCCGTGAGAGGATACTCTAGCATGACGCAGGAGGCAAGGACCTGGAAAACGTGGCAGATGCGTTGGCAAAGCTGCATCCTTTCCGCAGCCGTGATTTCCAATAGGGCACTCTCGCCCTCGGAGAGTGTGTCCCGGCGTTGCGTGATGAGCCGCATGGCATACATGCCGTCCAGAATATGCTTGGTTGAGTGCATGATTCGGCCGTAGGCAGCGTTGGGGAACGGCCCGCGAAGCTCAAACTCGGATTTGGCAGACTCTCGCAATGACTCCAACTTGTAAACTGTAAACCAAGGTGCCATGAATTAGCTCCAAGCAACAACACTGACTCCCACAAGGTGTAAAGCTTACCATATCGTCGGAGGGCTGTCTGCTCCCCCTCTTTCAGAAATTCCAGGCCACCACGGTTCTCTTCCAGTAAAGGGGCCAAAGGTCCGCGCTTCCAAATGAGTCCAAGCTGCAGATACAATACCGAGAGTCCCTCTCTAAACTTCTTCCTCCCAGAGATGGGCCACAGCAGTCGACAGACGAGGATACCCCACAAGATACCTAATGTGACTGACACTACACGGTGGTATGTAATCTCAAAGATGAGAGGATCAATTCCGCCCTCGTCATCATCGTCGTCATCAACGTTCTGCGTCAGGCTGTAAGCATACAAGACAATGACATTGTACGCCAGCAGCGAAATTCTCCCCAGAGGGGCCTTCTTCAACACCAGGATCACATAGAAGTTTCCCAGCGCCACAATGGCAGTGCAAAGTTCGAGAAGCCAGGGGTTGGACATGCTCGACAGCCATGCGAGGCAAGCACAGGCGCCCCCAATCAGTGTGCCAATGAATCGAGCGCTTCCCGTTGTGTTCGAAGCACCGGTGGTCATGCCAACAACAATCATGTAGGACAGCAGGCCCCATTCACCTCTCCAGTGTTGATATACCGGCCTCGTGGCTGGGATAAAGGCAAGCATGGCCCATAGGACGGCACCGATGCCGACCTTGATTCCGAATAGCACATCCTCACGGGTAAGGATTCGAAGAAACCCGAGTAGAGCTTGGGAGAATCTGCGCACAAGGATGCTCGTCTTATGCGGCGCAGCATCCCAGTGGAATGAGTCTCTCTTCTGTAACATGGCTTTGGGCAGATCACCTGGGGTAGGCGACTTTGTCCGAATGGGCTTCGGCTTCGAGGCCAGCAGGGGCTGTTGCTCGGCATCGAGATCGCTGCGACGCTGGAATACCTTCCAGTGCCTCCAGAACCTCAGCCACTTCCAGCTGCGATCTGGACTTTCTGTCGAGCGCTCCAATGATTCGAGAACGTCGAGGTAAGCGTCCATCTCCTCTGCTACAGCCTGCAAGCAAAAGGAAAAGTGGCCGCAAGCAGCGGCAACCTCTTCGATATCGGCTTGGATGTCCTCGGACCGCGATCTTCCGAGCTCGATGCTGCGATATAGCTGGCGAAGAGCCTTGCCCCTAGCAGTATTGTACAGATCCAGCGCATCATGGAGGCTCGCGCGCAAGTGGTCGTTGACAGCCACTTGCTGCTCCGGGTGTCTGCCAAAGGGATTCTCTTTCAGCGTCTCGGAGAGAGTGTATGCCAAAGATTTCATGGAAGGACCCAAGAGGGCCAAAAACAGTGCAAATATGTCGGACGGGACGCGAAAAATGGGCGACTTGTCCAAGGTAGGGTCCGAATGGCTGTTGAGGGCCGAACGACGTTCGAATTCGTCCTCTTCAATGACAGACAGCCGATCTCTCGCATCATCAGAAAAGTACGAAACACTTCGAGACATGCCGGACGGTTCAGGGGATAAGAAGCTCGGCGGCGGCGGCATACCAGAGCTGGGTCCCTCGTTGAGAAGCGTCAGCTGTGTCTGAAGCGCACTACGCAAACCCCCGATCGCCTGTGACAGCGTTTCCAACGACTTGATGAGACGCTTGTCCAAGGAGTATATCTTCTCCCTGCCAAGGACATACTGCTCGATCTTGGCCTCTCGAAGAGTTGTCATTATTTGGGCATACGCCGAGTTATACTGGGCAGATGCCTGAGTATACTCGGGAGAACTGACCTCGTCCTCCGAGCCATTCAAGAACCCGCTGGTGATGAAGGACAAGCGGTCGCTCAATGCTACAGCTGCGGTGCGAACAGACTGGCGCAGCACCTTTCTGGCCGACACGCGCCACACCAGAAGGTTAACAGCGACGGTGAAGGAGATGCCAAGCAGGAGCAACTTGAACATCTGGACAATCTTGCCTGCAGAGAAATAGCCGTTGGCAACAGATTCCTCCTTTGTTATGACGGATATAATGGCCATGGACGCCAAGGTAGACGCGGTATTCACAAGGGGCTGGTTTAATCGTTGCTTGGTCCAACCGACTAATCCAAGACCGCCGCCAATGCAGACGACCAGGACAAGGGCGTGTGCGGGAGTCGCCGATCCCGAGACTGCGCGAGAGGCCATGGCTATGCCCATTGACAGCACGCAGACCAGCTCAGCGTATAACACGGCCACAATTGCAATCACGACAGCTTCCAGCATGGACCCGGCGGTGCGAGCCGGGTGGAAGTACACCGTCAAAGTCGCCGCAATGTGCTTGCCATCTCGGCGGCCCAAGAAGTTGGACAGCGGCGGCCAGAACGTGGCCGTGGTGCCCAAGAGATATGCCAGCGTGCACTTGAGCACCTGTCGACCATCGTCAGTCTGGAGCCACGCCCACGCCGCCAGGGCCTTTGTCCGAGCAAACCTCGAGGCCGCCCGGATACGCTGTCCGACCGAGATCCCAGACGCAGCCGGAGGGCGTCGCTCGGCTCCATTGCAATGTGATCGGCTTCGGGGCGCGCGGAGAGTAAATTGGCGCCGTGACCGCTCGCCCGTGGCAGGGATGACGAAGGTGCCATTGCGCATTTTCTAAGTTAAAGAGCGAATGCGAATTAGCGATCGAATCTAGCTGAGAGCGCTCATGCACAGCAGCAATCTAGAACAGGGAAGAGGCGAGTGACATACACTTCTCTTGGAGGGACGCGAGGGCGGCAGCGCGGCCGCTGTCGAGTTTGAGGAGCCGTTACCGTTTGAGCTGCTCATGGCTGCGGTTTGTGGTAGAACAGCATTCTCGTGGGCTCGATCAAGGCCCGCGGCCGTCAGTCCGAGTGAGGCCGCGAGCGGTCCAATCGTGCGTGGCAATTGCTGTCGATGCTGGTGGCAGGAGTACTGCGAGATCGGGTCTGGCGGTGGGCTCAGGCTGGGACGGCTGAAGCTCGCAGGCGAGCACGAAGCTTCAATGCCACGATGGTGGATTGGATGGAAAATTGTTGGAGTGCCGAAGCGCTAACAGCTGGGGAGCGAGCAAGCACTGGACCTGCACCCAAACAGCTCCAGCTCTCGAATGCTCCAGCTCCAGGGCTCCAGCTGCTAATGGAAAGTTCGAGGTCCAGTGAGCGGGCCATCCATCTCTGACAGGGGCCCGACTGCCGGGAGTTGTTGGGCGCAGTGGCCGGCTAGCGGCCCTGAGCGCGTCCGCCTGGAGCGCTGGCCAGGTACCGGCAGTGACAGTTCCAGCGGGGTAATAGCGGGTGGGCCGCATGCACTCTGGGCGGGCTTGGGGCGGGCATGGATGGAGGCTGTCGCTTAGGTTGCGAGATTCCGCCAGATCGAGGTTGGAATCAGACTGGACACCTGCACTTGCTGGAACCCGACCTTCAGGGCTACCTTACCCTTGGCGATCTGGCTGGGCCAACATCTGTCCGTCCCATGTGATGCTCGTGCTAGTGCCAACATTTGGTGGTACTACTTGGCAATAGTAATGGGCCCTCCTCCGGAGTGCGCTGTGTCCTTGTGGATAGAGCAGTCGTTCCATCTCAGCAGCTTCTACTACAGTAGACGGAAGCCCAGCTGGCAGTTGGCTACCCGGGCGTCTGTGGGCGCTTCAGGTTCCGCAACGCCGCCAGCAGCTCAGTTCAGTGGCTCTGGCAAGCAGCTCCAGCGAGCATCAGCGGCCTGAGCGGCCCATTGGGCTCAACTGCGCCACCACCACCAGCCGACCACTAGCCACCCGACGCTCAATGCCTCATCACCCAACCTAACAATACCTATCCCAATGGAGTGGCACTCAATCGCACACCTCATCGACTACATGTAATAGCCGCTGACATCGAACCTTGCTCCTTGTCGCCGGTCCCTAATCAAGCCTCTTGCATACGTCCAGACGCCGCGGATCTTCGCTCCAATGCTTGGCATCGTGCACATTCATGGAGCCCAAAGCAAGAGCCATTGGATAGGTACACCTATGATCAATCGATCTAACCTCTTAGCTGGAAACCCACGATAAGCCCGTGCTGTCCCTCTAGCCTGTGCTGTTCACGCCCTTTGCCTTGGCCTGCTCTTCTTCGTCCTCTTTTCATCTCTCTTCCCCTCCATCTCGTCACACACTCGGCCCGGCGTCTGGAGCCTGCGTGTGCTTGATCATTCATCTCGTTTACATCCAAGACGCACCCGCTTTCGCTTCCAACTGCGTCCACAGGCTATATCGACACGCTGGCCGCCTACTCGTACATCCGACGACGGCTCTTGTCCGCCATGGCTTTCCCCAGGCCCAGGCGGTTCGCCCCTTTGCGAACATCGGCAGACGTGCCACCGTTCCATGGCGATCCGCCGCTCAGGGGCGTTATATTTGACATGGACGGAACACTATGGTATGAGTTGCCTCGCATCGTTTGGGCTCGTCAGGCCTTTGGTCCCTTGCAAGTTTTTCATACCTGAGAGGCGGTGGTCTCAACAATACGCTCTGGCCATTCGGTTCCCTCCTTTTCTCCCCGGATATTGCTCTATCATGATATCATACTCAAACATTGCCTTATACCAAAAGTCTCCATGTTACTTGTCTGGCAGTCTAAAGAGGGGTCTTCCTTCAGCATTGTGGAATTCGAACATGACAGGTCTGCTCGACAGCCTCGTCACCCCAGAGCCTGACTCACTCGCTTATACCAAAACCCCCCTCCTTCCATCTTGATATCGAAAGAAGAATTGAGAGCACAACGACAGAACTGAACAGAACTACATCATATACTATCGTCTCCCTACTAATACTCTTTACAGTCTGCCGCAAACATACATGTTCAAAGAAATGCGCTCCGTCCTCGGCATCCCCCAGTCCGTCGACATCCTCGAGCACATCGACAAGCTGCCCGCCCACCAGCAGCCCCCCGCCCACGAGGCCATCCGCGCCATCGAGCGCAAGGCCATGGCCGCCCAGACGCCCCAGCCGGGCCTCGCCGCCCTCATGGCCTGCCTCGACGCCTACCGCGTGCCCAAGGCGATTTGCACCCGCAACTTCGACCTACCAGTCCAGCACCTCCTCTCCAAGTTCCTGCCCGAATCACAGTTCTACCCCGTCATCACTAGAGACTTTCGCCCGCCTAAGCCGCATCCCGCGGGCATCTTGCAAATCGCGCAGAGCTGGGGCCTCGTTGACGAGTCCGGCGCCGTGGACACGAGCGGCGTCATCATGGTTGGGGACTCCATCGATGATTTGACGGCGGGGAGACTGGCCGGCGCGGCCACGGTGCTGCTGCTCAACGATGTGAACAAGGAGCTGGCCGCGCATGAGCACACCGACTTGGTGATAACCCAGCTCGACGAGCTAGTCCACATCCTGGAAAACGGATTTCAGGGGCGGACGATATAGCCAGCGCGGGTACTGCTGTGATTTAGGAAGCCACCCAGAACATTTAGACTCGAGCGCGTCTCAGCATAGAGCATATTACATGTAATCAGGTTCATCATCAATAAATCAGTGGGAAGATAGGCATACACATTCATATAGTCCCCTGCCAATTGCAAATTTGAAATCAAATCAGAAGCTCTTGCTGGTCAATTGCAGAAATCCTTTGTCGCTGTTCTTCACCATGCTCAATCTCATTCTCCTTAAGCCTGTCTCCCCTTTTTGTTGATCCAACTCAGCCTGCTTTGCTGGATTCCAAGGCCCCCGAAGCGTTTTTCGCGCATATGCATACATCACATTTCAACCATGAACCACAAGGGACTCGAGCGGTTCACATGCGTATTGAAAGCGGCCAGGAACATTTTCATTCGCACGTGCAATTTATAGCAGTCTCCCCAGATTTCACAGCCCACTTCAGAACGTCATCCTTTCATGTTTGGCATCCATCGTCAGATGCGTAAGCGTGAGCCAAAGGGACGCAAATCCATCACACAAAAAACTAAGAACATTTGCGCCGGTTTGATGCTAAAAGCAGAAAGCTGACGAGGGTATGTAGATACATGTGTGGTCAGAGGGTCTTATCGTAAGGTGGCGGCGGATCCTATACGCCGTATGAAGGGTTCGGAGGCAGCCCATAAGTCTTGACCTGCCTCCGGTTCTGACCTCGTGCCTCGTCTGCCGCCGACTTTGGCGGTCCTTCTCGCGAAAAGGAGCTCGTGGGGGGTGCTGGTCGGACCGGGAGACTGAAAGTGGTCGGGTTGGAGGAAGAGTGGTGGGAGCCGTCAGAGTAGCCAGATGCCGGGTTTCGAGGTGCGAGGCTCGGATGGCCAGTCCGGCTCGTCGCAGCGCCGTTACGCGAAGGTGATCGGTTTTGCGTAGCCCCTTGGTCTCGGGGCGAGAACAGTCGGTCTCCAGCAATCGGAATGTCGCCGAAAACCGGGCCGTCGAGCGGCGCCTCTTCGTTTCGCGACTGTGGCGATGAGTCGCTAGATCGGAGCAGCTCGTGGGTACCGCTGGGTGAGAGCTGGGGCACAAGATGAGACTTGCGGTTGTCCCTCTCCATGAGACCAACAGCCCACTCCTTCAGGTCCACTGGTGTCCTCTTGGCAGCCTGAACAAAGGGGTCCCGTTCCTAAAGAACACGTCTCAGTCACAGCTGCTTCCGATGATGCACGGGGGGGGTTAAAGACAAAACGGATGTCAACTTACATAGAGCTCCTGTGGGGTGGGTCGCTTCTCAGGCTCCTTGAAGAGGCACTTCTGAACCATGTCCTCCAGAATGCTAGGGAACGCATCGCTCTTGGGCAGCTTCGGAGCCGGCTCGTTGACAATCTGCTGCAGCAGATCCAATATGCCAGCCGGGGCTGATTCGGCGTCGTCAATGTGCTCGCTTGCGTTGAAGGGGAACTTGCCAATGGCAAGCTCCATGATGGTCAGGCCAAAACTCCAGACATCTGACTTGACAGTGTACTTCTCGCCCTGGATTCGCTCGGGAGCCATGTAGGTTGATGTGCCGACAAAGGTGTCGGCGATGGAGTTGACGAGCTCTCCGGACACACCGAAATCGCACAGCTTGATGGAGCCGCGAGAATTGATGAGGATGTTTGACGGCTTGATATCTCGGTGCATAATGTGGTGTTTGATGTATAGATAGGTCAGGCCGCCCAAGGTAGCCTCTGCAATCTTGCCCAAGACGTCCACTCGAATCGGGCCAAAGACTCTCGAGACTCGGTCAAGCGCACTAACAAGCAAGCATCTCAATCAGCCACACTTCCCTCATAATGACCCAGTCCACGCAGAGGTGGCAGCGAAGAACGAAGCGATACTCACCCAACATCCATATACTCCATACACATGATGACATCGTTGTTGTGATTCAAAAAGGCGCCATAGAATGTGACAATGTGTTCGGAGTGGCACCCATGCATAATCTGGAGCTCCCGAACGATTCGCCTTCGCATCTCTTTCTTGGCTTCGACGTGAATTATCTGCATAATTTGAGGTCAGCTCCGAGGCTTGAGCAGAGCAGGCCCGTAAGATGGCGGGCTCCCAGGGGCAACAGGCGTTTGTGTAACGCACCTTACGAGCCATGACAGTCCCCGTCGTCAGATGCCTGACTTTGCTAACAGTACCACCATTGCCAGACCCGAGTTCTTTTATGACTTCGAGCTCCTCTGGTCTTAAGTCGAGCTTGTACTCGATGCCAATCTCCAACTGCTCCTCCTTGCCAGCATCATCTTTGTTAACCTCTGAGCCGCGCCTGCTCGTGTCGGCCGTTGGTGGGGGACGAGGCGCTGCCGGCGTCAGAGCAAGACCCTTGACGTTCTTGCGCTTCATAGTGCGCGGCGCGAATGGGTCGGCCATGGTGGGTGAGGTGAAGAAGTGCTGAACCGGCGAGGTTCGGTTTCAAAGGCGGCGGTTGATAAGGGGTATCGAGTTCTCGGCCGGCTGAGAGAAGACTTGGCTCTCAAAGCTGGGGATGGAGGCAGAAAGTACGGCAGATAGCTCTCTCGTTGGTAGCCAGCAGGCTGCGTTCGTCGAGGAGATGTCGGGCGAGGTGCCAGATGGCCAGAGCCTTGCGTGTGAAGCGAAGGTGGGAGTGTTGCGTCGTCGCTCCGAATAGAGCAGCCTGGGGCAGATTCTTCGTCAAGTCGCAGGCGGTCGGCTTCGAATAGGTCCGGGCAGTGGCGACGCTCCCTAGACGGACAGGCGGCCAGGGATGAAGAAGAAGAAAAGGAAGAAGAGGCAGAGGATCAAATAGAAATCCACTCTGGGCGTTGTCGCTGTCTCGCTTCTCCGCAGATGAAAGGACACACCCCTCGAACTCGCTCCTGTGCCGTGGGGGATATTTACAGGTCGACGGCACCAGTAGCAAGTGCACATAAGGTACATGTACCTACAGTACAGGCAGTGAGTGACTCCGTTTTCCCTGCTCCGTGCACCAAGGGCCCAGGTTCAAGCGACGGGTCGCGGCTAGCAAGCGGTGCCCAGGCCTGGAGTAGCGGTTACAAGTCCAGGCGGTATTATACCTGTAGCCTGTCGCCTTGTAGCCTGTAAGCCTCTCGCGCAGCAGTCCAGTGTGTGGGGTCCTGCAGAGATAACGTGATCCCGGCCGTTTCTTTGGCGGACCAGGACGGCGAAGCTACAAAGAATCAAAGGCTGGAATTTGTTGGAACTTCACTTCGTCTCTTCAAGTTTGCCTCTGCTCTTTTTAAAGCCTCTCTCGACAGCAAAAAAAGGAGCACATGAGATGAAATGCCGCGCATGGAGATTTTCGCCAATCATGCCATGCCAACTTCTATTTTTGTCGCCAGCAGCCACACACACAGTCGCTGCTTGACATGCACGATGCCTGTTTGGGCGACCCCAAGAGCCACCAGAGCCAACCCCTGGGTCGCTGGGCGCTGGTTTTAGGCGCCGGAGCGCGCTGGGCCCCCCTATCAGTGGACAGCATTGGCCCTTGCGCTGTCTGGTGCCTCTTGCAAAGATGCATCCAGACGCACCGCATTGCTCGATCACGGTAAACTAAGCCATGTACTGTGTTACTATGAACCAGTCAGTGTTGCATGTACCAACAATACCTACTCGCATCTTCAACACCAAAACACTGCACACACGAGTCACGCCCCAAGGGTTCCTCGTCTGGCGGGGCCCCGGGCCATTCCCGCGTGTCCTTAGCGAGCAGACGGCACGTTTGGACATGTTCTCATGTATACGATGCGCAGAGGGATGAAACCCAGCTAACATGCCAAACGCTCCTGAGCTCACTCAACCCTCGCCAATCATGCCGAACGACTCTCGCCCAGCATCCCTCGAGGCTCCCCAGCTCCCCAATGAGCACATCCGCAGACTAGCGCTGAAACTCGAGATGGTGTATGCGGGACGATTCAGGTGACGGGACCGGTGCCTGCCCATCTCCTAAACATCTCCATCCAGAGTGCCCTTCTAGATGGCTTCGGGAGTTGAAGATGTCAGCTCAAGGGCATCTCTGCTGTCTCATCCCCCAAACGGGTTGCCCGTTTTGATATCGCCCCATCAGTCTTCTTGACATCGTGTTACCGCAAATCGTTTCAGAGTCTCCTCCCTGTTATGGTCTGCCCCAAAATGGACGTGGTACGGAGAGACTCTTTATCGCAACCAGTTGAAGAAGCTTGGGTGCAACCTTGGTTCTTTGTGGACCTCCGGGCTTTGGATCAGTATCAGCGAAACAAAGGCCACCTAAAAGTAGGCAAGCGGGATTCATTAATTACGAGTCCTTAGGGGCATTTACATACCTACACGATCAATTAGCACCGTCAGTCCGTTTCAGGGTATCTTGGAGGCTCGAGATACGCCTTTACCACCTACCAACCAATTGGTAGTAAGTATGGCACTCGTGGCATCTTATGGCATTCCCGCCATTGCCATGAGCTACACATTATTCGCTTTGGCAACAATCGAGCCAGCTCGTCAAGCCGATCCTCAGCCTCTCGTCTCCCTCGCGTTCTCAGTTATCATACAATTGTAGGAGCTGCTGTCGATGGTGGGGTCTCCGATCCGTCTTCTAATTTAAGTCTCCGGCTTGCCGCCAATCTGCGGGGCCCAGCGTCTAAATGCCAACATGTTCATGCTCAGGGACTTTCAGTTGGTATGAATACTGCGACTCCACACTGGCTGTGTGCTTCCAAAGCTGAGGCCAGGATCCAGGGCGAGCTGCAGCAGTTGATACTTGCCGTTTCCCGGATGCCCGAGAGCGGGGAGCACCCTTATACGAGTATCTGGCCATATGATGACATTGACAGGTTGGCTGCGCTGCGTACAAACTTTGCAGTATTGTACTTCACAACCTGAAAGGACTACCTAAGCAACTAGGTCAGGTACTGTCACTGTAAAATTGACGTTGATCCCACGAATATTGAGTACCTTAGTATAACTGGGTACTGATTGGGGAATGAGTCTGCCGAGCTGGGAGCCGACACGTGATGTAGCCTGTTTACAGCGTATCTTCGCTTCATAACGTCTACTAATCATGATATCTGAATTCGTGCATCTCATTCACTTCTGACAACACAAGGCAGAGAAATAGGTAGTATTTGAAAGAACTCGAACTGAAACATAAGGCACTTGAACAACTCCAAACAATACCTCCGATTGATATTGGAGATGTGGCTTGTAAGATTATATAAGCCAGTCAACTCGTTCGGATAAACATAAATCCGCATCCCCCTGCCACACGCGACACGAGGCTGAAGGCTGTCGGCGAGACCAACTCAAAAATTGATTGTGCACCTCTCAGGAGAGAGAAGCCCAGCTGGTCTCATCAAACTCTCCGGCATTCTTTGCGGGAATCAAGGCCATCTCCTCGTTTCCATCGTTAATCAGCCCAGCCACCGCCTCAGGAGCGTCTTTCGCGCGCAATTTGGACGCGAGCCTCTCGACCGACCTTGTGACATCCATTCAACGCGATAGCGCCCAGCACCGACAAGATGAGCTCCGCGATGCGTGATTTGATCTCGGGAGAGGCGGAGCTGGATGACGAGGAAGATGACGAGTCCTTTGACGAAGAGACCGGCGAGGAGCGCCGGAGGAAGCCTTCCGCCCATATCGATGACTCTAGCGAAGAGGAAGAGGACGACGATGACGAGGAAGAAGCTCGCAAGGTAACATCAAGAGCGCCGTTTCGCTGCTAACATGGGCTCCCACTAACGCGCGCAACCATCTTAGATCCGCGAGGGCTTCATCGTTGACGAAGACGAAGAGGAAGAAGAGGCCGAGTCTGACGTCGAGAGTCGACCCGTAAAGCGAAAGCGAGAGCATCGGAACCGAGAAGAAGAAGAACTACTCGACGAAGAAGATCTGGAGCTCATTGGCGAGCAATTTGGAGAGCAGCCAAAGCCTCAGGCGCCTGTTAGCCCCTCAACTTTCCGTATGAGATGGATTGAATACTTGTCCTGACACTGCATACATAGTCAAAGTTCAAACGCCTCAAACGTGGCCACCGAGACGAGGACGATGCCGCACACGAGAAGCGAGGGTTGGAAGAGATCTTTGCAGATGAGGAAGACGATGCCGCCGAGCAACGCAGCTATGGTCGACCCGGCTTCCGTTCCCAAGTTGACGAGTTCGATGATTTCATCGAGGAGGATTACCCCGAGGACGAGGACGAGCGCATACGCCAGCAGGAAGATGCCGAAGTCGCCCGCCCTAGGGATCGCGGTGTCGGAGGCGTTGTTGATACTACTGGCCTTGACAAGGATGCCCTGGATGACATGGAGGCCATATTCGGCAACGGCGAAGACTACGACTGGGCGCTTCAGATGGAGGAAGAGGAAGAGGACAGGGAGAGAGAGGAGCAAGGCATCGAGCTCAAGGACGTCTTTGAGCCTTCACAACTTAAGGAGAAGCTGCTCACAGACGAGGACAACGAGATTCGATTCACGGACGAGCCCGAACGCTTCCAACTCGACCGCAAACCTTTCAAGAACCTGCAGCTCACTCCTGATCAGTTCAAAGAAGAAGCTCGATGGATTACCAACCAGCTGTGGCCGAAAAAGGGCTTGGCCCAGGAACTTCAGGCTCCTTTCGGCAAGGCAGTTGGTAAGGTCCTCGAGTTCTTCATCGTGGACGAAGTCGAGGTGCCATTTGTGTTCCAGCACCGCAAGGACTACCTCCTCCACTCCAAAAAGATCCGAAAGTCCACAAGAGACGACCCCGACGGTCCCGATTATACGATCCAGTCAGACAAGCTGCTGAACCAGGATGACTTGTGGAGGATTCTCGAGCTTGACATCAAGTTCCGCTCCTTTGTGGAGAAGCGGAATGCGCTTGAGAAGTCGTACGACAACCTCAAGTCCATGGATGTCAAGGACGAAATGGTCGAGGAGATGATCCCCGAGGCCACGACTATGGAAGAGATTCAAGATCTGCAAGATTACCTGCAGTTCCAGTACGCCAACAAGCTGCGAGATCTCGCTTCTCTCTCCGGCAATACATCACAAACGAAACGCCCGGGCTCAAAGTCTTCACTGCTCGATCGTGTTCGCAATGGCAAGGCGTATTACTTTGTCAAGGCATACGGCATCACTGCTGATCAACTGGCGAAGAACGCTCTTCGCCAGGGCCGAAAGGTGGCGCCGGATGATCACGAGCAGTACCCGATGGATCTTGCTGACAGCCTAACCGATGAGAGCTTCAGCACCGGCGATCAAGTCATTAATGCTGCTCGTCAGATGTATGCCGAGGAGCTCTTTGCCAGCCCTCGGATGCGCAAGTACCTCAGAGCATCCTTCTACCAGGCGGCTGAGATCAGCTGTCGCCGGACGGAAAAGGGACTTCGGAAGATTGATGACACACACCCGTACTACGAAATCAAATATATCCAGAACCAAGCCATTGCGGATTTGGTCCACCAGCCCGAAGTATTCCTGAAGATGATGCGCGCCGAGGAGGAAGGCCTCGTGGAGATCAAGGTCGAGATGCCTTCGCGGTACGATTTCCGCAGACAACTATACCAGGAATTCGAATCAGAGAACTTTAGCGATCGAGCAGAGCAGTGGCGAGAGGAGCGCAGGAAGGTGCTGGACCTCGCCTATCCCAAGCTGGAGAAGATTGTGGCCAAGAACATCAAGGAAGTCATCCGAACCTTTTGCCAAGATGAAGTTCTCAAGATGTGCCGGCAAGAGTTTTACCGCAAGCTTGACCAGGCTCCTTACAAGCCCAAGGGCATGATCCTGGGAACCACACCGCGGGTCTTGGTCCTGTCCAATGGAGGTGGTGATCCTACACGCGACCCTGTGTGCTGGGCTTGGGTGGAAGAAGAAGGCCGTGTGCTTGAACAAGGCAAGTTTGGCAACCTCGGCCGAGACGAGACTCAGCGCGAGAACTTTGTCGAACTTGTACGACGGCGACGGCCCGATGTCATTGGTGTTAGTGGCTGGTCAGCGGATACGCACAAGCTTGTCCGCGACCTGGAGGGCCTGGTGAGCGAAAAGGGCCTGATGGGAGCAGAGTTCGAGGACCCCGAGACAAACGACTACCGAACCGAGCTGCTCGAGGTCGTCGTCGTCGAGGACGAAGTCGCACGCCTATACAAGGACAGCCCTCGCGCCATCGCCGAGCACCCCTCCCTCAACTCCGTCACAAGATACTGCATTGCCCTGGCGCGATATCTGCAGAACCCGATGAAGGAGTACGCCGCACTGGGCAAGGACGTGGCGTCTCTCTCATTTCATCCATGCCAGAACCTGCTGCCCCGGGACAAGCTGATGAAGTACCTAGAGTCGGCCATGGTTGATACCGTCAACATGGTCGGAGTGAACATCAACGAAGCCATGACGGACCCGTACACAGCCAACCTTCTCCCCTATGTCGCAGGCCTGGGCCCGCGAAAGGCCACCAGTGTCATCAAGACCATCAACGCCAACGGAGGCGTCGTCAATACGAGAGACGAGCTGGTGGGCGACCCGGATAGCGGCAAGCTGCCCGTTGTTGGGCCTCGCGTCTGGAACAACTGTGCCAGTTTCCTGTACATCGAATACGATGCGACGAATCCCTCATCAGACCCCCTCGACAACACCCGTGTTCATCCGGAAGACTACGAGCTGGGCCGCAAGATGGCGGCAGATGCGCTCGAGCTGGACGAAGAGGATGTCAAGGCGGAGACTGACGAGAACGGACCCGGCGCCATTGTGCGAAAGCTCTTTAAGCAAGACGAGCAGGAAAGGGTCAACGAACTGGTGCTCGATGAGTATGCCGACCAGCTGCAGAGGAACTTTAGCCAACGCAAGCGAGCTACTCTCGAGGCCATCAGTGCCGAATTGCAAGCGCCCTACGAGGAGCTGCGAAGGAGTTTTGCGCTCCTTACGCCGTCCGACATCTTCACCATGTTCACGGGCGAAACCAAGTCAACACTCTGCGAAGGCATGATTGTCCCAGTCAATGTGCGCATGGTCAGAGATGACTTTGCCATTGTGAAGCTGGATTGCGGCATCGAGGGCAGGATAGAGGGTCACGAGGTGTCGAACCGGGCTTCCGTCAAGGACGTCCTCAGCACAGGACAAACGGTGCAAGCCAAGATCCTTGAGATGAACTACAAGGACTTTATGGCCAAGCTCTCGATACGGGAGGAGTCTCTGCGCATCCCCTACAAGGCGCCCATCAACTTTGGCCGCGACGGCTGGGACTATGCCCTCGAGGCTGCCGACAAGGAGGAGCTGCGCGAGAAGGACAAGACCACGGGCCGGACGCAGCGCGTGGTGAAGCATCCCAACTTCAAGCCCTTTAACTCCATCCAGGCGGAAGAGTACCTGGGCTCACAACCACCTGGCGAAGTCATTATTCGGCCGTCGTCCAAAGGCAACGATCACCTGGCTATTACCTGGAAGGTTGCCGATGGCGTCTACCAACATATTGACGTGCTGGAAATGCAGAAGGAGACTGAGTTTTCCGTCGGCAAACTTCTTCGAATCGGCGGCAAGTACACGTACAGCGATCTCGACGAGTTGATCGTGGACCATGTTAAGGCCATGGCCAGAAAGGTCGAGGAGATGATGAGGCACGACAAGTACCAGAACAGGTCGCGCAGCGAGACTGGTAAGATTCCCTGCAGCCTCTTATTGTTCACACGTTGCATTGTTGCTAACTGTCATGCAGAGAAATGGCTCATCACATACGTGGACGCCAACCCCAACCGATCGGCTTACGCCTTTTGCATCGACACCAAGCATCCGGGATACTTTTGGCTGTGCTTCAAGGCGAGCAAGACGGCGCGCGTCATCGGCCTGCCGGTGCGAACCATTCCTCAGGGGTTCGAGCTGAGAGGATACCAGTACCCCGACATGCGCGCTCTGTGCAACGGTTTCAAACTGCGCTTCCAGAACGAGTTTTCCAAGATGGGGGCTCGCTAAGAAGCACATGCGGACGACCCGGACGGGCCCTGGAGGCAGACATGGAAAAGCGAGATTTAGGGTTACAGATTTAATGACTCGTGTGTTGATTACTTTGTATCATTGTGTAGAAAGTCGGGCATTCAATTGGCTCAGGAGGAACTCGATAACAGTCCCTGGGAACGAGATAACTTTTTTACTATTATGTGTTTATTACTGCAGAGGAGGCTTGGGGGATGGAGGGCTAGGAGTGGACGAGACGCAATACTCATGAAAATAGAATACTGGTTGGCATTGAATCTCACTGGATAAAAGGCTTCTGAACCAGCTGTTCTTATTCGAAGCAGCTCAGTAACTTGGTATCTCCATGGCAAAGACAAAGTATGCGCATCAAGGTCGTTTGTTCTATCTCATAATACGTTTGGCTGGAAGCATCCAGTCATGCCTAATCCACTATATGTCTCAGGGCCTCTCCATTGGCTTAGACACCGCCATGAGATTGACGATGTATAGTACAAATAGAATGAACCAGCGCAACCAAAAAAGGGGACTCTAGAGTCCCTCACCAGCCAACCTCTCGGAAAAATCAACGTGTGAGATGAAGCAAAAAAAAAAAACGACACCTGCAGGATTCGAACCTGCGCGTGCGAACACAATGCCTATGATAACCAGTAAAGGATAGCAGGGCATCGCCTTAACCACTCGGCCAAAGTGTCTTTATCATTTCTTATCAGCTCAACCTGCTAAATGTATACATATGCCACCCACTGAGCCATGCTTCTCCACACAAGCATATCGGATCGCTGTTGATTTGCTACTGGCTTATGGTATGAGATATACATGAGACATGCACAGACCAATCAGAAGACACTTTGGCCGAGTGGTTAAGGCGATGCCCTGCTATCCTTCAGGTTATCATAGGCATTGTGTTCGCACGCGCAGGTTCGAATCCTGCAGGTGTCGTTTCTTTTTTGGCTTTTTGTGAACTGTCTGGTCTGTTGCAGCACTGGGGTCTGTTTGTTCTTTTTACGCCTCTGCTTGATCAATTTGTGTATGAGCAGAGGAGGTCTTGCTTGACCTTGTGGCAGTCTGTGTAGGTGCCTCGGCTGGAAATCGAGGACAATGAATGACTGGGATCCCGATTTCTTGCTTTCGCTCATCTACACACCTACCTGCGGAAGATTGTATCCAGAATTGCTTCCTGTCAATGACCGTTCGCCCGTTTGTTTCTCGATGTGCTATCTATATGCCATGAATGTCTCTAGTCGTCAATTGATTCCCGCAAAAGAACACTTCTCTATATCGCGCCTGTCCCACCTCAAATCCATATAGCGTAGCATCCAATGGCAACCTCAACATGCCATTTACTACACGTTTCTGCCAAATTCCATGAAAACGGGACTCGTTGAACTACCATGAATGCCATTGTGCTCAGCACCTGCCTGAGTCTTGATATGCTAGGCGTGGTATTATCGAGCCTCCATGACGGTGCTCTTGAACACACAAAGACTGGGTCTCAACAGAGAGAGAAGCTGTGTATGACAGAGTGCAAGCTTGGGCATATAACAAAGCATCAGACGCTGAACCTCGTGCCCCAGCTCAAAGACGTCATTTCCTGCGTGCGCTCATACCTGACTGCTCTGGTGGAGGGAATCAAGAGGGAGAGAAGCCGGCTTTTGCTGACGGAGGTCATTAAGAGCATCCTCAAGAAACTGGCGAGCTACAAGGTGCGTCCTGTCTGACGCTGGGCTGTGTATAACCATCTTGGCTCGTAGATGCGGCTCGGTTCGTTATCCGAGACGGCTTCTACTTTCTGCCAAGACTCGGAGCATATGTCTCACGTCTCTGCAAGGACTTGAGATCTAATGGAACTGCGTAGAGACTTGGGGCGCTTCTGCGGGCCGATGCCTCGCGTCAACTCATGACAGTCTTGGCCATGGCAATGGATCCCCCATTGCCCTGCATCAGCATCTGCCGAAGGGATCATGCGAGGGACAGCGCCCATGATGCCCCGTATGGAACAACAGACAGTACGAGTACTCGTAGAGGTATGTACTAGAATCGTCGTTTCAACCACAGCAACACAGCTTCAAGTGGCTTCAAACGTGCAGCTTGCCACCTCTCCACAGCCTCCCTGCAGCGACATCGGCAACTGGCAGAGTGACGATAAACAGAACCGCAAAGAAATGGCTCTGACATTCAAAGAAACGTGTCCTCGCTCAACATCATGGTCATGTCCAAGAATGACTCCCAAGCAGCCAGGGGACCCAGTGGAGTCTCGATTACATACAAGTATGTACTAGCGGGCTCCAGCTGTTCTCTGGTCATGTCTTGCATTTCAATCGCCAAATGTCGCCATCCGGACCCGGAAGCACTGGCAGCTCGGAGGGGGCAGTCACTTTCTTCTAATTTTTGCCACGGCGAGTCCGGCGTCCCGTGCGGAATGTCGAGATAGTGGCAGACGATGAACAAACACCGCCGAGATGAGAAGAGCATATGCCGGAGGCCGGCTGCCGATGCCGCGATGACTCTGTCTGCGATACAGTAGGTAGTACATAGAATGCTCCACTGGAATGGTGAGGAGTCGAGCTGATGGTATTACGAGTTACTGGCTGTCCCGCACTCACTCCGTATTCCGGAGCATTTTGCCACTATCAGAGACCGGAGCGTCAATAATGGCGTCTGCATGCAATTACGAAATCCAAGTACACCGTACCCCGCCGTGCTGCGGGTGTCTCACCGGCCAGACCGTACCCAGGTACAGTACTACCGAGCAACACACAGCAATCCACTCCAGAGCGTCACTAAAGTCTGGGGTAAACGGGGCCAAGCTAGGGGTCCAGAACAGGGCAAGAGCAAGTGCCGCAAGCGGGCGGAGCATGTACGTACAGTACGAATCACGGTAGCGCATCAGCCGGGCCAGGCAGAGAAAGTCAATTGATTGGGAGCCATTGGAATGAATTGGAAAAGGCAGGAAAACGACGGAAAAGGGAACTGAGCAGTTGGCAAAGGAAACGGAGAGAAAAGGAGAGAAAATGGGCAATGGAGCCGCAAATGGATGGGGAATGGCAATATCCCACCAAAAATAGGAGGAGCTCCATTCACTCCAATGGTGCCTGGAAAGCTTAGCGGTACCGCAGCCCATACGCACAGTACACAGTACGAGTACGATGACATGTTGCGTCAGGTCACGCGATGGATGATGCTATTGAGCCACCACCCGTCGATGTTGGGCAAGCACGCACGCGGTGGGCAGGAAAGCACGCACGGAGTCGATACTACGCAATACCTGGTCTCTGGGCGTCATTGCACGTCATTCGCAGGTACTGGGGACTGTACCGGAGCTGTCCGTCAGTCAATTGATGCCCCCCCAAGGTCAAGCTCACACAGCTCAGACGCTGCTTCCCGCTGTTTGCAAACTGCCCGTTTTCCTCGCCGTTTCCTCCTTCCTCCCATTTCCCCCTCCATTCTTCGTACCTTGTGGGTAAGGTAGGTAGGTACGAGTACGAGTGGTTACGTACTGCGTACTGTGACTCAGATTGTTCCATTGCACGCCCCCTCAGAGAAGATCAGACGAGAGCCAAACAGAACAGCAGACGGAACCACAATTGCGTCTCCAATCTCGAGTCAATGCAGCGATGCCGCCCAGGTCACTCCAGCCCTCACCTGCACCGCTTGCCGGCCTCCCACTCCCCTCCTGCCCTCACTGCCTTCCTGCCTTCCTGCCCCCTCCATCCTTGCAAAGTGATTGGCCAGTCCTGCTTCTGCTTCCTGCGTCTCTTGGCGCCACCCCCCCGAGAAGCTTCTCGCGTGACGCCTGGTGATACAACTGCTACAAAAGCCCAAAGGTGCCCAGCATGTCTTGCGCGGCTCTCGTCTCGTCTTTATAAGCCATCAATCATCCTTCGTCTCTGAATCACTGCCATCTCTCGCACAAACAACAGACTCGACAAACGCTCACGCACATCACACACGACTTCTCGACTCCTCAACGCAACTCACCCATAGCCTCAACTCTCCTCTTCCACCGTCTTCTACATACATACCACTACTCTCTCTCCACCTTCGCCCATACATACTACTACTACAAAAACAACCCAGCTACAATCAGCAGCACCAACAAATCCAACAACAGCCACCCGTTCCGGCAACGCCTCCTCACCCTTACTCCAACTCTGCCTCCTCGACACAACAGACCGTCTCTCTCCGGCCAATTCGTCTTCCCCCGCTCGACCTCCGTCTTACCCCTTCTGCGCCTAGCCCTCGTTTTCTCGCCTCTCGCCATCCATCCGTCAAAAGTAAGTTTGTCCAGCTGCAGCTACGCACCCCCGCACCTGTATCACCCTTTGCTCTCTTGCGTGTTGCATTGGCATTGGCACTGTCTCTGCGTCCCATCATCCCCTTCGCCTCCCTCACACCCAACCCTGCCATAGACGTCTACACTACGCACACATACATACATCAGCAACACCAGAGGTCAACCATCAGGACCTCTTTCCATCAGAACCCAACCCAAAGAGTCAGCACGCAGCCCATTCCCATTCCCATTGACGCCGATGATCACCTTGATGGACTGCATGAACTAACACCATTGTCATCAGTGACTCGCTCTCACAAGTACAACGACCGTGACCACAAGGGCATTGCCGACGGCAGCGTCTCTCCAACAGAAAACTTGCCGCGCTTCTTTGCCAAGAACGGCTTTGTTGACAGCGATCCCAAGAAGATCAAGAAGGACGGCTCTGGCAAGGGCAACTGGTATGTCTCTCTTCCGACTCCCACCACGTCTGCGTTATACTACATCTACTGACACATTCTAACAGGGGAAGTGCCGGCGAGGAAGTCGTGGATGAAGATTTCCGCTTCACCAATGCCCGTCGCCGCTCCAACAGCTTTTCCCACCACAACCTTTCCGACTTCAAGACCAAGTTTGAGGTGAACGAGCCTGATCCTCTCTTCGAAGAGTCCGTCCACGGACCCGTTGATGAGGAGAACGGTAACGACCTCTCCAAGACGGACTCCGCCGAGAGTGTTCACTCCGTCTAGACGAGACAAGCTGTCTCGCGCCCAGAGACGTGCCATCAGTCCTGCTCTATCCTGGACCTGTCTTGATGCATCCCACTATGCATGAATGATGCGTATTACTTTATAGTCTCGAAACCTCTTATTTTTCTTTTCCATTTTTTTCGGGGAGGATGGAAAGTGGGATTTGACATCCAAAGACTGGACATGATGGCACTCCATCTGTGGCCAAAGTTATGATACATGCCCGCCGTGACGTTGCTTTGCCGGCGAAGGATATGTATTACTGTACAATATGTTATTTGTTTTCTCTTTCCATCATATGAAGGCTCGGTCTCTCAGATAGATCCAATCAAAGCCGTGTAACATTTCACCTGGACTTGCGCTTTCTCGTGTCATGATTGTTGCTCTGCTTACACGGATACAGTGTGTCGATGAAGTGCCATCTCCTCGAGCTCCTTGGCCTCAACAGTTTCATATGTGATGATCCTGCGAGTCATTTATCGATGCTTGCTCGGCCTCCTAGGGCGGGACACGCAAGCAAGCAAGGTCTTACTTTGAACGAGCCTCGACCGTGTGTCAACAGTGCCAGAGCTCACCGTGTCGGTAGTCGCCGATAACGACAGCGTACCCCGCTCTGGGTAAATGCGAGGTTTCAATAGCCCACGAAAGGGCTGCAGATCCATGGGCGAATGGGGGAATGTATCGGCAGCTTTGATGCTGATACTACGATGTACAGTGTGCTCCAAGTAATATGTAGGTATGTATATACAGTATGTGCCTCGTAAATGCGTTGGTAGATAACAATGGCTGCGAGAGTGACTTCTGACGTCTGCCGGGGTAAGGGGGGCACATTGTTGTGCGATGACATCCGGGATGCTGATGCTGTACTGTAGGATGTTTCGTGACCTCCAATTGCTTTCATTTCCTCACATTCTACGAGTTGTTTCCGAGTCAGCTGCACATGCGAGATGCCTCTTCTTTACAAGCACAGTTGAGAGACTCCAACATCAATTGCACCTCGTCCCTCCGCCTCCTCATCACTCACCCCCCCAAATCACTTTCCATGCCTCTTCCAGCTCTTCCTCTCGTCTCCGCAACCCCCGGAACTCGCACCAGCTGGCCCCCCCTTCGCCCCCACTTTTGGTACGCCTGGTCCGTGCACCGACAGGCCCAGGAAAACAGCGCTAAACCGCTTTCCTGTGTCTCCTCTAGAATGCAGCACCGTAGCTGATTAGATAAGCTAGTTGCGCGGTTCAGCCTTGCGGCTGCGTTTCTTGGTGGAAAACACGTGCTGGTTGGCTGCGCTTTTGCTGCTGCTTTTTCTTTACTTTCTCAAAAGATGGAAGCTTGATCGAACGACTGAAACAACACGCTCCTCGTGCACGCAAAGCACCGAATCGAAATCCACCACATGAAAGACTGATTCTCTTTTATATCAAATCTCCACTGAAGCATTTTTCTATTCTTTGCGCCGCCTCTCTGTCTCGCCACGGTAAAAAACATTCGCGAAAACACAACCACCATAAGAAAAAGCAAAGGGAACCGCGAAACCGCGAAACCAAACTTCAGCCTTGCGATTTCTCCGACGAGACTGCTCCGAGACCCAACCAGCCAGAATCCCATCCATCCAGTAGCCCCTTGGTCGACACGTCGTCTGGGGCATCTACAATCATCATACAAACCGAAAGAGAAATCGACACCTTATAAGATCCACGCGCAAAAAAAATGGCCGTCGCACCAGCCTACCACGAATCTCTCCCATGTACGTCCACCTCATCCCCCATCCAACATCTTCCGCAAGGAACACGCCACAACACAGCCATAGCAAAAATCCCAAAGCGCCAGACACTGACTCCAAATCACCAAAACAGACATCGACCCCGAACCCTCCCCGGAAGCCCTCTCCGCCGCCCGCGCCCTCATCGCCTCCGAACAATCAACCTCTTCCTCTTCCTCTTCCTCTTCTTCCTCCGCTGCCCTCCCACCCCTCAAAGAACCATCCTTCTCGCCCGCGATATCCGCCCAACTATCCCGCATCCAATCCTCCCAGCCCCCCCAACCCCCTCTCGACCTCTCCCGCTACGAAGCCCAAGAGCTCCCCCCGCCCCCTTCTTCCGACTCGTCCTCACCACCCTCAGAGGCCACCGCCCAGGCCACGCGACGGGCCCTGCAAAACGCCTTCGTCTCCTCCTCCTACCTCTCCTCCCGCGCCCAGAACCTCGCCCTGCTCGACGCCCACGGCCGCAACGCCTGGCTCCTCTCAAACTACCACCTCGAGGCCGAGCTCCGCTCCCTCGAGCGCGACCTCGCCGCCGCCAAGCGCGACATCGACCTCGTCAATGCCGCCCGCGCCGCCCGCCAGACCGACGTCAAGGCCGAGATGCAGACGCTGGAGCACAACTGGCGCGAGGGCGTCGGGAGGGTCCTCGAGACGGAAATCGCCGTCCAGGAGCTCAGGGAACAGATCCGGCACGAGTTGAGGACCAGGGCTGCCGCCGCCGAGCCTTCTCAGTCATGACGACTAGGATACCCGACTGTCGGTTCCTCCACTATCACTTCTTTCTTAGACTTTATCATCATATCTCGTGCAGGCTTCCTCTTTACATGTACATAGATTCGCCATTGATATTTCCTCATCTCTTGTTCCTACATATACTAGGTACCTAGCGGTACGAGGCAGCGTCAACCAAGGCCGGGACCCCAGATACCACACACAGGTACATGAGTCGGGCACCGCCGACGTGAAATTCGGGCTAGCTATGAAGTTGACGAACAATTCACATTTCACTGCCGAATGATCCATGTCAAGTAGAATACATTCCTTTTCTGCTATGATTAAAGAAAGTAGGTGCAGAGGGCAATTACGGCGGTATCAAAACGAGCGATCACCCCAATCATCCCTCAAGAGATATTAGTCGCATTGATAACGGTATCAAACAAGGTATCTGCTCAAATAGCATGTCTCAAAGGGAGTGAAGAGCGACGGTGAGATGTAGGAGTAAAGGAAAAACAAGAGAGAAAACACATAGAGTATCCCGAAAACGCCGGTAGCCGTGCCCGTTACATAGGGCCTCCGATAGAGCGAGCAGACGTTTGCACGATGTCGCAATCGGCCAATGTAAAATGCAACCCTTTGCCAATACCCCAGCCCGCTCCCGTCACCTCCGTAAAACCGATCTGTAGAGCCCATCTAATGGTCGGTAGCCTTTTCATGTCCAGAAAATCCTGCCTCTGTAAAACTGCCAGTGTCGTCACGACCCCCCTAAACTTATACCCGTACAGACATTATACACCTCGATGCAAACGATACAAAGGTACATGTAAAAATGATGCGCTTGTCCGTTTGGCAGCTTACTCCTGCTGCAGGGGGTCCATCTCCTCGACACCCGTCTTGACTCCTTGGTATCTTGTCCTTCGCAGGAGACCCTCGACGGGGCCGAGGAGCCGTTGGAAGGCATTCTTGCCCAGCGTAGCCACCTTGACGTCCGTCACAGCCACGACACTAGCGGCTCGCGGAGCGTCATTGAGCAGTGCCAGTTCGCCAAAGAAATCGCCCTTGTTGTACGACAGCACCTTTTCGGTTCCCTTGTAGGCAGCTGCTTCGCCACTCTCGAGAAGGTAGAAGGAGTGGCCGGGATCGCCCTCATGGATGATGGTGTCACCGGGCGCGAACTTTTGCGTCTCGAGGGCATCGGCAATCTTGGATCGTTCGTAGGGGGTGAGCGAAGAGAGGATGGGCACCTCCTCCAAGAAGCTCTCGTACATGCGTCTTCGGGCAAATGTCGACTCCATCAGGATGCGACGGAACGTCACTCGGTCCAAAGCCCACAGCGTGCAGCTTCCTTCGGCAGAGATGATGGTTGCCGCACGAGGCGCGTTGTACATGAGAGCAAGCTCGCCAAAGGAGCCGCCAGCCTGGATGTTGCCGACTTTGTTGCCCAGTCCGTCCGGCCCGGGCTCGATGAAGCCACAAGGGTTGACATAGACGTCGAACGAGCCTCGCTCAACCACGTAGAAGTAGTCGCCAGCGTCTCCTTGGCTAATGACCTGTTGTTTCGCTGTTAGCGACCGGGAACATTTGCGGGTATTTTGATGAAGATGCGTCTTTTCTGTTTGATCGGGGACGGTGAGTGCTCTTACCTTGATGCCCCTGGCGGGAATCGGCTTCTCGACGAGGGCGCCCAGAATCTGTGCGCTCTGCTCATCGTCCAAGTGGTTGAAGAGGAAATTTCCCTCAATGGCGTGCTTGAGTCGCTCAATCTGCTCAGGCGTCTTTTCGGTAAAGGGAGGAGTCCAGTTGTCATAGCTGTCAGCGCTCGGCTTCAGAGACTCTGCTGAAACGGACGTCCGACGTCCAAAGTTGTACTGTGCCGGATAGCTGTCGTTGGTAGGGGGGCCTCTCATGGTGGGTGGAGCCTCGGTTGATGCGTCGCCGCCAAAGGCTCCTGAGAAAAAGGGGTTTCCGGGGGCCAAGTGGTCGCGGTCGTGGCCGTGGTCGTGGCCGTTGTCGTTGTCGTTTTCTTCCTCCTCCACGACGCTGTGCATCACGCTGGAGGCCATGGGCGAGGTGCTCCCGCCAAACGGGTTGCTATTGGCCCCAAACGGGCTCGAGAATTGACTAGACATCATGGCAAAGTGGCTGGTGGGCGAAGGGCAGAATCGCGGCGATGGGGAGAATCCTGGCGAGGGGGTACCTCGGTCGCGAAAGATGGAGAGGCTCGCCGCTCGTTCGGATGCTAGTCGCGAGTTGAAGAAGTCGGCGCAGAACTGGAGGATATCGGACGGACAGGTCTGCAGAACCTGCCGATTGAGAGCTTGAATCTCATGTTGGTAAGCTTCTGGCAGAGACATGACCAGTGAAGGTGTGCTTGAACGCTTTGAGTGCTTTTAGGTGGTCTTGAGTGCTTGGTGATGGCTGGTATCAAAACAGGTAAATGACGTAAAACTCGAACAAGAAGCAACTCAGAGAAGGAGCGTAGACGAAAGGTAAAGACCGGAGTGAGTTGGACCTACAGCTTGCGCGGGAGCGGGTCTGGGAAGCAGAGCCGTTTTGTATGCGCGAAGCTGCGCGATGAGAATTAGCAGCACGCTACCAGGCTGCCGGGGTTGGGGAGAACCGGGTGGCCCGCCATCGCAGACAAGACTGACGGGAAATTCAAACAGAGGGGCCAATCGACAAGGGCTGTCAGTCGTGGGCATTTTGGCACACCCCCCAGGCCTGGCCTTGACGGCGTCGTACCGGGGAGGCCGAGATGCGAACGACTAGAGGGGAGGGCAGGACAAGGGCAAGGGCTGCCTGGCACCCGATCGGGCGGCATGGCAATGGGCTGGGACGGGCATGACCAGAGCGAAAATGAGAAGGCAAAGGGCGACGGAGGGCAAACCGGCCAGGCTGGGGGCTGCAGAAACGGCGGCAAACGAGGCACAAACGCAGCGCCTTTGTCCCTGCAACAGGCCCAAGGAGCACGAGTAGGGGGGAGAGGCAGAGGTGGCGGCCAAAAACGTCACCAGCGCGCTACCTGTCCAGCCGAGGACAAACCCCCCCAGTCTGGCGTTAAAGAAAAGGGAAATGATGCACACAGAGAGCAATGAGACAAGAGGAAAAGCTGGTACCTACCGGCAGTTTAGCGGTGCAGCAGCTGGATGCGGGACGCTGCGGGTAGACGTCGACGAGATTAGATGAGGGAGATGAAAGAGCAGAGAGGCGATAGCGCGAAAAGGGTCGGAGGAAGACGAGGGGACGGAGGAGGGGTCGTGCGACAGGACAGGACAGGACCCAGAAAGGCGCCCGTTTGGATCGACCGAACGAACACACGGGCAAACGAAGAGGCACGACAAAGAGGGGCCGAGCCTAGAAGGGCGAAGCGGGAGGACGGGCGTGGGGAAGGGGAAAAAAAGGGAAGAGAGAAAAAGATGACGAGCCAGAAGGTGAAGGTTCTTGGTGGGCCAATGCCCGGATCAATGATCAATGATGCTCGCGGTGACGGTGGCGATGTTGTCTGGATTGTGTGGGCTTCTGAGGGATGATGATGGGAGGGAGAAGTTTGGGGAGCGACGGTTGGAGGAGAGGAGAGGAGAGCAGAGCTTTGGGTTCTACAGCTTTTGGCAGGAAGCACCAAGGTGGTAGCAGTTGCTCAGCGCGGAAATGGGGCAAGAGCAGCAGCAACGAAAAAGCAAGAGCTGGCTGAGCTGGAGGGCAAAAAGAGCAGTGGCCACCCAGACGCCAACAGCGCAGAGTTACAAGGCAGCCGTCAGCCAGCACCCAAAGCTACCGTAGCCTTCTACGTAATGGCAAGGATTAGCCGATGGCAGCACGACGCAGCGGTGCAATGGTTTCTCTCTCTCTTTTTCCTGTCTCTTCACAGCACAAAAAAACCATGGAAAATTCCGCAAGCGAAAAGTTTAAAATGCAATGGCTTATTAGCAGCCGATGTTCTTTGGCTGATCCAAGGCGCCATCCATTCAGTTAGGCAGAGTGTATTAGAGTGAATGCAGCAAGAGGTGGGGGTTTGAAAGGCATGGGAAGGAGCGCAGAGAAGCCCAAAAGAATGAAAGAACAAGCGGCAAGGGGCCTGCGGAAGCTTTCTAGAAGCGTCGCACGGGCCCTCGCCTGCCCAAAGTCGCCTCCCCACCCCTCCCTCTTGCCCTTTCGCTGGACCTTCCCTGGACCTTCCCTGGCGCTGGCGCTGGATCCCCTACAGGACAGGCTGCCTGCTGTGCCCACCAAAATCATTCCAGCGCCGTTCCGCCAGCCCTTCTGTGGCCTCTGCTTCCATGGATTCTTCTGCAGGGCCCGAAAACAGGGCGCTCTCGCAGCCTGGCGCGCCTCAGCTCAGGCTCGGCGCCTTTTCTAGCGGACGCCTACCGCTGTAGCGAATGAGGTGCAGGCCGCTTTACAGGAGGTACCTTACATACTTAGGGAGGTAGGCTCTCCGGCACCAGACTCCAGTTGCAATTGTTGCCTCTAACATGTGACGGCCGCGTGAAACGAAATGACCCCCATTCTCTATACCGCAACGCCCATAAAGAGCAAGTAATAGATGGCTGGAGGTGAACTCTTCTCCCCGCCTCGTCATGTGGACAAAGATTCAAGAAACAATGAAGAAAGAAAAAGAAAAAAAAGAAAAGAAAAAAATGTCTTACCCTCATACAGACCCTGTCCCGTCACCGCAAAAAGAAAGCATGACTAGTAGTAGTACCCAGCTCGACCCAAAAGGACACCCCGTACTTGCATGGGCTTTTCATCTCGTGGCAGTGGTGCTCTTTGAATTGTCCTCATTTCGGACCTCACACGCGCCCTGCTCTAAGTGGCCACGACCCTGGGCCTTCCACGCCTCTAGATGCCCAACCCGGCAAGCCACATTTTCTTGGGGGGGATCTCGTTGTTTCTTTCGTCTGGTCCCTTTTCTTTGACAGCTGAAAGATCCAAGAGGAACAGTAACAAAGAGAGGGATTCTGTTCCTTTCCAATGCGACCCGTGACAAGTGCCTCATCAGCGCACGTCTTACAAGCACAGCTGATGGCGCACGGTAAGCACTTGGTCCTTCTGCCCCGAGGGATTGATTGCAGCGTGCATCACCGTCCACTCTGGGTGCCAGTTGCGCTGCTTTACGTACCTACATCGACCACGTGTCGACCAGAGAAACCAACCGGGATACAAAAAAGAGCTGCAGTCATTCTGAGCACATGTGAGCAGCGAGCCCAAACACAGGCGATTCCCGCATTGATGGCCACGGGGTGCTCCGTATGGCGCCGCGCAAGAGATTAAGGTGTGTATAGAATCGGGCCAGGGGTGGCCAGATTAAGCTGCCCGGGCAATTATTACTCGTTCCCCCCCAGAAGATGCAGCAGGTTGAAATAACAGCTACTACTAGTAGTCGATACCCGTAATTAACGTCAATAGATCTTGTCACAAAAGAAGCGTAGAAGAAAAAAGAGAGAAAAAAAAAAAGGACTTCTTTGGTTCTTCCTACCGCTTGCGGCTTTGTGAGGCGTCGCAGAACCACCCACTCACACCTTCTTTGTCCTCGTCCCCTTTCGGAGATGACCTTTCAGACAGGAGACAGCTTATCGACCAGAGACAATCAAACGAACAATCATGCCATGACTCTGACCAATATCCGTGTTTCTACAACACGTTTTGGAAGACTCAACGTTGCATTTTCTGCTTTGTTTGGTACCTGTCTTGGTGTGAATCGTCTCCTTTTCCTCGAATCTGTAAACACTGCCGTAGCTGCTTCAGACTCTCGGACTTCCCAAGTACCGCCATCTGCCGGGCCTCCAACTGACGTCGTGCCTCCTTTGGTGGCAAAGTAGGGTTATTGCCTTCCGTACTTGATTACGTCCATTGCGTTTCTTCTAGTTTCATCGATACCAAAACAGACGGAATCAGGAGAGAGTACGAAGTACAGATTCGTTCCCCCCCTTTTCAGGCTCCTGGAGGATTCACGCGATGGCAAACGGGCTGGCAGCTGATTAACGCAAACGACTATGCCTTTGCCTCTTCCACGCATCAAGATTCCCGTACACCAGCTCGAATGTCAGCATTCTACAAGGACGTACTTACGAGTAGCTTACCTACCTTACCTACCATACACGTACCAACGTAGGTACAATGCTGCAGCTTGAGTCAGAGTCTCGCACACACATGCCTCTTCAGCTTCCATAGATGGGCAAAGTGGCTATATATAGAGCTCCTCTCATGCGAGTTTCTATTTCCTGCATTAACGCCGCCTCCAATTCGGCACTTGTCAATTAACAGCGTCGTGGGTGAGACGCTGACTCCGGCAGCCCAGCGGAAACGCGGCTGTCCTACCAAATACTATCGCCCACGTGAGACTGAGCGGCCTGCTCCCTCTGCGGCACATCAAAATCTCTCCCGTGGCTATGTACAAACATTCTGGACAGGTTTTCGGTCCAGTTTGCCCTTTGCCCCCCCTTTCAACTAGGGTATCGTTCCATATTGAGAACACAATGCGTAAAAATGAAGAAATCAAAACCATGTATCCCCTCCCTCATTAGCCTTTGAAAATAAGAAACGATGTGGTGAATATAGTTGCAGCCCGGCAACGCCGTCGAGTCCCCCACCAGTGTGAATAGATGTTACAGACCAAAGAGAAAGAAACATAAGACAAATCAGCAAGGAAAAGTAACGGAACAAAAGAAGAAAAGCCCAAAAGGAAAAGGAGTATATCCAGGCTTGCTAGTGTTAGCCAAAGCCTCGTGGCAGATCATCTCATCTGCCAGTACTTATAGCACTGACAAGGCTGCGCCCTGCTTCCCAACTGCGATCCATCCACTCTATTCATGTGTGGGTGTCCTGTCGATCGCTTGGCCTCCCATCGTAACGGGTGCCCTGTCAGCCACTTAATCTATCCAAAACCGCATACCTTGAAGCCACACTTTCGCTCTATCGTGTTTGGGAGGTGGCTCCGGTTCTCGGAATAATGACCGCCGAGGACTTGTGCTCAGAACGGCGGCAAATTGCGGCAAAGCCGCTGCTTCTTTCGTCTTCTTTCTTCTTCCTGCTTTCATGATCCGACGGCCAAGCAAGAGTCCAAGACGCTATCCAGCATATCCATGTCGGTGGTTTCTGCCCCTTCCCACCACATCTCGTTATCGATATCCATTGCGTCTGGGTTTGCGCCGTTGGCCAACTCTGCCTCGCCGTTTGTTAAGACCTCCTCGACTCTCGGTTCGGGGGGGTCACCATTGACCCAAGTGTAGTCTGTCCAGTTCTCGAGCTCGCCCTCTCGGTATCCGTACAAGATCTGGGCTGAGATAATGGGGAACTGTGAGATTCCGCAGTCCGCCATCTCCAAGGCAATTCGAACATCTGCAATGCCCAGGGGACCTCTCTCGCTGGCAGCCTTGGACTCGACGGGCAACAACCCTGCTTTGTCTCGGGTGATCTCGCCTCTCTGAGCCGCATCTTCTTCGCGATGAAGCTGTTTGCTGTACTTGTGCGTCTGGATCCATGTGGTTCCCACGCCGTAGCCTGCGCTGCCAGAATCACCAGGTCCGTTGCTTCTGGTGCGGCTGAAGATTTGCGTCAAGACTTCCTTGATGAACGTCTCGGTAGCAACAGACATGAGCTGGGGTGCATCCGATGCGTGGCCATTGACAAGCCCAGCCTCGTAGCAGAAAGGGAGCATTCGTCCCGCTATCTGTCCAGTATCCGGAAACTCGCCAGATTCTACGGCGAGAGGTTGTGTATATCGTTTCCGAATCTCCAAGTCAAAGTCTGGAGGTCAAGTTAGAAGAGACGGAAACAAGAGAAAGAGGGAGTCGACCACGTACTCATGTTATTGATGCCGCCAGCCGCGCTTGGCGGTACGTCTGTCGCTACCGATGGTTTCCGATGCGACTCGCTAAACATGTTCGCCAAGCTCTCGTGAGGATCATACTGTTTTAAGAGGCTGGTTAGGATTGGAACAGCTGCCAGGAGTGACTGGTTGATTAGAACGAACCTCGTTTTGTGTGAGCTCCTTGATGCGCCGTCGATCCCGGGCGGGTAGTTGCATCACTTCTCCCTTGACCCTGCGCTCTGCTGCGTCACCCGACACAGGTTTGCTGCCTGTCGTCGCCGTGGGTTTGTCGTTAGCACTGACCCATGGCGCAAGGCCTGGGTCGGGCATCTCCCGGGTGACATTGCCATAGATGGCAGCAATGAGCTGGTTATGCAAGTGGTCCTTCTCGCCCGTTGGTGACGACAGGATCGGGTCGATTCGACTAGAGTATTCGGCCTGGTTGAGGCGGCCTGTTATATCACATGATGAGCATACAGCAGCGGTACTGATGGATAGGAGCACAGGCAATGCCACAGCCAAGGCCATATGAAAAGTCATACCAGTCAAGAATTCCGTAGTGGACTCTTTGTATATGATCCATTGCTCGGGGCTAATGGCGGCTTTCAGGGCGGTATAGAGCGGTTCAAGGTCAATTCGAGACGGTATGATCTGGCTCGTCTTGACAGCCTTCTGAGAGCCCGGCGCCGTGAGCGTCAGCGACTTTGTCGATAAGACAGGCGTCGAGACGCTGACGGCCGGGCGGCTCAGGGCCGCGGGGTCGATGTCGGGCATCGTGGATCGCGGAGAGACGACGGGAGTTGTCGCGTGCGGCGGTTGAGCGGCGCGCAGCGCGAGGGCAGGCTCATGGGGTGACGAGCGGGATCAGAGACACCATGCGATCGCGGCAGTGCGGCTATCTTGATGAAAAATGCATGGTGAGGCCGAGAAGCTGATGGCGGACGAAGTGTGTTTTGGCTTGCGGGCGGTGCGAAGGAGTCGAGCTGGTTGGAGTGAAGTCGGAAATTTTGCCGCAGGAGTGACGGATTCGGAGGCTTGTACTCTGCAGCGCAACCGCGGGCGGCTGAGGTGACCAGTACCCCCTTGCCGGGGGGGATGTCGTGCTTAGTGAAGGTTGCGGCTACCTTGGTGCTGGCGAGACCGGCCAGAAGCTACATCCCACTTTAATAGACTTCAGCGCGTCTCTGCTGTACAGACAGCGCGTTGGAAGACAATTGAATACCTACCTACCTAGTAGTACTTACCTACCTACAAGCCTCAAACTTGAACTCACTTCTCTCCTCCAACCCGACTTTACCTCACCTGTCGCTATATCCCTTCGACTCACTGCTTCTCCCCTTTCTTCTGCTGCATTTCTCACCTTCGTTTCAAGTCGTCACTGGCCTCGACAATGCAGCCATGGCACCAGATCGCGTCGCTAATGCCCTCGACAATCTGATAACCCAAATCGTCCCCCCTCGAGGCCCAAACGAAGGCCAGGACTCTTGGCTGGCGCGGTATAACCTGAGCCATGAGCTCGTCAGGACCATCATAAACAAGTAGGCCCGTCTCTGCAGAACTGATATTGCTCGGCTTGCTCAACGGCCAATCTGTCACAGTCCTCCTGATCCCGACATCTTATCGGACGTTGATCGAGCCGCCGACTCCATCAAACGGAAGCTCATCCAGAGCAATCCCTCCCACGCCCTCAGATTCTCAGATCTCTACTCTCGGCTACTTGCGCTGCCAGTGCTCAAGTCGAAATGGGCAATCCTCTATCTCCTCTACGCCCTGGCCGACTCTCCAGATCCCAGAGCCCCGCCTCCTCCCCTCAGCATAATCCAGCCCTCTTCCTCAAACTATCGCGAGGCTGTTGCGCGAGATGCAGTCAAGAAGCGCGCTAGGGCTCGCTCCAAGTCTATTCCCTTCGCAAGGCTGGAGGATGAGCCAATGAGAGACGCTCCGCCCCTCGAAGAGCTACCACACAAGCCGGCACACCAACCATCCAGAGAACCGAAACGCAGCGCCGACGAGAGGCAGCCCCAGAGCGAGCCGGTGAGAAGAGATGTATCCGTCAGGTCTAGCCTGCTGTCCAACAATTACGCCGAGATCGAGCCTTCGGAGACGGCCATTCTACGTGATCTGCCATTCACACTACAAGGCGTATCATCCACGACCCTACCCTTTGTGAAAGACGATGTCCTGAAGCTTCCGGCTACGCTCCCTCTGCCGCTCGTTTCCATCCTGCACACTCTGGCTGAGCCCTCGTTGCTCTACCGACGCCTCCATAACTTCTGCCAAACCCCCGCCAATGGCCTCTTGGCTCAGAGCCTGCGCTCGGCGATTAGCAACGAGCTACGATCATATCTAACATTAGTCGCGACCCTCGAAGGCCAGATTCGAAAGGCACTGTCTTCCCTGGACGAAACCGCACCCAGAGGAGGGATTGGGAAGACGGGCGTCACACTGAAAAGATGCGTAGTATGGACACGAGAGGCTACAATGGGGCTGAGACTCCTCACGCTGATCGCCGAAGAGTCTGAGGAGAAAAAGGGCGGCCAACTTATTACCCTAATACACAGCTTTGCTTCCTCTAACGGAGACCCCGTGGTTGCCGCGTTTGCAGAGCGGCTGCTGGGCAGCTTCACTCGGCCATGGTACGGTATTCTTCGTCACTGGATTTACGACGGAGAGCTGTCAGACCCGTCCCTCGAGTTCTTCGTCCGGGTAAAGAACATTACCCAAGATGCTGTGAGAGTCAAGGGCAATGTTTGGGAGGACCAATACGAGATGGCCCAGGACATGATTCCGAGCATCATCTCGCAGGAGTTTGCTCAGAAGATATTTCTCATTGGCAAATCGCTCAACTTCATCCGACACAACTGCGGCGATTCGATGTGGGTCGAGGAATACTCCAAGGCTGCCTCCAAGGAGCTCAGGTACGGTGACACGGCAACGGTCGAGGTATGGATCGATGAGGCGTACAAGACAACAATGAAGCGCTTGATGGACCTGATGGAGACAAAGTTCCGTCTGTTCCACCACCTCCAGGCCCTGAAGGACTACATCCTGCTGGGAAAGGGCGATTTCATCGCCCTGCTCATGGAGTCCCTTGCTGCGAATCTGGATCGCCCTTCCGGCGCCCAGTATCGACACACTCTTACCGCTCAGCTGGAGCATGCCATCCGTGGCTCAAACGCCCAGTACGACTCTCCCGAGGTGCTGCGGCGGCTGGACGCCCGCATGCTCACGCTGTCTCACGGCGACATTGGCTGGGACTGCTTCACGCTGGAGTACAAGATCGATGCCCCCGTGGACGTGGTCGTGACTGAATGGGGCAACCGCCAGTACCTCAAGGTGTTCAACTTCCTCTGGCGGATCAAGCGGGTCGAGTTCGTGCTCCTGTCGACGTGGCGGGAATGCATGACGGGATCCCGGCGAGTGCTACAGAGCCCCAATCAGGCGGTGGTGCAGACGTGGAAGTCAACGCGAGGTGTGCTCGCCGAGATGATTCACTTCGTGGGCCAGCTGCAGTACTACATCCTGTTCGAGGTCATTGAGTCCTCGTGGGGGGAGCTGCAGAAGCGCATCCGCAAGGAGGACTGCACGCTCGACGACGTGATCGAGGCGCACAGGCGCTACCTCGAAGACATTACGCACAAGGGCCTGCTGGGGCCCAAGCTCCGCCACCACCCCTCCGACAACAGGGAGCAGACGACGTATCTGGACCAGCTCAGCGAGATTTTGCGCTCCATGCTCAACTACCGCGACACCGTCCTCGGCCTGTACGGCTGGACCAGCTCGGAGTACACTCGGCGACAGGAGGCCGAGCTGCGACACATGACGCGCCGCGACGACGACGGCGGCCTCGCAGCCTCCGACAGCGTGCCGTCCGAGTTCCCCGCCCTGCAGGAACGCCTGCGGCACCTCGGCGCCTCGTTCCGCAACAGGCTGCAGATTCTGCTAGGCGACCTGGCGTACCAGCCCGACGTCGACATGCGCTTCCTGGGCGTCGCCATGAACTTCAACGATGTGTACCTGCCGTCGAGGAGGAGGTCCAAGGCCGCCTCGGTGTCGGCAGGGGCAGCGTCGGCAGCGGTTCCGTCAGCTTCTGGTGCCGCATGACGAGTTTGTCAACAAGGCCAAGCATGAGTTCTCTGAGTTGCGAAGCAGGGGGGAGCAGATACCCAGGCGTTTCTCGCTTTTGTATGTCTACTAAAGTACCTATGTCAAAGTTAGGGAGAGGGGGGCAAGAAGTGCATGATGGCGCTCAACAACTTCTGATTCGGGTGCAAAGGTGTGACGATGGCATGAAATTATGTTCTATGTTGCATTTCGAGTACTCTTTTTTTAATGAGCCTTGCACGAAAGTGCCATGCTACTCATCTTCGTGCATGCACCGGTGCAACATTTGACAAAACTGTTTCGAAGACTAATAGGTACAAGGAAGCATGCCATGTTAGCAGCGAGCACACCAAATGACGAGAAACATTCACCTACAAAGGTCCTCTGCCCGTGTCCAAGAAAAAGAGACGACCTCCTCGCGGGCTTCGCTTGTTTCGGCCGCCTTGGTACCTTTTGATTCACCTACGGATTCTGCTCGGATCGAGAAGAACCTGATGTGGCCCCTGACATTCCGTGTCTTGGATGCGCATGCACGATAAGGCCCCGTGCTTCATGCAAGTAATAGTAGGGCCCTTTTACGGGCGATCACCTTGTGCAAGATGCGTAGAGAGTCACTGCGTGTGACAAGACACCCAGGTGTTAGCCCACCATGTCATAGACATGCCACTTATGTTGACTTGGACTTGGATCTCCGTGCCCATCGTAAAGTTTTGTTGGGTTGGGGTCACAGCAGGGAGAAGGAGACCAAAAAGGGGGGAGATCGGGATTGGAAAAGATAGATCTTGCTCTCGTGGCCGATATGCAGAGGCAGGATATGGAGTTGCATGACGAGTATATGGGTGCGTAGCATTCCAAACCGTCCAAGTTGGCCAATGAGCTTGGATAGCTCTGTCTACAAGGGCCCTTGGATGATACATAGCTCATCCGCAGGGAAGCTTTGGTGAGACATGGGGTAGGAAACCAAGAAACCTACTGCAGCAATAGTCAACCGAATCCCAACCAACCTCGCATGTAACCGCAAAAGACCGAGAGCTCTATGGAGGGGGTAACTGAGAGGCCAACCGCTAGTATGGCTGATAGTCCAACTGTCAATCCAATTAAAAACTATCGTGACTCTCGAGATGGAAATCCAGTGAGACGGTAAGACAAGCTGTCCAATAGTATATGGCAGTTTGCGTCCTGCTCCCCGGTTCGTGCTGCTAGCAGATAGACATCTTGGCAGCAGCGCAAACCAGAACGAGCTCCTCCAATCACTCAGATATAGCCAGCTCTTGACGTTGCACCAATCTTATTTGGTTCTCGTAAACCATTCTCGAGACGACGGCGCTTCTGGCCGTACTATCCATTTGTTCAGGTCGGAAGGGATGAGTACCCGAGTGAGACTTACTGAGGTCTTGAAGGGGGTCGGCTCAACCTGCTTGCTGACAAGCCTGAGATCACCAAAACTGGCAGCTGTCTTGAATTTTGGTGCACAATCCTCAAGGATCTCAGGAGACGGCCAATCCAGGGCGTAATGGCAAACAGGAAGAGGCCCAGATTGAGTAATACCACGAGCTGCTAGTCTGTGTTGGCCCGCCTTCGCAAGATTTGCTTGCCATAACGCAACGGCTGGAGGGGGGCTGGTTGCGTTCTGTTGACGCACAGGATAGACTTTCGACGAGATGTCGTGGTATACGCAGATAGGGAGCAGGTCTTCCGACCCAGACATTGTGTCTTGCAGAGCCGCATCGCCTGAGCTAATCCAGTTGTAGTAGCAACAGGAGGCGGTATCGTGGCAGCATTTGACCGCCAGGCGACATTAGTTGGTAGATGAATCGATTCGCGAGCAGATGGCCCTGACTCTCATGACTGTCGTAATCTTCTAGAAAGGAGGTGCAGCCAGGATTCATTACCTTTACACATGAGCCACCGGTGAATGCGAACCTTCCGCCAGGGAACCTAGTGCCGTCTCCAGTGTAGCCTGTAATAGAAATATGAAGCCTGGCCGGCATTACTCGTGTGCGATACAACCGCCTACCCAGCAATGTCCATGCTATATGAAGCTTCCAAAGAAATTCTCGAAAAATTGTCAGCGTCGGGGAAGCCGTGGGAGCTTCCCCTGGTCGCTTCTCCTCCCTACTATTAGTATCAGGCAAGCCGGGGCAAGGGGGTCCCGGAGATGGTGGAGCCGTGCCATGGAGGTCGTCCGACGCAGCGTCTGTATGTACAAACATGGTTCTAGCAACCTGTTCCGATGGCATTATGACATGTATGCGCATACATGACCCGTATTTTTGGCCTGACAATGAGTGGTTATCGTGCAATGATTGATGAAGACTTGCCCGGCGGGCTCGGCCACCACCCTTCATCTGTTGGCTTGCCACGTCAGGCCCGGGTTATGCTGGGCAGCATCGCCAGCGAGGGGGAACATGGGGTTGCCTCCAGACGAAAAAGTAACTTTCGAGGTAAACAGGCTGGCGGCAGCAGTCGGGTGAATTTGCGTCTGGGCGGCAGACGCATTAATGCCCTCGGGCGGATGGATGGGTGCCCTATCGGGGCTCGTTTGCTCTTCAGGACTCTTCGTGTTGTCGACGCTGTTGTTTAGAATCGTACAAAGTACCTTCCTGACGTGATCTATTTTGCAGGTTGCTGCTGTTGGGGGCACGAGATGGACGCCTGCCTGTCCGCTGTCGTGTTGTGTCCCTCGGCCTCACTCAAGGCAGCGTTAGGAGCGACTTGCTGCTTGCTCGTACGAAGCACGCACTACGCTCGCATTTGCGGTACCAACAGCAGGGCAATACCCGAGTCGCGAATTGTCGGTTCGTTGGTAACTAGGGGCAGCGTCAGTCCTCGAGGTACCTGTACTTGGCGCGAATTTCGACGGAAATATTGCAACATACCTATAGTAGATACCTACATGCGGAGCGTCATGTTCCGTGCCTTTGCCCTAAGTTGCTCCAGCAAGGCCGCTCGAGGCACTTCGCAGAGCTCGACTTCTGCTCGTACGAGCAACAGCAACAGCAGCACTCGCACTAACAGCAGCAAGCTTCGATTGCTCTGCCTTCTCCCCCCTTGTCGAGCAGCAACCCTGCAAGCCGGCCTGTCCCCACAATACCCCAAATCTCCCAATTAATCGGAACGTCGGGGCTACTGCTCTAGCAGCTTCTGCGTGTGGCCTGGACAAGACCCCGGTCGTGACGGGTTTCGTTTCGTTTGCCCAAAGCTTGGGACTGTCCGCAAGGTGGTATCGTGTCATTTTGATTAGTGGCATTGACGACGTGTGCAAGCATGAACCAGAGAAGAGCGCTGAAGTTGACGGGATAAGAAAAGCTTTCTGGATACACGAGGTGCTACGAGTACCACGGTCAGCTTAGTGCGCGTCGTCGTACCTACCAACTCCTCCTGTACCTAGGTACTCGTACACGGCAAGGCAACTCCAGGTTTGTACTTGCCGGCCCAGGGCACAAAACAACACGCAAGCCAGGACAAACGGGAAGGCACTCGCACGATGGAAGGCGCGTTGGTGTTGGTATAACGCCTCCACGGGGTATTTCGGGCACAGCTGCGAGGTAGGTAGGCACAGCTGCGAGGTAGGCACAGCTTCAAGGTACTGGTACCTGCCAGGCAGCCCAGGTCTGGCAGCATTTTCGGTTCCCAAACTTTGATCCTGTTGATCAAGGACCTCATCAAGGTTGTTTTCCGCCCTCCCCAGCTGCACGCCCCCCTTTTCCATCTTCTCCGCACACGCCCAGTGGCATTCTCGGCATGAAGAGGGCTCTCGTGCCTGGTACCTTTGTGGCTGAATCCACGGTTGGCGAGATTGCTAGCAGACACACAGAACGAGTCCGAAGTGTATGTGTCGGTGGACAGCGTCTCTGCCCAAGAAGAGTGTCGATGGTAATACAGTACAAGCCACTGCCTGAGTACTATGGTAGGTAGGGTAAGTAGGTAGGTAGGTAGTACATGCCTGGAGTCGGCAACGGTGCTGCGAGCAAAGTTCCCTTGGATCATTGCCGCATGCCCCGTACCTCGTACTAGGTACTAGGTAGGTAGGTACCTACTAGGCCTTTCACACACACCCCAAGCTCAATGCTATGCAGCTTGCCACAGCATCCCCGGATTCTCAAGAGTTTCCCCGGAGCGTCTCTCGTGCGCCCCAACTGGTCAAATCTGACCCCAAGGCCCGAGTCGCACGCCCTTCAAGTCTCTGCCAGCACCGAATGGGTACTTTTCTTGCTTTTTCGACTGCACAAGAGGGCGAAGTGGTCGATGCCGAGGTACAGACGCCGGTACCAGCAACGAAGCTTCCACTACTATTCGCACGCCCCAGGCTCCCGCCTCTCCCCTTCAAACAGCACCTCTGCTCTCTCACGCCCTCCTCGTCTGGCAACCGCCCTTCCGGCCCCCCGTCTATGCCTTCTTTCTTTTTTTCTTTTTTCCCTTTTTTTCCCTTTTTTTTTTTCTGTTCCGTTTATTTTTTTCCCCTGCTATAGTCCAGGTCTCGATCCCCGGCCAACCTGCCCTGTCTGTCTCTCTCCCTCTCACTCTTTATAATTCAGTCTCCCCTCCGCCTGCTCTTCTCGCTTGATGCAGAAAAAGAAAAACAAACAGAGGCAGAGATTTCTTTTCTTCTCCAACTTCTCGCCTGAGCTAGACTCTTCTGCTTTCAAGGCCCCTTTCCTCTCACAACAACCCATCATTGCCCTTGTTCTTCTCTGCTGAGATATCAAAGAAATCCTACTCGTCTTTCTCGTTCTCTTCTTCTCACACCGGCACACCGTTATTTTTCCGTGCTGTTGTTGTCTATCGACGGCTACTTCCCGATAGCTACAAGCATCTAGTCGAGTTTGTCGACAGGCTTCTCCATACGACAGAAGGATTCTTGATTTGCAAGCTGCCCTTTATACTACTCTGCCAGTACAAGAAAATGTTGGTCCATCTCATTTATTGTCTCTCCTGTGCTCGATCTCTAGACTGACTCTTCGCATTAGAGCTTCATCACCGCTTTTACCAAACCTCTCTCGCGTCGACTCAGCTCGTCGCCATCTTCATTCCATTCCCGCACGACACACAATCTCCCCCAGACTACCGACAACATGTCAAGCGGTCAGGTCGCGGCGCCTTATGCTATCAAGCCCTCGCAGCGGGCCAATATTCGGCTGTCGACGTCCCAAGATCTTTATACCACGCTCAGCAGTTCTCTTAGCCCGCTAAAAGGACATCAGCGACCGGCCATTCCTTTCGACAATGCCATGACCAAAGAAGGCGACAGATCCCCAACTTCCGGCATCCTTGAAGATGACTTCGCCGTTCCAGCGCCTCCTCCTCCAAGCCCCGTTAGTTTCAGGGCCGACCGCTGGCCCACGCCAGCCTGTCACTGAAGGGGGTCCGAGTTCTGTTACACTGCCTTCAGCCTTGTCCATCGGACTTGAGCGTGCCCAGCGCACAGCTGAAGGCACAGTGTGGCCGGGCTAGTCCCGGCTTCATCAATCCTTCGTTTCGTTTCTCATTCACTTAGGGCTTAGACGGATGGTTTTTCTCGTTTTCCCCCCTCTCTCCTCTCCGAGATTTGAAGAGGCGGCCTCTTGGGAGTTGGGTGTCTAGGTATGGTTAATGGTCAAATACAGTGGGAAATTGGGCAACGGGTGGAAACACACAATAAAAGCAGTGGGTTTGCCTGCGTTTGCCCAGATCAGCACTTGGCGGATAGCGAGGTACAAGTGGTGGCGGGCTTATGGGTTCACGGGTCGGGAGTCTTTGTCTGCTCATTATCTTTATCTGGTCGAGTCGTTCTCCTCCTGTAATCAAACTGTTCTTGATGCTGTACCACCTGGGTTTTCTCGCTACTGGCAATAGCAAGCCTAGCACGGCAGAAATGCCAATTTCGCGATGCGTACCGGAAAGGAGCTAGCGATGGCTCAGCCTCGGAGTGATACAAGACAAGTTGGAGGAGATTGACTCATAAAGAGCGGTCAGAATACTCGTAGTTTGGCCATTGGATATTATGCCACCTTCTTGGTGAGGAGGATGTAACTACGGAATCTGCATGCACCCAATCAGTCGGGGCCGTTGCCACCGTCATTGGCTTACACGAGACGCAGCTTGGGAGGAAGCCTGCCGCTATTGCCATTAGCGACTGAGGCCGGACGTGGTGGCAACGGGCAGCTGTTTTCTGACCGGTGCAGCAGAGAGCAGAGCACGAGCGGGTTTATTTTAGCCGGGGGGTTTGCAGATGTGCCAAGGTATTGGAGTATGTATGAATGAGATGCACGCCACGATGGAATCCTCTGGAGATGGGAGACGGATCATGATTCGTCATCTGCAGCCGGTCTGATGAAGGTGGTACAATAGTCCAGGTAGGTAGGTAGGTATGCATGCATGATGGATCCTAGAGCCGGGCTGTGATTACGATGAGGCTCTGTTAGCATGGTCCTGGATAGTCGAATCTGCTTCGAGTGGCTGCACACTTGTTCATTCGATGCTCATGGCCTGGCATTACCGTCGTCGTTGGTTTCTCAGGGCTTTCTGACTATGAAGAACCAAGTATTCGGATTATCGTGACTTGCGTGACAAGTGATGTTATCGTGAGTGTGGTGCACGATGTACCATTACAAGGTGCTACCTACTTACCCAGGGTGTCATCGTGGCTTACACGCCATAGTGCTTTTCATATATTGTAACTAGAACCGCATCTATGACGTACAGCATATATAGCTACATAGTATAAGGTTCCCGAATATTGCTTCCATGGTATACCTAGCTCTCACAACATGAGTTGGCCGGTCTTGTGCCCGTCAGACGGACTCATCGATATACATAGGAATTATATGAGGCATAGAACCTTCATTCCGACGATACCTTACTTCCATTGACTCAGCATGTGGTTTCCCTCTATTTGGTGCCTGACAAACATGTTCATCGTGACGTCTAGGTTACAGGAGAGCATCGAGAGTAGAGAGGATACATCGTTCAATATGCAGGTAGATCCGGCTCACCATTTGCGTATTCTAAGGATATGCTAATGAGTGGCTTATTAGATATCCGCACGATTATGGACAAAATTCCAAGTGGATCAAATGCTCAGACATATATGAAAAACTCGATGCTAGATCTAAGGGTTCAACTAGAAGACTTGCTTATATTTTGCATGGGGGAACGGGAGTAGGGGAGCATCAGCGGGACAGATTGGTCTTTGCAAAGTCATTTCAGCTTTACACTACAGACAAAGTCGTCATATTCACAGTACTGGAGCTTCCACAAATGGTCATTCAACTCTCAAGTTGGTCAGTTGTGCAGCTTCCTTGTCATGAAGCCATTGCCGCCCTCTCCCCCTCATCTTTAACAACGTTTAGTGCTGGCAGAAAAGCAAAACCCCTCGATGGAAGCCCCCGATGATCCATCTCAATTCCGTCCATAACCATCTCTCAGAAGTATTTGCAATTTTGGGAGGCGTTGGCAATCGTACTGCAGGATGTGGATGCTTGTGCATGCTTGGCGATCTGAAGCTTTGCTGTTTCTCTTGTTGAGGCTCTCCCCATTAATCTATTTGAAAGAAACTAGCTGAGTATCTTCTTTTATGATTCAAGATCATCTTCTAGGTCTCAGTGCTGCCGGCATCAAATAACCGCACATTGTTGGTTCCTGATTCCTACGATTTGATCTCTCTCGAAAATATGCGGATTCGGCCAACTTACAAACATCCACAGCCGTCGGAATAATGACTACTACTCGGCACTATAGCGACAGTGAAACGAGCTTATCATAGTGTCGCCAGCATAAATCAGTGCCGAAGTATTCGTAGTATCAGCCTTGCCTTATGGCTGAGCCAGATATTAGTGATGTTGATGGTTTTGCACGTCCAGTTGGAGAAGCATGAGCGAGCAATTCCTGGCACTAATACGGATCGCATACACAGCATAGGCTACCTCAGAGGGCCTGGCGAGCCAAATGTCGCAGATGTATCTGTAAAGCAAACCAGACGGGGACCCAAAGTCCCAGGCCTTATGAGGTATGTCCAATGATTGTACATGCTTCAGTACCAAGCCTTTGACAATGATTGCACCTCAAACTTCGAAATACAAACAAAATATCGATAATGTGGGGGAGGGGCACTTTACGCGCCGCCAAATTCCCATGTGCGTTCCTCGTGCCACAAAATACTCCCAAAAACCCGCGCGTCGTGTAAGTACTGCCGACTTCGTACCGCGTCTGCGGGTCGCGTCAACCTGGAATCGATTTTCTACCTAGCGCTTGGCAAATTCCGTTGTCAAGGCAATCTCACTCACTCCTTTGCTCTCTCCTCAATTTTTTCTTTTTTAAAGTTTCCCAACATTGCAACTTCCTCAAAAATTCAAGACTGCGTGCTACGTGCTTTCCCAGCCGTTGATTTCCTCCTTGTTTCATCTTCGAGCAGTGCCTCTTTCCCGGTCTTCACTCCGCGCGTTGATTCTTTGTTAAGCCGGCGTATCCTCACCGTTCCTGCCATTTGATCCTTCGAATTATCGCAGCTGCAGGTTAGGCACTCCAAGGGCAGGAGCTAAGGACACGTGAAAGTCTTTCAGATATCAAAAGGAAAGAAGCAAGGAGGAACAGAGGAAGGAAGCCAGCCCTTCATCCAACATGCCTCGCACCACAAGGAGACGCCAGGTCGAAGCTCCCTCTACAGCTCAGCCTATCAGCAACTTCACCCGCGTCTCCAAGAGCCAGGCGTTCCCCGACACCACCAAGAAGGACGTCGTCGTCTCCCGCAGTGAATCGACGAGGAAGAGGAAAGCCACCGTTGACGAAGCTGAGGGCAACCACGCTCGAGTCACGAGAAGGACCATCTCTTTCCCCCCGAGCAGCGATGACGAACTGGTGGCAGCTACACCGTCGAAGCGCGCGTGTCGGAGAGTCTCGTCAGATGAGGCGGCCCTGAAGGCGGAGGTGAAGCTTGCGGTCAAAGCAGCAGCGCCAGCGCCAGTCAAGCTTGCATCCAAGGCCCCGGTCAAGGGCAAGAAGGTCGCCAAGCCGACGCCTTCACGCGCCGCTGTTGCGCACAAGCCGAGCGAGTCAACCATCATCGCAAAGTCCAAGCAAGACGTCAGGACCAAGACTGTGCAGACAAAACTCGACGCGTTCCGTCTGGCCGGCCAGAAAAAGGAACAAGGCAAGACGTCAGGCATCGATTCCGAATTCGCACCTGAGCTGGTCGACCTGATCCGCCTCCACAAGGCTTTCCTCAAGATTATCACCCTCCAGATCGCACACAGCGGAACCATTGCGCCCATTGACATCTCATCCATCACACCCAACATCTCACGCTCCTGGGGCAAGCGACAGGTTACAGTCGACGACATCCGAAGATGCATTGCCATCCAGACTTCAACACGAGCTGCCGATGTCGTCTCGCCCTTCATCGTGTCCGACTATGGCCGTGGCAAGATCTGCGTAGAGCTGCATCCCGACCATACCAATGGCGCAGTTTCCATCAACGAAGATCGTCTCTGCAGACAGTTCGAGGAGAATCTCCGCGACCTTTGCGCTGGCCGAGCCCATGGTGACAGGGCCGACGATGTGGACGTGCCTCTGGCCAGCTTGACTCTGGATGAGCTGCCCCGCGCTGAAATCAGAAACATGGACACTGGCATCAAAGCCAACCCAATCCTTACCAAGGGACACAATGCCCTGTCAGCGCTCAAGGGAGGAATGCTGGCAAAGCAGCAAAAGAAGGAGTCCAAACAGCAGGCCGCTACCGCCATGGTGAACCCCGACGGCACGAAAATGAGCCTGCTGGACCGTCTACGATACAAGCAAATCGCCAAAGCCAACGAGCCTCTCCCGCTTTCAGGACCAGAGCTCCAGCGCCGAGCGGCCCTGAACCGCGTCATCGACGTCGCCGCGACGATCTCCATGCTCAGCCTGGCTAACCCGGCCTCTCTGCCACGACAGGCCTTCACCATGGGGCTCATCTCGGACAAGCTCAAGGACTCTCTGCGTGTTCCCCTTTCAAAGGAAGAGGGAATGATTTGCGTCCGACTGATTGCCAACGAAGTGGCACCAGAGTGGCTCAAGGTGGTCACCATTGGCGGAAGGGAGAACGTTGTTGTTCAGAGGGGCTCGCAGCCTGTTGATCGGGTACTCCAGGAGCGAGTACAGAAGCTGCTGGCATAATGGAACGGGCTGATTCCGAATTATCTACCTTGGCGTTTCGCACACCGTCCAACACCCGGACACGACACAGAGGAAGGGGAAAGGTTTCTACATTGTTGAATCAGAAGAGGGTGCAGCATGCTTACATGGTTTCATTCATTACATTGCGCTGCATTTTGTTGGCACTTTATATACTTACAGCAGGGGAGGAAATGTTCTACGAGCTTCCGATGTACAAGATGATGCATGCGCTGGAGTATGGAGTTTTGCATAGACAATAAGTCACATAGCATTCTAGATGTACGCTAGACACTCTGAGAGTCTAATGAGAGCATTCTTACAACTCAGTCGACTGCGCGACTTGACTGGAGACAAGGTAATGAGCATTTCGGTGTAGGTTGTGGAAAGCATATGGCGGTGCATGAAAGGGGAGTTGGCGACTGGGCTTTCGCCAACGTCGGTATTACTATCTGCTCAGTCTGTATCCCAGGGAGGCCGTTTCGTTGACAGCAGTTCAAATCACCATGCATTAGTTCCCAGCATCGCCTTACCAAAGACTGAAAGGGTGTCAGCTTCCTCTCCTGACACGGCAGCATTATCCGGCGTACGGACAAGAGACAGCCTTTGCAGTTGTATGCATATGCTTGGAAGCAACCGGCCTCCAAGGAAAGACGCCGAGCCATGGCCGGGTATAAACCGGCCATTAGCGCAAAGATAACAACTTCAAATCAGGGCCAAGGGAAGAATCCTCCAGCGAAAACCCACCTCATGCAGCCACCGAACAAATTCAATGCTCACAGCATACAAACGGGGAAAGGGGGGGTGTTTCGGTTGCAGCCCTCGAGAGCCTAAAGGCGGGCCGATGGCTGCGGGTTCGATGGCTGCAAAGCCTCAGCCAACCAGATACGTCTTCAGGGACAGATTCTTCCGATAAGTTGACGGGAACGGTGCCTGGAGAAGGCTATATGCGGCTTCTTAGCTCGGTTACTTTTGCGGCGAGCTTTACCGGTGCATGGAGCAGAGTAGTAACGGCATGTTTGCCGTGATATAGCTCGGCCAGGATTTCCTCCTCGTGGGCACCTATATTTTTTGTCTTCGATCATGGGTCGTATGCATCGTTCGTTCTCTTGAGGCGGGTTCTATTGTTCTTCACTCTTTTGCCATGGAGATGTTGTTCATGACTTTGTAGGCGCGACATCGATGACTGACACTCTTTGCATTCTCATGGTAACCTGATAAATTCGGCACGCTGCTTCTTGTTTTGATGCTTCGGAGGCTTCTGCACCCTCTACCGGTTTTTTTCAGTCAGTCAAGCCATATTTGACAAGGGGGCTCAACTTATGCACCGAATGAGCGTCGATTCACAATCATGACTTCGACTGAGAAGACACTACCGCCATCCTCCCCAGAGAGCGATGACAGGTCCAGGCTGTCATCATCAATGCCGGACGAGAAAGTCAACCTGTCCGTGGCCGAGCCGGCGGGCGTCTTCTATCGATCAATGTCTCACGTGTCCGGACCTGATGTACTGGAATCATCCGCACCACAGGAGCCACCGCAGTCTTCTGGCCCCTATACTGAAGCTGGAGAAGAAGTATACGACCGCGTGTCCTCGCGCCGCAAACATGTCATCGTAAGCGTCCTGTCGTTTTGCGCTTTTCTGGCGCCCTTGTCAAGCACGAGCATTCTGGCCGCCGTGCCCGAGGTTGCCAAGACATACCACACAACAGGCTCCATCGTCAACGTGAGCAATGCGGCATACATGGCGCTGATGGGTGTCTCACCCGTGGTATGGGGACCGATGAGCCAAGTGTTCGGCAGACGACCGGTAAGTCTGGATGATCCTTGTTGCCTTCGTCCTGACAGTACTCATGCTAAATGGCACAGATGACACTGTTGACCACAGTCTTGTTCTTCCTGCTGAGTATAGCAACTGCGCTTGCTCCGAATCTGGCATCCTTCTTCATATTCAGAGCTCTCTCGGCATTTGAAGGCACGGCGTTCATTTTGCTGGGAGCGTCCTGCATAGGGTGAGCCACCTACTTCGCAATACTACTGGTAGCCAGGCTAACCTGCATATCAGAGACATATATCGGCCGACGGAGCGAGCAACTGCTCTCGGGTGGTTCATGTCCGGCACGCTGATCGGTCCTGCCCTTGGCCCTTGCATAGGCGGCATCCTGGTGACTTACACATCATGGAGGTCCATCTTCTGGCTGCAGACGGCGTTGGCTGGTACAGGGTCGCTTGGTGTCTTCTTCCTTGTACCAGAGACTATCCACCACAAGAAAATTGACGACTTGGAAGGCTGCTCCAGGAAAGAAAAGGCCAAGGCTATACTCCACATGACGAGTCCCATCCGTGTGATGCGGCTGTTCAGATACTGGAACCAGGTGCTGGTCGCACTCGCCAGCTCAGCGCTTGTGTGGAATATGTATAGCTTGCTCACACCGATTCCGTATGTGTTGAACCCGCGGTTCCATCTGGAGTCACCGATGCTGTCAGGCCTCTTCTATCTGGCCCCAGGGAGTGGCTATCTGCTGGGGACGTTCATGGGAGGAAGATGGGCGGACAGAACCGTCAAGGAATGGATCAAGAAGCGCAATGGCGTACGTGTTCCAGAGGATCGATTACGGTCCGCAATCCCGTTCATGGCCTTTCTCGTGCCAAGCTGCATTCTTGTATATGGATGGGCCATTGACAAAGCTGTGGGTGGGATTCCCGTTCCAGTCATCATGCTCTTTTTGCAAGGTGTCGGGCAGCTCTTCTGCTTTCCTGCCCTGAACACTTACTGCTTAGACGTAATGCCTGGACGCGGAGCAGAGGTGACGGCGGCGAACTACTTTGTTCGGTATATGGCAGGCTGTGTGGGCACAGCTATCGTTCTCCCGGCCATTGAGGGCATTGGTGTTGGTTGGTTTGAGACCATTTCTGCCAGTTTAGTGCTTCTCTCGACGCTCGGTGTCCTGGCTACTATTAGATGGGGCAAGGACTGGAGGGAAAGGATTGATGCGAAGAAGAAGAAGTCAGTCGAAGATGACGCCGGCGAAGCGACAGAGGTGGACGATCGACAAGGTGAGGAGAAAGCCGCGGATGGCGAGAAGCCGCGAGAAACAGTTTGATGAGGTGTGCTGGTGCTGAACGGCATATCTTTGCGCTTGTCGACAAAGGGAGAGCCAGTGTAGATATCATTCATCTGTACACTTATTTCATATGGTCATCTTCGCTTCGTCAAGCAGCGTTGGCTGTCAGTCAACAAGAGCGATAACCCAAGCATCCCTGTTTCTAGTGAGGCCGGCATTGCTAGCTCTCGGCAGAGTGTCCGTTGTATGCCGCCAAGCTCCAAGACGTTGCTTCGTGGGCAAGTAGCGCTCGAACTCGAACAAAGAGCAAAGACATCTGCACCTGAATGGTGCTCCCCGAAATTCCCAAATACACGTCTACTTTTGGCTCTGCGCATTTAGATGGTATCTTGTATGAGTGATACGGCGTAGCAAGACCAACACCACTGGCCTAAGTAGTTGAGCATGGCCATAATTGGCATGCATATCGTATTATCGGCAGTAGTGGTCAGTTGTTTGAACTGATGTACCCCGTCTTTGAGGTGCAGGTGTCTCCATATATCGGCAAGAGATACAGCGAGCTTTGCACGACAAATGCTGATTGGGCTGCGACCACACCCTATCCTGTGCGTCGAAGCGGATGATGGTGGGCGGACTGCATTTGCAAGTACGAGTACGAACACCCATCACGAACCATTCATGTCCAGGCAATCCGAATCATCAAGTGGCAGAGGGGCTTGGGAGGTGGCTTAGCGAAGCGGGCGAGTTTCTGGCAGATTGCTGCACGAGAAACCAGTGCGCGGGCAGTTCTTGGCGGCCGATTCATGTCACCCTCGCAACGGCCGGGCCACCTTTATGACTTAGGCCAAGAATCCCTCCACGGGGGCCCGAGAGAACGAGATGACAATAGAATTCGAGCTCCACAAGAGCAGTCGATAGTGGAATGGCAGGCTGCTGTCCGGTCATAATACTCCGTATTTGATGAGATGTTTTGGAGCCCCTGTTCTTCAAAAGGAGAACCTCACAAGGAGGCAAGCCGCGTGTACCTTGGGCGTGAGGCGACATTGTAAAGAGTTGCGATATACGTGTAGCTTTTGTTGGATCGAATGCTCTCCTATCCGATGGCAAAATCGCCGAAGCGTAGTCAGTTGTTTGATAGGTCGTGAAAAAACGAAACCGGACTTCGGAAGCCCTTCAGAATGTGTCAAGTGTGTGCTGCCCCTGTCGTGGACGCGTTTCATGTCGCCAGCGGGATGGTAGAAACGGCAGGGATGCCACGCCACAGCGTCCCGCCGGTCTTTGCTTCTAGCGACAAAGAATTCCACCGTCAGCTGCGAGAAAGTCCCGATCAACCCGGCTTGAGGCGCGCAGCCATCGCAAAGACTGCTTCGACAACCAGAGTTGACCCCCTCCTTTGATGGTGAAAACAGTAACCCTTTTGCGTTTGCTGGATGGCACTCTCTGTTCCTCGTCGTTGGCTGTTATCATCTGCCGCATCAGTATGACGCAATGGCCGATCAAACAGGCCGACAAGGCAAAACCTCTCGGAAGGCTTCACAAGGATTATGGAGCGGCATCCTCGGGATAGTCGAACGGGGTTCCGGCCAGTGCCCGTGCAGTTCTGATTGGCCTGGGACAAGTAGACGGCGCTGAGAGCGACAGGGGCTGTCGATGCTACTCGTACATACTAGTGACGCCCCAACTTGGGTACCTAGGTAGCTTTGAAGAAGCGCCGCTGCTTATCGCTCTGTTGTTCTGTTGCTGGCGGCGCTGTTGCGGTTTGCTGGTTGCGGCATCAAAATCAAGCCACGCGTCGATTCTCGTGTTCGAGCCGTGTGTCGACGGATTCATTACTTTGCCTGGACCACAAGGCTGCTCCCTCGTGGACAGTCATATTTGTACCAGATAGAGCCTTGGCAACATGTAAGCCCAGAAACAACGAATAGCAAGGGGTATTGCACGCGAACAAACGAACCTCAAGCCTCAATGGGGTATCTCAGTTCATCCATCTTTGACAGAATGAAGCCTTATAGAGTCCGGGCGATGTTTGACTGTGGGCACCGCTTGGCTTCTGCTCTTCTTCAGTAACGGAGCTAATCGTACCGGTTGTAATACTAGCTCATCTGCGTGTCTCATGGAACATGCTGAGGTGTGTCAGTGCGGCTGCGCGCGGATGGCAATGCGGCTCGTATCATGGCTGCAACTCCCTCGTCTCACTTGCGCACTCGCGCGCACACCTACTGTAGTGTATGTACTCGTATGCGGGCACAAACGCGGCAGCGATTCGCCAGCGAGGAGGATTGGCCGCATTGGTGTTAAGATGCGTGGAGCTTGTGTGCGCTGCCCCAAAATAGCCTTTGCGCTGTGTCTGGTCGTCGAAACATTTCTGTCCGTGCTCTTTGCAAAGAAGCGCTAAGTTGGACGTGAAGAACCGGGCCGAGATTCGATTAATCTCTGGGTGAAGTGAGGGCTTTGATGATGATAATGACGAAGAGGAGAGGAGGCCAATTGCCAAGGTACAGAAATACTAGGTACCTAGGTACTGTAGAAGGTAGCATCTCAGGCGGTTCTTGCCAAAAGTTCTGCGCATCTGCATTGGAAAGCTGCTCCTCACTGGACTTGCCTTGCTTGGCCTTATTCCTACACACCTCTTTCCTCAGACTGTCTTGTCCTGCCTTGCGCCTGCCTGTCGATCGCTGTTTGCGCCCGCGCGTATGCGCAAGAGCGAGCTGAGCTCAGAGGCTCCTGCCAGTTCCCACTTGGTCTGTCCCCTTTGAGGGACCCTTGGCCGACGTTTTTTTTCTGACTTCCAACTCCTGTACAAGGTTTATGGTTATTACAACATCTCAAACCCAATTCTTGTACATATCACCCATTTCTGCACAAAATCTGCTCCTCTCCCCCTTTGCCCTATTCCCCCCCCCTTTCTGTCGTCCGAAGCTCGGAGTCGCTGGATCTGTAGGCTGACCGGCTTGTCACCAGCTTGTCGTCCCATCTCGCCATTCGCTCCCATTCCTACCGAGAGACGGAACGCAGTCGCCACCATTCGCTCACAAGAGGGGCACTTCACTCAAACCGTCAGCTTCCGAACCCAAACATTGATTACCTGTGACTATTTGCGACAATTCAAGCGCTTGCGAGAGGGAACCAAGCAACTTGCATAGCACAACAACATCGCATCTACATCCGTCTCACAATTGCGTTGCCTCCGAAATTCCAGAGCCGCGGGTGATAGTCACCCTGCCACGCTCCAGCCGCCATGGAGCGCACGGCTTCACTTCTCAGCTTCAGCAGCCGCTCTAGCTCCCACGATTCGACGAACAGAAACAACGACCCCTTATTACCATACGCCGAAAATGTCTTCGAGCAGAAGGCTCTCCGGGGACATTCATTCTTTAGACGATGTCTGTATCGGAGGGTTTTGATATGGACTGTCGTAAGCATGATTCTCGTGTCGTTCGCTCTCTTCAAAGCAGGCGACGGCATGGTATCCAGTGCTGGCTCAGGAGTTGTTCAACCGGGCGCAAAGCCTCCGCTAGCACAGCCTACAATCATCGGCAATGAAGACGGCGGCCCTATCCTGGTGATTGTGGATAAGGATAAAGAAATGCAGAAGGAAAAGAATAACCAGAAACCCGACAAGGCAGCTGAGGAGAAGGCGAAGCCAAGTGGAGAGAAGAATGTCGAAGAGAACGGCAACAAGGACGGAGAAAAGAAGGAAGAAGGAAAGGAAGAAGGAAAACAAGAAAAGGCAGCCGAACAGGGGAAGGAGGATCAAAAGAATCCCGCGCCCATCGATGCCGAAGATGAACTGAGTGCGGAAGAGGACGCAGCAGCCCAGAAGAAATGGGATGAGGACTTGAAGAAGATGCCCTGGCTTCGATTTCTCCCGTAGGTCACCCACCCGCTTCCAGCAGGCCTTGCACCACTAACGCGACCTCTTGCTCAGTCTGAATGGTTACTTTAACGGCCTCAAGTCTCTGGTCGCGAAAGCTGATCACATTCCCGAGTATCCGAACCCCAATGTCGAAGCTCCTCTCGGCGAGCCTCCGCTAAGCCAGGATATTCCGAAACCGAAGCTGTACGATCCTTACAATTCATCCGACTCGAGCGTCAAAACTTGCTATCTTGACAAGGAAGAGAAGATCCCGGCACCCAGCCTATATGCATACGACGGAGTCCCGCAATATATGCCTGACCCATCCATTGGCTCTCACTCCATTTTCGGCATACGCGATGACGTTTGCTTTGATCGATTTGGCCGTTATGGACCCTATGGTTTTGGCTACAAGCTGGTCGATGGCGGCTCAGACGTTGGTGTTGATACCGAAAGCTCCGGTAGCGAGGCTGTCTGGGAAAAGACGGGTCAGATCAACTATGGTCAGATTGACTGGGGCGATGTGCAGGAGCGATGCGCTGCCGCCAACAAGCACCGGTTCGCAGAGCCTGACCCAGACACCGAGTCGCTCAACTTCGACGAGGGCAAGAAGGGTCGAATCGCGGTAGTCATCCGCCTGTACACAGGCTTCCAGTGGACGCAGCTGGCGGTGTTAAACTTCCGGGCCATGATCACCGAATTGTCTCTTAAGTCTGGCGGAGAGTACAATGTCCACTTCTTGTTGCACGTCAAGGACAACGACACGCCGATCTGGTCTGACGATGTGACGGTACAGATGCTGCTCGACTCCAACGTGCCCCCGGAGTTTCACGGACTGGTGACGTTGTGGAGCGAAGCACAGATGGAGCTATTCTATCCCGGCAAATTCGAAGATCCCATCAGCAAACCACCCATCAACAACCCTGCCTTGAGGGGCGTTCACGGTGTCTTCCGCAGCGCTCATTTGCCCCTTCAAGTCTTTGCCTTGCAGCACCCAGAGTATGAGCATTTCTGGAACTGGGAATTGGATATGCGGTACTTGGGCAACTGGTACGAACTTTTTGATCGCTTGGGCCACTGGGCTGACCAGCAGCCGCGCAAACTGCTCTGGGAGCGAAACGAGCGATACTACGTCCCGGCCCATCACGGTACCTGGGAGAACTTCACGGCTGCCGTCGAGCAGTATACAAAGGATTCGGGCAAGCCTGGGGTCTTTGGCCCCGTAGAGTTTCCCGAGAGAGGACAGCTCCGTTACGAGCAGCGCGGAGGTTCCGCTATGCCCGCCTCGTGCCTGGCCAATCCAGACGACCCGGAGTGCGGTGTTGGTGAGGCGGCTGATCTCATCACTCTGAATCCGATTTTTGACGTCCACGGCTCTGCATGGGCTTTCTCAAATGACGCAACGGGATATGGCAAGACGCCTCCAAGACGATGCGCCATCATCACGGCATCGCGACTGAGCCGCCGGCTTCTGATGGCGATGCACGAGCAGGTGTGGCGCCACCACCATACAATGTTCACCGAAATGTTTCCTGCCAGCGTTGCCTTTCACCACGGATTCAAGGCCGTGTACGCGCCCCACCCCGTATTCCTGGATCGGGCCTGGGAGCCCCAAGGCAGTGCCGTGGACAAGGTCTTCAACGGCGGGCGTGACCACTCGACATCAGCCGTGGGAAGTCCGTTTGACTTGCGCAATGAGCACAATTTCAAAGGTGCTACTTGGTATTTTAATAGCGAGTTTGCTGGTCTGCTGTGGCGGCGCTGGCTGGGCTTCGCTCAGCTGGACGCCAGAGGGAAGACGGGCCATCGAAAAGGCGGAGGCAAGATTCGAGGCGGAAAGGCTGAAGAAGAGAGCGAGGCGAGCAGCGGTCGGATGTGCCTGAGGAGCTTCCTCGTGCATCCAATCAAGTTTGAGAGCCCCGACGACAAGAAATGATGGGGAAGTCTGAGCCAAAGGCTCGAAAGTCTTTTGGCGCGCGCTACAAATCAGTTGCTTTGCAAGCGGATGCATATAGGAATGGCGTTTTGTTTTCATGTCTCACAGCCTGTTTTTTTTTTCTCGTCCGCCTCGACATTTATCGTCTCCATATATCGACAAGATTGGCTACTCATAGTCTAGTATGTCAAAAGGGGGGTTTTCACGGCGTTGAGCTTCACACGAAGAGCGTTTGTTGGTCTTGTGGGACTCGCTGTCGGGCAAGTGATGGATCACTGCTGTTCAAATGGTGTTGTGTTTTGATTAGACGCATGAGATTTGGCAATTGTTGACCATGCATGCACATATAGAGCATCTACAGTACATATCTGGGGTATAGGGCAATTCAGGACACAATGTTGCACTCGACGCTTCTCGTGACAAGATATAGCAGTTGAACTGGAAAGGCACGAATAGATTTCTCATTTCACCCATCGCCCAACTCTCCCCGCGCACCGTTGCAAATACCCAATTCCCATTCATACGCGTGAAAGCTATCAGAAAGTAACCCATTTTCCAACGAAGAGTAAAGCATAATAGATGTTCCTTATTGCATGAAACTCCCCCCACGCCACGACGTAGATTTCAACTCCTCTCTTCGCCACCATCACAAGCAGGCCCCTTGGCCAGTTAGGAGCACCCCGAACTAAATCCTTGAGATTGCGGGGGAATGAGAGCGTGAGCCGATGGAAAAACATGCCTGCGAGAAAAAGAAGAGGCCAATTCACCGGGTCAGGGTGGATTGACGCGAAGAGGCTTCTCTTCATCTCAAATAAGAGAAAGAAAGGAGCCTATTTACTTCATACCCAATTATGCTATTCAGCAATTCGAACCGGCTAGGAAAAGGTCGAACAACGGGCATGGTATCGAAACCAATGGAAAGCCAAAAAACAAAAAATCAAGACGAGGAAGAGAGAAAAAAGACGACAATAATGGAGAGCCGCGCTTTGACGCCGTCGACACCTAAAACGCCGCTTTCCCCTAACCTCCCCCTTCTGCCACGAGGGCTTTCATACAAAGCTTCGTGGCAGCTTGGCCCAAGATTTTCGAGCTGTAGCAAACATGCTATGATGCAAGTGAGAACAAGAGACTTGTGATATATGCCATTGATTAAGGGAGTTCTCAAGCTTCAACGGCAATAACGCCTCTGGCTGGTTTATTTCTTCAGCACTGCATCATAGATGCTCAGCAAGCCCGTAATGGCGGTTCCCGTGATCACGCCCTTGTAGCCGCCATAGACAGCCCCGTTGAGCCGCTCAATGGCGGTTTCGGAGAGAAGACCGCCAAAGGTGACGCCCTGCCCATAGACAAGGTAGGAAACGAGGGCCTTGGTGATGCTATAGGTCAAGGGGTCGACAACGCTCTCCTGAGGTTGAGCACGGGAGCGAGTCTTCAGTCCGGTGGGGGTATTGGCCGCGCTGAGGTTGAAGAAGTATCCAAACAGGCTGGGCAGGATGAAGCTGGTAAAGGCCCAGGTCAGGGCAGGCGACCAGAAGCTAGCAGTGAGCAGCAGGAACATGTCGGGCAGGTAGACGGGGTGGTCGGAAGTGCCGAGGAACTCGATGGCGGGGACGGTAAAGGCATAGCGGTTGGCGAGGACCTCTGGGCGAATGTGCCAAAGCTCGAACGCAGAGACACAGAGGAGGATGCTGGTCACGTTGCTGAGCGTCTCGCGGGTGGCGTTTGAGGCCTCGCTGATGCCACTGTCCTGGTAGAAGGACGAGACATGACGGCGCACGGCGAGGGTGGAGCGGTCGACGGCCTGGGCCACGTCGGCTGGCGTCGCGGGAAGAGAAATGCGAGAGGCGACTTGCGACAGGCTGCGAGCGGGAGTCTGGATGAGGGCAGTCGAGGCGGCGCGGACGTCGTCGGCGTCTCTGTAGATGTGTGTTAGAGCGAGGAGTTTGTTTGGAAGAAGGTTGTCGCTGCTGTCAGTTGTTCAGCGACGAAGGGGAACGGTAAATACTCACGTAGACATGATGTCCTCTGCAGCCTTGGTTACCCGTCGCTTGGCCGTTTTGAGAGTCTTTTCCAGCTCCTCCTTGAGAGGCTGCTCCTTGGGTTCCTTTGGTTCTTTGGCCTCCTTTGGCTCCTTGGATTCGCGCTTCACGGGAGAGCCCATGGCCTTGGTGCGGCTGTTGAAGTAGCCAGACAGATCTGATCGGGAGGAGAAGCGGCTGCTGTTCCCCGCAATGAAGTCGTCGAGAGCTGACTCGAGCTCCGTCTTTTTGAGACCATCGTAGCTAGTTCCCGGGACGGGCGAGCGTTAGCCTGCTTTTCCTTGTTTGTTTTGTTTTGCGTGTTTTTTTTTTCTCGCTGTCTTTTACTGGAGTAGCGAGTAATGACGATGGACGGCGTGGCGACGCGCTAAGAGTGAGGGCGGCGGAATCAGGTCCAACGTGACAGAAGAAGCAGATGAAGCGCGTGGAAGAGGAGGAGAAGGTAGCAAGAAAGCCCTGAATCGCTGGCTCTCTCGAGTCACAGCTTCTTGAGGTCGCGCTGCCGCGATGATGGAACAAGTTGCGCGCATCGTCCGTTGCAGAATGAAGTGCGAGATCGCAGCGGGAAACACAGCAAGAGGCTAAACAGCAAACAAAACAATGACGCAAGGAATGGATGATGTGATGATGGCGGGCAAACAAGATGCGCCGCGCTAAACAACGACAAGAACAGCAAGCATAAGGTAAGAGAGGAAGATGAAGAAAAAGAACAAAAGCAAAGTAGAAAGCAGAAGCAGAAGCAGAAGCACATACTTTTTGAACCCGAGGCTGTCCGCCAGCTCGACCAGATCGCTCTTGCGCTGGGCGCGCAGCCAGCTATTCGACGGCGCGACGACTGACATGGTTTGTTTTGTTTGTTTGTTTGGAAGAAGGCAATGCGAAGCTTTGGGAGCGCGCAATGGTCGAGAAAACAAGAGAAATGCGCCGCGCGATAAGTGAACCGGCGAGCGATAAAGTGTGAAATAATGGTTGGGAAAAGGTGAAGAAAAAAGGAAGGCTGAGATTGTCGAATCAAGAGAAGAGGATGAGAAATGATTCGATGCCCAATGATATTTTTCTTGCGGTGTGTTGCGTTGCGTTGCGTTGCTTTTCCCCAGTCAGATACCGGCAAGAATCGGCTTGATTGATTGGCTGGTGAGCGGGGGAACAGGGCTGCAGTTGAAAAGAAATTCCGTTGGACGAAGCCGCGTTGTGCTCTTGTCCTTCTTCTTCTTGTTGATAAGTGCTAAGCCAGTTGAATGAGGATGAAGAAGTTTATTTTGTTTGCTGGTTGCGGAAGAGAGAGAGTAGAGGCGCTAAACAGGGTGCAGCTTAAGTTGTTATCGTGCGATCGATTGATTGTAATCTGTACCCTTGACTTGGTCCGAGCCGCAGTCGTAGCCAAAGATGGACAAAAATAGCGGGATGAGGTCAAAAGGTGTTGTCAAGATTCTCTTCCAAGATTCTCCAACGGTTGGTTGCTGGGGTGTACCTTGAGATACCTGGTACAGCAAAAGAATACTTTTAAAAAGGGAAAAAAGAAAAAAAGAAAATAGAAAAAGGGAAGAAATCGAGGGGGGAGAAGAAGAAGCTCCCAAAGTATTTGCTCTTGTTTATGTTGTCCTCTTCAGGACTAGACCCGATTTTCCCGCTGTGATCAGCTATTTTCTTTTCTTTCCTTCGTGTGGGAGAGAAAGACCAAGAGGGAAGAGGGGAAGAGGGGGGGAAAGAGGGCAAAAGTCGCTCGCTTGTGTGCCGCGTTTGCGAGGAGACCACGTTGCCCGAGTGCCGAGCGGCGGGTGGGGGAGGTACCGCACTAACGCGATGAACCTCTAGAGGTACCTACGGGACGAAGAAGAATCGAATGACGGCTTGGTTGGATGGGGGCTGATGCGCCGCTGATGCCATTTTTTTTAGGTGTACTATCTTGTTGACTAGGTAGGTATTCGGGTGCCTATTGAGGGGATAATGGAGAAGTGAGCGAGGCTGAATAATGGGATAGAGATTCTGATGATGCCACGGCTGCTGCTGATGGTGTTGATGATTGTTGGAGCGCGCGCGAGAGAGAGAGAGGACCCTTGAATGCTGCAGCGTGGCATCACGGATGGAGTCGTTGAGGATGGCATGGCAACTGCAGCTTTTCTCCGCACTTGTTGATGCCCGGACACGCTGTTTGATGCGTTGTCCGGACCTCTTGGATGAGGAGCAAGAAGAGTGACAAATTGGTTGAATATGAGACTTGTCGTTGGAGGTGTCACTACCTAACTGTTCGTGCTGAGAGGAGATGCGTAGCGTTTCCGAGATGAGCAAGTTTGTTGTATTAAGCTGAGCTCTTCCGGTCTACTACAAGGTAATACATCAGACAGACAGACAGACAGACATTCAAGTCAAACACCAAAATTTCACTCCCTGTCCACCCAGTCCACAAACTTCTCCTCCCCCCTCCTCACGATCCTCACCGGCACGTGCATCCCGTCGTGCAGATTCAGCGTCAGCCTCGTCGACGCCTGGCCCACCGTCCACCGGCTCTTGTCCTGCGCCCGCCGGTACAGCCGCGCCCTCTCCTCGCGGCCCATGGCCTCGACCTCGTCGGGCTTCGCCCACTCGTCCACCGCCAGCTCGACGCTGTAGCTGCGGAAGATGACGGCCAGCGCGGCGATGATCTCCACCACCGCGATGCGCCGCCCCAGGCACGACCGCGCGCCGTCGCTAAAGGGAATGTACGAGCCGCGCTCCGGCTTGAAGAGCTGCGCGTTGATGTCGGAGCCCTGGAAGCCGCCAAAGTCCTCCGCGTCGGCGCCCGCCACGGACTCGTTGCCCTGCTGCTGCTGCTGCTGCTGCTGGCCGTCGCGCTCCTTGTCCCCCCTGGTCGTCGTCGTCGTCGTCGGCGTCTTCTGGAACCAGCGGTCCGGGCAGTAGTCGAGAATGTTGGACGCGCCGGGCGTGATCTTGCTGGGCCGCGTCGGCCAGTACCGCGGGTTGACGTGCGTCGACACCGTCACCAGCGAGATGCCCGTGCCCCTGGGCAGCACGTACCGCGTGCCGTCCATGACGAAGCTCTCGTCCGCGTCGGGCGAGATCTTCTTGGGGATCTCGGACACGGCCGGCACCAGCCGCAGCGTCTCGTACATGGCCGCCCCGATCATGCTGGCCGTCATCGGGTTCACCAGGCTGTCGTAGTCCCAGTCCTGCGGGTCCTTGCCGCCCAGGATGTCGTCAATGTCCCTCTGCATCGCGCGCTGCGCCTCGGGGTGCGTGGCCAGGTAGATGATGGTGAAGTGGATGGCGTTGGCCGTCGTCTCGTGGCCGGCCACGAACATGATGAAGGCGTTGCCGATGATTTCGTCGCGCGTCAGCGTCGCCTCCTTGGTGTCGGTGCCAAACGACGACTTGGCCAGCTGGCCCATGAGGTCCATGCCCTCGACGTGCTCGCCCTTGCGGGCTTCGTCAATCTTTTCGTCCAGGAGCTCGTTCATGTAGCTGACGTACTCGTCGTAGGACAGCACCGCCTTTTTGATGTTCTCAAAGGGAAGCATTCCTGTGACCGCCAAACGTTAGAGAAGCAGAAACATTGTATATACCTCAAAAGGGGGGCAAACGTACTCAAGATCCATCGCGGAACAATGAGCAGAAGCAACAGGTAATGCAGCAGAAGCTCCATCGTGTCCGTAAAGCTCAGCTTGTGTCCGGCCGTGGGCTCGTGGGAGCCATACTTGAGAAGCTTGGGATCCGTCCCCGCAGGATGCGTCTCGCCCGGCCACAGCAGACGCATGCCGAAGCCGACGTAGCTGATGATGTTCAAGGCCAGCTTCATCGTGTCACGCTGCAGCGTCCTCAGCGGCTCCTTTCTGGTCTCGCCCGAGGGGCCCGTCCACATCCGCAGCATCCCCTGCGTCTGGTTGATGGCTTCGCGGAACACCAGGGCGGCGTTTCTCTCGTTGAACGACGCCGACGTGACCTTGCGATGCATCCGCCAGACGCTCCCCTCCGTAGTCAGCACGTTCTCGCCAAACTGCCTGAGAATGCTGTAGACGGCCGTCCACTTGGGGAAATGCTCCCTCTTGAGCGTGACGGTCCGGATCGTCTCCGCATTGTCCGTCATCATCAGCAGGCCCCCCGGAGAGGCAATGAGAAAGGATTCGCCCAGCTTGGCAAACCACTCATGGCGAGTCCGGTACGCAAAGTTGGGTATCATGATCCTGGAAAAAAAATAACCGTCAGCACGTTTTCTGCTGTCTTAATGATTTCAGCCGGATTGTCTGGTTTAGCCATACTCGAGCCATCCGTCCCACCACGACTTTGGGAACAGCTTGATAATGGGCACCCATAGCTTATGTGAGACCTGCCACGGCAGCCAGAATGGGTTGCACGCTTCAAATCATTCCGATGGCCTCTAGTTAGCCTTTGCTGAACAAGGATTTCGAGCAGTATTGACTCGTTGAACGGGGGTTGAACTCGTGGACGCACGCGTGACAACGTAAGGCAGTCCGCTCCGCTTCGCCTCTTTGATGTAGTATCGCAGGTTCACGACCCAGGTGATGATGCCGTAGGCGACCAGCACCGCCGCGGCAATTGGAACCAGCGCCATTGCCCGTCTAGAAAACCAGTAATTCTATGCAAATGGAAGCGGTTTGCTTGTTGGTGATAAGGTTGAGATGAATCGAGTCTTCGTAATAACTGCGCCCCCCCAGGTGTTAATAAGGAGGCGAGGGTTTCAGCATCCAGCTCCGAATCCCACGCCGCTAGCAGGATTGATGCCGCCCCCCCTTTATGAAGTAAAGGAGGTTATAGCAGGGCGGGTGAGGGGAGCGAGGAGGGCGAAGAGAAGAAAGGAAAGGAAAAAGAGAAGAGAAGAGTGTTTGATGACAGCGACACAGCAGAAGACTACCTACCTACTAATGGCAAGTGAAGGGTAGTATGTGTCTATATTTATATATTACATACAGTATGCTATGTACGAATCAACGTCGGATGCAAGGTGGATTGTTCCGCACCAACTACACGCTACCCATTACTACTACTACTACTTATTTATTACCTCCCATCCTCTCCATCTCCGGACTTGGTCATCTGGCCCGCTCCGTGCCCAGTGCCGTTTTGTTTCCATTGATGCTTGTCCTGAGCCCTCTAGCATTCTGATACCCCCGCAGCAAAAAAAAGCTTGGCCATCCAATATCAAACAAAAAGCCCCTCCTTGCGTTACTACCATCGGATGGATGGATGGCAGGATGGTAAAGATAATATTCATAACAATGATGTGCCAATCAGATAGGGCTTTTATACAAGCACGCGCTCTATGATTCCATCGCCTCCAGGAGCAAAGAAAGCGATGCAGAAGAGTCAACTGAAGGAGCGGGCAGCCAAAACGCTGTAGATAGATGAACAAGTAGCAAATCACATGAAGCTTGGCTTTGCTGCGGGATTGGACAAATGACAAACCCATTCTTTGACGGGTTCCGGGTTCCGGGTTCCTGAAAGTTCGCCGTCCTCTGTAGTATTGGGTTTTACAGGCGAAGTTGAGTCTTTAGGTAGGGATATTGTCTCAGCCATGGATGAAAAAGGTGATAGTATATCCGTTTGCTGTATGTAAGGTATGTAAGTAATAGCCTGCAGGGAACTGTTGGCATTTACGATCACAAACCTTCTATACGCGTACCTACAGATATAGCCTTACCACCATATCTCTCTCGTCTAGATTCATACCTACACACACAATGCACAATCTATATGGCTTCAGTCTCCTATACCGTCAAATTCAGGTTGTTACCCAAAACTCCTTGCCTTCAATCAGTCCCGCCTGCTTCCTCCTTTTCAAACGCCCCCTCCAGCAGCTCAATCAATTCGGCCGAGAGTTGCTCCGAATTCCAAGCCGGATCAATTCATCCAACCGGCTCAATCTCAATCCAAATGATCCACCACTGGGCAATACGATGCCGTCGACGGAGATTGCGACTTGTGTTGTAAGTGCCCAGGACGGCCATCAATGTTCCCGAACAATCAATATTCGCAAGCATACTTGAGCTCAACATCGTCAAAGATCTTACACGTGCTTGACGATACCCAAGAATCACAGCCAAAAGGGGCAAAGGTCGTCTTCTAAGCAAATCTATGATTCTACGAAAAAGATCTCTTTGTTTAAACTCTAAACGGGTCAATCAGCCAAATCATGACCCTATCATATCATATCCTGCATGCCTGCGCCATATGTTGAAGATGCACCAGCCCCGGTAAATCCCATAGTCTGTATATCCTTAATCGTGCCCACGTTGAGTCTTCGGGTATATATAAATGTTTTCACCACCATATGAAAGGAAAAAAAGAAAGAGAAAGAAAAAGCTAAGCGAAGCAAAGCAAGTCCATGCTTCGTTTAGAAAAGGCCATCAATCTCACCAGTCTCCAGGTCCACATCGACATTGAGGTAACCGGGAGCGGTGGGGAGACCGGGAATGGTCTGGATGTCCGCAGCCAGAGCGTACCTTGAGTCAAGTTAGCACGCAATCGTTCAACCTGTACATGTCAAAATCTAAGGCGAGGGGAAAAGCTTACAGGTATCCCGCACCGGCGGCCATCCGAACATCTCGGATGGGCACCGTGAAGCCAGTCGGCGCGCCCTTCAGATCAGGGTCGTGCGACAGCGAGTACTGGGTCTTGGCGACGCAGATGGGCAGGTTGCCGTAACCCTGCTTCGTGTACGTATCGATCTTCTTCTGGGCAAGCTCGCTGAACTCGACGCCGGCAGCACCGTACATCTTCTGGGCAATGGCCTCCAGACGCTTCTCGATCGAGCCCTCGAGGTCGTATGTCAGCTTGAGCTCCTTGGGCTTCTCGCTGGCAGCAATGACGCCCTTGGCCAGGTCAACAGCGCCGAGACCGCCCTTGGCCCAGTGGTCAGCAAGGATAGCATCTTCAGCACCGGCGGCAAGAGCCTCTTCGCGGAGAACGGCAATCTCAGCCTCAGTGTCGGTGGCGAACTTGTTGATGGCAACGACCACGGGGATGCCGAAAGACTTGGCGTTGGAGATTTGCTTCCGAAGATTGACGCAGCCAGCTCGGAGGATCTCGACGTTCTCCTGCTTGTAGACAGGATCGAGAGGAGCGCCGGGGGCAATGGGAGGGCCACCGCCGTGAACCTTGAGAGCACGGATGGTAGCGACAACGACGACGACGTCGGGCACGAGGCCAGAAGTGCGGCACTTGATGTTGAAGAAGCGCTCGCCGCCCATGGTGAAGTCGAAACCGGCCTCGGTGACGACAAAGCCCGTCTTCTCGTTGTGGTCCTCGTCAGGCTCGGTGCCCGCAAGCTTGAGAGCAAGTCTATCGGCAAGGATGGAGCTCTGGCCGATGCTGATGTTGGCAAAAGGGCCGGCGTGGACAAAGACGGGGGTACCCTCAAGCGTCTGCATCAGGTTGGGCTTGATAGCATCCTTCATCAGGGCGGTAAGGGCACCGCCGGCACCAATGTCCTCGCATGTGACGGGGTCGCCGCTGCGAGAGGTGCCGATGACCATGCGGCCCAAGCGCTCGCGCATGTCGGCAAGGTCGGTGCTAAGAGCCAGGATGGCCATGCACTCACTGGCAACAGAGATGTCGAAGCCCGTCTCGCGAGAGTGACCCTTTTCAGTAGGGGCGGTGCCGACGGTGACGCCTCGAAGGTGGCGGTCGTTGACATCCAGCACACGTCTCCAGGTGATGGTCTCCGGGTCAATGTCGAGGCGGACGAAGCGGCGGATCTCCTCGGGAGTCAGATCGTCGGGGTTGGTCTTGTCAATGCCGAGCTTCTGGAGGCGGCGCAGCATGGAGGGCAAGAACTTCCTCACGCCGTTCTTGGCGGGCACCAAGCGGCGGTAGAGAGGGCCGTCCTTCTGGGTGTTCTCATGGAACATGCGCGTCTCAATGGCGGCAGCCAACAGGTTGTTCGCCGCAGTAATGGCGTGGATGTCGCCCGTGAGGTGCATGTTGAACTCGTCCATGGGGATGACCTGGCTGTAGCCACCGCCAGCAGCGCCGCCCTTGATGCCGAAAGTCGGTCCCTGACTTGGCTGTCGGACGTTGGCAAAGGACACTCGGCCAACGTGAGCACCCAACGCCTGAGCCAGACCCATGGTCGTGGTGGACTTGCCCTCGCCAAGAGGAGTAGGGGTGATACCAGTGACGACGACATAGCGGCCGTTGCGTCGGTGCTCGAGTCGCTTCAGCAGACTGAGGTCGACCTTGCCCTTGTAGGCTCCGTAGGGCTCCAGCTCGTGGGCCTCGATGCCAATCTCCGTGGCAACGCGGGTGATCTGCTTGGGGGCCTGGGCCCGGGAGATGGCAATGTCTGACGGGACGGGGTCCTTGAGGTGCAGGGGAAGAGGAACAGTCTGCCTGACCTTCTCCTTCTCGAAGAAGTTGTTTGTAGCCTCGACAACGTTCTCCAAGAGCATGGCAACGGTCATGGGACCAACGCCGCCCGGAACTGGAGTGATGACGGAGGCGACCTCGGCGGCGGAGTCGAACTCGACGTCACCCACGAGTCGCTGACCGGACTTGCGGGTCGCGTCGGGGATGTAGTTGGTTCCAACATCAATGACGACAGCGCCGGGCTTCAGCCACTCGCCCTTGACAAAGTTGGGGGAGCCAATGGCAACGACGACGACGTCTGCGTTCTGGAGGTGGAACTGGAGGTTGGAGGTCTTGGCGTGGCAGATGGTGACCGTGGCATTGGCTCGGTTCAGCAGCTGAGCGACGGGGCCACCGACAATGTTGCTTCGGCCGATGACGACGGCGTTCTTGCCGGCAAGCTCAACACCAGCCTCCTTGAGCAGAGTGATGACTCCCTTGGGGGTGCAGGGCGTGAAGATGGGCTCGCCGCCGCGCTTGGCGAGCTCGCCGATGTTGTTGGTGCCGAACCCGTCGACATCCTTCTCGTGAGCGACGGCGGACGTGATGTTGGGCTCAGAGATGTGCTTAGGAAGGGGCAGCTGGACGAGGATGCCGTTGACAGAGTCGTCGTTGTTGAGGCGAAGGATCTCCTCGAGCAGCTCGATCTCGGCAATGTCCTCGGGGAAGTGAAGCAGCTTGCAGTCGATGCGGGCCTGGAAAAGACGACATGTTAGTCCGCAATTGCCTCTGAGCTGGCAGGACGTTTTTCGTCGAGATGTACCTCCTCAGCGGCCTTGAGCTTCATGCGCACATAGGTAGCTGCGAGAGAAGTCAGCGAGCGGTTCAAAGACGAGCCGATAGGAGCGTGGGGTCAGATAAGGATTGAGGGGAGATTTGACTTACTGGAATCAGAGCGATCGCCAACTGATATCGGAGAAGAGAGAAAAAAAAAGTCAGTGACAAATTTTTCGCGCGATATCAGAGGAGATTGAGTGATGGAGGTAGAGAGACGAGTCTGCGTCTTCCCTATACTTCGTGCTCTCTTCCAGTTTCCCTCATCGTCTTCATGCGGATAATGTTGTCTCGCGGGAGTCAAGTCGTACCTTGGATGATCCTCAAGCTGGGGCGGTAGCGGGGGTTCTTCTTCTGCTTCTCTGCAATTTCTGCGCCCAGCCGTTCGCGAATGGCCTTGGCAATGGCATTGCCGTCGAGCTTGGTGGCGACCATGGCGGCGGCTGTCGTCGTGAACGAGCGCTGCTGCTGCTGGAGATTCGAGGGCAGTCTGCCGGTGGAGAGCAGAGGTGAGGACAGAAGAGAGGATGGTGGGATTGGGGAGAAGGAGGACGGGATAGTCACCGACCGGGACGCTGATGCCGCAGAAATATGGCCGGCTCGGACTGAGCCAGGGCTCGGGTTAGTGGACACAGGCCCTGGCGCAGCCGCTGAGGGGCCCCAAGCCGCCGTGGCCAGACCCCTGTGGCTGCCGGAAACAGGCGGCAAGTGGCGGGCGACTGCCACTGAACTCCGAGGGCGTCCAGCGATGCAGACGCGGCGCAGCGATGCGCTGCAGGGCGACAGCGGTCGGAGGGACGCTGCCATGCGCAGGCGTTGGTGAGGCGCCATTCTGAATCTGACCAGTTCTCGTCAAGCGCTGTCTGGTGCTGTCGGGTGCTTGTGTGACCTGGTGGGTTCAACTGCAGCTGCAGGTTGTGCCTGGGAGGACGAAGGAGCCGGGCTGTTTGGTTGGTGCGATATCGCTCGTCAACCAGGTCCCAAAAAAAAGTCGGCGCTTTTCGCTCTTGATAGGGACACCGGAGGTGCCAGCAAGCAAGAATCCGTCCGAAGGTAGGTATGTAAGACGACCACAGCACAGGAAAAAAAGGGCAATTGACCGAGTCTGGCTGGCTCTCTTCTTGCTCGACCTTGCCTGTCCTCTTTATTTTCTTTTCTTCCCGCTCACTGCCTCTTGTTTTTCCGGCCAGCAGCAAGCCTAATGAGGGACGTCGGCACGCTATTAGTGGGCGGCTCGCTTGTCGTTGGTCCCTGCGTCTGACGGTGCCGAATGGCTCAAACTGCGTCTGCACTCCGAACCAACGGCCCTATTGTGTGCCAGCGTGTAATACGATGCACGGGCGGTCGGTCTGTAGTGTCTGGACGAGACAATAAGAGAGAGCGTGAGGGGAAAAGGATGAAGCAGACGAGAGAATTGGCCCTCCCCAGACCTATTGCGCCGAGCTGGTGGCGAGCAGCTGGACGGCTTTATAGAATTTTTATTGTCCAGAGGGTCGATTAACCGCCATGTGGGGTGTGGATTTGCGACCAGCGGAAAGGGCTTGCTTGGACTGAATCTGTCTCGGCCAGGACCACGATTGCACGCGGAGCTTGTAACATGCTTGATGCTTGTCCGGAGTTGATAGAGCAATCAGCGCCGCTATGATGACAGCTTCGGGTTCGTAATAAGATGATGCTCTGGTCTTGTCCGTCCGTCAGCCAAGAGCGGCTTGGCCATTAGAACAGTCGACATCTTGTACTGCACGGTCTGGTCCACGGCTTGGGGGAAACATTCGACAGTCACGGTTTCATTGGCGTCAAGCACGCACTCAATTCCATGCCGTGGGTGAATTCGGCTCAATCGTTTGCAAGACAAACGTGAGAAAGACGACCGTAGCATCAGCTACATGATATTTCAGTCGAAATGTAGGTACCTAGCTTACTACCTTAGGTAATTTAGTAGGAATATGACATGTACAATGATGCCCGGTCACGGAGGAGTGAGACTGACCCTTGATATATGCACATACCTAACCTACCGTTCCTCTTTGCTTGCCAACGAATGCTTGTGTGGTATGATGGCAGTTTGTCTGAGGATAATACAAGTGTAGGGATTACTACGCCGTCTTACTCCACGTCATCGACAAGCAATTGGTTAATGGCCGTCGTCAATGGGTTGTTCAAGGGATCTGGAGAGGCTCATTGCGGATGAAATTGATCTTCAGATGCCCATCTCGACTCCTTTCCTTTCAATCATACAGTGATGATCGGTTGCTAATACGTGGTATCAGCTACCTTGCACTACAACCTACTCCAAGAGGTAGGTAGGTATGATATGTATGATATATAATAGTATCAACATCAACCCATAGGCTTAATGGCTGACTCGACTGACCTCTGCCTAATCATGCGAGTGACTCAGCAGTCCTTGTGACTCACGCATGATTCTTCCCCCAGATGATGGATTGAACCAGTATTTGCAGAGCATGCACACTATGATAATCTCTTGAAAGCTACTAGATAGTGATGGCCGTTAGATGAAGGGGAATGGTGTTGCAGAAGATGTTCCAAGGAGACTGTTGACTGCAGGAGTTGTACATAGGAAGGCATGACTGTGACAGCATGTGAGTGGTGCGAATCATCTAGAATCCACACATGCTTTCCAATTAGTCACCCACCAAATCCCCCTTTGGGCCACGCCACCAATGGACTCCCCGCGCCACAACTCGAAGCCCCACCAAGACGCACAATTATCGCCAAAATTTCAAAGCACCACCACCTCCAACTGCGTCCCTCGTGCTGGCCCATATTATATCTCCCCCCCTCTGTCCCTGGATAAACCGTCTCCCTCAGCCTCTTCCAGCACCAGCACCACCGACCAAAATGAGACCCATCCTCCTTGCCGGGCACGAGCGTGCTCTCACCCAGATCAAGTATGTCGACGATGCGTCAACTGAACGTCGAGGAGGACGAGGAGGAACAGCAGCTTCGGCGACAGCTTCTTCTTCTTCCGTTTGCTCTCTGACCAGCCCCTCTCTTCCTCGCGACGCTGCCTTTCCCTCCCCCAGCCAATGAGAGGCTTCAGCTAACCAAAATTTTGCTGCGCTCAAGATACAACCTCGACGGCGACCTCATCTTCTCCGTCGCAAAGGACCAGCAGATCTGCGTCTGGTTCTCCCACAATGGCGAGCGCCTAGGCACCTACCACGGCCACGTCGGCGCCATCTGGACCGTCGACGTCGACCCGACTTCCACCTACATCGCCTCCGGCTCGGCCGACAACACCATCCGCATGTGGGAGGTCAAGACGGGCAAGTGCCTCAAGACCTGGGAGTTCCCCACCGCCGTCAAGCGTGTCGAGTTCAACGAGGACGGCACCAAGCTGCTGGGCGTCACCGAGAAGCGCATGGGCTACCTCAGCAACATCGTCGTCATCGACATCAACCCTGACATCACCGCCGAGCAGACCGACGAGAGGTCCCTGACCATTGTCTGCGACGAGAGCAAGGCCACCGTTGCCGGCTGGAGCCAGGCCAGCAAGTACATCATTGCCGGCCACGAGGACGGCAGCGTCAGCCAGTACGACGCCAAGACCGGCGAGCTGCTCGACAACGTCCCCATCCACGAGCTCGACAAGCCCATCGTCGACCTGCAGTGGTCACCCGACAGGACCTACTTCATCACTGCTTGCCGAGACAAGACCGCCAAGGTACGGCCCCTTATTTCCTTTTCTCCCCCCCCATAACATCTCCTCTCTTCCCTTGCCATGAAGAAATCTCGTCGCTCACACCCGACTCCTCTCATTCAGCTCATCTCTGCCCGCGACCTCGCCACCCTCAAGACATACGTGGCCGACACTCCCCTCAACAGCGCCACAATCTGCCCCAAGAAGGACTTCGTCATCCTCGGAGGTGGTCAGGCCGCCATGGAAGTCACCACCACCTCCGGCCGCCAGGGTCGATTCGAGGCCCGCTTCTACCACAAGATCTTCGAGGACGAAATCGGCCGTGTCCGCGGCCACTTCGGTCCCCTCAACACCGTCGCCGCCGACCCCACCGGCCGCAGCTACGCCAGCGGAGGAGAGGACGGTTACGTCCGCGTTCACCACTTCGACAAGAGCTACTTCGACTTCAACTACGAGGTGGAGAGGGAGCGACTGAACCGATCGCAGTAAAAGTGCTGGGAAGAAGACGAACGAATCTCTTGGGCTTTCCATCTCTTTATTTCTCCTTTTGGCCTAGATTTTGTTTTGAAATCGAAAGAAAGCGACAAACGGGAGGAGAAGGATGTTAGGGGAGGGGGAGGAACATAGAGCAAGTCCGGGGGAAAGGGAAACAAAAAAAATGACCAGTCTGTGTTTTCATGATTGCGGACTGCTTGCTTGCTTGCTTGCATGCGTTACATATATAGTACGGCGTTATGGGAGGGCGGAAAGGGAAACAAACAAAGTTCTTCTTCTTGAGAGAATGGAGGAAAGGGGAGAAAGGGAGGGAGGCTATGTAATCCAATACTAGGTAATTCCCTTATGGTTGTAGTAGAAAGCACGGGAAGAAGAGGAAACATTGTGCCATTTCAGGTTGAGCCTAGCTTTTTTCCCTTTTGAAACATTGAGAAAGAAGTGAGAAGAAGAACGCCATGGGAGATGTCCTGGCTCCTTTTCGCTGTCACAAGGTGACCAACTCGGCCATCTGCTCATGAGATGCGGTCATATCGTGAGAAGACAATATAAACAAAACTGCTGGAAGGTGAAAGTGAACCATGAAACCAGTCATGCGGTAGAAATACGCACTATTAACTCTCAATTTGAGTGGCTTCTCTGCATTACTACTGTACACCTACAAAAGCAAATCATCTTTTTGTTTTCTCCCCTTCGAACACACAATCAAAGTCCCAGCACTGTCCATGCCGTACCGTTCCTACACGACTCAATGCCCGGGACCAAACAAAGGCAACACTGTCCTGTACCAACAGGAGATTTTTGTCATCCACCCCTTTCCTTCATCGAAACCTGAATGCAAATCCGCATTAACCCCCCTCCCTTGGGGGTTTTCATCAAACGCCAATATGTTTTTCTTTTGTCGTCGACAACAAGGTACAAAACGAGATCCCTCATCTAGAAAAAAAAATCATACCCACAGTGCCTAGACACCCTTTTGTTTGTTTCATATTTCTTCGTTGCTTCATTTCTTCTTCTTGACCGGCGTCTTGGTCTTCTTGCTCTTGGACGAGCCACCGCCGACGGAGTTGGTGTTGGAAGCGACGCTGGAGGCTCTGGATGGAGAAGCTGAGCTAGGTTTGCTAGACTTTGACTTGACGTTATCAAGAGTCTTATTCTAAGAGACAAGACATGTCAGTATTCCAGTTGATTTGACGCGGTTACATTCATCACGTACCTTGACGCCGTTCTTGGACTTCTTCTTCGCCGGTGCCATGCTCAGAATGCTGTCCTCGTCATTGTCCTCGTCCGGCTCCCGCTTGGACTTTCCATTGACCCCATTGGAGGCCTTTCCGGTAGTAGCTGCGGGGCCGTCCTCAAACTCCTTCACAATAGTCGTGAGCAGCGTATTGCATCGTCGCGACAGCTCGATCGGCGTGCGGCTGAGGAAGAACCAATCGAAGCGGAACAGCGGGGATTCGCGGATATCGTCCCGCATCTTCTCATACAAGCCCTCGGAGTCGATGCCATAACGATCCAGGAGGACCAGCAGAAACCTGTCCTCTTCTTCGGTATAGACCTTCTTGTTGGTGGTAGACACCGAGTAGTTGATCTTGAGCTGCTGGAGAGGCACTCGATACTGCTGCATCTTCTTGCGAAGAAGCTTGCCCTGGTGGTCGATGCGCCTGGTGCGCTCTTCTCCGTCCTCAATAATCTTGATGTACTTGGGCCAGTCGGCAATTTCCTTGTACCGCTGCCAGAACACCTTGGCATAAGCCCGGATCTCCGCCGTCGTCTTGCTGTCAATCTCGTTGGAGATGCCTTGGTAGTCGGTACGACCGTATTTTCCAGACCCGTTGATGAACTGCTGGAAATCACGGCGGTTCCAGTTGCCAAACCCTTGGGCGGATAGCTCTTCCTTTTCAGCTCGTTCTTCCTCTGTGAGCGCGGTAGCATTATCAATCTCTTGCTGTTCGCGTGCCCTCTCAGCTTCGCGCTCCTCTAGAGTATCCTCGTCGCCATCTGCCAGTGGCACCTTGTAGCCAATCTCCTTTCGGTAGAAGGCAGTCTCCCTGTCCTGCAGCTCCTGCAGACGGGGAGGATAGAATTGGTAGTCGTGAATCGGTACTTGCTTAGGCGCTCGGGGAGCCTTGGGCTTGACCTCGGTCTTGGGGTTGGGATACATGGCCTGCCGGAAGTACTTGTCCATAGAGTAGCTCTGCTCTCTGCGCTCTCGCTTTGAGGGGTTGATCCAGTTCATGCCAATGTTCTTCTTTGCCTGTGCGAAATTCTCTCCATTCCACTCATAGGCTGATTCCGATGTGAACTTCTGGAGATCCTCAATGCCAAGTTTCTCGTATCTGGCATTCAACTCCTTGGTACGGGACTCGCCTCGACTCAGGATTTCATCAATGTCCTCATCATCGAGCTCCTTATCCTTGTTCGCCGCGTCGTCTGTAGAGCCCTTGGACTGGAAGACCTTTTCAGCGCCATGCTGAATCATGGACAAGAGCTCGTCCTTGTTTGCAGCGGCCTTGGCGGCAACCTGAGCGCGACCCTGCTGAATGACGACCTGGTCGAGTCGCAGCTTCTGGGCTGCTCGCTCGAGAACCTTTTCTTCAATGGCGTTGTCAGTCACAAACCTGTACACCACAACCTGCTTCGTCTGTCCAATACGATGCGCGCGATCCATGGCCTGCAAATCAGCCTGAGGGTTCCAATCGCTATCGTAGAGAATGACGATGTCGGCCGTCGTCAGGTTGATGCCCAAACCACCAGCTCTTGTGGTCAACAGAAAGACGAACTTGTCTGACCCAGGTTTGTTGTATTCGTCTATGGCCGCAATTCGATCCTCGTGCGCGGTGCCACCATCAATACGGCAGTACTTGTACTGTCTGAACACGCAGTAATCCTCCAGGATGTCCAGTAGTCGGCTCATCTGAGAGAAGATGAGGACTCTGCTGCCCTGCTTCTGCAGTCGGGCAAGCAGCTTGTCCAGGACCTTCATCTTGCCAGCGTTGTAAATCAAGTGCTCATCGGTTGTGTAAGGAGGACCCGGCTCGGCACCTTCGAAGAGGTAGGGGTGATTACAGCACTTTCGCAGCTGCATCACGATGTTGAGGAGTCTCGTCTTGGACTCTCTCTTGCCTCCAGCGCCGTTGACCGCATCGATATCCTTTTCCAGAATTTTCTGGTACCATTTGACCTGCATCTCAGACATGCCCAGGTACACATTGATCTCCTTCTTTGGCAGAAGACTCTTTTCCACGTCGCTCTTGACACGCCGGAGCAGGAATGGGCGCAGAACTCGATGGAGTTGCTGCACAACCTTGTCCTGATCTTGATCTTGTCCTGAAAACCATTGATCAAAGGCGTCGGCGTCGCCAAAGACGTCGGGCAAAAGAAAGTTGAGAAGAGCCCAGAGTTCGTGGAGGTTGTTCTGCAGAGGGGTGCCTGTGATAAGGAGTCGGTTGCGGGAGTTGAAGAGTCTAATGACCTGCGACAGGGAAGACTCTTCGTTCTTGATACGATGAGCCTCGTCGATGATGATGTATTCCCAGGCGAACTTCTTGAGATGGGCCTTCTCCCTCAGGACCATTTCATAGCTCGTAATGCAAACATCGAACTTCTCGTCGACCAAGCGCTCGTTGATGAGCTCGTGGCGCTCATCCTTTGCACCCTGGAGCACCAGGACATTGACCTCCGGTGTCCATTTCGCAAACTCTCGCTTCCAGTTATCGAGCGTCGACTTGGGCACAGTGACAAGATGGGGACCAGTAATGCCCATGATGTGGCGAAGATAGCCCAAGAAGGATATGGTCTGCAGTGTCTTTCCCAGGCCCATTTCGTCGGCCAAAATGCCTGAAATGCCGTTTTCATGCAGCGAAATCAGCCAGTTGAGACCTGCCACCTGGTAGTCCCTCATGGTACCCTGGATGAAGGAGGGCGACTCTCTGAAGACTGTGTCCGCGGATCCGCCGTGCTTCTCATCGCTCAAGAGCTCCGCGTCTTCTTCGGCTTCGGTTCGTCTCCTTCTTTCGCTCGTAGCGCCTCCTTTTCTGCCGGCGCCCTTCTTGGCTCGCGCGGCTTCGGCGTTCTGATTGTCGATCTCGGCCATGATTTCGCGGATCTTGGGGTCGGGATTCGTCTCGATAAAGTGCCGGAACAGATCGGTCAGACCGAGCAGGTAACGGAATCTTCGAATGGTATCATCTTCCTGTTAAGGAGGAAGGAAAAAAAGATGGTGATGCATTAGTACCGCTCCCAATTCAAGTATATGCTGTCTTATAGCTGGGTCACCCTGGGGGCTGGCAAACCTTTGACTCTCCAAGGCGGTCATGTTTCTTTCCGAAGATGCTCCGACGCAATTGGTTCGCCTCGCTGCGTCGCTTCCTACCGTCTGTGAGAGGCTCACCAACTACGCTGCTGGCTGTGGTGTTGGGGTTGGTGTCGGAGTCGGTATAGTCGGGTGTCTCATCGACGTCCTGGGGTAGAGCTCGGTCAATATCATCCATCAAGAGGCAAGCGCCCCCAATGACACAAACAACAACTTACCATTTCCTCGACGTGAGGCTGCTCCGGGGCGTCAGACATGGACGCGTCAGTGTCGACGCCGTTGGCTCGAGGTCGCGGAGCCATTGCGCCTAAATCTCAAAGGGTCGGAGGGGAGCCTCTTTACGCGACTTTGCGTGCACGAAACGCGCTTCAGATGCGCCAGTTTACGGCGGTGGGAGTCGCCAGAGAGGATTTCCGATGATCCGGGCGGGCACGCGGGCGTCTGGAGATGGTCTGGGGCGGTGGTTGAAGCCCTCGAGTTTGCTCCGTGCTGCTGGCGGCGAAGGAGGAAGATGTTTTTTCGAGATTGCGCCTGGCAAGAGGCTCGACGTGCTCATCCAGAGGTGGTCGCCTTTTGGGCCTAGCGCGCGTGCAGGTCCCACCCCCTTGTCTCTCCGCGCCAAAGACAGCCGAATGCGCTCTAATTGGCCCGTTTTCTTCGACACTGGGCTGGAACAAGATAAGTCCGGGAATAATCCGTGGCCAACGACGTCAACAGTGTCAGGGGCTGCTCTTTTTTCTCTTCTCGCAGAACATGCGGGCGGATGGCAGCTGGAAGTGGGCAGGGCAGCGTGCACTTACAGTACTAGAGTAAGTACATTATACCTATACTTAAGGTATTACCTTACTAAGGTAGTACCGTATTACAGGGGACCTTGGCTCTATCGCAGCAGCAAACCGTTGAGCTTCCCAATGCACGTGTCTTGCTCGGTCCATGTATCACCATCATTTCACCATCAACGCAGAGTCTTGAGAAGTCATAAAAAAAAAAGCGAGTAACACTTCTTAAGTAAAATGCTCCTCTCCCAGTCGAGCATTGTCGGTAGCCTTTCTCACAGCAAATAGTACTGGTTACTGGACCTCTCCCAGCACTTATCAGAGTCACGTGCAAATGGCCAGGGTAAGGTATCGACCCATCAACCCCACGTGCCGTTCTACCGCCTTCGCCCGCCTTTCGAACCTGCTGACCTCGAACTTTGCCGCCCTAAAAGCAGTTTGCAGGATTTCCCCTCCATCATTTGATCTGGTTTAGGAACCTTCAACAGCCTCTTTGCTCTCTCTTTTTAGCAACTCCGAAAGCTCTACCTCGAGAGCTGCAGCTCTGGGGTCAGATTCTGGCGCGTCTCTGCCGTGCGACCCCCTAAAACACAGTCAGCGCAGCGAAATTTCCCTCCCTGAGCTGAGCCTGCCCACCCCCGGACTTCTTTATATAACCCCCCTGGTAGGAACACAAAGCTCCTGCTTGCTGTTACGCCACCCTAAACTCGACATCTACTGTAGATCGCTACACACACGCACCCTCGCCGTCGCGCACCTTCGCTATAGCAAACAACGCACTCGGAAAAGATGGACTCGTCGAGAGCTCGAACCGCCGTTGGGAAGCAGGCGGCCCAGTATGACTCACCCGAGCAGCTCCTCGACGTCTTCAAGGCCGCAGCGCTCTCCGTTACCAAACTCTACAAGACTTCCGCCAAGGCCGAAGCTCGCGCGCGCGCAGATGGATACCAGGAGTGCTTGGACGAGCTGCTGATGTTCCTCGACAAGGAAAACATCGGGCTGGACGACGGAGAGGGGTGGAGGATTCGGAGATGGGCCACGGAAAGGCTCGATGGTCGGGACGCGGGACAGCAGAGCGCCGAGAGCGAGGACGAGGTTGACAAGGGCGAGAGGAATGCGTCTCCCGAGATTGCTAGAGCCAGTACTGAACCAATCACCTCGTCACCAATTCAGATCCAGACACGAACCGTCTCTCCCCCCGCCGCCGTCCCCGTCCATGTCTCTCCCATGAACGAAGAGCCAACACACTTTGTTGTGCCCACGCAGGACGCCTTCACATTCCATACATCATATCCAAACATTGCCACCTTGGACTTGTCAGACCAACGACCACAGGAGCCATCCTCCTTTGCACCCTCATTCAGTTCAAAATTTGGAGGAAGCTCTTCCAGAAGCGGACCTCGGTCTTCACCACATCTCAGTCGAGGGGCCGGGACAAAACGAAGGATGGACTTTGACGACTTCTTCGGCGGCTGCCTAGGGGGCAAAGACCCCATCGGCAACGGAAGCAAGCGCAGTCGACATACATGAGCGCTTGCGACTTCAACATCACGATATTTTTCTTGTTCATTTTTTACTTCTACCAGCGATCACCATGTCAGTCAAAGACTAGCACGCCGCATATTTCGTACACATCGGTTGGGAACATAGGGCAAATGTGGGACATGGGCGGGAGGTAGCATAGATATCAGGGGCGTTATTTTATTTTCTGGAGGAAACGAAACTGCATCGACGGTGTCGGAAGGTTGAAGGATTCCCGCCATACATTACCAAGCTTGTTTCGAATAGAGGGTACGAATGGGAGCAATCTACCTGTATGTAGTACTTACACTGTGAATCAGAGCTCACATGCCAGCCCTGCATTGTCTAGACAAACTGTCAATTTCCTGTCTCGTGATTTGTTCGTGCTGTAGATCATATAAACGATGTATGTAAAGCGTAATGCACATTAAAAGGCAACATTAGCAAGACCGCTTTGGTAGGAAACCATATCGCCTCTTTCAGCAGTTCCCTTCGTTGCCCGAGTAGTTTGATGACTCGATGCCCAGCTGGGCTCTGAGTCTGCTGTTCTCTGCTTCGAGGTCCTCCAAATGCTGCTCGAGAACCTCCATTCTCTCTGTAGCGCCCAGCACCACCTCTTCGGATATCTTGGCCAGCCTCCAGAGACGGAGAACGACAATCAGGGATCCGATGGACTCGGTTAGACCTCTTGAGGTTACGTCTATGATGAAACTCGCAATAATGACGGCAGAATCGAAGAGATGAAACCAGGAGGCAAGGTAGCTTCGAGCTCAAGGATTAGACATGGTTCGAGGGGTGTTCCAACTTGAAGTTTATAGACAAAGGGGAAAATTGCCAAGAGGAAGATCACTTGTTATACACTAAGAAGGAAGGAAGAAAGAAAGAAAAAAGAAGAAAGTAGAAGAGAATAAAGAGAGCGAAACAGGGGTCAAAATGAAACACAGGTTAAAATGAGAAGCAAACCAAAGATCTCTGACCTACCTCAACCCAAAAGCAAACAAGCACGCAAATAGTTCAAGCAGAAAGAGGCTGCTAAACACCAGACCGGCAATCTCCAGGCCCTCTGTGAGCTGCTCCACCCAAGGCTCGTCGTTCTGGTGCATCTCGCAGGCAATCAGCTGAATGAAGACATTTGCGGGCAGCGCGGCCACGTCCAGCGCGACCACGCTCATGACAACAAAGTGCTTGGTGCGAGACTCGAGGAGGCGCCGGCTGGACTTGCGATATTGTCGCCAGTATCGCGAGGAAGACGGAGCTGAAGATGGAGACAGTTGCGAGGCTTGGGAGTCGTCGCTGTCGTCGCTGTCGTCATGGTAAGGCCGGAGCAATGGGGCAGATGAGCGATGCGCCATGATGTTGTTAGCTTGGTATTAGGATCTGAAAGGTCAAAACATATAGGTAAGCAGAGCAAGCCTCTGTGTAAGATCGCGCGAGGAATAGTAAAGTCACAGGGAACGGGTGTTGACGACGCAAATAGGTCGGAATCGATTGATGTTGTGTAGGAAGCAGTGTCATAAAAGGCGCTACGAGGGAAACAGAAGCTGGCATTCGCAGCAGATAGATGCATTAGCCCAGCAGGGTATCATCGAGAAAAATCGCCCTGCTGCTCGTGATCTGAGTGGTTGAGCTGGAAAATGCTCGTCTCAATAAGACCTTAGCATCCATCAGCTGCCGCTCCCCATCCAATTCATCCATGTGAAGCCAGGAGGGGCGGAATCATGCTCTGCAGCCTCAAAAGCCCGGGTGAGTTTAGCCAGTGGGTAATAGATAGTGAGTGACACGAGAATGACTTCCAGGCAAGCTGAGCAGCTGGATCTCGGGCTGCCCAGCTCTATCTGACTCCCCCACACTGACTGGGCCCCAGGCTGTAGCTGTCTGGTACCTTGGGCCTTAACTGCGGTTGCAGCCTTACCGTCGGAACAACTTCGGCTCTGCGTCGCGGCAACACGAGGCTCAAAGTGACGATTGTCTCCATCTCGATTCTTTCCTTTCGTCTGCCTGATCACATTCGTACTGTTCCTTTCGTCGCAGACAATCGTGCTGTCGCGTCCGATATCGCTGCAGCCAGTTAATCCAGGTGAGTGCCATCTCAATCTTTCCAACCCGGTTAAGACCTCCTAGGCTGTAGAATTGAAAGCCGCCGCGCTTCAGGTCTAGCCAGAGGTTATTCCCAATCGGCACGGGGGGCGCATCCTCACCTCTTTTTTTTTTCCCTGTTTCTTTGTCCCTATCTCGACGGAACCTTATTTTCTTTCCATCACTCCGCAAAAACTCATCGCTGATAGCATCGTTACCAATCCAGTTATCCCAGCAGAGACTCTGTCGATTCATTCGGTCAAAGCACAATGTCGGACGCAGACAAGCCTGAGGCAATCCCCGAGGGGGAGCGTGAGCCGGAGCACGAGACTGCGGCCAGTGAAGAGGTGGGTTTACTTTCGACGCGCGCGCTTCGAAGCGAGAGCTTGCTACATGATGGAATCTGACACGCCCGCTCGATAGGAGGAGATTCAGGCGATGAAGCGCCGAGTTGCGGAGATGGAGGAGGAGGCCAAGAAGCTCCGCGAGATGCAGGCGACGCTGGAGCAGCAGTCTGCGGACCTCGCCGACGACAAGGAGTCCGTGGATGCGCGCAGCATCTTTGTGGGCAACGTCGACTACTCGGCCTCGCCCGAGGAGGTCCAGGCGCACTTCCAGAGCTGCGGTTCCATCAACCGAGTCACCATCCTTCTGGACAAGTTCACCGGACAGCCCAAGGGGTAAGCATGGCATTGCATAATTCCTCCTCTACTTCGTGCTTCCAAAATCGCCTCGCTGTTCCTCATTCGTGACCTATACTAACGGTGATGCTTCTCTCTCTCTCTCTCAGCTACGCCTATGTCGAGTTCACCGAACCAAGCCTGGTTGCCCAGGCCCTCGTCTTGAATGAGAGCGTCTTCAAGGGCCGCAACATCAAGGTCACTCCGAAGCGCACCAACATTCCTGGCATGAGCCGCGGTCGTGGAAGAGGAGGCTTTCGCGGCGGCGGCCGAGGATTCCACGGACGCGGTGGGTTCCCTCGTGGCGGCGGCTACCGTGGTGGTTACCGGGGCCGTGGACGAGGCTACGCCCCTTACTAGGAGCAAGGAAGTGATTCTTCAAGCACGACACCTGCCGAAAGTAACGGTTTGTGCGACGATTCCATAGGTACCTCGTCTGAGGGAAGGTTCATTATTCACCGCCACTAGAACGGTAACCTACATTTCCCTTTTCTTTCTTTTGGAGAACCATGGCGGATATTGTTTGTTTTTTTCTTTTTTTTTTCTCTATGCAGACGACGAAAGATATCCAGCATCTAGGTTGGCATAATTGAGGAGAAGGGCTGAGAGAGGGCACACGGAGGATCACGAGAGGGTACAATGAGAGCGTAGGAGGGACGAGGGGGGGCGCCCAGTATGGCTTTACTTTGATGGACAATTGCATGTCTATCAGTTGCTGGATTCAAGTTGAAAAGGGCAGCCGGGACGGGATTCGGCGACGTGCGAGCTTGTGTGTATAGTATCAGAACTTTGATAAGGGAAAGGATCTGGAGTTTTCGGCCTTGGTATTGACGCCAGAAGCTAAGGTAATCAGCCGGTTAGATGAGGAAGTAAAATTGATTTCTCTTCTTGTTGGCTTTGGGTGAACAGCTACCTACCTTGCCTACCTGCTCAATCACAATGGTGCAGTAAGGTACATCAAATGGTCGGTCTCTGGCCAAGCCTTTCTAGAAAATTCATCGCCGCTTGTGGCGATACGAGTGCATGATGTATCAACCGGATCGAATATCACATATCGCGCAGCAGCGCCCTTCATACATTACCTTATGCGCTCATGCATACAGTACTGTACTGTACTGTACTGTTGCAACACGCCCCTCATTGGATCTCCGCCCTATTATTGACGCCATCACCGACGCGTCTGCTCGATGCCGGCATCATAGACACAGGTTGTGTAGCAGATCCATACCCGCAATGGAATGTCATCTAAGAACTGTGTACGAGTTACTCTCGCAGGCATGGAGAGTTTCAAATGAATTCGAGTAATTAATTGAAAACATCACCCATCATACGATGGCAAAATGCACTTTGCTGGTGGCGGTCCCATTATCTCTTCTTCAAGTTGGATGCTGTACAATGTTTGATCACGTACTCCGTAGATAGGTTGGTCTTTTTGCGTGACACCTAGAAGCTCGAACTCTTTTTTCTTTTGGTATACTTGATTCAAGTTCCTCTTTCAAATTCGATATTTTTGGTTCATTATTACTATCTTGGAAGAAAGCACCAACTCGTCTACACAGGGATCCCCGCACGATCCTTCAGGTCGGTAGACTGCGTGTCGAACTAAGGTAAGGAAGCGATCTATCGTCAAAGTTGAGTTCCCCAATAACTAGCACAGCGTCTTGCACCCCCAATCACTGCTTGATGCTTTCATTTTTCTATTGCCATAGTATTTGAAAGAGTATACTCCACGAATTACAGATGCCTGAGTAATACGAGTAGCGCTGCTCACGCAACGGTGGAGGATCTGCTCTAAGCGTTAGGTAGCTTGTAGGTACTAATAGTAGACTGATGACTTGGATGCCAACCAGCGAAACTGCGCCCTAGGGACGGTTGGTTGCGCAGTGTGACTGTTGGTCATCAATGCTCACGAGCGCTTCCTTCATCAGCCTAAGATTTGACAAGTTTACTGAGTAGTGACAGACGGGAGACCAATGAAAGCGTGATTTGATAGCATCAGTAGTCAATGATGGCTGTGTATCTACTAGGGGGTTAGCAGATTCTCGTCGTAAGAATATGGAAGATGTATTTTGAGCACCTTGAGAGCCTGAGAACCTTGAAAGTTTTGCGGGTTACTACTAAGTAGTAGAGGTAGGTATACGCTGCATTCTAGAAGGTCGGCGTGAAGGAACTCCACCCCAGAATGGAGGCAGCCCAGTGTCAAGTTGAAATTCTCGCCTCGGTCGTGCTTTTACTGTAATTAGAGGCGAGCTGCTGATTACCAAGCCGGACGCCTTGCATTTGGCTCGACTGTCACGTAGGGCGTAACGACCATGTCGACACATGTACTATGTTGTCTCGCGCGCTTGTTTTGTCACCGATGCTCGGGCCCTCAGCCATCACCGACATGTACCCGTACAGAATTGTATTCCATTCTGTGAAATCGTAACAAACAAGAAAATAAAGCATCGGTACGGGCTGCGTATTTCCCAGCAGGACCATCCAAATGAGAACGTCCAATCAAACGCCACGCAGCGGCGACTAGGTAGGAGTAGCAGCGCGCAGAGGGAAGCTTCCTGTGGCTGTTTCTGTGCCGAGTCCCCGTGGATCGTGATGGCGTCCTGGACAATGTACCCAAAACGTCCATCCGTTTCTAGTCGGTTTCCGGTGGGGGAAGAAGAGAGTGCGGGAATCGATTTGGGTGCTCCCAAATGATGGTTGATCTGAATGATATAGAATTTTCGAACAGAGGAAAAAGATGGCGACTACGTACTATTATGTGCGTGACGGCCAGAGACGGCATCGTGAATCCTGTAATGCCTTTTAGTACATGTACTGCACCTAGAGGACGCCTCTGTAGAGCGGCAACGGCAGCCCTGGTCCCAGGAGGCACCAGACGCCAAAGGAGGCCGCTTCTGAGCTCCAGTCCCCCCCCCACCCTGGCCGCGACAAACAGGCCCATGCCCCGTCGAAGCGCCTGAAGAGCGCTGGGAGTTGAGGGGACGGCCGGAGGGGATTCCACTTGTCAGCCCGCCTCTGCAATCAATCCCTAGATTCCATCCATCCTGATCTTCCTCCCATCATCAACCAGCTGCCGCTCCTCCAAACACGTCGAGCACTCCCGGTTCATCTCCAGCTTCTACTGCTCGAGGTGCTCGCCCGGGCACACGAGATCGCGTCACGTGCTCCTTATCGCGCCCGCCACCCCGACCCGCGAACTCAGCCATAGAGCGGGGAGTCTGGCCTGCACTGCACAGCCCCAACTTCTTGCCTGCTCACCTACCTAGCATATCCTCGCCTCGCCTCGCCTCGTCCCGGCGTCACTTTGACTTGCAGCGTCGCCGCCGTTCGTTCTGTCCCCCTTACCGTGCAGCAGACGTCCACCCAACGGGCGCCATTTCATCACCGCTGGGCCTGTGCTGGAGTCCAAAGTCGGCCGCATTGCCCTGACCCTCTGACCTTCTGACCCTGACTATCTACCTACCTACCTACCTACCTATCGTTGCTGTGCTTTTGTCGCAAGGCTGGTACTGCCGTGCCTGGAGCGCTGTGATATACCAAAGAGAACCTCGTCAAAATGGCGAATCGAAATGACAATGGGTAAGACTCAACCCCCGCCCCCTGCTCCTCTTACGTCCTGTCTATTGTCCATAGGCTCGTAGAGCCTACTTGATCGATGCAGCTCTCATCTAACCCGCATGGCGTACAGGAAACCCAATCTTCGCGTTACAAGTGCGTCCCTCGATCCAGAGCTCGCTTTCCGCCTAGGAGATCCATACATTACTGACCCGGATGTATCGTCATAGTCATCGCCGCCGATGGATTGTACAAGCGAGATGTCTTCCGTATGTTCTCCGGCCTGCTTCTCTGCCCTCGTGTTGTCGACACACGCAGCCCTACCTCTTGAGGAGTCCAGCTTCAGCTGACAATCCTTCTTTCATAGGCTTTCCCGACCCCTTCGCCGTAGCGACCATCAACGGAGAGCAAACCAAGACAACCACCGTTAGCAAGAAGACGCTCAACCCCTATTGGAACGAGAGCTTTGATTTGTACGCCGACATCTGCCCTGTGCCCCTATCGTGAATCCGCAATGTCGAGAGAGAGGCTAACGACGAACGCTGTCTAGTCGGGTTGACGAATCAAGCATCCTGGCCGTCCAGGTGTTTGATCAGAAAAAGTTCAAAAAGAAGGACCAGGGTTTTCTTGGCGTTATCAACATCCGAATCGGTGACTTGATTCCAGAAATCGGACCCGATGCCGACGGTATGTCTCGGACCCTCCCTGCCCCCTTATCTCTTGATACCTGCTCTCAAAGTATCCAGCTGGCTGGCTAACATCTAGCGCTTGCCAGATCAAATGATTACTAGAGATCTCAAGAAGTCGACCGACAACCTCGTCGTGCACGGCAAACTTATACTCAACCTGTCATGCAACCTTAGTACCCCCATCCGCGCAGGCCAAGCCTCATCCAGCCGACCCACGCTCGGTGCGCCCAGCGCTTCGAACCTCTCAACCTTGTCTGCTCCGGCCGGCGATCGGCCGAGCTCTGCCATGTCCGGCGTTAATAACAACGCGCTGGCTCCTCAGCCGAGCCTCTCCCACCATCCCGCCAGCGTCAACGCCGTGCCGTCTTCATCAAGCGTCAATGGCTCACAGTCACGCCCCACCAGCCAGCTGAGCCCGTTCGAGGATTCGCAGGGTCGTCTGCCTGCAGGCTGGGAACGAAGGGAGGATAATCTGGGCCGCACCTACTATGTCGACCACAACACACGTACCACCAGCTGGAACCGCCCGACCGCGGGCGGTACCGCCGCCGAAACCCGAAACGAACGAGAGGCCGTTACCCAGGTCGAGCGCCAGAGACACCAGAACCGAACCCTCCCCGAAGACCGGACGGGCACTAGCTCACCCACTCTCCAGCAGCAACAGCAAGGCTCCGGCGCAGGCAGCCCTGGCGGCGCCGCTGCCGCCGCCGGCAGCAGTCACACGGCCATGATGCATACCGGGGCCACCAGTCCAGGTTCCGGCGAGCTCCCCCCCGGATGGGAACAGCGCTGGACCCCCGAAGGACGGCCCTACTTTGTCGATCACAACACCCGCACCACGACTTGGGTCGACCCGCGCCGACAGCAGTTCATCCGCATGTATGGCCAGAACAACACCAACGGTCAGATTCAGCAGCAGCCCGTATCCCAGCTGGGACCTTTGCCCAGCGGCTGGGAGATGCGTCTTACCAATACCGCGCGAGTCTACTTCGTGGACCACAACACAAAGACTACGACCTGGGACGACCCGCGTCTTCCTTCTTCACTAGATCAGAATGTGCCCCAGTACAAGCGTGATTTCCGACGAAAGCTCATCTACTTCCGATCCCAGCCTGCCATGCGCATTCTCAGCGGGCAATGCCACATCAAGGTCCGACGCTCTCACATCTTCGAAGACTCGTTTGCCGAGATCACTCGCCAGTCGGCTACGGATCTCAAGAAGCGCCTCATGATCAAGTTTGATGGCGAGGACGGCCTCGATTACGGCGGTCTGTCGCGAGAGTTCTTCTTCCTCCTTTCTCACGAAATGTTCAACCCTTTCTACTGTTTGTTCGAATATTCAGCGCACGATAACTATACCCTCCAAATCAACCCCCACTCTGGCATCAACCCCGAACATCTCAACTATTTCAAGTTCATTGGGCGCGTCGTTGGCATGGCCATCTTCCATCGGCGATTCTTGGATGCGTTCTTCATCGGAGCTCTTTACAAGATGATCCTGGGCAAGCCAGTCACATTGGCGGACATGGAGGGTGTGGATGCAGATTTCCATCGCTCGCTGCAGTGGATGCTGGATAACGACATCTCTGGCGGTATTCTCGAGCAGACCTTCTCCACGGAAGACGAGCGCTTTGGAGTCATGACGACTGAAGATTTGATTCCTGGCGGTCGGGACATCGAAGTGACGAATGAGAACAAGAAGGAATACGTGGAGCTCATGGTCAAGTGGCGTATTGAGAAGCGCATCGCGGAGCAGTTCCAGGCCTTCAAGGAAGGCTTCCAAGAGCTGATTCCTCAAGATCTCATCAACGTCTTTGACGAGCGCGAGCTCGAATTGCTCATTGGCGGTATTGCCGAGATTGATGTCGACGACTGGAAGAAGCACACGGATTACCGAGGCTACACCGAGTCGGATGAGGTCATCCAGAACTTCTGGGCAACAGTCAGGTCCTGGGATGGCGAGCAGAAGTCGCGTCTGCTGCAGTTCACCACGGGTACTTCTAGAATCCCGGTCAACGGATTCAAGGACCTCCAGGGCAGCGATGGCCCGAGAAGATTCACCATTGAAAAGGCCGGTGACTTGTCTAACCTTCCCAAGGCGCATACCTGGTAAGTTGTGTCCTCAGTCCGCAGATGACAAGGGCAAAATGCTAACAGTATCGCAGCTTCAACCGAATCGATCTTCCCGCATACAAGACTTTGGAGACGCTGCAACAGAAACTCACCATTGCCGTGGAGGAGACGATGGGCTTTGGCCAAGAATAAATCACAGGTCTGGTGCTGTTGGTGTCCCGGACGAAAGGGCTCGCTTTCCCCGGCCTGCTACAAGAGTCCTTGTAGTAGTGACATTGCTTTCAGCACGGATCCTTTCCTCATTGCTCGTATTTGGGTTTCTCTTTGGGTACATATGTTTTGGCTGAAGAGTCAGCGGACAGAATTTGGTATGCTTGGTTTGGCGCTGGCTGGTTTTATTGCTATCAGACGAGACAAGATGAAATGAGCGAATCGTTGTCATTGGCAGGAGTGAAAAGCGAAGGAGGCTTCATGATGAACTATTGCCCTGTGGTGTTTGCAAGGGAGAAGGGGGTTTAGTATGGGGAGCTGCATGCTGTGTAGGCTTTCGAAGTTGGATTGGGATGCCAATGTTGATTAATAGCGGAGGACTCGCGATATATATACACACATATATAAGTCAAAAGGCAAGCATGAAATGGAGGTGGGAAACGTTGTGTCTTTTTTCATCTCTTTGCGTATGTTGATACGGACTGTTGTAGAATTTAATGTTCACGATTAGCTATTGATTGCGCTGGAATATTGTTGGAATTGGTACAGTCTTTTGTGAGATACTCTACAAATCGTAACCTCCCGCAACCCAGAGAGTGTATGTACACTTTTGTAAACAGAAACTTACATCTTGAAGAGACAGGTATTAGGGGACTTGAGTCTACCAAGCATTGACTTTGGCTTGTTGCTTGACTCGTTGCATTTGTGGTTGACCCTCTTTCCTTCCGTTCTTCTTCCTCGAATTCCAATAACCCTCATTTGAATCCCGTTTGCCGGCGAATTCTCTTATTTCCCACGGACCAACAGCACCTTCTCTTGGCGTATCCGCGCCCGTTGAAAGGACATCCCCTATCATACTACTCACTCACACACACACAGAGAGAGGGAGAGAGAGAGAGAAAGCCCCAACCCTTGCACTCTTCGTCCCTCGCCTTTTCCCCCCCTTTGCCCTGTTACCCCCACCTCCTCTTTACCGCCTGTACCACATCCGCGTAATCTTGGTGTTGCGCATCTTCCTCTGCAGCTGGAAGATGCCGTACATGAGGGCCTCGCTGGTGGGCGGGCAGCCGGGGACGTAGATGTCGACGGGAACGATGCGGTCGCAGCCGCGGACGACGCTGTAGCTGTAGTGGTAGTAGCCGCCGCCGTTGGCGCAGCTGCCCATGGAGATGACCCAGCGGGGGTCGGGCATCTGGTCGTAGACCTGGCGCAGGGCGGGCGCCATCTTGTTGGTGAGGGTGCCGGCGACGATCATGACGTCGGACTGGCGCGGGGAGGCGCGGAAGATGATGCCCAGGCGGTCCTGGTCGTAGCGCGGGGTGGAGAGGTGCATCATTTCGACGGCGCAGCAGGCGAGGCCAAAGGTCATGGGCCAGAGGGAGGACTGGCGGGCCCAGTTTGCGATGATGTCGAGGGAGGTGCTGTTGTTTTTTTGACGAGCCCGTGTTAGCAAGATAAGGTGTGTGATCCTTCGATCCCTGGCGTCGACTTCGATGCAAAGAGCGTCGGGTGTATAGAAGGTTCAGACGTACAGCGCGTATTGGATGACGCCCTTGGTGCCCTCCTCGCTGGGCAGGGCGACTTCCTTGCGGGCCTTTCCAAAGGTCGAGGAGTGGGGGGAGGGAGTCAGCGAGGTGGCATCTTGTCTCGAGGTTGTTGAGAAGGCGGCGGCGGAGGCGGCTCGGATGGGAATCAGCGCGGAAGCGGGTTTGACTGCATCTTGCACGGTTAGCCCACTGAATTCTTTTTCTTCCAAGGGTCGACGAAAGAGGTGGTGGGTTGGGCGTTGTCGTCGTCGTCGTCGTTGGGAACTGATCGGGTGGTTGTTTTTGCTGGGCTGAAAAAGGGAAAATTTGACGCACCTCGGAGGGCCATTGAGGCCGCGGATCGCGTTGCCGGCAGCATTGCTCTGGTGTGGTCAGGAAGATTCCCGGTATCCCTAGGACGCTTCGTATCCTTTTCACAGAGGGAGGTGAAAGGGATTGCTCAGCCGCGGCTTTGTAGGGGGAGGGAAAGGCTGCTGGGTGGGGGGTGGGAGGTTCGCTGTTGACGAGCGCTTCGGGGGAGAGTTAGAGAGATCAATTGAGGCGAAACTCGATCGATTTCGCCGCTTTGGAATTGCGGGGCCGCTGATTGGTTGGAGGGAGATTCGGGGGGGTGGGAGCGAGGATTAGCCGTGGCCTGGGGGGGAGATTTGCCCCGCTGTTCGTGGACTTGACGTGTAAGAGGTGAGTTACCCTGGAGGATTGCTTGCGTTTCGAGGAATTGTCTGAGTTTGGATAAATTTAATTGGAGGAGGTGAAGTTGAAGCCATCAACAACACAGTGGAGTGAATTCAGTGTCGATATCAATAGCTCTATGTATTGGGTTGTTGCGCACCAACTTGACGACACTAGCAGGGGGAGCAGTGAGGAAGTCAACGGATCATCGTCAAGGTCCGGCCGGTCATCGATAAGCAAAGCAGCCGAACATGTTCTCATACAACCAAACAGCAATGGATGGCAATGGCAATCAGGAAAGCTCAACTACAAGCAGATTCATCTTACACTCTATTTAAGTACATATCAAGCAAGATAAAGATGAGAGCAGCGAATCATCCGTAAGCAGATTATAGCTGGTTGTGTCTATCGCCCTGACTTTCATCCATGTAAGTTGTCATTATACAGATCTAAAACCTAGAAGAGAACATGCCGTCCGCAGAAGACTACTACTGCTTACTTTGCTACCTACCTAGCAGCAGCTCTATCCCCTATCCCCAACGTCAAGATAAGATCTTCGGAACAAGAACTATTTTCCTCATTACCCATCTCCGATGGAATCTCGCCCTCTCGGCGTTTAAACAGCCGTACTAGCCAACGACAACTCACTAGGTAGGAATCCCCCGCTGGTGAAGTCACACTGACTTCAGCCACCGCACTAAACATACCCTCTTTTCTCCCCTTCCCGTTAAGCAAAGTCGCCCGGATCTGATGGGACTTTTCCCTCTCTCCTGAAGATTAGTTTGTGCCTTTCAAAGCTGAATCGACTGTCCCGGTCATTGGTTCATAGTTGTCTCGGTAGAGGCGGGAGGGAAGTGTTCCAGCATTGGTCAACGTCATGGTAGCTCACTCTCTGATAAGCAACCCGAGCATAAAAGCCAGAGGATGAGAAAGCTATATATAACAAGCAGTTTCCTTACCCTTTGGAGCTGATATTGTGATGAAGCTGTCACCAGGAGTATAAGCAGTCTTGTTCCTCACCAGGCCGTGTCAGCACCTTGATCCCAGAGCTTACCAAACAGGACACCACAACAAAACCACCCATATAAGAAGAAACACAACATCACAAACAATGGCGCCCAACCTCCCAAAGACATACAAAGCCGTCGTCCTCACCGCGCCAAACTCCCCCTTCGCCATCCAGGATGTCCCCCTCAAGCACCCGGAAGCCGGCCAGGTCCTGGTCAAGGTCCTCGCCTGCGGCGTCTGCTGGTCCGACATGGAGGCCGCAAAGGGCAACTTTGGCAACATCTACCCGCGCACCCCGGGCCACGAAATCGTAGGCGACATTGTCGAGCTCGGCCCGGACGTCAAGAACCTGTCCGTCGGCCAGCGCGTCGGCGGGCCCTGGCACGGCGGGCACGACGGCGTCTGCAGGGAGTGCCAGCGCGGCGACTTCCAGTACTGCCAGAACGAGGCCATCAACGGCGTCTCGCGCGACGGCGGCTTCGCAGAATACGTCGTGCTGCGCGTCGAGGCCGTCGTGCGCATCCCGCGCGACATGGACCCGGCCGAGGCCGCGCCCCTGCTCTGCGCCGGCGTCACCGTCTTCAACGGCATCCGCAAGCAGCGCGTCGAGCAGGGCCGCCTCGTCGCCGTCCAGGGGCTCGGCGGCCTCGGCCACCTCGCCATCCAGTTCGCCGGCAAGATGGGCTACGAGGTCGCCGCCCTCTCCCACGGCGCCGACAAGGAGCCCTTTGCCCGCCAGCTCGGCGCCCACCACTTCATCGACACCTCCGCCGCCGATGCCGCCGCCGAGCTGGCCAAGATGGGCGGCGCCTCCCTCATCGTCCAGACCGCGCCCAACCCAAAGGTCGTCGGGGCCCTGGCCGACGGACTCGCGCCCAACGGCAAGATCCTCAGCCTCGCGCCCGTCGGCTCCGTCGACGTCAACACCGTCACCCTCATCATGAAGGGCGCCAGCGTCCAGGGCTGGGCGAGCGGGCATGCCCTCGACAGCGAGGAGGCCATTCAGTTTGCCATGACGCACGGCGTCAAGTGCATGATTGAGAGGTATCCCTTCAGCGAGGTCCAAAAGGCCATTGAGAGTCTGGAGGCTGGCAAGCCGCGGTTCAGGAACGTCTTGACGATGCAGTGAGCTGATATCGGTGACGATGCTGTGGTCAAGTTGGGAATTTGGATGGTTTAAAGGAGGAGAGAAGATTCTGGGGGAAATCCAATATGAGTAATACTGCATACCCCATGGCAGTTGCCTTGTAAAACTGGGTAATGTTACATACATACTAGGTAGGTATGCAAGTGCGCAGCAAAGGGATTCCCACAATCGAAGTTGGTTCTCGACATGACAATGCAGTAATAAATGACCAATTAATATTTGAACAAATTCAGTGCCAATAACGCAAGCCGAGCACGCCAGTCTCATGATATCGCCCATCCTCAACCTTGACACCATGATTGTAACCGTCCTTGTCAGGTAGCTAGTAGGTAATATACTGGAGCATGCTACCAAGTAACGGCTCCTCTCGTAAAACCCATCATAGCCTTCGTGTACAAACCAGCCTTGAACGTAAACATGCGTCATCAACTTGCTGTCCGTTTAATCAAATTCCATCGTGCACCATCCCTCCTCCAAAAGCGCCCCATGCCAAACTCCTCCTCACTTGTCCACCACCATACTCAGAACCCCCCTAAGGCGCCGCAGTAGGCTTAGACGTGGGCGAAGGCTTGACAAAGATCGTCTCGGCACCCGACGGACACATGACGGCCAGGCAGATACAGTCAATGGCGGGCTTTATTTCGCAACGGATCTTCATGACGCTGGGATCGCAGCAGCAGCATTGCTTGGGCGGGCCCGGCTGCGGCTGCGGCTGCGGCAGGGGCTTAGGCTTCGGCTTCGGCTTCAGGCCCGGCAGATGAGGAGGCGGAGCTGCCGCCAGAGTAGGGCCGGAGGTGGGCGGCGAGGTGGGCGGCGAAGTGGGCGGCGGCGTGCCGTGCCAGACGGTCGGCGCGTTGGCGGGGCAGATGACCTGCGCGCAGAAGCACTCCGACGCCGGGATGGACCGGTCGCAGTCGATTCGGCCCTTGGAGATGTCGCAGCAGCAGCACCCCGAGCTGGGCGTGGGCTGCGGTGGTAGCGTGAGGGCCGAGGCGCCCAGGAGCAGCGCCGACACGAGGGCAAACGAAGCAGTCTTCATGATGTAGAGGTTGCTTCTTCTGTTTGGACTTTTTTTTTCTAGGCAATCCCTTTTCTCGAAGCCGGAAAAATGACAATTTGTCTTCAGGTTTGCTTGTCTCCTTCTGTTTTGCCTGCACCAGGTAGGGCGGGCGGTTCGTCTTCTTTTTATTTCCCACCGTCAGCATCCGCAGGGAGGGTGAATGTCTCAGAATCCAAGACAAAGCTGGGGGGTCACGAACACTTGTCTGCTTGTCTCGGGCGGAACTGCTGTTTCTCTTTCTTTGGATTTTGTGGAGGCGTGTGCACTGTTGTAGGGGAACGCAAACAGAAGAAAAAGGCCGAGAGTCTGCAGAGCAGGAAGGGGTTCTGGAGGGTAAAAGTAAACGGAGAAACGAAGAGAAGAGCTCTGTAGGTGAAGACTTGAAGCGGGCTATCGCGAGGACCTGTTGAGAGCTTTCGTAGAAGTAAATGGGAGGAGGAGAAGAGGAAGAAGAAGAAGAAGACGAAGGAGGAGAAGAAGGAGAAGGAGAAGCCAGGATCAAGCTGTGCGTGAAGCACGTAAGTATGTCTCAACGGCACCTTCTAATTTTGCAGGGCCACGAGGTACACCCGCTCTTGCCCTTGCTGGAACAATCGTGTTCAGCTCCTGCCTGCTTATTTTCACCCTCCGTCACTTGATGCCTCCTTCCCTCGCCTATATTGGCTAAGCAAAGGGTTCAATTCCAGACCCTCATTCCTCACACATTCTCGGCCCTTCTGCTCCTCTCCATCCCTCGTCGATAGGTAGGTAGTATGACCTCAGAAGTGCCTACCTCACCCTCAGCCCGCTCGTATACCTACCTATTACCTAGCACCTACCTAGTACTTCTCTTGGCTTCATATCATCATCAGGTAGGTACTCCTTCTCTCTGTGCATCCTTTGTCCGACCCGAACCAGCCTCTCACAGCCCCATTCCAGGGCAATCCCAAATTTGGATCTACGGCTTCCAGCTCCCGTCTCTCCACCCAACCGGCTCCTTCTCCCTTTTTTTCCCTGCCTCCTGAGACCACCTTTACATAACATGTGCTCTATGTATGCATACATACTGCATACCTACAAATGTGGTCACGTATAAGACTTGCCGGGGGGAAACGCACCATCGGTAGGAGTCGCTTCTCTGCCCGCTTCGCCAAAAGGGGACCTCGGGAGCCACGCCGGGCCCTTTTGCCCATTTGTCTCTCTTTTCGGCTCGGACCTTGCCTTCTCTTGTCAGCATCCTTGACCTCATGAGCGTCATCAAACGTCACTGAGAGTCAGTCGTGGTCTCGGTCGTTGCTCTTTGCGTCAGTTGTGCTCTGCGTCTGTTACACAGAGCTCTTTGAGAAATGAACAGCCCGGCCTTCCCAGACATGCTGCTGCCGTCCGCTTTCAAGGATTGGCCTGAATCACTTTGCTCCAAAATTAGGCTACTGCAACAATGCAGTGATTATGCCGAGCGAGAGATTGCAATAATGCGCCAATGTTTTGCGGTGGGTGTTATGTTGAAGAATGTTCATTCACATCACGTTCAGCTTGCGCCTTGCTAGCAAGGAATGTCATCAAAGGCATAGCATGTTCATTGCCAACTTTTTTCCTTACACATCAACATGAGGTAACCTCCAGCCAGCCTGAATCGTACATAGGTGGATTGGGAATAATCAGAAAATAGACCTAGTAACACATACGCCAAATGCGAAGATATTGCAGTGCGTCATCTTGACTCGCCGACAGCCATCGACGTGAATTGTGAAGATAGAATGATAGAAAATGGAAACGCCAGCATGTCTCTTTAGACATAGGCATCATGATCCAAGCATGGTTCAGGTTCCAGGAACAGGAAGGACGGGGTATAGAGAGTTGCCCTCCTTAGACTTGGGGCGTTCGTTGCCAAGCGGGCCCTTGGGCTTGCCGCCAAGGTCCATGGCATCGACATCCCTGCGGATTCTGGCGAGGCCGGGATACTCCTCCTCGTACTCCCCGCGCTCGAGACGTCCTCGGACGTAGTCGCGGAGGGTCTCGATCACCCGCATGTTATCCACCCACATCTCGTACTGCTCCTCTCGCTCACGAGTGGCTTCGCTGGTGTCAGACTCCGAAGATGGAGATCCAGTCGATGCTGCGGACTCGCTGGCCTTGGGCGTGACGGCACCGCTGGGCTCCTCAGAAGACCGCGGTGGTGCGCCGCGAGCCCTTTGAAGCATTCCGCCTGAGTAGCGGCGGCGCTCACCCGTGTCGAAACTAGGGCCCAGAGTTGCCGTGGTGGACTGCCCGAATCCTTGGCTGACGGCAGGCAAGCCAGTGGGCAGGCTGGGATACAGAATGGATGAAGCTGTCGAGCTGTGTCGGGACTGCGGTGAGAATCCCGAAGAGGCAGAGGGGCTTGGAGAATGGCCCGAGGTATAGGACAGTGCACTGGACGGAGGCGTCACTGCAGGAGTGCCAGTAGATGAAATGGCCGTCAGAGGCGACGCCATGCTTGCCGCTGAGACGGGATGATGGTAGCCATCGGTGGCAATGTGCATGCTGCCTGGACCGCGGTGAAGGGTCGTGGGCGATGTGCCGCGGTATGCGGCGAATTGGCCGTCATGAGCGTGCAGTCCGGCGGTGATTTGGGGAGCCGTCTCGTACACGGTATCTTGCATCTGGCCTAGGATATGCTCGAGCTGGACGAGATCCTTCTGAGTCCTCGCGTTGGGCATGGGCAGGTAGTATTGCTGCGCCAGAGGGTTCTGACTTGGCGCGGGCGCATGCGCAGCGTGGGAGACGGCATGCCCTACAGCATGACCGGTTGACTGAGGGAAGTACGATTCGGTGGCGGCCATGGACCCGCTGGGAATCTGCAAGGCATTCTGAAGAGGGAGCAGAGAGCGTCCGATCTGGGCATACGAGGTAGGGTCGATCTGGCGGCGCTTGGCGCTGGCAAAGAAGTCGTCCACCAGCTCGTGAGCATTAGTGCGCTTGCGGTCATAGCTGGCCGAGTAGCCAATGTGCTCGGAACGAGGTGCCGTGTTGACATGCTGCTGGTTAAAGTAAAGACCATAGTTGGTCGAGGGCTGAGGAGCGTAATAGCCCCCAGGGTGGTGCTGAGGGAAGCCGGCGACAGGGCTTCGCATCTGCCCAGTGTGATCATAATAGCTCGGGGCTGGGGTTCCGTGTTAGTGGTGATGAAGAATGGAAGCACGTGGGATGAAGCCCAGCAGGTACTCACGTTTGGGCGCTTGAGGTCTGTAGTTCATGCCTGGTTGGTTATCGGGCCCAGGTCGTGAGAGAACCGAGTCATCGGCATGAGTCTAGAAGACGGCAGTGAGCCGATTTGATCCAAGAGCGCAAGGAGGAGATAATGAAATAAGTACCTTGACGTGCTTCTTCAGGTCCTGGGGTCGCTTGAAGGACTTGCCACAGAACTCGCACTTGTGAGGCTTCAGGGGAACGTGAACACGGATGTGGGAAGTGATGTGGTCGCGCTTGACGGTAGTGGTGCGACAAGAGTTCCACTGGCAAGTGAGGCTCAGGTTGTTTGTGCTTTTGCGACCAACATGTCGCTCACAGATGTGTTCCTGCAGAAGGCTCGGGTCAGTAACCACGGATCATGGGTCACCGGTCCTACGTTGACGACGTTGACATGTCGCCTCTCCTCGCGGTTCCATCTCCATGCCCGTCACTTACATAGAGCGTCTCGGCGTTGCTAAACTTCTGGCCGCACTGGTTCCAGCGGCAGACGAGCGGCCGGGGCGCATCCAGGGCATCGCCGACCGGCGGCGACACCTGCGAGCTGGATGAGGCGCTGCCGACGTTGAGGCCGGTGCTGGAGCTGCCGTTGGGGCTCGTGGTCGACGAGGCATCGGTGGACGAGGCCGACTTCAAGTTGTTGCTGTTGTCATGGCCTGGAGACAGAGCCGAAGCCTGGTCGGGGACTTGGGCCGACATTGTCGGGGTCCTTTTGATAGGCCTGATCCGGTGGGGCGGCAGCGAAAAAGGGCAGCCAGGAGGAGAGAGCGATTCTGTTTCGGGGGAGGGGCCTGAAGCCAGAGGCGCTTTGGCGCAGAAAAAAAACGTTCGGGACAAGACAGGGCACGAGGTTGATGCAGAAGCAGAAGCGCAAACGCAGCCTCGACACGCAGCAGCCGACGATTTTGTATTTCAAAGCGCCGGATCTGGGGGACACGGGCCCTGATATGCGATATGGATCAGGCCTGGGATTGCGATGGACACAGGTTCAAGTTCCGGGGGAAAAGACTCGCGCCTCTGGGCGAGCCGCTTGGGGGCAGAGGCTCCCTTTACATCGACACAAAGGCCTGGGCAGGCGCGAGAGGGCCAAGCGGAAGGTCTTGGCGGTCTTGGCATTGTCTTGGCACCGCTTGGCCGGTGGGTGCGATGAGGAAGACTGTAGGAGGACCTGCCCTCAGGCTGAGTTTAACCGTTATCTCTAGGTCACTCCAGGTCCTCCCTAACAGATCAACTCGCCGCAGCACCGCAGCGCATACGGTGCCAAGCCGTGCCAAGCCTTGGCATCCTTGGCGCGGTGCCCACCCGGCGCTCTGCGATTGGTCTCGTGGGCCCTCGCTCTGGTCGCTCCTGTCGCAGTCGCTCGCTCTGGCCGCCGACTCCGCGACTTCTGGCGTGTTACCTCGAGTCGATTCTTCGCACCATCATCAGCCTACCTACTACCAGTGATACTGCCAGTAACACTACTAAATAGCACATGTTTGTGACCAGTTGATTCCCCTCGAAGTGGCCGAATTTCAATATGATGGAGGAGGAGGAGGATGATCTTGTTCCTCTCCTCCCCGTTTCCCATTGCCGAACGGCTTCGTCTCGCTCTTCTCGCGCTGCTGCTGCAGCAGCAGAAGGGCGCCACTCTGCTTCGGTGCCGCCATGCCGCCATGCGTGATACAGGAGCTCCTGCTTCTGCTTCTCCATACGGTGCATGGACATGGCATGACGGCACACAGCGTATAAGGAGCTCTTATCGTCTGAGAGATGCAGCTCTGGGCAGACGATCAGCGCAGGAACACGGGATCGAGGTTGAGATTGACTGGACGAACCTCGTCTTGTCCAACCGGATAGTAAGTACTATTATTACGAGGTTGAGAGCAGATCCTCCGGTACAGCAAACGGCAGCGGATCGCAATACCTAGCAGCAACACCTGCAAACCTTCTCATTAGGTACATACACTCTCCAGCGGTCACACGGCCTTGTCCTGATGAAGCCACAAACAGCGCCTGTGCTGGATGCTTGTCCGGGGTAATTCGCACCAGCTAAAAGTACCCAGCATGTCGGGACTTTCGTGGCTTATACGCGTCTTGTACGATATAGTACATACTTCAGACGGAATCGCCTATCGCTTTGGGTCTGGTCTGCCTCGACCCCTTTACTGTAGCATCCAGCTGGCCGGCCACCTCCATATTCTGCTCCGTCTTCTAGTTCTTCCTCCTCAGTGGCCAAATGCTGCCCGGCAGGTTGCCCTCCATCTTTGCGGCGTCGCTCACATGCCTCGGCGTTTCTTTCGAGCCCATACCGGCCCACGGGTGGGATGATATGGAGTCTCCAGATTGCAGATTGCCTACTGCAGGATATGGACGACCATATCTGAACCTCCCCGGCCATGTTGAGCCCGCCAAGTCGGAGCAGCGTTATGCATATCTCCAGCAGCCGAATCAAGCTTTCCGCCGCATTAGGGACGAAGCCAAGTGCGCCGAGACAGACACCTCGGACTAGCTGTGGGCAAATCAAACCCTGGCGCCTCGTCTGGGGCGTCTTGAATCCCGCGTCAGCGCCTCTCCCTTCCGCCGGGGCGCGTGCAGATGAGGCAAAAGGGACTCTGCAGAAAGGAGGACAGCCGACGAATGCCGCTAGCCTGTTGCAGCCAATATACACGCACGTTTACACGCAACAGTTGAAGGCACGCACGATATTACATATTACATACCTAGCTGGGCGTGTTGATGGCGGGCCAGCTGGTGGCTTAATCTCGGGTCCTGATTGAGCTTGGGCGGCCTCCAAACTGGAGGGACCTGTCCAGAAGGTGCAATTGATTGAGTCTCATCATTTTCTTGAAAGGATGTGGTGACAAGGTCACTGACTCTTCAACTACCTACTCGTTCACGACAGCAGTACGTGGACGAGATGCTTTCCATGGAGTAATCTCACCATCATTCCCTTCATACGGCAGTGTCACGATGGGTGCAAACCAAAGGCTGGTGAGGTGGACTGGAGTACATAACCGGGGGTGTGAGAGGCAGCATCAAACTGCGGTCCTGGCTTAACCACATACTTAGGCCGGGCCTCGTTCGTTGGCAGTTGGAGTCGGTTGCAGTCGTGCAAACGCGGCCAGCTCCTTCATCGGGATCCTGCAAGCCCCGACGGATCTCAACAGCAGGAGGCGGCTCTCTGAGTCTGACCTCTGGGTACCTACTGAGATGGTAAACAATGAGCCGGCAATGGGAGACAGGACAACACTGGATACTAGCCCTGGATATCCTCAGATTGGCATAACCCAATGGGCTGCAACACCTTTCTTGCGATGAGTGGCCACTGTTATGGAGAGGAGCAGCCCGGACTCGTCAACAGGTGCTACTCTTCATCAGTTGCGACTGTGATCGAATATTCTCCCCATCTACAAGGCCGCCAAAGTCAGGTAACTGCGCAATTCAAGGTCACTCAAGCTACTACAGGCTCATACGAGTTGGCTGCCCAGCTGCTCGCATCATTTGTCTAATTGCTGATACCACTGAAATGAACAGAGGCTCCAAACTCCCTGCAACACCAGAGACTCAGCACATGTTTCCCCCTTTTGCCAAGACATCTCGCAACCCACCTCCAAGCCTCATTGCCACTTTGCCAAGGAGCCGGTACAAGACACGATTTGCCCTCGAGGCGGCAGTGCATCGAATCGAGATGAGAGGAGGAAGCGACCCCTTTGCGTCACCATTATCATTACATCTCTAGTCGCGACCAGAAGCTATCTGAAAACAAGGGCAGACAGAAACTCCAGCAATTCCGAGCTCGTGTCCCCTTAGATGAGTAGGTACATCACTCTGGTCGACAGACACTCGCTCTCCTTTCGAAGTTGTTTCACGTGTTTAGGTACCATGGAGTTCTGCAATACCTAGAGTCTACCGGACAGGACTTGTCTCTTCGGGATGATACAACTCGCTACAACGTATCCATGGACAAGCCCGAGAATCGCCCTGCTCACTTGAGATCTACCCAACTTCCGCGGCTCCCCCCAACACAGTGTAATGTGGCGATTTCTGCGCTGAGCGAGCTGAAGTCTATAATGGCATTATAATCTTCATACATGACAGCCGGGACATGTACAGGTTGCAAAGCCCGCAATGTCTAGTATCTGGTCGTTGCTCATCTCGCCTCTTTTCGAGCCGCATATAGTGATGGAGTGGCATCTGTTTGCTTGTTGCTTTCTCTTCGAGCCTACACGTATGCACTTGGACTCTAGAAGCGCCGTTGCTCGACTTGCAAACTGCGAGCTGTCATCCACCGCCATATGAGCCTTTGTCCTTCCGCCCATCTTCAGTCAATCAGCTACTGGAGACGGCGTTTGAGACGTGAACGTGTGTGGCATTGAACATCTTGTTTCAAAGGAACAACTCCATGGATGCACCTTGGAAGATATACAAATGTCGAACCGACATCTATCACCTTTACCGCATCGCCCACTCTCACTACATGGCAGACCCCAGTGCCACAACAAATCAATTTCCGCAACGAAGCACATGTATACATGCCCGCTCTTTTCGAGATTGCTTCACTATCACACCGTAACAAACATATGCCCACCTACTACTAAGTCTCGGTACGTGCCCGATCAATTCTCATTCTCTTCTCTACAGAATGTCAATGGGCCTTTTCCCCCCTCCTCCTCTTCCTCTTCTTCTTCCCCCGCCTTCATATCCACCTTTTCATCTCCATCTGCACCCCTCCCTCCAACATGGTCAACATGCGTATGCAAATCGTAACCGCATCTGCACAGACAACTCAGCAGCAGCAGCAGCAGCAGCAGCAGCAGCAACAACGAGCCCATTAGTCCTTTTTTCCAGAATCAGTACTTCTACCAGCATTTATATTATTCATACAATGCTCCCTTGCAGCAGAAGGAAAAGCGGTGCCTGTGCCTCTTGTAGCCGGCGTTGGCGTGCTGCTGCATGCATATCAGCTTAGGTAGGCCACATACCTAGCAGGACCCAAGGTACGCAACGACGTGTAAGATGGGGTGCATACTGTCCTAGGATTGACCGCATGCATGGTTCAAGCCCTGAAGGAACAGCACATCAGTTTGGAAAGGAATCGAAGCATCGAGACCCGAGCACATCACAAATGACAAGAGACCCGACTTGTGAGGAGGGAAATGGTCGATACTTCCATTCTATGTACCCGAGTCCCAGGACGGGACCAGGCAAGCTAATCTGGCACTGCCAGTCCTCCATTAATTCTGCCTTTTTTTTGTGTTTGATTCCCTTCTTCCACGCCCTCTCCCTTACCAAAACATGCCAGTTCCTCCTTGAAGAGAGCCCCCCTCCAAATATAGGCCAGCATTCAGCAGCCATTCCCGCAGCATGGCCATCGTCACCCACTTCCTCTGTTTTTGGTGTTTTCGCTTTGCGCGTTGTGTGTATCTTCTTTCCCCATGCATACCCATCCAACAGCCGAGACTTGCCAGTCATTCGTGATACCGTTCCCAAATCTATAAAGCCAACCAGTCCCCTCTCCACTTGTGTAGCATCGAGCAAGGGAGTGTAGTAAGTTAAAAAATAAAAGGCAAGAAAAAAATAAGCAAGAAAGAAAAGAAATACCATAGCAGCTGAAGTGGAGAATGGTTGCAGATCGTGCCTGAAGTGCCGCCTTTGGGCAGCCATGGCATGTTGAAAGTTCCTCCGCGAGTGGTGTTGAAGAGCCAAGCGCTTTCGAGAAGCGCCTCATGATTAGAATTTTCTTGATTTCAGAAAAGAAAGAAGAAAATGAGAAAACGTGTATGTGCAAGAAGATAGGCCGTCTTCAAGGGAAAAAGAAATGCAAAAGGGGCAAGCCATCCCAGCAGGAGGACAGCCGTGGAGAGTTTCGTCGTGAGACGGGGGGTATAAGAGTTCTCCGCACGCAGCAAGACAGCTGTTTGTTTGACGTGCATAGCAGCACATCAAGCCGTCAGAAGCCGCGCAGAACAGTCCCCATGGTGAGCACTGATAGAGTGGCTCGGGTCCGCGTGTCCAGTTCTCTCCTCTTGGCAGTATATCCCATCCAAGGGCAGTACCGGAAAGAGGTCGCAATGAGGTCCAATGCGAGGCGTCCTATTTCGTCCATTTCATCCATCTCGAAAGACGGGAAAGAATGGTAATTTCCCCGCTCCAGGGAGGCAAGGTCAAAAAGCCAAAACGCAAAGTAAGAAACATGCCGCGTGCGGAGTATCAAAGATGATCAAAGGGGCCCAAAAATTAGCAGCAATGCATGCAGAACAACCGTGTCATCATCAGCATAAAAGGCTTCGATCCGGGACGCCGCCCCGGCCAATGTGTGACACGTATTCCAAGGTCCAGCCCGCCAAGATCCGAGTATTGTGTGTAAACCCTCCCACCGTGGGAACCCGAGGTATAAACAAGCGACGCCCACCCGATTATAGAGAAAATGCCAAGGAAATAGAAGTAAGCAAACGCCATGCATGCAGGTGGTATTATACAGAGCCAAGTCGAAGGAGGGCTTCGACAGCCTCGCGTTCCTGAGCGTCCGAAGGGCCGGGGAACGCAGAATAATCAAACCTGGCGCGTGATGGTTGCGCCGCGCCCCCAAAGGCAGAGGGCAGCGTTCGCATCCCGCCAGCGTAGGTGTTGGAGGAGAGGCCAGACTCGAAGGCTGCGGCCATGTTGGGGTATGACTCGGCCCGCAGGGCAGCGGCGCCGACGGCAGCCCAGTCCTCGTCGTCCGTCACATCCTCCGGGTCGTCGTTCATGGCGACATCATCGTCGGGGGCCTCGGAGCAGGAGGCCGACGCAGAATCGTCCATGGACATCTTGTCGGCCTCGTGCTCCATCATGGAGACGTCGTAGCGATCGTCATGGGAGAAGTGCACCGAGTCGCCGCCGCTGGACAGGGCCATGTTCAGCCTCGCCCTGCTCAAGCCCAGGCCCCGGCCGCCGGCCCTGGAGATGGGGATGCCAGCAGTGTACGAGGATGGGCCGCTGGGCGGAGTTGCCTGACGGTGTCGGGCAGCCTGTCCCCGTCGGCGCGCATCCCATCGCCCCCAGCCCACCTTCTCGAAGACGATGTCACCGTCGGCGCCGCGGCCTTCGCCTCCGCGGCCTTCCAGCGCGGCAACCACGACCCTGCGCGCCTTTGTCGGCGGGATGCCCGAGAAGCCAGGAACCGACGTGGTGAGGTATCCCATGATGTGGCGGATGGCCAGCGGGCCGTGGTTGAGCAGGATGTCAGGCAGGTGGCACTTGGCCAGCATGGAGCTGGTGATGGCGCCGGCGGACTCGAGGGCCGGGGACAGCGACCTCTCGTGGCCGCTGGCGTTGTCGTGGAGGTCCAAGTCGGAGTCGATGGGGTCGAGCCTGGCCTTTTGCAGCTGGGCCTTGAGGCCGTGGGCCGGCAAGGAGGGCGAGATGGAGTTGGGAGGGGTCGGGAGGTCCCGAGATCGTGTCACAGTCATCGCAGGATCACTCCGAGCCGCTACAGCAGTTAAGTTGTCTCGGCTCAAGGAGGAGGCCTGGGGGATATCACGGGCAGCAGTCGCCAAAGAAGCCATTGTTTTCTTTTCTCTTTTGCTGGTGTGCCGGAGTTGCAAGGTGCTCTTTGATAAGCGAGATGTCTGCGGCAAGGGAGGCGGGACGCGGTCAGTATATGTATGTATTCGTTGTGGCTTTCTTTGTGCGTGTTGTGTTCTCTCTCTCCTCGGTCCCCTCTTCTTTGTGTCGGGCAGTGGCGCAAGAAGTACACAGCACAGACGAAAACAGAAAAGAAGCAGAAAGAAGAAAAAGAAGAACAAGCAGGGCAAGGCAAAACGCAGCCGCAAGAGGCGGTGATGATTTCGACCAGCGGCAATGCACGGTTTGCTGGCAAAGGGGGTTGAGTCACTGCCAGGGGTCGCGCTGTGTGCTCTGCGGAGTAGGTATGTATGTACGTACCAAAAGGAGCAAAACCAGGGCAGTTGACAGCGACAGCACAGTAGCAGCAGCAGTGACAGACAGGCAGACAGCGGTCCTTGCTGGGGGGCAATATACTGAGCCGTTTGCGACTGGCCGAGACTGGCAGAGGCACAGAAAGAGAGAGAAGAAGACGGGGAGGGGGGAGGCTTCTGGCGGCGGGAAGCTGGCGCGACAGTTCGAGACTGCGACAGATGGTCGTTTGCACGAGTTTGCGGTGTTGCGAAGATGCTTTGCGGGAGGGAGGAGGGAAGAGAAGGGCGACGAGGCGAACGGGTGCGACTTGATGCGATTATGAATGGCCGCCTGCTTCTGGCCGTACAGGTACTGCGTGTTTGTGTGCGAAGGAGGGACCAAGTACCTGGCCGGCGCAGCACAGGCGCTGAGGTACCTCAGCACGCCCAAGACGAGTTCTCTCTCCGGCGCCTGCAGGCACAAGATGCAGCAGCGACGAGGCGCGACTTTTGATTGTGATGAAGTCGCTACAGCCACGCCCCCGGTGACCGCGTGCAGCCGGCCGCTAGAGCCCAAGCCGGGGCGCCCCTAGGGGAGACAAACCGGCTGGAGGGGCCCACTGTGCGCTGGTGCTGGTTGCTGCGACTTAGCGGGAGGGGGCGTGGCTCCAAGGACATTCGTGTACCTAACCCGCCTAATAGCCCGCCTAGCCCAAACGGAGCCCGCCTGAGATACAGCGCGTCCTTCTTGCCTGCCCTGTGGCTGCTCTGAGGGCTCAATCCGGGCAGCGTTCCCTCCAAATCGCATTCGCAGGTACCCGGCCGTCACTCCTTTGTACCCTCCACTCCCATCCAAGACGCCATTTCCGTTCCCATGACTCCCATGGCAAGACACTCACATTTCTTGGGATCGCCCCTTTGTGGCTGGGCACAGCTGGCCGGGGGATTGGTCAACTGACAGACAGCATGAAGTACTATGTATACTCGACTTGAGACGACTGGCAGCAGCCAATGCCGCTGAAACGTCGAAACCCGGATGCCTGGTTTGACGCAAGCATGATGGAAACAGACTGGACACCATGCAATCAAATAGAAACATTCAAAACAACCTGCTGGCAGTAAGAATACATGTACATCTAGGGGGCACGTACCTGCTCAAGTACTCTTACATGTACAGTGTCTCTTACAGTACGAGTACATGGGGCAACCCAAGCCCCCGGTCTCCAAATGCTGATACCTGCTTCCGCGGCACGGCGCCCCGGAGCCCAATGCGACCACCTGCTAAGGCAAGGCGATGGATTCATTCGTTTGTTGGCGTCGGATTCCTGCAAAGGGGCAGGAGGAGCTGCTTTGCGTGGCCAACAAGCGAGAAAGGGCCCGGAAACAAGGAATCTCTGGTTTGTCCCTTTGTCTGGCTGGAGGAGGGCAATCTGTTTGCACCATCAGTAGGAGCCCAACTGGTGAAGATTTTTGATACTGTGTTGTGTCACTGGCTCTAGGTACGGTGTCGTGAGAACATCGTAGGTACTTGTGTGTATGCAATGCCTCTTTCCGCATGCTTTTACTTGATCAACTTACAAGGACAACAAACACCGTATTTTGTTAGTATCTTGATATTACCTATTATTAGTAGGTAGTGTTCCTCGTGATATATAAGCAAACGCCGTCGTAATAATACTAACCTAGCGAAACCGGAGCATGACAACTCCCCCCCGGCTCATACATAGGTACTTTCCGAGATGCTGGTAGTACGTATGCCCGCTGACTTACACGGACCTGCGATGCTGCAAATGTACCCTGTTGAGCTGACTGTATGTATGTGTGATGCATACGAGCAAAAGCAACCAAAAGAAAGAGATCAAAGGTACCTGACCTTACACGTATGCCTGTCTCTCCTGCATCGCTAAAGCGTCGGCATGGGGCTCCTCGCCGGAGTTCATGTAAACGTCGGTATGCATTTCTTACATGCGATGCGACGCCATGCGATTCATCACGACACGCCATTGCCAGCTCGACTAACGTAAGTCTGTGTGCGTGCGGGCAGCGAGTAAGGAACCGACATCATATCTCATGTAGTAATTTGGAAGAGCGCACAAAAATTATTGACATTGCCAAGCTTCCTGTTTCCTAGTATCGTAGTAACCTCAAGTCGGTCGCTGCCTGCTCTGGCAAACAGGTTGGGTCGACTGCGGGGATTCTGCGCGTTTCGTCGGAGCTTTTCGGGGCCAACGGGCTCGACAACGTGCAAAAAGCAGAGGCCGCTTCGTCGACGGCTTCCATACCCTCCCCATTCCCTTTGGCCCCGGAGTCTGGGGAACCTGCTAGCGCGCACATTCATCGCGCGCTGGCTCTTATTCGACGGCAAGCCGACAAGACGACAAGACGACGTCGCCCTCGTACAGACACCGGGTTCCGACAACCGCGAGCGTTCCGTCCTATGGAGCACATGGAGTGATAGTACTCGTATAGTATGCCTCGGAAAGGGGTGACTGAGCCGGTTTTTGGCTCAATATCAGGCCTGGCCGGCTCAAAGGGGGTCGCAAACGACGGTGTAAAAAGAAAGGCGATCTCCACGAGATGTAGCAAAGCCGTACTGGCCTGTACAAGCAGGTATGGGTACGACCCAGCGTCGACGAGTAATGCCATCAACATCACAGGTAGCTCTGCCTGAAATTCCCGAGTCTTATACTTCATACTCCCAGTAATAGCACCATTGGCGCATCACGAGTCGTAACATCTCTTAGAGAATTACCCCGCCTCATGCTGTGGACAATGTTGTCGCTTGCCCGCGGATAACTCTTTGCAGGATGTATTCGAGGAAGGTGATTGATAGTAGTAATCCATAGGTACTGACAGATCCCCATAGCAAATACCACCTCGGATGTCAGCAACCAACGTCATGGTAGCTGGGTCTCTCCATGATGGCATCTTGACACTTTCGCCTCGTGCACAGATAAAACCACCAAGCCCTGATATTAGGGCTTTTGTTCGCGGGGCAGCGTGCGTAGGCGAGAAGGGACCTTGCGCCAATTTTCCCATCGCGATAAGCATCAAAGACCCATGGCGGGAAGTCGACGTTGGTGCGCCGCCTTGGTATTACTATCGCTGCGGCATCGCGGCCAACAGGTCTCTGTGCAGAGCGGGGTGTGCCGTTAGCTATCCGGCTAGTAGGGCGATGAGACGGTCTCCTCGGCCGCGCTGAATAAACCGTCCAGTACGGAGCAACATGGAGATCGAGCCCACCTGCGTCTGTCACGAACCTCAAGGCCATAGAGAGCCGTGGGCAGCCCCGATAGTCCGACTGGGCAACACAGAGAGCCGAAACACCTAGCTTTCCCCGCCGGCTCTGGCTTGGACGACCGCCGGCTGAGTCTGAGCCCTTTGGCGCGGACCAAGTTTATGATTTGCAACCACGCTACTGCTTCGTATGTGACGCGCTGAGGAAGAGCATCCGACGTCAGAGCGCGCCTCCGCTGGTGGTTTGATCGCTGGCCGCCGCCTATGAGAGTGAACGGAGTGTTGAAGAATCGAGCGTCAAGTTGTCAGCCAATCGGGGCAGCCCGACGGCGCAGCTGATCGAACTGACGAACGCCTGTGGGAGGGCAATCAGGCGATCCGGATCTTGAAACTATCCGCAAGAAGCGGCTTTTCGACATTGTTGATGATCTTCATCGACCTAGACCCGAGTGACCAGTCCAAGCGCGAGCGAAAGCCATCGACTCCGTCGGACTCCTGCGCCAGCAGCCTCATTGCACACATGTGCATCGCCGTACCTCCGCGCTCGGATCTCTTGGGATGAATATGCACGCCGCCAACAGTACATTTCTTTCTTGTAGCACGTAGCCAGAATGACCGTACGAGAAAGAACCGGTGGCCAAACGGTTGCGCAACGTTGAGCGGCTACTTACTGTGTACTTGCATCTTGTCAAAACGGTCCGTGGGCCTCGTCAACTTCTGATACTACTACTGTGTGATTCTTTCAGCAGCGGCTGTTGGTGCCCTCTTCTCTTCAGCGTCCCCTCCGAAGACGATTGAACGTTGTGCGACCGTCACGTTGTTCGAAAGATAAGCTGATTGGTAACCGTCCACTTCACGCCTCCATGTGACCCCCCCATTTCTCGGCCCAGGGTGTGCGTCAAGGAGCGTGTAAGTGGTTGTTAGGCTGGCCAGGCGTGTATCTGCGCGTGTGCCAGCCTCGCCGAAGATGGACCCGATTCTCATAATGGTTCAAATTAGCGACAAGAGTCGTTTCGTTCGACTCTTGCCCATCCCGCCTTTTCCTTTTCGATGCAGGTGAATATTGATTTTCGCATTTCAGCATGAGCAAGTGGCTTCGGATGGTGGTTTAAGGGCTGAAGCCCCGTTTCCAGACGACCGCGGGAGCTTCTTCTGTGGGGTTTCGTCTTTATTGCTTCCTTTAGTGACGTATGGATGATCAGGTACCTCTACTACTGTATACCTCCTTTCGGTGATCGACGGCGACGCTTGTATCCTGCACGCCCCCTTAAATGGGTCTCGTGTATTATTAGTCCGCGGTATCTTGGGAACTTGAAGCTGTTATTTATAGGCTAGTATCGAGGGGTTGGATGACGCGCTCATGTCGGATCGAGGAAGTGAAATTGGAATATTCGTTTTTGTGTGGTGATGGCATCGGAGAATAGGGTTTGGTTACCCCTAATCAGTAAGATCGGGTTTGTGGTGCGCAATCGTTGATGATTAGATCAAGGTCGATGCGCTGGTATCCTGCAGCTGAGAACAAGAAGACGCGTTTCTTGGTATATCTAGAACACGGCATGAAGTTGACACGCTTTGGATTGGGCTATGCTCTCGGCCCTTGGCCAAAGATAAACTCGCGGCAGGCCTGTGATGTAGACGCATGTTACTGAAGTGGCCTCTGTCCGTTCGGTTGAGAAAGCACTCACCTGCTTAAGGACTCCTACTTGTTCTTGGGACTGCAGAAACACCTGTTTGTACTGCGCTATGCTTCGGTCAAGAACCTCCCGGCGTGTGGTGCTGCCTTGGCAAATGGCCTTCATCTGAAGCTCCATTTCTTTGCGCAAAAAGGGCTTTCCAAGGCTCGTTTCGAAGCTCATCCGGTCGAAGCCCAGAATAAGGGCCACTCCAAGTTGAGTTGGGACGAAGACCTTGATGCCGCTGCCACTGCCCCCTCTCGTTGAGCCGCCGCCTCCTCGACCTCGGCCACCTCTTCCACGTCCACGTCCACGTCCGCCTCGAGCAGCCGGTGCCTCGTCATGCTCTTCATCGTCACCATCTGCGGCCGTCGTGCCTCCTCTCGTTGTAGTTGCCACGTATTCTCGATCTTGAATCTTTTGGATGTGCTCAGCCATTGTGGCATCCGTCCCAATGCCGTTGGCATCCATGAGAGCAATCAGATCCGCCTCTGTGAGATAGTTTGGCGGTGATGTTTTGCCTTCCGTCATCATTGCTTCGGTGGGCTCGAACTGCTCACCGACGGTGAATCGCGGCAGCTCTGTGGTATTGGTCCAGTTTTCGTAGATGTAGACATCCAAGTAGTTTCTTTCGAGCACAATAACCCCTCGTGTACTGAACCGTTCGTCCCCGAACTGGACGTCAATATCCGTCGCCATTCCTTGAGCGTCTTCCGAACAGCATGCCAAGAAGCGGCGCACCACATACTCATAGAGCCGTCCCTCATCATAGGATAACGCGCTTGGTGCCACATGCGCGATGGGATGGATCGGAGGGTGAGCTTTGTCGTCATGTTTTCCCTCTCTCGGTTGTCGAAAGCCCCCGTTGACGAGACCCTGAGCATACGTGCCCCAGCGCTGATCCGTCGCCTGTTTCTGGACAAGAGCCCTCAGGTTCATGCCTTTATCGAAGCGGTCGGTTTCTGTCCTCGGATAGCTGATGAATCCTTTGTTGTATAGGCCTTCGGCAATCGTCATGGCCTGCTGGCCAGACATTCGCAGCAAGCGAGTTGCCGCTTTTTGGAGCTCGACGGTGGTGAGAGGTAGTGGCTTGAACTTTCGGGTTGGTTTCTCTTGCACCTTTGTGACTTTTGCCTTTTTGGCAGCAAGGCACCTCTCATACAAAATCACAACTGTCATGCGGTCAAAGAGACGATTCCGAGCCCAAGAAAATCGAACCTGCTTGCCATCTTTGTTGTGCGTCAATGAAATGCCCCAGAAAGGCTCGGGCACGAAATTCTTGACACGAAAGTACCGGTCCACAACGAAGCCCAGCGTTGGGAACTGGCAGGACCCTGCATGTTCTGCTTAGTACGAGATCCAAGGGTTTGGCGAGCATTGGGGAGGTCGTAATGTTTTACCGTAACTCAGAACCAAATCTGCCAGTGGTCCACCTAGTTGCTTGAGATTGTTCGTAAGGAAGCGCGTAAAAGCGTACCCGATACGGAGATCCAGTTCGATTCTTGCCGCGACAGCGTTGACCTGCTTCTCGTCCAGCTCAACAAGACGTCTGGCAGCCGACAGCACGTGCCTAGAAGCGAATTGTCAGCTTCAGGGGAGATAAAAGATAAGTTATTGTAAGCTCCGTACGCTCGCTCGACGTTGCTGAATCTGGCACGTTTCACTTGGATAGAGGCATTGCCCTTTTTGGCTGCGTCGACAATCTCTTGGCCAATGTGCTCCCCTTCTCGATCACAATCGGTCCATATCACCAGCAGCCGCGCATATTTGGCTTGATCTGCTATGTTCTTGGCAATGTCTTTCTTGTCCTGTCAAGTAGTCAGCAACGGCATCTTGCCCAAGTAGATCATTATCACCCACATCATGGACGTTGGTCACTATCGGCGCGGCAAAGAGCGACTCTGGTGGAGGATGGCTCCAGTTCTTGTACTCGCTGGTGAACTCGACATTGGTCAGATGGCCAGTCACGGCGGTCATGGTGACGGACGAGGATCCCCATTGCTGGCCAAAGTCAAAGTCAAAGGAGTAGTTCTTGATGTATTTGTTGCGGGTGTTGTGCTATCCACGGGATTCACGTCAGTAAATCCATGTTACTGCAGGGGTGCCATTGTGTGGCTTTTCCCGTGAAGCTACGCGCACGCACTGTTGTAAAGGAGCCTCCGGAGAGATGGCCAGCCACCGCCTTGGAGATGGATGGCTTTTCAGCCACGCAGAGGACCCTCATATCTCGAGGCTTGACGGCGAGTAACCGAAGCTGCGTGAATCTCATCGAGCTCTGGTTCCGCGGATCTTGTGGCTCGATTTCATCGTCAGGAAGCAGTTGCGCATCGACCTCCACCTGTAGTTTCTGGGTCACCGGCGAGTGGTGGTTCGCTCAGCTGCCATTCTGTGCAAGTTGCTGTTGAAGCTGTGGGAACGGACAAGCTGTTCGTCGTTGCGGAGGTTGAAGTCGAGAGTGGTATCAGATTGGATAGAGCATCTGAAGCCAGAAGAATTTACTGGAGCAGGCCCCACCAGAGCTGTTAAAGGTGCAAGCGCTTTCGGTACTTCGGATCCGCCATCCGATTAATCCCTGACGCCAAACAGCCTTAGCAGGTGCATGTACCTACTAGGTGAGCTTGAGAGCACCCGACAGCACAACTTGGAAGGGTCCCCCGCCTGAAGCTTCAGCGCTGTGATGCTCTCAATCAGCGGGAGGCTCCAGGCTGTGGCACCCCCCCAGCCAGCCGCTAGCCAGCGCCTCGATCAGCGGAACGGCAGATGCTGGAGGGCATCGCTGGCCCAGCTTCGGGATCAGCCAGAACCAACACCAGCCGCGCCGTCGTCCGCATTTATTGGTCCGCCACCACCTGAAGTTGAGCCTCTGCTCCGTCATATTGATCGAACCCTGCCTTGACTGAGACAGAACTCTGCTCGACCCATCCAGAACGCCATGGCCGCCCTCGACTACATAAAGTCCATGGCGGGCGTCGAGCGCTTGCCGTCCCTCGGCTCGTTCGTCTCTACCCTCAACTCCTTCGGCATCTGGCGAACTCCCGCAATGGCGCTCCCCCAGATCAAGTCCCTGCAGGAATGCGTCGACTACGCAAAGGTCGTCGAGCCCTTCATCCCCCAGCTCTACCAGCTACCCCACCAGATCTGGCAGAGCCTCGGCAGCCTCGATGCCCTGAGGCAGGTCTACGTCACGACGAACCCGTTGGTCTCGGGCTTTGCCGTGTCTCTTGTCGTTGGGCTGCTCGCCTTGATCGTGTCCGAGATCAACCGCAACTATTCGCAGATTGACCGGCTGTGGAGCATCGTGCCGAACCTCTACGTTGTCCACATTGCCCTCTGGGCACGTGTGGCTGGGCTGCCGCATACTCGAGTGGACCTGATTGCTGTCTGCACGACTCTCTGGAGTGTACGTAAATACCGTGCAGTTACATGTGTATAATCTGGTTTCAGAAGAGGCTAATGGTTGGCATACCGCAGATTCGACTGACGTATAACTACTGGAGGCGCGGTGGCTACAAGGTTGGCTCAGAAGACTACAGATGGTAAAGGGCATCTTTATGTCGTTGCCCCATTACTTGCACCAGCTAATGTTCAGCAGGATGATCGTCAAGGGGCAGCTCAATTCAGTCGTCTGGTTCATCTTCAACGTCACCTTCATTTCCTTCTTCCAGAGCATTCTCCTTTACCTCTTCTCCTGTGTCCCGGCGTACGTCATTTTGCTGTCATCTCAATTCGAGACGGGGATTCAGCCAGTTGATCTCGTCTTTGCCGGTGTCGAGATTCTTCTCGTCATCAGCGAATGGATTAGTGACGGTCAGCAATGGGGTATGTTGACTGACTGATCCTGCTACTATCAACCCAGCGTCTCATCAGCCTCACTAACATACCATTAGCCTTCCAAACCGCCAAGTACAAGTACAGAGATACTGGCAAATTAACCCCTGGATATACAGCTGTTGAGCTGGAAAGGGGCTTTGCCACGAGGGGCCTTTGGGCATACAGCCGACACCCCAACTTCTTTGCCGAGCAGACCTTCTGGTTCATGCTCTACCAATGGAGCTGTTTCGCCACCAACACCCCGTATAGCTGGGCTGGCATCGGTGCCGTCCTTCTAGTCTTGCTCTTCCAGGGTTCCACCAATCTTACGGAGAGCATCACGTCTAGCAAATACCCAGAGTACAAGGCTTATCAAGAGCATGTTGGCATGTTCATTCCGAAGACTCTGACCCCATATACAACTCCCGGCCCAAAAATCATCAGGTCAAGCGAGCTGGTGAAGCGCTCTGAGCAGAAGCAGAAGCACAAGAGGAAGTCGGGCTGAGATGGACAGAAGGATTACATATAATCCATGTCAATAACTTTCATGTATAGCACCTCGGTGTAGTCTGTCACGACAATATTCGCGTCCAGGAGGTAAGTACAAGGTTTGGAAAAATTTTCTTCGTGGAAAAAGATGGTCCTGTCTATAGTATAATATCCGCATCTAAGAGAAAGAAATAAACGCATCTACCATAATGTCTAATCATCCCGAGTCTATGCACCTTGAAGGAGATCACTCAGCTTATCCGCATAGTACGCCGGCACCGCGATGGCGTCCTCGCGGTCCCAGTCGGCCTTTTGGTTGACGCCCGTCAAGACATGCAGCGTGCCGCCCAGGTTGCCCTCGACACCGAACTTGATGTCAGTATTGAGCCTGTCGCCGACCATGCACGTCCTTGCGCGGTCGAGCTGAAACTTTCCCTCGACAGCGTCCATCATGGCCTGGCTTGGCTTGCCGAGGACGGTAGGCTGCTGGCCGAGGGCGTTTGCGAGGGGTATCATAACGGAGCCTGCGCCGAGGAAGAAGGTATGGTGCATGGGCAGCGTGGAGTCCGCATTGGTCGCCAGGAAGATGGCTCCTCGCCGGACGTAGTGGAAGCCGTGCGCAAGCTTCAAGTAGTTGACGTGAAAGTCGAGGCCGCACAGCACGACGCCGACTTCCGGGTCCAGCAGCGAGCCGTTTGCGATGCCCTCAAAGTCGGCTGGCGTGATTTCCCTCCTGAAGCCGGGGTCCGTGCCGCCGATGAAGGGGATCCCCTCGGAGGCCAGCTCCGTCTCGATGCCGGCTTCGCCGATGACAAAGACCTTGTTCTTGCCGGGGGGCAGCTTGAGGATGCGGTTGATGTAGATGGCGGCTGAGTAGGAGGAGCCGAAGACGTCTTCGGTGTCGCTGGGGATGCCGAGCTTTTCGAGCTTTTTGACGTAGTCTTGCCGTGACTTTGTGGAGTTGTTTGTCACGAAGACGACTTTTTTGCCTGAGAGATTGGGGGTGGAAGTGGTGAGTCTTGGGGATCATGTCTCTATCAGCTTTAGGGGGGGCTTACCTTTTGATTTGAGGAGGGCGATTGTGTCGGGAACGCCCTCATATACGTGGTCTCCGTTCCAGAGTACGCCTGAAGCAATGTGAGATTCACCAGCCAGTTCGATTGAAGGGATCACACGTACCATCACAGTCGAACAAGAATGTCTGTCATCTTCATATCAGTGACCTGTCCTGAGAGGTGAGTCTAAGCTCAAGGGCTAAAATCACTCACGTCAAACTTGTCAATGAAGTCTTTGATACCGGCAGCGTCGCCGGTGAGATACTTTGGTGTTGCTGTCATTTTTGAGCCCATTGTAATCACGACCTAGAAAGATGGAAATTGAAAAAGGATAACTGGTTCAATGGACACACGGTCTTGAGGTGAGTGTTGATTGGGGTTTCGCCAACTACTGGGTAATGTACTAAATGAGTCAGTGTATATGACGCTTAGTCACGTCTTCTACGGCTGAAGATCTTGCACCTGCTGTATAAGACCTACATCCAGTGTACGGTGAGTAATGATGAAGTCGTTAATCCCATCCCATATTTGAGGATTATCTAGCTAACATGTCAGATGCTCAGGTAGGATCGAATTGCGCTTCCTCGGGAGGAAAAAATTTGCCCAGCTGTTGGTGGCAAATGTATAGGGTAAGTGAAGGGGCTGCGATGTCGCTGGCTGGTGCTGAGATGCATACGTCATTCAGACCAATGGACATGCCCTTTGTAAGCAGATGTGCATCTGTAGCAGAAGCTTTTCTATCTTCTATATCATTCCTCGCTTGTCTCTTCTCTCCATACGCTCGCAATCCGCAGCTACCTTTTGGTCATGAGGCGTGAGTATACGACTGTTTTCCCGTTCTGCATGCTGCTGGTAGCTACTATGCATGCAGCTATGGCTTGAAGCCCAAACATGCCGTATTATGCACTCTGTATGCTCTTCGTTCCTTTAGGCAGTCAGCGAGCGGGTGTGTCTGGAGCTCTCACGACAGCTCGTACCAATCGGCTCCATCGTGGGGGTTACTGCTGTGTAACAGATATTGGTTTCTTCAACAAATCTGATGGAGTTTAACGAATGTGTTGCTGCCCTACTGACAACTCGTACATGCTGCAGTGACAGCCGGATAACATGGGTCTTTTGTCACGGGATGGGAGGCAGCTTCCGATGCCATTTAGACGATGACGACCAAACGACCACATCTCTACAATTTGCGTTGTTTACTTGTGCACTTGAGCTTTACGGTTTGCATCGTTGCTGGGTTAACAAAGAGGAATTGGGTTTGCTCAGAGTTGAATCGGTATCAGCTGCGATAACCTCAACTTTAATCTTTTCTTCTAGTAGCCACGTTGTTGCACCGAGCTTGTGCCAGAAACTACCAGTGGCGTAACGTTCTGGGAAACGCCTCAGCCGAGGCGAATCGAAGGCGTTTCACAAGTCCGACGTCTCATGAACACCTCAAGGCCAGAATACCACTCCAGACTCGTGTGTTTCAAGCAAGGACAAGCAAATCGGAGCAACAGGATCCGTGTAAGACGAGCATAAGGTATTATCCAGTCTGTGGCACGTTGTCCATCGGTAAAACATGCACGGGGTTTCTCGATTCCGGACCGCCGCCGCCGTGCTCTTATCGGCGAATCCCCTACCTGTTACTCGTACTGTAATCTGGCTCGATCTCCCGTAATGGCTGATCCTACAATTTTGATTTGCCCCATCGCAGGACCCTTGATGGGCGGCTCGTTATCAAAGAGGCATGGTGCCCATGTGGCGTCAACCAGAACAATGGACCCTGTGGCGCCAGCCCGGCCGAACCGAAGTTCAAAGAGGGAAAGATTCAGTAACAGCACCCTTGCTCGACAGGAGATAAGGACGGCGTCTAAGTCGGTAGACGTCAGAGAAAAGAAGAGGGCGGCTCATAGATGATACTGTCGGCGAGAGGATAGGGCCACGGGCCGGAGCCGGGGCATGATGACGAGTTTGCTCCGGGACCAAAGCAACCAAAGAAGCAGAGTAAACAAGAGAAGAAGATGGAAGCATCATCGGGCGTGATGGCTCAGCACATGCTTTTGGTGCCTAGGATCTCTGATTTCGCATTTTCGCCTAGCTCGAGCGAGGGTCCACGGCCCGGCAGCACTTGTCAAGCCCGATGGGGGCGCGTCACTTGCATGGCGGTTGAATGACTCCCCATTAAGGTACATATCTGTGTTTGACTCGTGGGACCTTTGGAGGCTCCGATTACGTGTAAGGCAGAAAGGGGAGGGGAAAAAAATTAAATTTTGCAGTTAAAAAAAGAATTAAACGAAATAATTAAATAGACTCATCCTCAAAATAGAAAGACGAAACCTTCCCACGTAGCCCAAGCCAATATTTTCCTTCATCGACCTCCTACGGCTTCGACCTACAAATACCTACCTTACCCTCTCCCATCCTCTTCCCACCTCCTCGACTCCTCCTCCTCACTCTGCACACCACGTCTCTGCTTGACCAAGCTTTGCTTTCATTTGCTTCACCAGAGAACCTATCGCAAGCATTGCTAGATATTACCTATCACCCAACGCAACACCGACATACAACCGTAACCAACAACATACCAACAACATACCGACACTCTTGTGTTCTACCAGTGCTCAGACTGCAAAAAGCTCACATTCCAACCATCATCATCAATGGATACCAAGGCTACCAACCCTCGCCTGACCACAGAGTCACTCAGCCTCGGCGACAGCGCTCAGTCCACCCCTTCTGTCTCGGCCGCCTCAACACCCACACTCGAGGCACACGAGTTCATCGGCGGCTTCCCCCACAAGCTCTCGGCCAACCTGCTACCGGCTCTCTCGCGAGACTTCCCAAAGCCTACAAACGAGGTCGACGTCAAGGAGGCCCTCGAGCGCCAGCCCGGCAGATGGAGCCTCCAGGGCCAGATCAAGGCCAACAACATGAGAGCCCAGAGCGCCGCACTCCGGCTCGACGACAAGGAGGGCAAGGCGAGAGCCTTTGAGGAGGCCAAGCGCGAGCTACTGGCGTATCACCACAGCGCCCTGCGGAAGCCTTCCGGCGCAAGATAATGAGCTTGATCGCAATGACGAGTTCACGTACGCTTTGCCATATTGTTGTTGCTTTTTGTTTGGTCCTACATGTACGGCGCATTGGTTGGGAGGATATACCCACGGAGAGTGTCCGAGTGGCTTCTGGGATTTAGAGCGTCATTAGCAGGATAGAGATGGTTGGCCAGGGGAATGGAATTGACTTTTCACTACAAGGAACTTGTTCACTCTGGTGTTGATTCCCATTGCGTGACTGGTAGTAGGGAGGAATGCTTTTACTTTGTGCCACTAGACCGCAGAGAAGGGTTGGTTGCAAGCGGGGTCCGTGTATACCGACCAAGAGTGATGGGCATACAGCAACGTTTCTGAACGACTTCATTTTGTCCGAGTCTACTGGATGCGAGATGCCAGCGTGAAGCCGTACGCCACCAGGGCGACGAACTCGACAAGGTTGACGAGGGAGGAGATGCCGTGCAGCATGCCAAACTTCTTGTTGAGGGCACGCATCTCATCCGACTGTGCATCCTTGTCATACCACTCCTTTCCGTCTCGCTTGGCTGGTGGGAGGGTTCAACAAATCCATCGTCAGCCATCCGGGGTCTCAAATCAATGGCGTGCATGCGGAGTCGGGCTTGAGGCTAACCTTGTCCATGGCGGTCCTTCATGGTCTTGACAGTGGCGGGAAGCAGCACGGCGAGGTTGACGAGGCCGCTGACGAACATGGTTGCGATGGGCACCAAGGAGCTCCACTTGTTGGGAGCGTCGACGAGGCCGCCGATGCCGCCCTTGATGCCCAAGAGGGCGTTTCCGGGGAACGTGAGGGCGAGCAGCGCGGGGATGGCCGTCTGCATGCCAAAGTAGATGGGGAACAGCTTGCTCTGGATGGCGGAGAAGGAGGGCCGGCTGACGGTGCGGAACATGACGATGCCGTTGACGAAGGACTGCAGTAGCGTAGTGTGATGGTAAGCAGCTGGCCGGTTCCATGGTGTTGAGGATGGGAAACGTAAGAGCATGGGGTGAGACGAGTTCCCTCATGGACATACGTGGAAGAATGTCGTTCCCAGGAGAGTTCCGTAGCTGCATCGAGACGAGCGAGGAAGCCCGACATTAGTTCACCGGCCACGATAGGCAAGCTTAGATCGAATGGAGGGTGCTCACGATATGACGTGGTACGGCGCCGCGGAAGCGAATATCGAGCCGGCCATGACTGTGTATTTGCGCTTAAACTGATATGAACAAGATTGGTTTGCTATCGAATTGAACACAAGGAAAAGCAGATGGAAGAAGCAGAAGCTATCGGATCAAACTGATGATGTCGGATCAGTATGGGCTGATCTCTCCGAAGGTCTAGGATTGAAGCTTGAGGTTGATGAAACATGAGCTCATAGACGGTCACGTGATGTCGCGATACAGGCGCGTTTGTAACTGGAGCTTGTCTCGCTCAAGCAACCGAAGCTGGCGTCTTGTCTGCCTAAATCTGGACGAGGGTGCGGTGCTCGCTATAAATGGGGGCTGAAGGCTGCTTCTGATGGAATAACAAAGAATTGACGGTCTCTCTAATTTCTATGACTTCTTCTCTTTTTTTTTTCCTTCCCAAATTGATCGAATCCTAACCATCTTCTCAATTGCAAGTCGAGATGGCGGACAAGGAAGCAACCGTCTTCATCATCGACCTCGGCGCGTCCATGGCAGCTGTCAATGGGGGTCGAGAAGAATCCGACCTTGATTGGAGCATGAGCTACGTCTGGGACAAGATCAGCAACGTCGTGGCCTCGAATCGCAAGACGCTGTGCGTTGGCGTCGTGGGGTTCAGAACCGACGAGACAAACCACACGCTGAGCGAGGATGGGTACGAGAACATCTCCATATTGCAGCCCCTGGGGCCGATGAGCATGTCCAGCCTCAAGGCTCTTCAGCCCAAGGTGAAGCCGAGCAGGACGGTGGAAGGCGATGCCATCTCGGCGATTGTCATTGCCGTCGACATGATTGACAAGTACACGAAGAAGAACAAATGGAAGCGGCAGATTGTTCTCATTACCGACGGCCAAGGCGAGATTGATCCAGATGATATTGGCGACATTGCTAGAAAGATGCGCGACTCGAATATTGAATTGACAGTCTTGTGAGTTGGCGAGACCGTTTGGCGGACGGTAATGGTGCTGACGGTGATGCAAGGGGCGTCGACTTTGATGCTCCCGATTACGGCTTCAAAGAGGAGGACAAACCTTCAGTCAAGGTACTCCATATGTTCACTTCTTTTCTTTTTCTTCTTTATTTTCTTTTCTTTTGAAGCTTTCATTAACCTCTTCGTTAGAAGCAAAACGAAGAGACCCTAAAAAAGCTCGTGGATGGCTGTGGCGACGACTCAAGGTTCGCCTCCATGGTCGAGGCCATTGACGACTTGAATGAGCCACGAGCAAAGTCGGTCAAGCCTTACAAAACGTACGAAGGTCTCTTGACCTTGGGAGATCCGAAAAACGCTCCCGCAGTGGTGGAAATCCGCGTCGAGAGATACTTCAAGACCCATCTAGCCAGGCCACCTGCCGCCAGCACCGTGGTGGTCAAGGAGGAGCAAGCTGGGCCGTCTCAGGCAGACGAGGACGAACAGATGGACGGAGCGGAACTTACAGCTGTGAGGCAGGCCAGGACATACAAGGTCAATGATCCAGATGCCCCTGGCGGTAAGCGTGACGTTGAGTTTGAGTCTCTGGCCAAAGGGTACGAGTACGGCAGGACGGCAGTCCACATCAGCGAGTCTGATCAAAACGTCACCAAGCTCGCGACAGAAAAGAGCTTCAAGATCATCGGCTTCGTCCAGAAAGAAAAGGTATTGGCTTGGCTCTCAGCATTTGACCCGTTGCTCTTGGCTAACCCTTGTTTAGTATGAAATGCTCCTTAATCTTGGCGAAACCTGCGTTACCGTTGCATCCAAGTACGATGAAAAGTCTGAGCTGGCTTTTAGCTCTCTGGTGTGGGCGCTCTCGGAGCTCGACGCCTACGCCGTGGCCCGCCTAGTAACTAAGGACCAAAAGGACCCCATGCTGGTGTTACTGATGCCGTATATGGAGCCTGATTATGTTTGTCTCTATGATGTGCCTCTGCCTTTCGCAGAGGACATCAGGACGTACCAGTTTCCTCCCTTGGACAGAGTCGTTACCGTCAGTGGCCAAACGCTCACCAACCATCGCCTATTGCCATCCGACGAGCTCAACCAAGCGATGAGCGACTACGTAGATGCCATGGACATTTCAAGTTATGGTATCGATGAAGATGGGTGAGTATAGAAGATGATTGTTCAAATCTTTCACTTCTAAGCATTGCTTCTGATCTAGGCAACCGGCTGAATATGCCACCATCGATGAGTTATACAACCCTGCGATACATCGCATAGGCCATGCGATCAAACAACGAGCGATCCACCCAGAGAAACCCGTGCCCGAGATCCCCCCAGTCTTGCTTAGATTCGCAGCACCCCCGACAGAACTCGTCGAGACTGTGCAGCCTCATATCGATGCACTGATTCACGCTGCAGACGTGAAGAAAGGTACTGATTCCATTACATATGCTTCTCTGCACACTGATGTTTGATTTGTGCTAACGCCCCCCTTAGTGCCGCCCAAGGCCAAGGGCAAGCGCCAAAGAGAAACAGTTAAACCCATCTCGGGACTGGATGTGGATGCCCTTCTGGGAGAAGAGCAGAAAGGTTCCATTAGTCCGGAGAATGCCATTCCGGACTTCAAACGAGCCCTCAACTCGTCCGAAGAAGTCGAGCAGATTGCCGACGCCACAAAACAAATGGGGGCCATTGTGCGGTCTCTCATTACGGACAGCTTCGGGGATAGCAAATATGCCCAGGCAATGGAAGGCATTGGTGCGATGCGTGAGGAGCTGATCAACCTGGAAGAGCCTGGCCTGTACAACGACTTTGTGCGCGACTTGAAGAAAAGTTTGCTATCTGGAGCCTTGGGTGGTGACAGGCGAGATTTCTGGTTCAAGATGAGGTGGGCGAAGCTGGGCCTGATTGACAAGAAACAGTCGGAGGTGTCTTCGGTCACTCTTGAGGAGGCGGACGAGGTGAGTGGTGCAGCATGCTGTCGGATTATACGGACGTTGTTTGCTAACTTGTGGGATAGTTTTACAAGTCGAGGTGAGGTATCTACGTTGACCAAGAATGGGACCATGTATATGAGCGGTGTAACAACAGAATCCTGTGCTTTGAGCATTGTATGATATGATTATTGATGAACCGGACAAAAGGGGGTAGGGGATTGATGCCATCACGACCGATTGACCAGACCTGGATTCTCGCACAGCATGGCTGCTGATTTTGTTGACCTTGCGACGTAACATCCCTGAAGAACAACCTACTATTAACCTATCATTTAGCAGAAGCTCTGTAACCTTCTTGATTCTTGTATTCAGCTTCTGAGTCTGTCAAATGTAATCATTTCGAGGTTGTGTAATTCCGGCCAAGCAGGCGGCCGTCTGCCAGCGCCTGCCTAGGCTGCACCGCAATCTGCCCAATCAGCTGCCCTTCAGTTTCGTTTGACCTTGCAGCTGCCCTTCATCCTTTATCTGCACACAATTCTTTTTCCTCTGCTCTGCGCATTCTTCTCTCTCTCGTCTCCCTTCTCAAGCTCAACTTCACCTCATCCGCTCCACTACAAGCCCTCCCGTCGTCGTCTCGCATCCTCATCTCGACTGCGGCCAGCAAAACAAGCAAAGCCGTGATCGATCCTCAGCATGGCTACCTTCAACCTCACCGTCCGCCTGGAGATGCTCAAAGAAATTGGAATCACCGTCCAATACGGCGAGCATGTAGCGAAAGAAGCAGCCAGCAACGAAGCAGCGATGGCATTCGAAGAAGAAGAAGAGTTCCCCGCCGTTGTGCCGCCCAAGGCAGAACAGCACGCCTCTGAACACGACGCTGGCCACGATGCTTGGGACGCGGCTGCCCACATCTCGACTTCGGCGCAAGAACAGCAGAAGCCCCAGGAGATGGACGACTCGTCTATCGTGATGCCGCTGGACTACTCCAAGTTTGTCGTTGGAGAGCCTGCGGACGAATCCATCAGCTTTTGCTCGTGGAAGGTCGTCGAGGCTTATCCTGACCAGTTTATCGGCAAGGCAAACAGGCCTCGTGTATGTAGCGATTGCTTTCTCTGCATTATGGGAATCTCAAGAGAGTATGGTAGAAGATAACTGACAACTTGCAGGCCAAGCCGTACTTTGACAAGATTTTGGAAGACAGAGTCTGGGATTTGTGAGGATCTTGATTGATGTGCATATGGCGACATGCCTGCTAATATCATTGTAGCTTCTATCTCTACAACCCCGAGAAGCCTTCAGAGAAGCCTCGCGTGCTGGTGCCCACTGTTCAGCTCGAAGGCTTTCTCAAAAGCATCAACAGAGCGCTCGGTACTTCTCTCACCATTCCAGGAGGGGCAAACCAGGACCGTTTTTATCTGAGGTTCGGCCAGGGAGACACCCCAAGGCCTCGATATCTACAGAGGTCGAGAGACCAGAAATCCCTAAAGATTGAAACGTTCCCCGATTTTCAACAGGCGGACTACGACAGCTTTAGGAACGCGCATGGCGCCATCCAGGAGGACTGGTTGAAGAACTGGCAGATGCTGGTACCTCGGCCGAGTTTCGACAAGAAGAAAAATGCAGACAAAAGAGCAGCCAAGAGAAGGCTCGAGCGAGAGCGAATGCTTCACAATACGCAGGAATTTCTTCATTTGGCAGGTAAGGGCAAAGGGGCTGACGTGGTTCTGGTTTGCATGGATGTCGAAGCCATCGAGATGCCACCGAATCCCGTATCTGAAGTCGGGATTGCGATGCTGGACGTCAAGGACCTCAATGGCGTGGAGGCGGGCCCCGGTGGCCAGAACTGGTGGCAGTTGATCCAGGCGCATCACCTACGAACCAAGGAGTATTCAGGTCTGGTGAACCACCGCTTCGTCCGTGGGTGCCCTGACTACTTCGACTTTGGGTGAGTAGCCCAAGCTGTATACTTATCACCGCGCAGTTCTGCTAAGATATCCCACAGTACCAGCACGTTTCCGCAAGAGTATGAGCTCTCCGAGGCCATCATGGCCATTCTGGAGCCCTATATAAGCCAAAATCGCCACGTGGTGTTTGTCGCGCATGACACTGGCTCAGACATCAAGTATCTCGCAAGCATTGGGTTTGATGTCCTGGGACTCCCAGGCCTCGTTGAGGAGTTGGATACAAAGGAGATACACCTGGCCTGGAAAGAGTCTGACCAAGGCAAGAGCCTGGCGAGCGTCCTCAACGACCTTTGCATCCACAGCAAGCACCTCCACAACGCCGGCAATGATGCTGTCTACACTCTCCGTGCGCTCCTAGGGGTTGCCATTGAGCAGATTCGGGAGAAGAGTGCCAAGGCAAACGGGGAAGAGTACAGGCCGGCCCTGTTTGACGTGAAGCAGGAGACTGAGGTTGAAGATGTAAACAGTGGTTGGTGAACAGTTCATGAATTGATAGCCTTGAGTTGAGACTTTGGTATTCCTTGCCGTCCTTGGTAATTGCCGGCAAGCCGCGAGATGTTTCATACAAGTAGCTAGCCGCTCTTCCTCTTGTCTTCCGAAGATGTTTCCAAACACCTGAGCCACTATGTGGTCGCTTATGGGGTCATCAAATTCAGCCCGCCAACCAACCAACCAACCCAACGCCATCGCTATGGAAAACGAATATCGTACAAGACAAATATACACGGCCACGCATGGCTCTTTCGACCTTCTATTACCAAACACACAAGATCGCTCGTTCCGCTCGTTTGCAGGGTCTTTATTCGTTGGGGTTCTTGCTTCAGACGGTTTTATCGAGTAGTTCTTTGGCCTCGTTGACCTTTGTCGCCAGGTAGGGGCTGCCGCCTCGGTCGGGGTGGTTCAGGAGCATGAGGGTTCGGTGGGCCTTGCGGACTTTGTCTTTTGTGATGGATCGCTCGCTGTCATCCGGTTAGTCTAAATGGTTTCTTTCCAACTTTTGATATTCGAGAGACGGAGTTGTCGTACTTTAGCGAAAGAATAAGCGAGGCCTCCTTCTTGGTCATGCGCGGCTCGAAGCCGCCCTTGTAGAAGGCCTTGCCCATGGGGCCTACGCCGCCGCGGGAGCGACGGAGGGCGACAAGACCGGCTCGGCCCTGTGCAGATGCCAACAGTTAGCGCTTCTGTTCCAAACGTATATTCTGCGTAATTGAAGTGTCGTCTTGGATTTGATATGAGAGTTGGCCGTTGTGTATGTGTGTGTGGTGTGCGTGTGTGTGTCGTGATGTGTTGGATGGGAAGGATGTTCGAAAGTTGTTCGCTTATATGGTTCGTCGAAGAGTTTTGGAAGATTTGAGGGGATCAACGTACGAGGAAGGCTGCGACGGCGACGCCGGCGCCCCAAGCCATTACTGAAGCCATTTTTTATTGAAGGGTGTAGTTGAGGGTGTTCGATTTGTTGTTATCGTTTTGTTGTTGAGAGAGGTTGTTGTTGTGTCGATAGAGGATGTTTGGTTCGAGGTTTGGCGCATTTGAAAGGTATCTTGGAGGTGGCGTTGAAGATTGAAGTTTTGCAAGGGTTCGGGCGACTTCTAGACGCGGGGTATAGTTTTTCCGGGTGGAAATGCGCATGGGAGGTGGCAGGTGGAGTGCGTTTGATTGATTGGTTGGCGGGTCTGAATTGGTCAAGTGCGCTCATGTTATTTATACTCTTGACCTTTGGGGAGAACATATGGATGTGTTGATATGCTTGGTCTATCACATTGATCCCTTTGAGTGAAGCTGAATAGCTAAGGGATATTCTTCTAAGTTTCACCCCCATAGCCAGCCGGATCGTGTAGTTCGTAGTACCGAAGTGTAAGCGGCTGTCGGTAATGCTTCCACCGGCCTCTCCTCTGCTTCTGGGGTCTGATAAGTTTCATAATGGTATAATGTCCTGCTTTGGAGTGAGTCCCTCAAGCTGATATCCAACCTTGACTCTTAGAACATGCGTAAAGGAGACATTCCTCCCTTCACCCCTGCTCCTCCTCATCCTCCTTGTGCACATGGTGATGAACCTTGTCCGGCAGCTTGAGCGCCCCTTCAACCGCCTCCTTGATCTTCCTATCGAGCTCAGCCCTGCTCCTCCCATCCTCCTCCACCCGCGCCCTCTCCTCCTCGGCAGCCAGATCCGCGTGAAAGTTGCCCGCGCCTCCCCTCCCCGACCAGCCCGCGCGATGAGGCTGCGAATGGCCCCTCAGGCTCGACGCCACCGCCGTGCCCGTCTCGTCGTCTTGCAGGCCCTCTCCCTGCGCGGCGTGCTTCGGGTCGATGAAGTTGCCTGCTCCCCCGCGGCCGACCCTTGCGGGGCCGTGCGGGTGCTGCGACGGGGTGGCTGCCACGGAGGCGGCGGCTTTTAGCTGCTGCGCTTCGAGGTCCTACATTCAATGCCGGCGATGCGTTGTATTAGAAAAACGGGTGGACGAAAGCAGGGATGGGAGGAGAGCAGAGGCTATGAGTGATTGTTTACTTTGAATGCCTCGTCGGCTTCTTTCGAGGGCACATAGTTGCCTGCCCCGCCGCGGCCGACTTTGCGCAGGGCATCTTGATCCTGAGGCATCTCACAAAAGAACAAGCCCGCAAAGGGAGGGAAGGGGGGGGGGGCGTGTGGTGTGTAGAAGAGACACGAGAAGAGAAGGGAAGAAAGGGAAAAGGTACGAGGCAGTACTGGAATGGAGCCTCAATGGAAGGGTTACCCGCTGTCAAATGGGAACGGAATGCGGTACCTTTTGAGAAAGTTCCCCTGGGAATTACGTACAAAATGTCCCAGAATCCCACTCAAATATCGAAAAAAGCGACCAGGGTTCTCGTTTTCCTTGGTTTAGAAGAAAAAGGTTGAGAAAAATGACATAAAGAGGCTGCCAGGGCGTGATGCTAAGAACGATGGCTTCGCTGACGTCACGAGAATTCGAGTGGGTCTGACTCTGTCGCGATGACGTACGGGGGTTGTGATAGAAACGATGCTTCCGAAACAGCTAGAGAAATGCTAGCTTTCGCGGAAGGAGAATTTTTTTTTTCTCCTTTCGTGCCTAGGGAGAGAATGCGGAAAATTTAGAAGCAGTTGGTTCTTTTGGGGCTTGAACTTGGTCCCTGGCCCTGGCATAAGGGTCAAACCTAAGTTGGTAGCTGGGATGGAGTTGGAAAAGAGATTGGCAGGCCGCTCGTGTGACGGTTTTTTGGCGGTTTAAGGAAAGTGATGGAGATTGGGTACTTTTAGTTCTTCCTTGACAGCTTTGACAAGCACCTTTATTACAAAGCCCCATTGCGATGAAGCGAGCTGTCAAAACCATACATCTGGGGTGCGTTCTATCTCACACGTCTGGCGGTGGTGAACAGATCCAGATGATTCCTAAGGCCCCTCATGTATCCTCTAGGTAGTTCTTCCTGTATAAACGTTGAGAGCTTACAAATTCTGTTACTCCCGTCGGAAGAGACGGACAGACACCACTTACATCACATTAGTTCTTCGGCGTCAACTCAAAGTTATGAGGCTCTTACAGAAGTCGGGCTTCCGTAGAAGCATCCATCCATGCACGTCAACATCAGCTCCGAGTCGGAACCATTGCGCATACTACTCGTACTTCTGCGGCTTTGCCCTCCGCCGAGTCCGATCCGCAGCCTCCGAGTAGTAGCCGCGAGCGAGATCAAGCAGGATCCAGTTCAAACAACATCCACTGACTTAAACTGTGCCCCCCCCCCAAAAAAACGGAGCCGTTTCCCAGCGGCCGTGCTGATGCGGGAAAACGTCAGCGTCGTTTAGAACCACAGTGCGAACGGTTCAAGCGCTCACACATGACGATGCTTGGAAACGGGGCTCGCAAAGTACACGCCTCTGTGCCAGTTCTTGATGAGGGAGGGGGGCCAAATTGCGTGTCCAACCGCTTATTACATGCCATGCGAGGGAGTGTAGCCATAAAGTCGATAATTACACAGTAGTATAACGACAACAAAAAGCCCATGCGAGCTCGCGAGGCTTGGGCATCATTACATAAGGTCAAGGGTCGGGGGGGTTTGTGGGCTTTTTTTTGTATGTACATAGCATGGATGTCGAAGAACGAAAAGTAGAAGAAAGGATGGACTCGGCCATGCCCGATGTGAGATTCGCCTGGCTGTTTTCATTTCGGGCGTTGACGGCAAAAGAAGGAGAAGAAGTAAAAAAAAAAAAAAAGCAGCTCATTCTTTTCTGCCCGGATATTACTTGTTGACTGATTCGTGTTACATGAGCGTTGATGCCCATACATCGGCGCCGAAAAAGTATAGAGCGTGCATTCTGTGCGACATGAGGTTCGTGCGTTATTGGCGAGTTATCGAGCGTGCTTTTATTACGTGGTTGCATCCTCCTCGTCTCGATACGGCAGCGGCAAAAAGTGGTGAAGAAAGCTCAACGAATGAGGAGACGGTTGTATGCTGGTGTATGCATCTTCGGTAAGAAGTAGGGTTGATGTCAACATGAAATGCCTCCCTCCATTTTGATATGTGCTGTCATGTATTCGATCCTTTGGAGAGAAGGTACCTATCGAGACATTTTCTCGTCCCCAACCTAATCAAGATACTCGGCAAGTCGAGGGGAGTTGGTGATTGGCTGTGGAAGTTGGTGGGCTGCGGGCTCCGATTGGCTGCTGAAGCAACTGCGTATCAAGAGAACTTCGAGTGCCATGGACGGCACGCAATCACCACAATGTAAGGTATGTATAATCTCATGCTTAGCGAGACAATGTTCAATGTCAAATGACGAGAAATTGACGGCGTTAATAGTAGAGGACAAGACCGTGAGTGATGTTAATTGCTAGGTACTGAATGTCCCAGGCGAATACCTCCTTGCCATATCGTACAGTGTGAAATGGGTTTCATGCTTGCTTGTCTGGCCGATCAAATGCTTGGTTGACAAGTCTAATTGAACGACAAAACAAGCCTCACTTCGATATCAATCGAGTGCATACGCGACAAGAGCACTTCAACATGGCTCAAAGGGTTCAGAAGCCCAGCTTGAGCACGATTCATGCACCATACATACTACAGTACATAGATGTAATCTCCAGCCATGACTTCACCCCCAACACACGCCCGGCTCGGCTCGTTCCCAAGCTGATCGTCCATGATAAACCACCTCGCCATACCTTATGTACCTCGTCAGTCAGTCAGTTAGCCTCGACAATCCATCGCCATTGATATTCAGGCACAGTTGGCCCTAAGAGTGAAGCCAAAAGAAACCACTTCCGACGATCAGTCGGCTTTTACCTCGCCCCGTCAAAAAGCCTCGTGGTGGTCGTGCCATGTGGATGGTGTCACTCATCCGATGGCTCGATGGCAACCTGTTGGGCATCATTCGCCACTGCGGCTGCACGTTGTATACAACGAAAAAAAAAAAAAAAAAAAAAAAAAAAAAATCTTCATTTCATTCATTTTCATATGTTCCATCAAATTGCTTCCTTTCGAGCGGATATCATGCATTCTCGTCTGCAGCAGCATCAGGGGGTTCTTGATGTGAGTGCTTTTCTACCTAGGTATACGGGCAATGCGTTGGCAGTTCTCAATGGATGGGTTCGAGGTCAAACGCCAGGGGTGCATGTCAGTTGGGCAGCGAAATTGGCAACATGGACGAAAGCTTGAAGAGGCAGCCTGTTCGTCCTCTCCTTGACTGCAGATGCAAAAAGCTGCAAGGGCATACCTAGGTATATATGTATGATTTGATCTGGTGTGTTGGTGCCTCTTTGAGGTTGCCCTTATCTGAGGTAATATCTGTTGCCTCTTTTGGAAGACCGTTTGGTTCTCGCTTCCGTCTCCGCGAATCGGCCATATCAGTGAGGTGCTGTTGAGGGACTCGGTCGAAACGGTGACAAAAGAGGCTGTCAAACAGCAGCCCCAAGAATTGCCGGCCCTCTTTGCCTGGCGGGCTCACAAACTCGGCCAGCGTGCCGCAACCGCCTACATGTATCCAACGCTTGCCGCTTTGCTCTCGATGCGCCTGCGATGGTGCCATGGGCAGAGATGCCCTTAGCTCGCTGCCGGAAGTCGTGACCTGCGTAAGCGCACGGCCGGGGGGGTGCGTCGACAGCGCCCATTTAGCGGGTGGTGTTGGCGCTGGTCGGGGGAGCTAGAGCGCTGGCGAGTGCGCTAGAGAGCCTGTGGGAAATACCGTAAGGGCTTGACAATCCGCACGGTATCGCAGGGCGAGAACGAGAGGCATTCAAGTTTCGCGGGTTCCTGGTGGCCTTTGACTTCCATGCCTTTTTCTGTGTTCGTTGGGCATTCTTTGTTGTCTTCCAGAAGTTGATGCTATTCCACGCCCGGAAAGCTTTGCGCCAAGGGGCTTCATCCTTTGTCTTGCGTCTTTGTGTGTCTTTGCATTCATGACTGGTCCCCTCTTCTTCCGTATCCAGTTGGTCTTGTTGACCTCTTTGGCCCCATCATCTGTTGCTGTTAGCTCCCAGCCGACTCCGTACGAGGTGCTACTCGTCACAGCTTCAAAGTCTCCATGATATCCACAGCGTCTCCATCATCTCCATCAGACCGGCTGCCTTTATACCTGAAGGCGACCGAACCCAGTCAAGCTGTGACTCTTACTTGTTTGTACATGTTTGCTTTCGTTCCACAGACGAGCGGTGACTGCAATCATGAGCCTTGTTGCCTCCGCAACTTGGCCCTTTCCTTATGCTTAACGATTCCCCAGACTTGCCGTACTTAGCCGGCTGATGTTGCGGTTTGTCCTGCGGTCATTGCCTAGAAAGAGGCAAAAGTGGTGAATCAGACATGCAGGTTCCTGCTCCGCCGTTGGCCAATTCGTTGCTTGCTGGCAAAGCAGAGGCCATGCCGTGCCTCGTACGAAGCTGCATGACTTGCCAATTGGCCAATGGAAGCGTCCCGTTGCCCTCATCGACCCTGGGTAGTACAGACATTGCCTCGAATCACATCGTCACTGCCGATTTCCCCTGGCACGGACAGCGCACAACTGGACGCACCCGTCGGTTCCCAACGGACAGAGAGCTCTCATCCCCCTTCCCCCGCTCCGGAGCAGCCCCTCATCCAAGCCGTATTCGGCCCAAGAAGACGACGAAGCAGAAGGCCTGGGTCGTACAGAGCCATTGTATGTAAGTACATATCGTCGGCTCCCGGGAAAAGGTATGGTAGTTTGGGGTTTCTTTTCCCCCTCTCTCTGGATGGGAGAAGACAGTAATAGGTACTCGTAAGATGAGATGACTTTATTTAGCAGATCGACGATGGCTCGTTAGGAAAGGTGCGAATACACGGAAAGGTGAAGCCTGGCGGAGCATCTTGCGGGGGTGGAAACGGGGCTTCGGGGGGGCAGTCTGATCCAGTTTGTCGCATCCACTTCGGCCTGGCAATAATCGAGTCCGATGCAGCATTCTATCGACGATGAGCGATTCAGTTTTTTTGCGGGCAGCTTTTGCTTCGGCCATCGGGGGACGAAGGTTGAGGGGCAGGCTCCGACGTCGTTGGAGGTACTTAGCAACCCGTACAGCACGAGTAACTACATAGGGCTGGGGCTCTTATCGATGCAGCGGCGGCGGCGAAACCACCCGTGAGCCTAGTAGCTGGTACGAGTGTGGAAGCGAGAGCTGAAGATTCGGGACGATGGGCTATCGATGTTGTTCAATTTCCGCGCTGAAGGGGAACTGCGTTTCCCGCTGGCGGCCCCCTTTTTTTCGAGTCATCGCGGCGTCCCAGCGGTTATCAAGCTGGAAGGCCTCCAAGTGTTGCAATTCCGGAAATCATGAAGAAAACTGCTGCGGCGCAATGTATCTGCATGCATCTTCGCCAATCGACAAAGCTCCTCCGGAATCAAGATGCTGTCTCTTGTCACTGTAATTCGCCGCACCGATGCCGCCGATAGTACGCATACAAATAGTACCTTAGCATAATACGGGTGCTGATATCCTCGTCTGGGCACTGGGTTAGACGGCGCTAACACGGGACGATGCTCTTCTCATACCCGTACGAGGTATGGCTTGATGGCACTTGAGGAGATACTCTGCGATACTAACGGCGACTTGGAGCGTTCGTCGTTCCCTCCGTCAGTCAGCCACTCCCCCTCCACGAATGAAATGGGATCAGGTGCCTCCGTGCGAGAAACGTCTGGCGCTGGTCATGTGAGCCGGACGGGGGTTCGTTTGGAGTACGTGAGACTAGGTACAAACGAACGATGGGGATGAGTAAGGAGGTTTGACTGTGAATGTGGCTCGCCTGGCGTCAAACCGCAGTATCAGAAAGGTAGTCGCATTGAGCAGGACCCTCGATTTTCTTGCGACGCGCATCTTCATTTTGACACGGTGTTTGAGGTCGCTTTTCTGCGCTGTATTAACAAGTTGGAGTTGTTGCTGCCAAGATGGATGGACATCGACAACTGGCGCTGCCAATCGGTCCCCCTCCCAAGTATCGCTCGCTGAGCCATGGCATGGCCCCCGATAGGAGTCAGGCCTCATCCCTTTTCGCGGAGTATTACGGGCCGTGCAAGTACTCGCACAATCACAATCAAGCACACACTCCCGAAGGCCCTTGGTAGTAGTAATAGGGCTTGACAACGACAGGGAACTCGGAGGCGTGTTGCAGGCAGTACTTTCGCGTTATCAGTGCCGGGCAAGTAGGCACCCAAATATTTCGCCAGGGTATGGTATTCGAACAGAAACCAAACAATAGTACCTTAGGTACCTTAGGTAGCCCCATGCTGATGAGTTGGCCGGTACGGAGTAGGTACTTGTACGAGCACACATTGGATGAGAACGTGCCTGTTGGTGTCAGCGCCCCCGTTGAAGGAACCTGGATGGGCACAAGGGAAGCGTATCCGGTACCTGCGCCTCCATTAGACGGATGGAATTCGATTGCCCAGCTTCCACAGCGAAATGGTTCCTGAACAGGACACGTCGATTCATTACACCAAAGAGAGACACAACAGGCGCCAGTGTACGAAGACAGACACTCGTGTCAATATTAGTTGCGATGCGCCTTGTATTAGGCGATTCATACACTGTACATCGACATTGACCCCCTTCTCCAGTAGCGTGACGAGTACAGGAGTGCAACTTGTTTCTGCGTCGTCTCTTGTTGTCGTCTTCCTTTCTCGCCACACACCCCCTGGCCAGCGCCAGAAGCCTCCAATTGCTCCTTCGCATGCCTCCAACATCCCCCTTTACGGCCTCTCCATTCGACCTGGTGATCAACCCGGGTCAGCGGGTCCCAAGCTGGCCCCCGGGTCAGACCTGGCCAAGCAAACCAAGGTACACCCCCACCTACGCCGTACTGCGCTCTACCTTACCTATCAGTAGGTACCTCTGGCGACGCGCGACTTGCCGGACAAGATGAGGTTGAGCAGAGCGTGAAGGACTTGGGAGTCAAGAGAGACAACAGACGAGGGCAGCCCAGCACAGGCGCAGGTACGAGCACAAACAGCCAGTGGAAGCCGCTGGAAGGGGGAACCAGAACGGCCTGTCAGGGAGGGCCTCTGCGCTGGACAGACACCTGCCTGGAGCCCTGGCTCTCTCTTTGTCTCGCATCACCTCAGGCTCCCGTCTCGTTATGTACTTGTGGGCTCAAGTGCTGCTCAGCAGCCCATCCGATGGATTGCTGCGCCCCACAGGCTGAACGTTTGGGCCGTGCTAATACAGTACTAAGGCAGAAGACTACCTAACCGCTGCTTTGCCGTGCCTTGCTTCTTGGTGCTCTTTTTTTTCTGGGTCCTACCGTTGGCATTACAGCCTGGTGCTCATGCGGCCGTTTTCTCCTGATTCTCGTACAGTACTGTCGAGGACGGGTGCCCAGCTTGCTGGAAGGTTCCGTCCCTGACACGGAGTACGGCGAGGTACATGCAGAGTACGGAGGGTGTTCCGTGCCCTGTTTTCGCGCTGGCTTTTGGCGCAATTTCGACTCCAATCTCGACAAACAACGAAAGTGAACGTACAGAACGGAGTCCAGTTGGAAGACGGGACAGATAGGTTAGTAGGTTCTTATGTGCTGTTTTGAGCGAGACAAACATGTGCGCTGCCTTCCTTTGTTGCTGCTTACACGTGTACTCAGTACCAGCAAGTCCAAGTACACGACAGTTGCCAGAAGGTGCAAACACCGACCGGCGGAGAGTAGGTAAGGTACCTCTGTTCTCCGTGAAAGCAGCACTTCCAGCGCCAGCGGGACACAGTAGGAGTCGCCGTGTACTCCCAGACAAGGGACGAGAATACACGCCTCCCTCCTCCGGCCTTGTAGCTAATACACGCGCCCCCGCCGTGCCGCATCTACACACACTCACCCTCACACCTCACACACACTCCCCTTGCGTGTTGCTCCTCCTAAAATAATTATTTCTCGTTCTCACTACTTGCTCAGCGATCCTGGACTTTTTTTTTTTCTGACTTGGAACTTTTTTTTTTTGGTCTCTCCCTCACAACATCCGTCCGCGCTGAGTAACATCATAACGGTAGCGAAGCCATCGTGAACGAGTCCGAACCTTTTGCTGCTGGACATCCTCTTACATCGAAAGCGTTGCCGCTGCAGCCCCCGAGCCTGCGACGGTCCAGCGTCTTTGTCGATAGACTCCCCGAACGACTTCAATCACCCCCTCACTCTCCCCCCCTTTGGCAATGGCCTCCTCCAAAGTATGGCAATGATCGCGTCGTCCCGGAGCCGCTGCTGCTCCGTCTCGGGCTCGCCCCCTGCGCTCGCGAGGCCTCGTCTTTTGCTGACGTCTTTGTCCACCCGCAGGAGATGCACCCTTCTACGAGGCCATTGACGCACCAGCGGTCGCCGTTGTCGAGCTCCGCAGCCTCGGCCCTCGCCGGCCGGCAGTCCCACGCCCGAACCAACTCGCACTCGCACCCGCACTCGCTGCTCACCGGTGCCCTCAATCCCACACACCGAATCACCCGCCGAAAGTCCGTCACCACTCCCGGCGCCAACGTCGCGGCCCTGGCGGCGGCGCTGCGGGAGAGCGAGCAGAGCGGCGCCATTCCGATTGCAAGCGGGGGACGGCGGAACACGAGCAACGCCATCACATCCAAGCAGGCCTCGGCCCAGCGGACGGGCCTCGTCGACAGCCTGCCCTCACCGCCGGCCAGCCTACCCAACAACAAGTCGCTGCTCGAGGCCAAGCGGGAGGTGACGGACAGCAGCGCCATCGACGACGACTCCAACGAGCTCTCGGCCGACGAGGCGGCGGCCCACCAGGACCAAAGCCGGATACGACGAGCCAGCGACGGACAGCCTCTGACCAAGGATGGCAAGAAGAGCAGCCGCGTAGAAGTTCGCTGCGAGACGTGCGGCAAGGGCTACAAGCACAGCAGCTGTTTGACGAAGCACCTGTTGGTCTCCCTCCCCTCTTGTGCCTTTGCTATCTGCGCTTGCCTAGGTTTGGGTGCAGCCACACCACATCCTGCCTCTGGTCCTCCGACACTCCTCTCTTCCTTGATTCCCCTTTGCCCCCCTCTTCTCCTTTTCTTTTCCTCCCTTCCATCCCTTTCCGTTGGCGAAGCATGCGTGATTTGAGTTTCATTTCGTTGACTCGTTGTTTGTTGGCTAGATGGGAGCACACGCCTGAGTGGTCCTTTACCTCCAAGCTGCTCATCTCCAAGCACCAGCAGGTACAGCTGCTCGAAGCGGCGTCTGTCCTGGTGGCCATGAACGGCAACCCCAAGGAGAGATCAGTCACCCCTCCGGACTCTGCCCGGGACTTTGCCAGCGAGCCAGAAACGGCTTCGTCGCCCGCCGCCTCTGGCTACTCGGACCAGGCCGATGGCCACAGTTCCGCCGACACCACCCCACCCCCAATCTATGAGCAAGGCGTTACATTTGATACGTCTGCATATCGCGAGAAGCGCTACAGCATGGGCAGCGTCTTCTCTCGAAGCCTGGCATCACCGCAGCCATCCAACCCTCTGGCTTTTGGCAGCATCCCTAATGCGCGAGGATTTGACCATGGTCGTAGCCCCAGCATGGACGTACGGCCGTCATCATCCGGCATCAATGCCAACGGTGAGGACGACCACGAGCTGGCCGCAGCTGTTGAGCTGCTGAGCTGCAGTTTTGGCAGCAACACCGCGGCGCGCGGCGCCGTAATAACGCACGTCGAAGAGGCACCGCCCGTTCCCCCGGTCCCGACGCAGTTCCTAGACCAAGCCGCCTCCTTCGTCAGCGCCGGCTTCATCAACAGCTTCCCCAGCAGACAACCCGAGAGCTTCACCCGTGGTGAGATGCGGCGCGGGAGCGAGGATGTCAAGATGGAGGAGAGCGAAGACGACTTTGAGATGCCGTCTCGCGCTCGCAGCGATGAAGATGACGACGGAGTCTTTGGCCGTATGGAAGAGTAATTATTGGGTATGTGCCGGAGCAACTCGCTTGGGGAACTCGAACCGTGACGACGTTGATTTTTTTTGTTTTTCTGTTTCGCTTTGGCCTCTTTTTTTTCTTCTTTAATATGACACCGGGAGTCGGATTGCTCTGGGACGAATTATGGATATCACCACAACTGGGAGGGAATCGGCGCGGTGTCTCTTTTGTACAATGAATATACTCGACGGAAGTGCATTGGGGGGATGGTTCTGCTCCGCTGTCGCATCTTCAGCACCGAAGAGTGGAGGGCCTGTCTGGGCTCGTCGAGGGCCTGGGCGAGATTGCTCCTCCACGAGGTTAAAGTGAGGGTCCGGCGAGGCGTCGAGCGTACGCCCGGAAACAAGTTTCTGAATAAATCATATAAAAACAGGAAGTTGGAAGGAGAATCGAGAAGAAAACTTCACACCATCACTGCAAAGCCATGTCGATGCCATTGCGCGAGAGCACGCGCGCACGGTGACGATTGAAGATGCATCTTGATGAAGCCTGTCAACGAATAACATATGTAACCAGCAAAACACGGCGAGAACGGTGAATGAAGCGCAGTCAACATGAAACTCTGGAGCAGCCACGGCGAGAATAGAGAGACAAGGTCTTCTTCTCAGTATTCAATGGTGCGAGGTTTGTGGGAGAGTTGTGGAAGAGAAGAATTGAAAAAATTTGTACGAGACCCTGACTAGCAGCACGAGACGGAAATTGAGCTCCAGCTTGTGTGTACTTAAGCAGCAGCTTACCTTATGAGCTCCATGGATGAGCAAATTGCGGGGACCAGCGACTTGAGCCTTTTGGGTCGTCGTCAGTTTCCCCAGCGACCTAAACGTCACGTTTCTCCACCCGCACAAGCTCTGGATCAAGACCCAGAGCAACTCTCGACAAACACACACAAAACACCATCCATCCATTGGGGAGCAAATTCTGCGCATTCTTGACGCGAGCCTTTGAGGGATATTCGGTGTGACTTCAGGGCTGCTGCTCATTATAGTAGCTGCGACGACTCGGAGTAGTACTTGACCAGATCGCTACCGATTCAATTCCGCATCGACCGCGTAGGAGACGCGCATTGCCATTGCGGGGGAGGGACAAGACACGACGCAAACCTGTCGCTACCATTGCGACACAGCTCAAACAACACGCACTCACACGCAGAGAACCGCAAGGATGCCGACGTTAAGGCGAGCGACGAGGGCCGGAAGCGCGCGGGCACATGTTGACGCGGGCGCGGATGAGGTGAACGGGGTGGCTACGCCGGAGAAGTTGAGAGACAACGTCAACAAGGCGGTTGAAAAGGTGACGCCCAAGCGCCGCAGTGGCGACGATGCTGCTCTTGTTGCCAGCTCTCCCAGTGGCGGCGCAAGACCGGACCGGGAAGCAGCTTCGACGGCCAGGATCCCGACGCTGGTGCAGTTCCCGCTGGTCGCGGCCATCAGCTTCGCCACGGCGAGCCTCGGATACAGCGTGGTCGCCGAGCTGACCCAGGGGGAGCTGGCGGGCGTGAGCCGGAGCCCGGGGACGAGGGAGGAGATTGCGATCCTTGCCGGCTGGAGGATGTGAGTGGGCTTTTTTTTTTTTGCTTGGGCTTTGCTTTGTGACTTTTCAACTTGCTTACGAGATGGCGTAGATTTGAGCTTGCGCTGAGCTGGTTCGGCGGGTTGGACGGGCTGGATGTTGCCATGATGGATTTCCTGTCCCACGGGCCGGCGGTAAGTTGTCGTAACACCCAACTCTCTGCTGCTGTTACCTTGACCGTTTGTGGAGACGTTTGAGACATGTGGCGGTTGAAGCTGACTTGGCCAACTTTCTTAGATGTACCTCCTGTTCGCCTTTTACAACCTCAGCGCGAAAACGACGATTGCGGCCCTTGCCGTTGACGTCGTCTCTGCGTCGGTGCCCTTTTCGCTCCTGCGGCCCCTCTCGGCCGTTCACAAGCCGTCCTCGGCGCTGCCCAACCGCGAGCTCATCGGGTGGCCTCTGCAGCTGCTCACGGCGGGGCTCTCGACGAGCATATACTCCGACGNCCAGGGCGCGNCGCAGCGATTCCTGCTGCCCAGCATCTTTGTCGTCCACTTCGAGGGCCTCCGCAATCTCGAGCCGGCGTACTCGGCGTCGTATCTCGCCGTGCTGCCTGTGACGCTGCTGTTTGGCATCGCCGCGAGCACCTTCATCTTCCCGCCGTTTGCCACCACGGGCAAGACCAAGGAGGACGAGCGCGTCACCAACTTTGACCCCGCCGAGGCCAGCCTGGGAGAGACTGTGTGGTGGAACTTTTGGGGCTATACCACCAAGGCCAAGGTGGCCATTGGGCGCACGGCGGTGACTCTGCTCGTCACGGGCGTCAACACGTACCTGGCCTGCGCCATGACCATCCCGGGAGTTGAGCCAGAGGGTGCTGCCGCATATGCGGGCGTGTGGGTGTTTGCGGCTCTCTGCACGGGCCTGGGCTTGGGGCTCGTGGGACGCGACTGAGAGAGCAGCGGCTACAATATCCCACGATTTCTGACAGGAGGTTCCGAGGGTGTGGGTAGTGGCGGCGTCTTCGGATGTGGCCTGAGGACACACAAGCAAGGGGGGGGGGGGGGGGGGGGGGGCATTATCAATGTAGGTCTTTTGACTTTTCACCGTGTTCATTTGACCATGTATTCTAGTATCTCATCATATTGGCTCGTTGAGTTTGGCTCTGGTGGTGTCTTTTGGCGTTTGTTTTCCTCTTTCTTCTTTCTTCTCTCGCTAGGTATCTATGGGAGGAATGGACAAGGTGAAACTCGCTATTGGCTTGGCTTACATTTTTTTGTTTGCTTCTCGCACTTTCTTTGCTTTTTCTGTGTATGGTTTGGGTCTATGGGCTGAGCTGAGGATGAGAAAAGAAAATCGAAGAACAACAAATACTCACAGGCATCTTCTTGGTATCTCTTGTGTGTGTGTATATGTGTGTAGCTGAGAGTTCGGGGAATGAAGGGGCGTGATGGAGGTTGATGTACATGGAAACGGAATCCGGAGGAAAGACAAGGTGACAAGGCATGGAATGTGATCCCAAGAACGTCCATCATGGCCTTGTTCGGATGTGTTGCGAGCTGGGCCATGTTCAGCTCGTCATGGGAAGATTGACCGGTGACTGGGGCATGGATTCGTCAAGGCACCTGCGAAGCCGACCGACTGATTGTTGTTGGGGAGTTGGGGGTCAATAATGATCATGTACGGGTATGCGTGTTGATCAGATTCGGTGTGAATCAACCCATTGCTATTCGCTTTTATGTAGAGTAATCCTATTTGAACCGTAGCATATCCCTATTTGAACCGTAGTGGTCCGTGCCTATACTAAAATCATTACGCTTACACCACCAGTCCCAGAGCTGCACACCTATATACAGTATGAGCTGATGGTACATCCTGTAGCCCGCACAACAACACCATAAACAACAGTATCGCGATCTCTAATACCGTAGACCCTCTGCCTTTATTATCATAACCGCCATCGCCCTAGGGCTAAAGCTATAACTGCAGCAGCAGCAGCAGCAGCAGCAGCAGGGCCTCCTTATAGTCGTCTGTAGGTCCAAGTTGCAGCCAGCTATCCGTACCTATGCAGAGATCATGAGCAACCCGGCGACGGTTAGAAGCTAATGCCGCTGCTGTCCCTTGACGGTAATGACCGCCAGTGTGCTACACTGTATTTTGCTGTGCGGGCGTGGACCTTGCCACTTGGGGGTGTCTCTCTAGCCGTGGCACAGACCACTACGGTTCAAATAGGAATATGCTACGGTTCAAATAGGATTACTCTTTATGTATAATGAGCTGTAATTTATCGTAGGATCTGGAGAATGGCTAGGACGCTTGGGGTAGAATCTTTCGAAGGGGGTGGGCACTCTGTTCTACCTAGGTACCTACTAAGGTACCTACCTACTAATTGACTAGTAGACATGCCAGGTACTACCTAGGTCAGGTACAGGTTTGTAGAGAGGTAGGTTAGGTATACGTCAATGGGAGTGGTGAGGCTTTGGGGGGGGGCTGAAGGAGTTTTGGGCAGGCCGGATCGAGATGCCCTTTAGATTTGGGGAGTGCCTGAAAAGACCGATTCAGCCTCGGGTATGATTACTCCGGAAAGGATTGTGACACAGGATGGAAAGCTTGTGTGTAGCTGAGGTACGGGGATGTTTCTCTGGCCGTTATAACCGCTGGGCTGGGATTGAGTGGTGACGCAGAGCGCAGAAAGGAGCCCTGAGGACGGGGTGACCTTGTTCATTCACGTCTTGAATGGAAGAGACTCGGAGGAAAAAAGTGTAGTACATACTTACATGTATGTTTGCTCCCAAAGAATGACACTCATACTCTAGGTAGGGGAAGAGATGTACTTACCCTGAACCAAGGACGTATTTAACCTTCAGAAAAAAAAAAGGAAAGAAATAGCCCCCAAAATTCAGGTGTCGTTAATAATGCAGAGGAGAGTTTCTATATTGGGCTTCATCTACTACACGCTCTTTGCATGGGGGGGCAGCTGAAACTGGGGGGTTTACTGGGAGGGGAGGCTTGCAAGGGGGGGTTGAGCATGAGCGACACGTGCGAAGAGGGCTGAAAGAAGGAAACGAGTTCGGAGTTTGGCTGGGGGGGAGGGAGATGGACGGAAAGGGTATGACTATTACCATGGTTACCTACCTAGGTTTGAGATGGGCTGAAGTGGGAACCTGAGCTTCGGGTCATTGTTCTTCTTCTTCTTTCTTCTCTTACCTTAGCTGTAGTGTGGTGTGGTGCGGTGTTGTGGTGTAGGATTCGGACAGGGATGATATTGATTTGGGGGCTTGTCGGATGGCTTGTCTTGTTCATGAATGTATGTAGATCTGAGGTCAGGAAGAGCTCATGACTCTTGCCAACTGTCTTTGCTTGCTGCATCTCATCATGTTTGCCTTTTGATGGCGGCAGATGTTCGAGGGATTTGGCTTCTGGTGTTAGTGAAGTTTAAGGAAAACAAAACAAACAAGAAGCTAAAAATGGACATGACGAACTACCTCATTACAGAGCCCAATGGCAATTCTCCGCATGTTGATACTTGTTAGGAGAGAAAAAGGAGGCTCCATAAAACGAGCCAGGTCAGAAGAGACAGAGAAGCTCTAGACCAGATTTTCGTCAAGCCATGGATCTCTTTTCGTTCTTGGCCAGCACCTTTTTATTCCCCCCATCTTAGTCTCATCTTCTTTCCTTCTTAACATTTCCCTTTTTAGCTCTGCGCTAGCAAACAACTGGGCACTTGCTACACCAAGCAAAAGAAGGCACCCTCTTTTCTCTCCCCCTTCTTCTGATTCCTTCGTCTTCTCTTCTCCACACACCTCGTGCGGAGTCCCGGCTTCTCCTGAGGATTTTCCAATATTTTGCTGGCCAGAGAAAACCAATATTACCACGTTGCTGCTCGGCTCAGCAAGGAGACAAGAAGAAAACGAGAATAAAAATCAAGAGCCGAGACACGACACACACACACACACACTCACACGGAAGCTGGGAAAAGCTAGGGGGGTGTGTGGGCAGCAGTCACACAGCCCGCGCAGCAGCTTCGGCGCCATATCGAGCTTCTCATCTTGTCTACATCTCTTTTGTCTCTTTTTGCGTGTGCGTGTGCGTGTGCGTGTGAGTCTGTGTGTGCCTGTCTGGTTCTCATGACAAGGAGGGGGGAACAGGCGGCAAGGCGGAGACACACACACACATACACAAACCAGAAAGAAAGGAAACAGGTCGACGGGAACCTGGCAAAAGGGCAGGACAGGGCAGGAATCGTCACTCGGCCAGGCTCAGCTCTTCGTCCCAAATCGGTACTGAGCTGAGGTAGACAATGACCGGTGTGCTGGCAGGGGTGCATCAGGCGACGGCGGAGACTCATCACCAACGGTCTTGCACCTTCTGACTTGCCCTCTTGTTTTTTTTTTCCTCCGAGAGCTGACCTCCGGGGTGTTTGCTTCCTTTGCGCTCTCTCTCTCTGTCTCTTCCGGCTTTCGCGGGGGGGGAAAGACGAGACGAGGACGACTCAAGGCCCACGTCATCTGGCCGTGGGAGCCCTCGAACAACGAGTAGCAGGTCGTTACACGCCATCCTCGACTTGTGAGTATAAGATGCCCCTCGCCCGGGCTCTTGAACATAAGGAAACGAAGAAGAGAAAGCATCAAGTTGCCTTTTTTCGTTGTTCAGACAAGCTCGCCCATGAAAGATTACTTCTCTCGGCTATCGCGCAGACAAGGGTTGTGAGCACTAACAAGCCGATACCCTACAATTCCAACGACTTACAAAGTGGCATTGCCTTTTTGCGTTGCCCTTTGCTGTGGGAAGACGGTGCCTTCTTCTTGCCCTGACCTTGATATTATATAACATCTACCGCCGCTGTTTTACCCTTCCATCATTCCTCTTCCGGCCATGTCCGAGCACTATGCTACTGCATCGGCGTCGGGAAACAGGACGAAGAAAGGCGTCAAGGTGACCAAGAACATCTATAGCGACAAGGAAACCGATGTCCAAGGGCCGCTTGAGGTGACCGGCTCGGTCCAGTGCATGGGGAGCGTCAACTTCCAGGGCAACGTCTCCGTGAGGGGAGCAATTGAGGCCTATGGCATGATCACCACAAAGGGGCACATGGTTTGGCAGTAAGTTCCATCACTCCCATCTGAAAGGGGTCGCAGAAGCAGAGGACATGTGGGGGATGGGGGGGCTAGGGAGCAAATAGAAGCATATCACTGACTCGTGGGTAAAAGGGGACAGGTCAAGGCGCACGGCAACATCATGGTCAATGGCTACCTATCCTCCAGGTGAGTTGCCATTACGGAGAGGGGAAGAATTGAAGGAGCCCAATACGTGTCGATGGGCATGCATCAGATGGTGCTAACGCAAGTTTGGTGTAGGGACAAGATCATAGCTTCCGGAAAGCTGAGAGTCGAAGGTGTCCTGGAGGGCAATGACCTCGAGATCTACGGAAACGTCATTGTCATCGGCTCTCTGTAAGACTGAACCTCACATATCTGGCAAGCTTGCCGCTGCTACTGGAAACATAACGGCTAACTTGAGGATTCGAATAGGACATGCAGGCGCCTGATTGTGTACGGCGCATTGACGCTCATCGGGCCGCATTCCAGTTGTTTCGCATCAGAATCAACCGAACTTCTAGGGCCCTACCTGACGCGGGACTCGGAAGCGGACTGGGATTTTTGAGGAGAGCGGAAGATACCAGACTCGACCTCACGAGAGGAGCTGCAGAGGCTCTGCGCCCACCGAGGAGGAGCTGAGGTTGAAGTCGGGGGTTGCAGGTGGCACCGCATGTGGTACAATAATAGATTCTAGACAAAGAGACAAGCTCAGCGGAACAAGGATAAACTCGCACAGGCCAGGATCTCGTTCGCTTTTCCGCGTCAGCATATGGAGATGATTGCTCCGTGCCGCGTACCGCTTCCGATAGGTATGCAAGGTTGGCTGCTAGATGGGAAGGATTGTCAGCATCGCCGGGACGATTCATGCTGTTACATACATGTACCTTGGTAGCTCGGTGTATATAGCATGTAGGTGGATTGATGGAATAGTAAGCAGCAAGCACAGCCGTCTGCCGATGATCTCAGATTCGTTGATACGACAATCCCGATATGCGTCTGTAAGAACCGTAGCTGCAGGATCATCTTCCAGTGCAATTATTCGAAGCCTCGTGTGATGTATCGTAATGACCCAGCTGAAGCAACACACCACGAAGGGTTGTCGAGTCTTGCCTTAAGGTAGTAGGTAGGATGTGTTTCAAGAGGCACGAAGCTTCAAGCTACAGCGTCAATGCTGACTCAGCACAGCCATCGCACCACAGCGCACGGGCCAGCTTGTCCCGACGGCGCTGCAGCAACCCCAAACAGAAGCAAAGCGACCGAATAAAGTCGCCTCAACGCGGTTCGCCCAGAGTTGCAACGCCAGCGAGTCAACGGTTCGTGTCACGTCCAGCCGCATATCGAGGGCCGCCGCCAAATGGACGACGTCGGGCGTGAATATCCAATATCAGACTGCCCTTGACTTCGAGCTCGCTTACGGCATCCAGCGGCCAACTGGAGTCTCGAACCTCGCAGCGCGCGCCAAGCAGAGAGGCTGCAGACACCCCGGATCCAGGTGCTGCGAACCGAATCGCATCGTCAAATCATCACCATGGCCGCTTCGACCGAGCCCGCGATCGCGTCAGATGCCATGGATCACGAAGAGGTCGTCTCGCCAAAGACCAAGACGGCGACGTTTGAGCTCGCCGAAGGCCCGTCCATGGGGCCCATGAGCGACGTCCTCACGGCGCGCGCAGACCCCGATGCCCAGACGACAGTCACCGACTTCCTCGACTTCACCGAGTACCTGCCCGCCGACATGATACGCTCCCTCACGCTCGTTGGCAAGCTTGATCAGAGATACGCAGATGCCTCGCACAAGGTCGACGACCTGACGACGCTATGGGGCCAACTGCCGGCCCTGCCAGCCCGCGAGCGCCCCTCGCCGGTGCAGCTGCGCGCCGAGATCTCGGAGAACCTGAAGCAGGCGCTGGACGCGAGGATCTTCGCCCACGCAGAGGCCGTCAGGATGGCCGACAATGTCAACCGCCACTACAACAAGGCGACGGCGCTGCTGTCCAAGCTGCAGGCCATGATGGACAACTACCCGACAGAGGAGCAGGCCCCTGCCGAGCCGAGGTCTCCTCAAATGACAAGGGCGAAGCTGACGGTCAGGGCTACGGGCGAAGATGGGCAGAAAGTGCGGCGGTCTCGAGTCCCGCGCATCACGGTTCCCGGCGAGGTTCTCGCGCCATACGAGATAGAGTACGATACATTTAGCGACGACAGCGATATCAGCTCCGACGAAGAGTCCGAGGCGCCCGCAACCACCGCCAACCGCAGAATACCAGCTTCCGCGCCGCGCATCAAGCTGGTGAGCAACAAGAGTCAAAAGTCCAGTGGCCGCTCTTCGCGTGGACAGTATGCTACGCCTGCCTTGAGCGCCGCCGCTGCTGCGAACGCGGCGGCGCTGCTCAACCCTCCTCCCGAGAACGCCGTCATCGGAAGCCCTGATGCGCCGTGGCTGCAGTTGACGCAGTACGAGCTGGCCAAACTGAGAAAGAGGATGAAGAAGAATGCTACGTGGACCCCCAGCGAGACCATGATTGCCCGAGAGCTCAAGGCTTTGTGCCGAGGACCGGATGCCTACAGAGAGGCCAAGAAGAAGGCGGAGGAGGAAGGCCGAGTCTTTGAGGCCATAGTGCCGACACCCATCGTCGACAACGAGTCGGGAGCCAAGCAACTGCCTGCTGGTGCCATCAGCGTCGACTCCCTGGCGGCTACCGAGGTGCCGACCAGCAACCGGGGGATGAAGCTCAACGAGGCGAAGAAGCTCAAGAGAGAGCAGCTGGCCAAGCTTGCCGCGGAAGAAGCCGAGGAATCTGCGAGGAAGATGCAGCAGGCGGCAAAGCTGTTTCTGGGCAGCAGCACGACTTCCAGCATGACGCCCGACAACGCAAAGAGCCCTGGACCACAGCCCAAGCCGCGGACCAATTCGAGGTCTAAGCGGAAGAGGGACGGCGAGGAAGAGGCAAACGGCGAGGCAGCAGCGGCGGCAACAGCAGCAGCAGCTACAACGATAGCAGCTGCAGCGCCAGAAGGCGGTGAAGCCACATCATCGTTGCGGCCGACAACAAAGCGTACCAAGACGTCTGAGACACCAGTCCCACCGCCGGTGCCCGGTCTAATCGTGCAGGGCAGCTCGGTGTCCTCCGATCACTCTGCACCCCCAGTTGCCGCGTCGTCTGGGATGCCCCAGTCGGAGACTCCCGTCCCGATCCCCATCCCTCCACAGTCGTCCGTCACGACGAGGTCAGCAACATCTCCAGTGCCAGGCTCTACCCTCGCCGTCACGGGCAGTGCTGGCAATGGCGCCGTTTCTGTGCCTGCTGGCGCGCCTGTCAAGACTCCCCACGAAACCCCTGTCCCCCTTCCCAAAACGGAGCCGAGGATGTCTACCACGCCGATCCCTCCTCCGGCGATTAGAGAACTACCCGGGCGAGAGGCCAGTAAGCGCGAAACGCGGGGAGAGGCGGCAAAGCGATCACAGCAGCAGCAACAACAGCAACAGCAGCAGCAGCAATGGCGGCAGTCCGCGTCCACGTCGCCCCAGCTGCCACAGGGCCAGACAGGGGCTCCGGAGACGTCTGTCAAGCAGTCAACATCACGCGGTGGCACGCCCAGGTCCACGCCGGCTCCAGACTCGCTGCCTTCTCGCCGGCCCGGCTCGCGAGGCAAGGCCGCAAGCCAGGAGCCGCAGCCATCGCTGGCGGTCGATAGATCTCGCCGGGCCAGCACGGCACGCAATACTCCAGTCCCAGAACTTATCAAGCAGCCAGGCAAACGGACTAAGCGTCCAGCTCCCGGGGTCGTTACTACGACTAACAGCGGCGGTAACAGCGCCGTTGGCAAGCGGAAAGCGGCACCCAAGAGAAAGCCTCGCGCGACTAAGAGGGACAAGGGCCAGGTGACGGAGGAGATGGTGGAGGTGGACGACGAGGGCAATCCCATTGATCCTGACGAGCCACGGTACTGCCTCTGTAATAGGGTGAGCTTTGGGACCATGATTCAGTGTGATAACGTCGATGTAAGTCTGAACAGCCATCTTCCATCTATGCACCCTCTTTGGGCCATGACGCCCGCGGAGTTGTCATCTGAGAGGTTCGAAAGAAGCGCAGCGCTGACAGAGCAGCAGAATTGCAAGCAGGAATGGTTCCATCTCGAATGCGTCGGCCTCTCTGATATTCCTGCGCGTACGACAAAGTGGTACTGCCCCGACTGTCGTAAGCTGCTCAATATCGGAGAAAAGGGAGAGATTAGTGCTCGTGGAGTCAAGAAGTAGGCCTTTTCCTTATTTCTCATGCATGCTGTGTGTGTTTTTATTCTTATCAAAGTCCTTTGGAAGCCTGGAGTCAGGAGGCCTTGGAATACGGGTGCTGGGACGAATTGCGCGGTAGGTGGGTTTGCCTGCCTTTGCATTATATGTATGTATTATTATACCTACCTACCTTACCTACCTTACCTAAGAGCCATCAATTGATGGCGGACTTGAGATGGCTGAGATACCGGATGCCTCTGCTTCTTCCAGCCCGACAAAGAAATTCGTCTCCTCATGAAGGGCGTGTCTGATGTTTGTTTCTCACAGCAGATGAAGTTGCGACTCGGATTGGCGCTATGAGTTATAAAAAGCAGCATGATATCGAAGAGCTGCGCAACTTGTGATTGTCGGGAACGCATCCGACGCCTTTCGGGAACTTTGCCGCCAATGGACTTGAGCCAAGGCGTCGGAAGAAGGACCGGATGGCGGGGGATTTGAACTGTGCGAGTGCAAATTGATGCTAGACATGGGTTACCAAACAAAGTATTTAGTAACTGGTCTTTTCATGACGAGGAGACCCTGGAGATGGATATGGGTACGTTTGTTATGTGAGTGAGAAACCGAGTAAGTACTCAGTATAAACATCAACAACTCCTGCGCCCTCTCTCCGACTGCAAATACTGCCAACTCGATCCATTCGCTGAATTGGTCTCACTAGCTCTTCCATCTATCTATAGTACCTGAATTCACGTTTTGTCCCTCAAAAAAACAAGTAAAACAGCGAAATCTACAAGGAAAGATTATTACCTACAGAGGCACGAGAGAGAGAAAAAGAAAAAATGGCGGGCTCCGTCGTCAACGAGGCAGGATACACGCCTCTGTATGCGGCGGCGGACAGCAGGCTGCCCGACGAGGCCGGGATCCGGGCCTTTCTCAGCGACTTCTACAGGATATCGGACAGGCCGGAGGAGAATGAGCGCTGGGTCGAGCAGTTTACGGCGGATGCGCGGGTTGCTATCGGGTCAGGCAAGGCTACTGGCACAGAAGGTTGAGTTATCTGACTATCCCATAGTCACTTTGTTTTTTTTGTGCTCTGTGCTGATGAGATGCATTCATTCAACTAGAGCTCCGGACGATGCGTGAGGGAATGTGGTCTGTTGTGGCGAAGCGCAAGCACACCGTCGTCAAAGTGTTTCCCGGCCGCTTTGACGATGACGGCGATGACGGACGTGCTGCGGAGGGTGATGGGAGATGCGAGTTGATGCTGTACGGGGACGTGGCGTATACGACTAAGGATGGGGGCTCGAGCACGGTTGCGTGGGCGGGACATGGGATATTGAGAAAGGTGCGGGTTGATGGGGAGGAGGAGGTGTGGAAATTTGCAGAGTATCGGGTTTATATGCTGAAGTGAGGAGGGGGAGGAGGTGGTGGTGGTGGTGCACTGAGTCGCATTTGCTATATTGGATTGAGCGTTGAGAGAACATCTGACTGGAGAGGTCTTGAGTTGTATTGATAGTGCATTTGCCTACCTATACTAGAAGGGAGAGGTCATCTGGTGATAGCTGATAACTTCATACTTGTCAAATCGTCGTGGTCTGCTTGTTGTGTCGCTTCCCCGCAATGAGGTGCTAGAAGAGCCCCATGTCACGATCTTTCATATTACATGTTACTTTACCGTTGACTGGCGTTTCACAACCAACAGACCGACCTGTTACAGATTACAAACTACGGACAACCAGACGAATCACAGGCCCTCCGGATCAATGCGTGCTCAGTGTGCTATTTAACGTGCTGACACTACCAAAACAACCGTCTTGTTTGCAGAAGAGAGCAGTAAATAGTAGTTTTACCCCAAATAGAAATCACGGCCAGCCACACTGCAAGCCCCCCCTTCGCCCCCCGCCCTGTATAGAAGATAAGGAGCCGCTGCTTTGGTTCATTGCCCGTCTGGGCTTATCACAATGTGTAGGCACATGTTAAGGTAGGGCGAGGTACCTTGCAGGTGGACGATTAGGGGAGGGGGGGCGATACCGGAGATTGGAAGCTACCTATGTATTTAAATGGGGGATTGTTTTTGGGGGAGGGACGCTGAGTTGCTCTCTTTGAGAGTGAGTGAGAGAGCGAATGGCGACGATGACGACGCTCGACGATGTTGGAGGGGAGGGTGTTGACGTTGCTTGTCCTTGGAAACCCAACTCTGCTTTATGCTACCTACATGTCGGTATGTATTAGTGGTCACAAAAAGAAGAGCTTCCCCGGACATCCCAGTGGCGATCCCGCGGCAGCCGTCGCCGTCCCTTGCATTACTGGAGGGGGACAGTCGCCGTGTGGCTTCGTTCTAGGAGGTGGAACTAATATGTAGAAGGGCGCTATGAAGTAAACAAGTCGCATCACACAAAGATGCGTGGAGGAAACGGGGGCCTTGATTTTGCCACGGGGGAGAGAACCCTGAGAAATGCGTGTTCTCTCTGTCTCTCTCTCTGTGTCTGTGTCTGTGTCTCTTCCCCCCAACTCGTGTCCATGGCGTAGGAGGCTCCCATCACCTGACACCCTTGTCACGCCTCCGTTTGGGGGGGAAGAGCAACTTGCTCTTAGGTACTAGGGGGAGGGCCTGAGCGCCGTTATGTAAATGAAATCATTGGTAATGATGGACCGGGTTATGGGAAATACGTCAGGTAATGGTAGTAGTAGCCAGGACTTGATCAGGTTTCTTCCGTGCGCTTCTACGGATGCCCATTCCTGGGGGTTCGTGGGTTGTTCCGGTGATTTGATGTTGTCTATGTGCGAGTAATAATAGTTCTCGTAGTAGTCTGTACATACTTGGATCAAGGGAAGGGATGGAAGGGAGGTGTGAAGGGAGAGATTGAGAGCAGCAATTCAAGTGTGGCGCAATAGGGCCAGCGATTTGCATGCTGTGAACGGGGAGAGGAGCTTATCAGTACATGGCTAGTATGTAGTATACTGTATTTTGATGTTTCCTGTCTGTGGATTTCTGTTTGTCCGTATCAGCACCTGCTCCTCTGATCAAGTAAGTACGAGTAGGCAGCTCCGTATCGGGACGGACATCTCGTCACATGTGCCAGAGACAACAAGAAGGGAGATAAGGAGCAGGAAAAGGAGGCCGTCGCGATAGGCATCAATCTTAGTCATTTGCCGGGGGGGCACGTCATTTGGCAGGCCAGCGGCTGATGGGTGATGACGCGCCGGAGCCGGTCAACTGGTCAACTGGCCCTTTTTTGCGCTGGGTCTGGTGAGGTGGCTGAGGGGGGGTGCTAGTGGTGGCTTTGGAATTGCCGTTTTCTGGCGCTGTTGTCTGCTGTGTTCCAGGTGTTCTCTTATTGTAATGGATGGATGACGGGGCGTTTTGTTTGGGAGTGATGTGTTTTGTTCTGGTAGGGCACCGTATTAGTAGGTACCTATCGGGGTTCAGAGATGGACGTGGATGTACTCAGTACCAGAGGTAGTAGTACTTGTGAGCATTCAGAGACAATCGGCATCAGAAAATGACCGAGATCATTCATACGCAACTGGTCCTCAAGCAGCGCTTCTTACTACCGATGCATGTACATGTACTCGTATCTCATCTAGGTATCCCCCCCAGAAGCTGTGTCTTCCCCATCTGATCCCCTTGTCCTCGGCACTGCCCGGGACGGACGGAATTCGTCGCTACCGTACCTATGGGGGGGAAGCGCCGCCGCTCCAAAGTTGCCTGTACTCAGGGCGCCATCGCCATCACCGCCAAGCGGGCAGCGAGCTGAGATAACGGCGTGCCTGTGCTCGGGGTATCCTCTACCTACCTACCTACCTACCTACTTGGCCTTGTTCCATCGAATGTGAAGGTGTCTCGCTCGGGGGAAAAGTGGCTGGCGGCCATGAGGTGGTGCTTGTTGGACTTTGCAGACGCGCGCCGCCAGCACCCGAAGCCGCAGGGCCACTCAGCGATGGAAGCTGTCGCGCGCGTGGCAGCCCGTCGATGCGATTGGCGGCGGGCTCACGGCCGTACAGGTACGAGGGCTGTACATGTGCATTCATGTGCGTCGACGTGTGTTTGTGACGGGGGGGGAGGGGATCGTGTGTTCAGTTCCTGTTCTGTCCCGTCTGCTTGCTTTATTACCTTTATGTAGGTATCTTGCCATCTGGAGATAACGAATGTACCTTGCATAAACCAGATGTAAGGCACCGGAACCAGCAGCACAGGCGATGCACGAGGCACTCTGTATCAGTAAGGTAGTAACCTACCTACCTACCTAGGTAGTAGTAGTTGCATCGTGAAAGCGTTGGGCTGGAACTTGGCTTGAGTCTTCACAAACATAAAGGCGGGCAGCAGACCAGAGCACATACTTGTACATGTAGCCAGAACTCGCGTCCAGCCTCGCCCAGCTGTAGGGAATTAGCGCTGCTGATGCTGCCCCTGTGGCCGCTGACCACAGCACAGGACCAGCAATCAAGATTCCAGGTCCCTTTGCTCTCAGGGCTGCACTGCTTTACTCTCGTTACATGTATCCAGGTGCTCCCACTGTTCCCAATCAGCCAGCGTGGCTCCGTACCTTGCCGTACCGGTACGCCGCACACCCCTCCCCCCTCTAGCCCAGACCCCCCCTTGGGGGCCCCCTGGCGCAATCACGCCCCCCCAAACGGCTCTCACTGCAGCGGCTGGCCAGCGGACGTGGAACCCGACGTCTCCCCCCCCCGCGTTATCAGTGTCACTGACAGCAGCCATGGGGCGTCGCGGTACCGGGCGATACATGCAGCTCCAGGCATTCATGTGCAGTTGATGCTGTAATTGGCGGGCGGCGACTCATCAAAGCTGCCGCCCCCCGAGAGAGACGTCCTGGAGCAGCGGCCTTGACTTGACTTGACCTCTCCTCTCCATCATCCACTGCGTTTCAACTTTCTTACAACTCAAAACTTCAACTGGAACCTGCTACTATCACTATCACTATCATTACCTATCGTTTGCCTACCTTACTGTACCTTTGCATACAACCCTGAACGTCGTAACGATACCAGCTCTCGCGGCTCTTGTCTCTCTCCTTGATGAACCAGCCCTGCTTTGATTGATACCTACCTGTCTTTGGATCTTTCGACGAACCACTTATTCCTTACCTTCTCTTTGCCTTTTGCCCTTTTCTCTATTAACGTGTCATACATCTTTTGTTATCTTATATTTCCACGATAGACTTTCGCATCTTCTCACGAACAAACAAACGAAATCCAGCGACCCGCGGTGGCTGCGCCATTCTCCTTGCCTCCTCCAGATACCAACCCTTAGAGAGCGCCTGTTTCCCTCTTGTTGCACGAACCAGCGTATCACTCACTGCACCTCTTTTACTACCTACCTGCTTTCTTCGTATTGACCTTTCTGCCAATAATCCCTCCGTACGACGATCTCGCCCACCTGCCTGCCTGTCTGTCTACCTGCCCAGACGTGCCCAGGCAGTAGCCAGTACCTTGGACGCGAGCCCCTCGTCACCGTCGATACCCCTCTGCTGCTCCCGCGGGCAAACCCCTTATCGGGCGGTACCTCCAATCTCGTCTACGCCGACTACCTGGCCTGGCTGAAGCTTTGCGAGAACCTCTTTGTCCGCCTGCTCTTGCGCCGTCATCGAGGGGGTCCGGGATATCTAATCAGCCTCGTCCGATACCTCGACTCTCCGTTCTCGATACCCCCTCTTCGCGTCTTTCTCTTCTTTTCTTTTTCCCTTCATCTCGTTTTGTCTAGCAAAGAGCTTCTCAGAACCCACCTCGTTCTGCGGAAGCAACAAGCAGCTGGAGCGGGACTACTGCTCCAACCCCCCCCTTACACAGGTTGAATGCCGGGTGAGTGACAGAACCAGGTCCCTTTCGCGCCCGTCTTATCTTGTGCCACGGCTGTGACGACACCGCGATAAGCCGTGCTTCTCCATCCCTTACCTTGACCAGCACCAGGCGCATCACGCACGGCGACCGACCGAGCGGACGGACGCAGACACACGCAGACACACACACACGCAAACGCTTCAAAGTGCGCCCTTTGACTGACTGATGCATTCGCGACAGCCAAGAAGGAACGGAAACATGCAAAGCACAGCGGCGGCATTGCCGCGGCGGTGACCAAACAGACGGCCGGCAAGTTCGCGTGAGTCCTCAGCTCCCACTCTGACGTCCAACCCATGGCACGGCATCGCAGCGCATGGCCCGCCTCGGCCTCGTGACTCACGCCGCTCACCTGCGCGTTCTCCTCCTCCTCCTCCTCTCTCTCTCTCTCTCTCCTCTCTCGTCCGCCCTCTCAGCTGGCTGCCTGGTGTCTACCTAGTGCACGCTACCATGTCAGGACTGCCCTGGTTTGCTGACCCGGATGTCTGTCAATAAATAGGAGACCTGTCAACGACGGCGACGAAAGTGGAAACGACTCTGCAAAGAGCATCCCTACCTCCAACGCCTCCTCTCCTCCGATCAACACCCCCGAGATAAGACCTGCGGCCGCTCCTGACAATGAGAATCCCGAGCCGTCGCCTTCCCTGGATGTCTTGTCCACCACGTCCGTCTCCGCGAGCACAGCTCCTAGTGTGATACACGACTGGGCGAGGAACGGAATGGCAGCCTCGCCGAGCAACCTCATCGCCCTGGCCGGTGAATCGCCGCCCACGCAGCCCTCTTCCTACGAAGACTCGGGCCGCCTTCACCATGGCTGGACAGCCCAGAGAGCCTTCATGACGCCGTCGCCGGCATCGCCCTCTCCGCCCACCAGTCACCCCAGGCGTCCTCTCAGCTATCAGATGGATCCCCATTTCGTCTCGCCAGACAGCATGCCCAGGCCTTCTTCGACCGCCGCCCACCATCGCCGCAGCTCCCTCCACTCCCCGGCCCCGTACTCGCACACGCACTCGCGCATCGGCTCGCATCCCCCTCCGCTCCCTCACCAGCCCCAGGCTCACTTCTACGGCGTCTCGGACCTCGACCTCACCCTCAAGCCGCAGTCTGGTATGAAGCCTGGCGACCACGGGCTGTATTTCGGCTTCGACAAGCTACCGACCCCCTACAGCACCGCTGGCTCTGGTAACGTCGTCTTGGCCGGCTACCAGGGCGGCTTGGAGGTTTATGGAGTCAGCAAGAGGGGTTTGGAGCACATCGCCAGCCTCAAGGGCCTGCGGGGTGGTGTCCATTACGCCAAGATCCTTCCGTGGACGGTTGGCGGCGACAAGGACTCTGTGTTCCCCTTGGTTGCTTTGGTGGTCCACGGCCCTGTACTCCCCCAGCGCCCAGCCTCGGCGGCAAGCCCGGATGACGATGAAGATGCCGCGGCCAAGGCCGACGGTGCGACGAGCCCCCGGTCTGCTTATGCTCACCACGATGCCTTCTCGGGCCGCGGTGGGCAGAGCGGCCAGGTAATCGAAGCCTACCAGACAGCCATCGAAATCTATTCGCTCAAGACAAACAAGCTGGTCGATGTGCTATTGCAGGCTCCGACCATTCCCATCAGCGCAGAGGTGTCCCTGACGAGCCCAATCTTCCAGCCTCCACCTCCCACTGGAGCATTTGCCATCAAGGCAGATGCAGGTACCGTCGCGGTCTGCTCCGGCGCCACCGGCGAATGCTGGATCTACACGCAGCTCTTGCAGCCGCAGAATGGCCACGTCTTTGCCTGCACGGCCAAGCTATGGACTTGCGTCCAGCAGGGCCAGCGAGGTGGCGATGTAGCCGAGGAGAGCGATAAGATGAATCCCCTCGGCACCAGCCGTCGACCGAACCCTCCCACAGCCATCATCGCCCTCCACGGCCGCAGGATTGCGTACTGCCCTGCGGCCCCGTCGTCGAGCATTGCCATTCGAGCCCATTTGCCAGTGCCCATCTTGGGAAGAGGAGCCGGTGTTACCTCTCACACGCCGCCTCACCTGCCTTCGCCCACCGCTGCCGTGGATCTTCCCATCTCCGACAGCGTCGTCAACAAGGTGATGCGCGAGGCTACGCAGGAGCTCATCCAAGGCGCGAGATGGGTCGGCCAGCAGGGCCTGCAGGCTTGGAACTCGTACTGGAACCGATCGTCCAGCCCACAGTCTCAACAGCCTCAGCAGGTGCAGCAGCAGCAGCAGCAGCCCCGGTCGCCGCCTCAGCAGTGGGCTGCTCGCAATGACGGCGCCGCGTTTCCACCGACTCATGGCACGTCTGGACAGGCGGCGCCGGCCAAGGATCCGGGACTCGTGTCCATCGTGGACGTTGACTCGCTGGTGGCGTCCCCCTCCGTCCACCCCATCTGCACCTTTGCTACGCCTCTAGGCTGCAGTTTCCTGTCCTTTTCGCCCTCCTCCCTGGCTCTCTTCACGGCGAGCAGCAAGGGAGACGTGCAGACAGTGTGGGATCTGCTCCGTGTTCAACACACCCATTCCTCGCCCCTGCAGGCGTCACTGCCCTCGCATGAGAGCGTCGGCCCTCTTGTTCGCCAGATTGCCCAGTTCTCACGCATGACGGTCGCGCGCATCATCGAAGTAGTCTGGACGGAACCGCAAGGCGAGCGGCTAGCCATGGTGACGGAGAGAGGCACCGTCCATCTTTTGGAGATGCCCTTTAGCGCTTTCATGTGGCCACCACCGCGCAGGCGCAAGGTGACGGCCCCGAAGCCTGCCGTCGAACCGCCCGAGCCTTCGAGCTCTGCCGTTTCCCTTGCCTCTGGCGCCTTTGGTGCGGCATACCAGGTGGCAATGCCGTTTGTGACCCGCTCGCGCCAGGGCAGCAGCAACAGCTCCAACACTGCGGGCAGCATCCTCAAGGACTCGGCAGCCCAGGGAGGGCGCGCGATTGCTGCGAGCATCACTAGCTCCCTTGGAAAGACGGGCTCTGCCATCAGCCAGTTGCGCAACACTGGCGAGAACCGAGTCTCGTTGCCTCCCGGCGGTGCACTGCCCTCGGCGTCGTGCGTTGTCTGGATCAGGGGCAGACGGAGCGCCGCTCTCTTCAACCTCGGCGGAGGCCTTGTGCGGACGTATCCCAGCAAGTCTCGACGTGCAGGCCACACTGGCGGCAGGCGCAATGCGCGCGCCAATCGATACACGGATTATCGTGTACCATTGCTTCCGGATGACACTGTTGCCCCGGCCGTCCGCCAGGTCCTGGAGCTGGGCGCCCAAGAGGAGTATCTGGATCTCTCAGACGCCGAAATGGACGTAGGAACGACGCTCACACTCAAGGGTCGTCCACGCGTAGTGACCAACACTCTCCATACCATGGGCGAGACCATTCCTCAGGCGGAGATTGAGTGTAGTGCGCCATATCAGCCTTTCCACACTGACCGGCGTGTCGTTCTTTGCGAATACACCCCTGGCTACGGCAGCCAGCTCGATGGGATGTCGGAGGCTCTTGCGCACTCTTCGCTGGACGCCAATGCGACGTCGGTTTCCAAGAAGGCAAAGAAGGCTCAGAACATTGCTGCGAATGCGCCAAGTAGCGCGCCAGATGCGTCTGCTTGGGCATTTGGGCAGGACATTTCCGTCGTCAAGCTGGACCTGGGGCTGCCCTCGGCTTTTGAGGACGAATACGATGACCCGGAGGACCACCGACCCCTGCCTCCGTCTGCCATGGAGCGCGTCATGGAGTATGGAGATTCCGAGCAGATTGTTGTCACAACCAGGCGACGACGCGGAGCCCATCAAGGAGATCCCGATGGTGACGGGTTCTTCGAGGACGACTGCGAAGTTCTCGATTTTGCCGACCAGAGAGTCTAAGCGGCTGTCAGGCGGTTGAGCAAGATGGGGAACCGAGCTTTGTTACGACGGGATGTCTGGGACTCGAGCTGTTTTTTCCCTTTCCTTTCCTCTCTCTTGGGTATAAACTAGGTTTCACTAATTTGACAACTTCTGACATTAGGTTGGTTGTTTTGCTTGGCTTTCCCCCTTCGTTTTCTCAGGCAAAGTTGAGCAACACTGTTGAAGGATTGGTTTGACGGATGCTTATACTCTTCGAGTCCCTCTCTGCGCTGCTCGGATCTATCTAGATAAGATGCGTGTGCCTGTACGGCTGCACATTCTGTTTGTTGCTTTAGGTAGCATCTCTTCTGTTTAGCAGCTCCTGTTGCGCCTCAATATCGAATAGACACCACTCGAGATACCCCATCAATGCGTCTCTTGCCTTGCACCGCGTTTGAATGTCTTTTCCCATAAACTGAGGCAATTGATATCATCCACGATCGTGCCAATGCACTGTTGGGTTGATTGCTTAGGCCAAGTGTACCACGTAGATTCCCTCGTGCATACAGATGATTTGACGGCGAGCCATTAATTATCGTACATGAGCGCTTATACTGTAATTACATTTCTTTTTCTGGCTGGTCTCTCTCCCCCCCAATCGTCCTCCCTCTGTATTTTGTTCCTGTCTCTTTATTCTTCTTCTCTCATTCGGACATCTTAATCGCGTCGTCTTGCGAGTGTGTCCTTTTTTACGCCTTCTTCTTGGCGGCGGCCTTTGCCTTGGCGGCCTTCTTCTGGTTGCTCCGGATCATGACCATGCCGACAAAGGAGCCGACGACGGCGGAGCCGAGGAGCAGGAGGATGACGGGGATGCGGATGGCCCAGACGCGGGGGAGGAAGAGGTTCTGGAGGGGGTGGTCATCGTCGACAAAGGGCTGCCGTGTTTATGTGTTAGTGTCAGTATGAATTGGAGGTATCGTGGTTTGGAGGAATGGAAGAAGCGATGGGTTATCGTACCATGAGGAGGGTCCAGACTGTGTAGTAGAGGAAGATGACGGAGGCGGCCACGAGCATGGCGAGGCCGACGAGTTTATCGAGCTGGACGAGAGAGAGAGTAAGTATGTAGATTAGTACCCAGTTGCTGTTGTCCCTTTCTTTTTTGTTTCTTTGGCAGATGTCGCGACAAGGGGAGATGGATGGATGGATGGATGGCGCACCATGTTTGAGAGCTTTGTGTTAGTTAAACGAAATGGTTCAAGTGTATTTGGAAGCTTTTGCGTTCTCTGTAGAGAAGAATCGGCGATCGAATGGGCGTCTTTGGTTCGTTGTTTAAAGGAGCGTGGGCGGCGATTCTGGAGTTGATTCAAGTAATAGTGAAGAGGTGGAAGCTTGGATTGGGTGAGGCGCGGATTGAGCCCACGCTGGCATGAAGTTTAGAGGGAAACGCGCCAGAGGTGCCTTTCAAGTGAGAGCGAGGTTAGGGGGGGCTTGGATTGGGCTGGAGGTACGGCGTGTGGCGTTGCAGAGTACATCAATTTGCGCAGTGACGGATAGGGCGGGGTGAGGTAGAGCTTTCCGGGAGCAGAGGTACTGCTGCTTGAAGCCGGGCTGCTGTGGCGTGCTGTAACTTGGCCCGTGCACGCTTTTGCCATCTTTTTCCTCGTTTCGTTGCTTCAGCCTTAGCAAAACCCATCCGCCGCCATCACTCGATTCTGGGTGACGACGACGAGGCAGGCGTTTTTTATTCTTTTCGAGCAGAGCATTGCCTGTGTCTCCTCTCCCAGTTCAACCCTTTGAATCCTTGTCATTGCCGGCCCTTGACCGCCCATCTCTACGACTCGAACGACATATACCCTTCCCGTCCATCCAGATCGCGACACACACGATGGCGGCCGTCGTCGACATGCCGCACCGCGAGCGCGGCAAGCAGCGAGAAGGCGGCGACTCGTACCGCCCCTCGAGGCCAGCGCGTTCACGCTCGCGCTCGCGATCGCCGCCTCGCGCGCCGGTGCCCGTGCGGACGGAGGAGGAGAAGCAGGCGGCGGCAAAGGCCGAGTACGAGAAGCTGCTCAACATGCGGTCGGGCGGCACGTACATCCCGCCGGCGAGGCTGAGGGCGCTGCAGGCGCAGATCACGGACAAGAGCAGCAAGGAGTACCAGCGGATGGCGTGGGAGGCGCTCAAGAAGAGCATCAACGGCCTGATCAACAAGGTCAACACGGCCAACATCAAGCACATTGTGCCCGAGCTGTTTGGCGAGAACCTGGTGCGCGGCCGCGGCCTCTTCTGCCGCTCCATCATGAAGGCCCAGGCCGCCAGTTTGCCCTTCACGCCCATCTACGCCGCCATGGCCGCCATTGTCAACACCAAGCTGCCGCAGGTCGGCGAGCTGCTGGTCAAGCGCCTCATCATGCAGTTCCGCAAGGGCTTCAAGCGCAACGACAAGGCCGTCTGTCTGTCGTCGACCACCTTCCTCGCCCACCTCATCAACCAGCAGGTGCAGCACGAGATGCTGGCCGGCCAGATCCTGCTGCTGCTGCTGCACAAGCCGACCGACGACAGCGTCGAGATTGCCGTGGGCTTCTGCAAGGAGGTTGGCCAGTACCTCGAGGAGATGCAGCCTGCCATTTCCATGGCCGTCTTCGACCAGTTCCGCAACATCCTCCACGAGTCCGACATTGACAAGCGAACGCAGTACATGATTGAGGTGCTCTTCCAGATCAGGAAGGACAAGTTCAAGGATCACCCGGCCATCAAGGAGGAGCTGGACTTGGTGGAGGAGGAGGACCAGATCACGCACAAGGTGGAGCTTGATGGCGAGATTGATGTGCAGGACGGACTCAACATCTTCAAGTACGACCCGGAGTGGGAGGAGCATGAGGAGGCATACAAGAGGCTCAAGGCGGAGATTCTGGGCGAAGCCAGCGATGACGAGGAGGGCGACGAGGACGAGGACGAGGACGAGAGCTCCGAAGATGAAGAAAACGAAGAGACAAAGGCCATGGAGATCAAGGACCAGTCTAACGCCGACTTGGTCAACCTACGGAGGACCATCTACCTCACCATCATGTCGAGCGCCGACCCAGAGGAAGCAGTTCACAAGCTGATGAAGATCAACCTGCCCGTCGGCCAGGAACCCGAGCTGCCCTCGATGATTGTCGAGTGTTGCTCGCAGGAGAAGACGTACACCAAGTTCTTTGGCTTGATCGGCGAGCGTTTCGCCAAGATCAATCGGCTGTGGTGCGACCTCTTTGAGCAGGCCTTTGTCAAGTACTACGAGACGATCCACCGATACGAAAACAACAAGCTGCGGAACATTGCCATGCTGTTTGGCCACATGTTTGCTTCCGACGCTCTGGGCTGGCACTGCCTTTCCGTCATTCACCTCAACGAGGAGGAGACCACGTCGAGCAGCCGCATCTTCATCAAGATTCTGTTCCAGCACATTTCCGAGGAAATCGGCCTGGCTAAGCTCCGGGCACGCATGACTGACGAGACGCTGCGGCCCAGCCTCGAAGGCCTCTTCCCCAGAGAGAACCCTCGCAACATCCGATTCTCCATCAACTACTTCACCAGCATCGGCATGGGTGTACTGACCGAGGAGATGCGAGAGCACCTCATGAACATGCCCAAGCCTGCGCTGCCCGCCCCTGCTGCTCAGGACCGCTCGGATACGGACTCCGTCTCGAGCTATTCGTCTTACACTCACTCATCATACTCTTCCCGCTCGCGCTCACGGTCCCGATCTGTGGGTCGTCGGAGCGGCGGTCGAGGCCGATCGCTTTCCCGAACTCCGCCTCGACGTGGCGCAAGGAGCCGATCCTACTCTGACGACTCACGGTCACCGTCGCGGTCAAGATCACGATCCCGCTCCGATTCCGTCTCTACTCGTGGGCGAAGGCGAGCGTCGTACTCGGCCAGTCCTCCCCGGCGTGGTGGCCGTCGGGTTGCCAGCAGAAGCCGAAGCTACTCGTCGGGCTCCTCACGGTCTCCGCCACCACGGAACCGCGGTCGCGCACGAAGCAACTCGTATAGTTCCTACAGCCGCTCTCCATCTTCTTCACCACGACGCGGCAGAGACGCAGACTCGGCCAGCCCGCCTCCGCGAAGGGGTCGACCGCGCCAGAGCCCACCAGGCGGTCCCGCAGGTCGAAGGAACAGCTCGTCTGTCGGCAGCGGAGGGCCCCGCAAGAAGCCCCGACGGGACAGCCGATCGCCGTCTCGCGACTATTCGTCCCGGTCCCCGTCTCGGTCGCCGTCGAGATCTCGATCGCCTCCGCCGGCTGCGCGTGGCCGAAGGGGCTCTTATACGCCGTCACGCAGCCGCAGCCCGCCTCCGCGCAGGGTGAGGGATGGCTCGCCGGGTCGTCTGAGGGGTGGGAGGTCGCCTAGTCCTCCTTTGCCGGTGAAGAGGAGGCGGTATGATAGCGAGAGTGTTTCTCGGTCGCCGCCTCCTTTGAAGCGCGGGAGAAGGGATAACTAAACCTTTACCTTTTGAACGATGAATTGTTCCTCTTGCTTAGATTGAAACGGTTAAGCGGAGTGGAATTGGGTGGGATGGGAAAACGTGTAATAGATTGGTTGATGGGTGGGAATAGGGAATATTTACTTGGGTTATGCGTCACATAGTAGCACCCCCTTTTTTTGCCCTTCTTTGATATCATTAGCGATTCAATACACTAATTACGGACAATCACCTTGGCTTCTGTCATTCTATGTGCTTGTGAGCGAATCTACTGGTTTGACTGCTGCACGGTATATGTGAGATCGTGGACTGCTAACCCCTTCTTTCTTCTTGGCAATCTATCGAGGAGCCAAAGAAGAAGACGCTTCAATCTTCAACGACGCACTGTCTGCCCCAATGCAGGTCCACAGCAACTCACCCGCTTTCAAAGCACCCCCAACCTTGACAAGCTGCTTCTCCCCCGGCACAACATCGAACCCGTTGTCACTCAGCTCCAGACCCTCCACCTCCTCGAAGACGAACCCCTTGACGGGCTTCTCCGCCGAAACGACGACTTCATCCCCAGCGGACGAAACCTCAAACGCGATACCGCGGTCAGACAGGTCGAGGTACTTGATGGGCTCGGGCCAAGCCGTGTCCGCAGCGATGACGGTGCCAGTCGCGGCGTCCGTGATGGTGGCATGGACCACGTACGGATCGTATTCGGCGAGGGGAAAGGGCTTGGTGATGTCTTCCGGGTTGGGGATGGATGGCGGGAGCGTCTTGCCCTGGAGGATGTCCGTCGCGGAGTTTGCGGCGGCGACGACGCGGGAGTGTAGTATCGGATCGACGACGTCCCTGCCTGTGCGGACGGAGATGAAGCGCACGACGAGGTCCAGCGCGACGGGCTGGGTGTCGCTGCTGACGACCCAGACGTCAAAGGTTCCCTCGCGAGCGGCAAGCGTGTGGTCGACCTGGCCGGTGACGAGGCCCGAGTTCTCATCGACCCAGGCCCCCGTCTGCGTCCAGTCGTGCCACGTCCGGCAGACGCCCACGTCGACGCGGCGCAGGGCCCGCGCGATGGCGTAGTACGCCGGCTTCTTGACGAGACGGTAGTCCACCACGGCCCACGACATGGTCGGCCAGCAGTCGTTGAGCTGCCACACCAGCGCGCCGCCGCACCGCCTGGCCCCGGGCTTCCCCCACTGCCGCCGCCAGGCCTTGTACGCGGCGCGCATCGTCTCCGACTGCACGACCTGCGTCAGGTGGGTGTACCCGCCGAGGTCGTGCCGCGGGCGGAAGTTGTCGACGACGTAGCTCATCATGCGGCGCTCGTGGCCGATGGCCTTGTTGTGCGCGTCGAGCACCATCGAGCCCGGGTACAGCTGGGCTGGGTCGCTGGCCATGCGGCGCGTGGTGCTGAGATGGGGGTATGCTTCCATGCCGAACTCGCTGACGAAGCGGCCGCCCATGTTGACGGCCTCTTGGTACTTGTTCATGGTCCCATGCCAGACTGTGTGGAGAGGATGGTCAGTGGGATGTTGCGTGTGAGTGATTTGTGTGGAAATTGGGGGGGGGGGGGGGGGGGGGCTTCTTACTGTTCCACTGATGGATATCGCCAACCGTTGGATCTGCCGTGGGCTTTCCGTCCCCCCAAGGACTGCTCGGGTGATAGATTTTGCCTGGATCTTCTTCCTCGACCAGCTTCGGCAGGAAATGCTCGTATATATACCGCGCCGGAAACGACGACTTGAGCCATGACTCTGGATCCTTGTTCTCAAATTCATAATCTAGTTTATATCTCTCCTGGACCTGATAGTCCTCATTGTTACCGGCCCAAATGATCACAGAGGGATGCGTGCGCAGACGTCGAATTTGTTGTCGAGCTTCCACTTCCAGATTTTCAAGATAGGATGGGTAGGCGGGATAAGATGCGCAAGCAAACTGAAAGTCGTGGAACACCAAGATGCCCAGCTCGTCGCAGGCTTCAATGAGGGCATCCTCTTCGTAGACGCCGCCTCCCCAGACGCGCAGCATGACTTGGTTGCCGTCCGCAATGAGTTTGGCCCATGCGTGATAACGCTCCGGGGGCACGCCGGCGAGGTAGCTGTCGGCAGGGATCCAGCATGATCCACCGGCAAAGACGTCGACATTGTTGATGCGGAAGTAGAACGACTTGCCGAATGCATCCGGCTCCTGGACGAGCTCGGCGCGGCGGAAACCAACCAGCTTGGACAGGCTGTCGATCTGGCTAGCGTCAGATGCCTTGCGGGCGAGATCGGCGTTGAGTTGGTAACGAGGCTGGCTACCATATCCTCTTGGATACCAAAGCTTGGGGTCTTCGAGCTTGAACGGGACTTTGATCAGTCCATCTTTGGCCGAGGCAACATCGACGGTCTGCTGGAACACAGCCTTGCCATCCAACGACAGGGTCAGAGAAACTTGGTCGTCCTGGCTCGGCCTCCCAGCTACACGAGCAAAGATGATACCAGAAACAGTCTTCAAATCCTGGCTGACATCGCTCTGGGCCCAGACATCGTCAATCCTCGCAACATACGTCTCGAGCGCGACGGGCTTCCAGGGCCCTGCCGTCATGAGAATAGGGCCCCAGTCCCAGCCCCAGTTGTACTGGGCTTTTCGCACAGGTACGCGGCTCCTCTCCGTCTGTCTGACGAGGAAGTTGTGTTCGGGATGTTCCTTGATGAGCTCCTCGCCTCTAACGATGGCGGAGTGGAAGACGATGCGGAGCGTGTTCTCGGAGCTGGCTTTGATGCGGTCTGTGACATTGACGCGGTAGGACACGAACATGTTTTCCGCTTCGAGGATCTTGGCCTCGTTGAGGTAGACGGTGGCAAAAGTATCAAGACCGTTGAAGACCAGGTCTCTCGTAGCATCTTCGACTTGAGCGGCTTCGGGAGTAAATGTCACTTGATACTCCCAGTCCTTGTAGCCGATCCACTGGACAGCGCGCTCATTCAGGTCCACAAAGGGGTCTGGGATTCTGGAAGGTTGTCAGTCTTGCACTGCTTACTTATGATGCAGATTTCCCATCACCATCATCATAACAGAAGGGGCCATACTGTTTGTTGGCCAGCAGATCCATGTGAACCTGCGTTGGCACCTTTTCCACCGGCAGCCATTCTGGTGAGGAGCCTTGATGCTGCCGAAAGGTCCAGCCCTTATCCAACTGAATGCTGTGGCGAGCCATGTTGAGAGTAACGAGAGCAAGTGGATGATGTGCGGCTCTTGTTGTCTGGCACAAGTCGTTCCAAGTCAGAGTCGACACCAAGCACAACTGAGCTTCTGTCAATCCTCTGCTTCTCCTTTCTCTTCTCCTTGCCGTCCGTGACGAAGCAACAGAACCGGTACAAGTGTCTAATTAAAGCACCTTGTACGGAACTTTGGCCTCTTATTATACAAGCCGCAGCTCGTCCAGCTCCAGCAAGACAAGCTCCAGCCTCTCCTCAGCCGAGTCTCCAGATCCATCTCTCTCTCTCTCTCGTCCCCCCACGATCAATCACCAGGAGAGAGAGGCCCGTCCCCCACTTTGCGGGGAACCCGGCCGAGAGCAATAGCTTCCTTTCCATTCATGGTCTCTCCGAAAAGCGGCTTGTTGAGGCGGAGCAGAAGAGCGTCGCAAGCTTGGAAACGAGAGCTTCCGTTTGGTTGGGGGAGAGAGGCAGGGGAAAGGATTGGGGCTTTTCTGCGTTTAGCCGTTTTGTTTCCTTGATAGGGTTTACCTTATCTGGGGATACTTGTTCTGCCGGTGGTAGCGAGGCGGGTTGGCGGGTACCTCGCGATGGCTCCCAAGTGAGAAATACCCGAACTTTGCCCTCCTGCCTCGGACCCGTGGCTCAGGATAACATCATCTTAGCCGGCAATTGGAATTGAACAGTTGATATAAAGAAGCCTGTCTTGGGTTATCATGCGTCAGTTAGGTTCCTTCTGTGACGTGTTAGATGCATCTCGTCACGCCGAATCACGGGTGGTTTGGAGTGATAAGTACTGGGAAGTTGGGACATCTAGAGTGGGAGGCGCTCTGGCTTCAGCCGAGCCGAAAGCCAACCCTTAGAACTTGAAAAGGATTGAACCGGATACCATGGATCGTTAAAGGTCGCTATAGTGGATGAAGATCCAGTTGGGGGGCTTTTGGGTGGCCCTGATAAGCCCCCACGGTACCTACCTTATGGTTAGTGCTGAGAATCAACGTTCCATGGAGCTCAGCTTGTAATAAGAGGTCCAGTACGATTGGAGGCGGTGCTTCTCAGATCATCAAATTAGACCACTGGCCAAGATCATTAGAGGCGAATCAAGTTCGACAAAGACACGACCAAACATTAACTAGATAGTGCTATTGATTTCCCATTAATGCCGTCCGCTGAAGCAATGCTGCCGGCCTTTCAAACCTCTTGCATTCCGTTCATGGTAACGCCGGGCAGCTAGCCAGCCAAATCATCCATGGCATCCATTCTCCCGTCCGTTGGTTCAAATTGAACAGCTGTATAGGTTCGATACAAATTGCCTTCCAAACTGCCATCCGAGTTGCAATCAGATACCCGCCACAACATGAAAGAAATCATCAGCGCCATCGTGTCTCCGTCCTCAGTCAACGACTTGAGTGTCAACATTGTGCATCTCCTTGGGGAACCAGCAGTTATCCAGATGGCAAGGCTCCCTTGGACACCGGTGCCCGGCCATACAGTCTGTCTGGCTGCAGCTCAGTCCATTCAGGCATGGAGACTGGCGAGCAATGCCTCTCAAGGCTTCCAGCTGCTGCGCAGTCAACTTTTCCCCATGAACATGATGGCATTTTCCGTACTTTTCGAGAAAGTAGCACTTGCCCAAGAGGTGAAAGTTGTTGCAGAGCTTGCGGTCCTTCAGGACAGAGAAGTCGGCTTGCGAGTATGAAAGGCGTGAGTCCACTCGCTGTCCAAGCCTGTTCCGTAATACGACTCCAGTCGCAGGGGGCTTCGGCTCTGGACAGTACAACTGAGCTGGGGTGCTCTGAGCCGGGCTGGGCACCTTTGCGGCAGCCGCAAAGTTCAACGGCGAGGTTGACGGCATTGGAGTTCCCGGTGGTGTGATGTGGAATGACGTCCTGCGATTGGCATCATTGGGAAGCTTTTGGCCCCTAAAGATGTTGTCGAACGTCACGTTCTGAAACTTGTCTTTGATAGCCGCCAGCTCATACGCAAAGGGCGGGCCTGCCAGGAGCGTGATCTGCCCCCGAATTTTTTGATCTTCGAGGAAGGAATCGAACACGCGGGCGTATCCATTGTCTCCTGGTCCGCCGAAAAACACCTGCTTGCAGTGGCTGTCCTCAAGCCCAAACTTGAGGGCCGCTTTGCCATGTCAGTATCCAACATTGTAAAGATCAAGAGCGGGCGTCAAGGTGAGAAAGGAAGAGATCGAGGCTCTATTTCACGCCGGTAGCAGCTCACCTTTGATCTTCTCATCGGCACACTCCTTTCCACACCCAGCGTCGATAAAGTCGCACGTGGGATGGACTGTGTTATACCCTCGAACAAAGTCGTCAAACGATGCCGCGTCTGGCAGGAGCTCTCTATATTTCTTAGAGAGCCCTTTCAAGTTCGCATACACACGAATCACGACCTGTGCATTGGCCGGGAGGGTTGGAAATCTCGTCTTGATATCCTCGGCTATCGCTTTCCTCAGGAGGCTAGCTACCCTCTTGCCTCCAAGCAGGCCCTCTCTCACGAATTCATCATGAAACTGTTGTGTTCGTAACGGGTTAGGACAGCTCTAGACCCCGATCACGCGATCAAGAAGAGAATAGGTGAACCTGTCTCCAATGTACTCACCGGCATATTGTCGCCATCGATTATAACCATACAAAAACCGTGTTCATCCTGTCACCATCGTCAGCTCTCTGCCGCCTTCAGGTAACGTAGGCTCGGCTCTGACTGTTTTGCGTCGTAAATCCTCAAGCTGCTTCTCAGCATGGTCGAGCCTGGTGCGTTTAAGCTCAAGCATGTCCTTTCTGTCTCGAAGGTCCATGTGCGCCTCGGCGAGCTGTGCCGTCAAATCGCTGATATGTCCGAATAGGTCCTGGAAAGAGATATCAGTCTACGCATCCCCGACAATCGCCCTGGACATCAGCAGATTCTTGGGGGGGCTTACTGAAATCAAGGCATGTTTACGCTCATCCTCTGCCATGACCACACTCCATTGCTCCTCCAATCTCCTCAGTTGCTCTTGGTTGTCCGTCATCATCTCCAGTACTTGGCCAGCGAAGAATGCTGAACATAATACTCACACTCGCAAAGAGGGCGTGCGTGTTCAGTGAAGAGGGATAAAGCAAGTATAGATCGTCAGTTTATATGCAGGGTGGAACGACTGTGCAATGTTCTTCTCATATCAGGGCGCGTCGCCCATGGATCTGATTTGGCCACCAGGTGGCGCTCACACAGCATTGCGCTGGTCGAATAGCAGCACGACAGGTCGCAACGCAGGAACTGATAGAGCACCAGACGTCCAATCGAAACGTCGGAAGCTATAGCCCGGAGGACACGACACGACAAGATGACTTCCTTGTGAGGTGAAGCGCAGCCACCGCTTAAGCAAGCCGCTCCGTGCCCATGCAGCGAACTTTGGTTGCATATGGAGCTCCCGAATATTGGATGAGAAACCAAGGATTGAGAACTCGCTTCCACCTCGCTGCGAGGGGGTCGCATATGCACCTTGCATGTTACAGGTCTCGGAAAGCCCCCTTGTTCTGCGATGTTTGCTGCGTTTTGGCAACTTGGACGATCGACAGCCTGACACGGGGCATGCGCGCGCATGCAACTCGTAACAAGTGCATGACGCTGGAGCATCGCTCCCCCGACGGCTTATTAAATGCATGAGAATCTGCGATGCAGGCCGCCTTGGCGCTCACTAACAGGCCGGTCCAAGGCAACCATGAGCCAAAGCATGCCATGGAGGAGCAAAGAGTCCCCGCCCTTCCTCTCATCTTGATGGGATTAAGCTCGCCGGAGGATCCAATATTGATCACTCTTGCCGGAACTGGATCCCATTGGCTCATGCAAGCCCAAAACATCCATGAGTCTTGTTTCCCCTTTTTAAGAGCAGCCGGCATCGAGCCTTCCGAGTTGTTGTCGCAAATCACTAGATAGTATGCCGTCGGCGCTGTTCTGGTCAACATGTCGGCTTCGTCAAGACCATCTTGGCGGCCATGCTTTGTTTGAGCTTGTCTCTTTGCTTCCCTTCTAATGAATTGCTCTTAGCTTTCTCAAGAGTTTTCGCACCAAAGAATGTTTGGATTCAGTCCCAGGAGGGCTATCGGAACTGATCAAGGTGCGACAAACTGGATCATTCTGAAAGAAAAAGCCATTGGTTATGGCCAATGGCTCTCAGGTGATACCCTGTGCCGCCGGCAGTCTTCCTTGCGAGCAGGAGGCTACGACGGCCAAGAGAACACTGCGCCAGCAAAGTAGTTGAATGTCAACTATCAGCAACAGCTCGACGTCTCATGAACAGACCTACGGCAAGTTGGTCTCCTAGGATATCGACGACAAGGATTTCACTAGAGAGCCGGCCACGACGCTTCTCCTCCAGTAGAACGTCAGTGGCGGCTGCGGCCCGAGACTCCAGACTTCAGTCCCACGATGCCCAACGCTGCGAGGGTCGAAACAAGCGAAAGAATTGCGGTGGCGATCATGGTGGGGAAGCCGAGTTCGAGAACACCGTCAGGCGCTTGAAGCAACGGGACGGGACGGGAGGAAAGCTCCTATCCTTGAAGTAAGATTGCTGTCCAGTCTGTATGCAAATGGGTAAGGCGAAAATTTGGGGGAAAAAGGACTGACCGCAACTCAACTGGGGCAGCTACCCAAACTACCCCGGATTCTGACGGCTCCAGATGACGGCGAAGCGAGCCGAATGACTCGCTGTCATGGAAAATTCCGTCTGTTGCTGGAACTCCCCTGTTGTCGATCGTCTGCGTCTCCAGACTGAATTTGCCTTTGAAGGTTGATCGGCACTCATTGGTATTCAGCCACTGCCGACTCTGCTTATACACGAGTGCGAGAAAACCGCCCTCGGCGAACTCATCGAACGAGAAGAATAAATGGAAATGAATGATGATGAAGGGAATCTGAGGGATAGTCAGAATTTGGCAGTGGAAAGGTAGGAGAGAGGTGAGAGCAGGAAGGAACGGAATCGAATACCGATAATCCGGTATCCATTCACGATGTCGTCACTCGCTCTGCCTTCCTCTACCCTACCATATCCGCCTCTTTGCTGTTGATTTTCTTCGCACACAATGAAGAGAACGGGTGGGATGCAGCCTTCCTTCGAACTGCAGCCAAGCCGGTTTCTTGTGCTGCACCCTGGGATGGTCCATCAAGTGGGTGGCCATTCCAGAGAGACGATTTGCTTGGCAATTTCGGGGCCAGCATTATCTGCCTCGGTCCATCCCAACCTCATACCATACAATTTGGAGAGATCTTAAGAGTGAGTGGCCATCGTTTGAATCGCTACATTGGTTCGAAAACTGTGGCATTTGTTTCATCACTAGGTCACTGACCATGGTTCATGCAGTCTCCATCACTCGATGGTTTCCTACATTACTGTGTAGGTGTGCTCTTCACCATCTACGGGTGCTCTGCCTTTGCTTGGGAAAGCCTGGTGAAATGTGCAACTTGCATTTGTGTGTGTTGCAAACCGTGGGACCCGGTTTCAGAGACTCTTGGTCGTGTTCCAAGCATCTTCCATTCGTTCTGCAAGCCCCCTATCCGAGAGAGATACGTCCCTACTCTGCGATGCTACGTTCTCCTCTACTCGTTATGAGTGCCCAAGGCACTATATCATCCAACATACCGCTGTGAAGGAAAGGCGACCAGCCATTTCTGGGCTCTTTGTTTTCTCAAATATCGGGCCGTTGTCGTCTCAGGCCAACGTCGGCAGCGTGCTCCTTGTCCAACGAGGACCGGGCAACATCCAGCGGCCGATCTGCATTGCCCGATGCTCCTGAACAATGCCCCATCCACCGAGGCGTATTACGGGGTGCATTCAATTGCACGTGCCTATACGTAAGAGGTCTTCGGTGTGCTGGGATTGTAGGCTACCCTTGGTATGATGATATGTAAGAAGCCAACTGGTCTGCTGGTTCTCTTGGATGTTTGTCTTGGGTTATTCTTAGTCTCGAGCGAAATACTGCACCTTGCTAACAGCTTTCTCAGCTGAAACATAGATAACGAAGCGGACGACGAATCGAACACGAAGCCTGATGGACACATGCAAGCAGACGCAAGAAAAGCCGGCTGCAGTGTTCTGGCTCCCAACCACGATACTGACCTGCACCAGTCACTCACGACGGCTGCATACACAGATGGGTGCGCGAATCAAAAGAGTGAATTCGACTCTAGAGGCGGGCCATCGAGTCAATAAATTGCCGGCTGCATATTCACCACCTGCATGCAAACCGAAATCCTCATTTCACTGGCTGCCGCTCCCTGCGGTGACAGTTGGCAGAGTCCTATTGGAACAATCGCCCTTCACGCGTCACTTACTTCATACACACCTTATTTTTCCCGGCTGCGGTCTTGATCCCCCTGCGAAGCTATCGTCGGCAGCGGAAGAAAGCGAGAACAGTCTGACAGAACAACACAAGCGAGGCACACTCTGCAGCATCTCGTATCAAGGCTCGTAATGACGCCTTTACAGTGTGTAAGTTATGACCTGCATATTAAGTATACTCAAATCCCCTCAAAAGACCCGCCTTGTGCACTGGGCATGTACTCACATTTCAAACAACCATAACAACAGCTTGAACGATTCGTGACTGAGAACCCGGTCCAGGCTGGGATTCTGCTCGGCGGGATAACCGTGGTTGCTATTCCTGGAGCCTTATTAGGCGCACTTGGGTTCGGCGCTGGTGGCGTGGGAGCTGGTATGTCGGGTTGACCCCCCTTGATAACCGGTGGCAATGCAAAATTTGATCAATGGCTGACTAGATTCGCAAGGCACTCTGGCTGCATACAGCCAATCGCTTCTGCACCCTATCTGACCAGGCAGCCTGTTTGCCATTCTCCAAAGCGCGGGGACTGGAAAGTCCTTTCCTGGCTACTATCAGAGCTGCCGGGGCGGCGGCGACTTCAGGGCCTGTGTACACCCTCGTGCAATGCATCGCCGCCAATGGTACGGCAACATGAGCATCGAAGCGAAGTCTTGTAAGGGATTGAGAGGAAGGAAGGGGAGAAACATCATCAGCTCTGTGTGCTCTATGTCATGAGCTGGGGTTGTTATTGCATTAGCTCGGTTTATTCTACCTGCTTGGTAGTACTCATATGCAACGTAAGTTTGCTACCCAACTCCTGATGGGTCTCTACGCTGGTCTTTCAAACCCCCCTTGCGTCCTCCTTACGGTGTCCCTCATCCGGAGACGAGCTCGTCTCTGGATGCAATCTCCTGCTTCGTCTGCTGCTGTGCTTCCGTCTCTTTCTTGTCCACCGCCACAGCGGTTCCATTCTCACTCTTCGCCTTGCCGTCATCTTTCTCCTTGGCATCACCCTTCTCCTTGGTCTTGCCCTTTTCCTTCTTGAGCGAAATGGCGCCCTTGGCCAAGGCCTCGCTCGGCAGCGGCCGAATAATGGGCTGGGCGACCCACCAGGGCCTCTTGCACCGCCTGAGCGTCCCCACGGAGCTCTCCTCCTCGGGCACGCCCTCGATGGTACGCTCGGCAATCGTCCTCTCCATCTCCTCGTCGAAGCTCTGGCCGCCGGTGCGCTCGTACTCGAGAAGGCCTTCGGCGACGCGCCTCTCCACGGCCTCGAGGACGCGCTCGTAGCCGGCCATGCCGTCCCTGCGCGCGCGGGCGAGCATGTCTCTGATATCAGTGTGACGGGTGACGAAGTGTCGGAGGACGTGGAACAGGTGGGGCTGCATTGCGGAGAGGTTAGGGGACTGCTGCTGCTCCGGGGTGAGCTTCTTCTTGGTGGTGGTGGTGGTGGTTGTCGTGGCGGTAGTGTCGCCTTCGCTAGTAGAGGTGTCTGTTTTTCGCTTCTTCTTTGCGGGCTCGTCTGCGTCATTGGCGGTCTCGCTTTCTGTCAACCATGCGGCGTCGTCGCCAGGGATGAACAACGGCCTCCTCTGCGGGGGCTCTTCGTCAAAGACGTATTTGTGTAGGATGTCTAGGTAGCGTCTCGTGATGGCGTCGACTCTCCAGCCGCCTTTCCCGTCCTTGCCCCTCCAGTATTCCCTGCTGTGTTCTTCTATCGGCGGCGGGTTACCGAAGATGCCTGGGTCGCTGAGGTTTCCCTCGGCCGACATGATGCCGTCCGCCCCCGTGGCGTCCAAGCACCTCTGTAAATCGCCTGGCTGAAGGATATTTCCGTTGGCGAAGAGCACCGTTTCGGGGGGCAGGTTATCTCTAAGGAAGCGAATCATGTCCCAGTCCGCCACGCCAGTGAGATGTCCCTTTTGCTCGCGTCTTCGTCCATGGACCGTCAATATCGAAGCTCCAGCCTTGAGCACATTCTGCGCGTATTCCAGAGTCTTCTCCTTCGTCTCCAGCACCCGAATCTTGGCCGTGACCGGAATGGGAAGCTCCCTATGCAAGATGTTGACCAGCTTGAAGATGAGATCCTGGTCCTCCTGCAGAAACGCGCCGTAGTGGCCCTTGCGCGCAATGCCCTGCGGACACCCGAGGTTCAAATCGACAGCATCGCAATACGGAACCACATGCTTCGCCGCAGCGAGCAGCGCCTCGGGATCATTCGCGCAAAACTGCACAAACAGAGGCCGGTCGATGCTGGGATTCCCGTCCAGCCACGGCTCACCGTCGGAGCCCGGCCGGACGGCTTGGAAATGGGCCCTCCTGTACTTTTCGTCCTGCGAAAAGAGTCGCGCGTGCAGCATGGGCGTGTAGGCTAGCAGCTTGGACTGCTCCTCGGGCAGCAGGAAGGATCGCGTGAGAATTCGCCAGGCCTGGATTATTCATTTCGATTACATGTTAGTTAGTTTAACCAACATTGAGATGGCGAGTTTGGATGCTGGATGGGGTGCAAGACAAACAAACTCGGATTGGTCCACCATGGGAGCCACGATGTACTTGGGACTCCCGATGCTCTCGTAGAACGCCCGTCCATGGAGCTTCGTCTTTGTGGAAGGCGAGGCTGCAGTTGAAGTTGCCGTCGCAGTCGCCGTCGCCGTCATTGTCGCAACGCCGCGAAAGATACCGGGGACCGCGGAGAATCGAGGCTGGAACAATCGATGTGTCACCGTCTTGGGGATTAAACTCTGCCACATTAAAAGGGAGACTTGGTTCAGACAAGCATTGTCTTGTCTTGCGCAGTTTAGAGAAAGAAGAGGAAAATCAGAGTATGCAGACAAGACACACCAAGCCCAAATAGAAAACTGCAAGGTCGTTGTGTTCGAAGATTGGTATCGAAATGGCAAAAGGAAAAAAAAAAAAAAAATGTTTGGGGAAATCGATAGCGAGATAGGCTTGGAGTTTACTCAAACTTGGCGGGGCTGCCATTTTCTCTTCATTCTTTTTTCAGCTTTTCCTCTTTTCGCATTGGCGGCTGATCAGAACGGTGACAGCGCTAGTACCACGATTCCCCATCAGTGTCATCAAACACCCGACCCGACTGCAGACGGACGCTATTACTAGCATCTAGGTACCTACAAAAGCAGAACGCTCCTAGAGGTGCCTTAGTAGGTATGTAAGGCACAGTAGTAGATAGAGGCATACTCATACGTTGCATATTCCGGTACCTTCAATCGACTCTTGGTGCAGTGGTGGATGGTCACGAGGCTTCTAGACGAGGCACGGCAAGGCGAGACCGGATTCGAATAAATGTACTCAGAGATTTTATTTGCTGAAACAAAGAGACACCCAGACACGTCACGCTCATAGACTGAACCCGACTATAGAGACATGCTTGAAATGAAGCACAAGAATGAAAACACAAGTTGCCGACCTATATGTCACCCTCCAATCGGCCGGGCTTGCCACATCTCTCAACGTGTTCGCCTCAGCGGCCAACGCTGAAGAATTCGTCCAGCGCCAACGTGGCATAGCGTCGTCGAGTCTTCCGGCATGCTACTGCTCTTCCATAGAGAGCTTTCCGTGGTTGAGCTGCAGGCTGCAACGACAGGTCTCCCATGTTCGAAAGATAGCAGACAGTCTCACCCGGCACAGGCTCGTTCCGCTTCTTCTGGTCGCCCATTCCTCGCCCACGAGTCCAACTGAATATTAAGGAAATGTATGAGTCTTTGGGGCTAAATACCATGACATGTGTAGTGAGGTAGTGTGACAAAACGCCCGTGACACCTTACTATGCTGTCCCTAAACGCCGCAAATGGTAAATGTGCAGAAATACATGGTGAGGTCCTTATAAACCACGGTAGCAGAGGTGAAGAGAAGAACAATAATCAGCTGACAAGATTCTCGTCCAATGGATAACATCATCAGAAGAAGTGCGTGTAAATCTTGGAATTTTCGTGGACTTCCATTTCCTGTCATCACAGAGTTGGTTAGCTATCGAGTACGCACGGAGTTAACGGTTGCTTTTTGACGAACCATTTTGAAGCTGTTCAGCTCTTCCTTGATCTGCTGAGCAAGCATCGGGGTGAGGCGGTTGCAGGTGGCAATTTCACCGCGGCGATCGTACTCCTGGCTGGGCCAAGTGTCGTAGAAGATGATGCGCGGCGAGAATGTGGCATTCCTCTTGGGGCCGGCTTGAGGAGTTCCCGGTCGGCTCTTTCCGAGCCGCAGAGCCGACATGAAGTAGTCTTCATTGCCAATAGCAATCGAGTTGGATCTCTTGCCGTCGTCATTCGGCGTACTAGGCGCGCTTGAGTTGGGCGAGTCGGCGACAGTGGGTATGTTTGGCAAGACCAAATCGGGAGACTCCGATGGGCGAATGGATGGGCTTGAAGAGCCTGGACCTGTTTGTCAGTTAATAATCCGCGCAAGAGGGACAGATACAGGTCATGGACATGGCACATACGCTTCAAGATACCCTTGCGAACGGCCGCAAGCACCTCTGCACGCTCTTTCTCACCGCCCACGATGCTCTTGCGGGGCCCGTTGTCTGCCCCTGAGCTGCCCGCACGTTCCGCTCCGCCCTCGGGAATCTGCGTGGCGTCGAGGGAGTTGCGCTCAAGGCGAGGGAACCCCGTACCGCCCTTGCCGCCCTGAGGGTCGGCAGTCACGTTGACACGTCGAGTCTCTGCTTCCACGGTGATCATGGACACAGCAGCCTGGCCGGCCTCGCTGACGGGTGTGTCGGCCGCCGGCATGCCATTGGCGGACTTTGGCCGAAAGAGGCCAACCAGGGAACGGGTGCTCTTCTTCATGCCACGGCCCATCTTCCTGATCATAATAGAAGCAGACGAGGCGGTGGATGAGATGGAGAGATTATCCGTCGATCCACCAAAGAAGCGACCGCCGTAGATGTTGTTACCGATGCCGGCAGCTTCCTGCGCTTCAGCGATCCGCGCTTGCTCGGCATCATAAGCCTCATCGGCCGTTGGGTCTTTGCGGAGTTTGGACGCCTCTACCCTCTCCATGCCCTCGCCATCTGGCCCGGCAGCCTTTCGAAATTCGGCCGCGCTCCCGAAGGAGAAGGCTCGACGTAGCCTAGATGTCTTGGTCTTGCCCTTGACATCCTTCTCGTTGATGGCAGCGAGCTGCTTCGCCGCCGGTGATGCCACGGTCTTGCCCTGTGATGATGTGGCTGCGGTAGTGGCGGCGGCAGCGGGAGTGGCGTCTCCAGCTGGTTCATTAGCCATCGTGGCGGGTTTGGACAACGGAGAGGGACTGAGCGTCCGCTTGACTCCATCGGCAGATGAGCCTCTCGGCGGTATGTTCGATGCTTTGAGCTGGTCGCTCTTGGTCGATGTTTCGTCAGCGGCCGGTGAAGAGGGGTTGCTGGTGGAGACCGTCGCATTGCGGTTGGAAGACTGCACATCAATCCCTGGTTAGCATGCACAACCTATCAGGGGCCCCTAGCTCACTGTGTGATTGGGTGACGAATGACAATGAATTGTCAACTTACCGAGGCAGACGGAGACTGGACACTTCGACCAGACGATGCGCTGTCAGAGCTTCCTTTGCGGGCATGCAGCGGCATCCTCTGGGCAGCCTGGGGCAATTTTTCGCTCTTGGCAATAGCAACTTGCTCCAAGCGAGGGGAGTTGTCGGGCTTCAGAAGAGGTCGGAATGAGTCCGTGGACTGGATGGTATGCACGCTTCGGCGACGCATCTTCTTCGCCTCGTCCGGAGACGGCCTGCGGTTCAGGTGCGAGTCGTCCATGGACGCTCCTGGGCTCCGAGTGGGAGACGCCGTAAGATTCGGAACGGATCTGGAGCCACTAGGCGCGTGATACATCTGGGACTGGCTGCCGGGACTGAGCGGTGGGTTCGTGCTCTGGGATCGCGTGTGTTGAGAACCTGAGTTGCTGGGCCTCCTGTATCGATCAGGCGTGTATTTGGGTGTTCCACTGGAAGGTAGCGTCGGTAGGGAGCCGGCAGAGACAAGCTGCGGGCGCGAGGAGGAGGAAGAAGAAGAAGTGGCGTTTCGGCCGGGAGATTTGGCAGAGTCATCGCGTGCGCCGCTGCTGCCATGGCTACTGCCGTGGCTGCTGTGACCGCTGCTATGTCCACTGCTGTGACTGCTGCCGTGGCTGCTGCCATGGTTCGAGTGATAGGCGGGGACCAAGGCCATGTTCGTCACGGACGGGTTGGGGCGGTGGGAACGTTGGACAAGGCTGGGGTCGAAAGTCTGCGTGGGAATGCCGGAGGAGGATGAATTCGTCCGATAAGCCCCGTACTGCTGCCATTGCAAGCTCTGATTCAGGTTCGGCGTTGGTGCAAAGGCATATGACTGAACAGGGACAGTGCTTCCCCGATAGCCGCCTCCTCCTCTCGGTGCCGAAGTGGTGTATTGATGATGCCCGTTGGATGGGACGGCAGGCATCATGCCGCCTGAGGGTGTTGAGCGACCCTGAAGCATCGTCACCGTACCAGTCTGCTGCTGATACGTCTGAATCAAAGCAGCCATACTCCTCCCAGACTGGGAATCAGAAACGACTGATTGGACCAGCGAATCCTCCTCGTGATTATTTGGAAATGGGGTCAAGCGGCTTCGAATTCGAGCTTTGTCGGCGGTCCAAGATCGAAGTCGGGAGTGCTTTCAAAAGAAATGGGCAGTCGATATGCTGTCAGATCACCAGGTATTAGCTGCTGTTCCCACAACGTTGGATATGGCGGTCGTCCATTCGAAGAGAATAGAATCACGGCAACAAGAAGGCAAAGCAATGTGTCAGAAATGGTCGAACCTTTTGTCTCTTCTTGTTTTTTTCTTCTTTTCTTCTTTTTTTATGTCGTTTTCAGGAGCTGGCAACGGATCAACAGCAGATAACTGCGGTTGTTTCTTTTGCTTTCGAGTTTGACTTTTCTTCCAATAACTCGCAAGACAAGAATGGCCGGATCGACGATTGTATAAAAGGACGCCAGCGGCCGAGGGTGCTAAAGAAATTGCTCGCTTTGTCGAAATGAAGAGCTCACTATTACCACGAGGCCACAATCGACTATTACAGGACAGACGGCCGGACTGGTCGAGCAGGATCAAGTATCACCCAAGCCACGCTGAACAACGACTAGCTGCAAGAGAACATGGGGTTGTGCAGACTTCGGCCGTTCGTATCGCAGCGAGGCTTCTGGGGGGTCGTCGAATGGGTTCTGAGGTATCACGGGCTCCGACGGGGATGACGGGATAGAGAAGAGATGGGAGCTTTCTAGCAGAGCCGGTCACCAGAACAAACGAGAAGAAGAAGAAGAATCAGAAAAAGGAGAGGTAAATGCACAGGACAGAGACGATGGAGCCAGAGATGCTGACGTATGTGCAACAAAGCGCAACGCCTCAAGGTGGTGGAAAAGAGAGAAGAGAAGAACAAGACGTCGGGTGCTGGAAGACGAAGAAGGCTGGGAAAGGGGGCACGGCAAAAGGCGCTGCGGACTGGAACAAGCGTGCTGGACAAAGTCGGACAGAAGAGAGACAAGGGCGCGCTCGAGAAACGGCAGGCGAACCGAGAAGCAGAAGGGGAAGGCGTTGAGGGGCTGGAGAAGAAAGAAAGAAGGAAAAAGAAGAGAGTGAAGGTGGACGAGCCGCAATGGGTCGCTTGGGGTCGAAGGTGAAGGTGAAGGTGCTGGCGATGGGATGGGCTGAGGAGAGGAGCAGAGCAGCCGCCGGTTCGACGCTTGGGACGGGAGGCAGAAAAGTCGAGGAAAGGCCAGAGAGCGAGCGAGCGGGCGGGCATGGGAGGGACCGGCCAGCATAGACCCAGACCCAGGACCCAGACCCAGCGCAGCATGGAGAGCAGCAGAGAGCAGCGCAAGAGAGCAACCTAGAGAGCACAGCACCAGCAGCACCAGCAGCACCAGCACGCACAGGGCACAGGGCACCTGGCAGTGGCGACGGCTGGGCGTGGCTAGGGTCAGAATTAGCGGGCTGCCAGGGGTGGAGCACGCCCCTAACGTGCTATCTCGCGGGGCCTTGGAGGGCCTGCACCTAATGGCGGGCTAGCCTGGGGCCTGGGCTGCACGTTCGGGGGGAGGCCACAGCACGCTGGACGGCTTGCGGCGACTGCGGGTGCCGGTTGCTGGTACAAGGCCCAGGTACCTACTAGGGTTGGTACAAGTACAGGAACCTGGGGCGTGGTGTGCCCGGTGTCAAGCTCCAGGCCTGCTCTGGCAGCATGCAAGGTACAGGTACTCGGCACAGGGCGCGAGGGACGCAGGTGGGCTGCTGGGAATGGCCTGTCTGCAGTGTCCTCCATGTCCCCGTACTTCCAGGTGGTACCTTACCCGTACCGGAGGAAGCAGGCAATCTGTCTCGTACCGACAGCTAGTGGAGAGCTAGGAGGGGGGAAAGAACATTAGAGGCCGAAGAGAGAGAAGAAGAAGCCAGAACAGCACCAGTTGAGTCGGCAAAAGCGAGACCAGCGGCCAGCAGCGAGAGGAAGATGGCGGAGAGGCAGGGAGAGGCAGCAAATCAATTACATCAACTGACGGTAATGTCTGGCATGATTTTTGGTGCTTGAATCCAATGCTTTTACGAAATCACCATACATGTACCTTAGGGGGAAAAAAACCTCGGAGGTTGTTCAGGCGATATTACAGTATCAGCAGCAGCTGGAAAGCACGCCCGGGTGGATTTCTCGTAAACAGAAGCCGCGATCCAGTCAACCACAAATTCCGGGTCCCGAAGGCCACCAGAACAGCTTCATGCTGATGAGCGTCGCCAATCCACCTGCTGCAGTGAGCGCTGCATGCTGTCTGTTAGTACTTGAACCTCGAGGTAAGTTTTACGAAGCGCAGGCGCATGTACCGGTACTTGCTGCGGTCGGGGCGGGCGCAACGACGGGGTTGCACTGGTTCCTGCACCAGGAACCAAACAAGACGTGTGCAGCAGCGCTGGGCGCGCCGCCTCGTCAGACTCGGGGGATACGAAGCACTAATCGGCGCCTCCCCCCTTCGCCGGCGACCCTTTGGCCTAGCTCTGAAACCACAGAAGGCTAAAAGGAGAGCGTGTTGCGGCCGGCTGCCAATGGGCATGCAGGTGCTGTTTTGCTGTTGTGCGGTACGCGTTTCTGTTTGTTGAAATACTGTACTTGTACATGAGATAAGGTAGGTACCAGGTGGTTTTCCCCATGGCTTCGATGGAGTTGGATGGATGGATGGCTGGCTGTTTGACGGAGGATTCGTTACAGGTACCAGTACCGGTACTGGTGCTGGTGCTGTTCTGACACTGAGTACTAGGTAGGTAGGTAGGTACCTATTCCAAAGCCTCAAATACCGATCAAGTGTCATCTCGATATCTGGGTATAGGGAATGTCCATGCAGGTCTGCTTGCACATGCCTCATTCGTACCAAGGCAGGTGTATACACGAGACAATGCCGCTCGTAGGCTCCCAGACGGGCGTGTCAAATTCCGGATTGCCTGAATTGCCGGCTCTTTATCATCTCAGCACCCGCCGCTGCCACTTCGTTCCAGTAAGCAGATATAAGTAATTACTACTAGTAGTGTTGACATTTTGCAGCTTCGATTAATAACATAAATCGAAGCCGGTAGCTTGTCCGGGCACCCGTGCTTGCTTGCTTGCTCGCTCGCTCGCATTTGATGCCGCATTTGCTTGATGCAATTTGCTTGCACATGCGCTGCAGTCAGTCCTCGGTACGTGTACCGGGTACCAAGTTGCAGCCGCATGGATCGAGCAATTTGAGCGTCAGAGACAGCGAGGGTACGGTAATGACATGACTGTCACCCGCATGTCCTCGCCGTCAGCGTTGCGAGGGCACCACTTACGAATTGCATGGAAATGAAGCACTGTTGACCGCCAATACAGCCGCAGAAAGAGAGATGGCGATGGGATGGAGAAGAGCCTGGAAGAGGAGCGAAGGCCGGTTGTCTCTTGTCGTGATGGCATCTCGTGCCCTCAATGCTCGTAACTCGTTCATTCACTCATCCATCCATCCCTCCCTCCCCCCCTTGTAAATGAGCATCATCGCGATCGCAGCGAATGTCTTCGTTCTTGTACCTCTACTCACATGCCTTGCTGGGCTAGGTACATGCAGAGCCGCTTTGGACGTGGTCGCGTCGATGCACAGCGAACAAGCATCAGCTCGACGCGACTGATTGGGCCGCTCCCCGACTCGCTACTGCATATCCACCGCTGCTAGGGTGCGATGGCCAGGGGCCACCGACCAGGGCCGCAGGAGATGGGCTGCAAGAAAAGTGGAAGAAGCGCAGCACAGCTCGTACGAGGTGCCCGGAGCTTGTAGCACTTGTACCTCTACAGGTGCTTGATGGTGGCGCGCCCGGAGGCTCGTACCTGTACAGGTACCTGTGCGTTCATGCCGCATCCTCGTTCGTCTCCCTCCACGCCGGATGCAGGGCGTCTTTGTTCTTCCATCTCGTTTTCGATGCTGCTTTCGCCGGACGCGTTGTCTGCTTTGGCGTCGCTGGTGACTTTGGCATCTTGATCAGAAGCCACCAAATCTGCATCTGCATCTGCATTTGCATCTGCATCCGCTCGAGGTGGTCAAGTGGTGAAGCTGATATTCCACCCCCCACGACGAGATCGACATCTAGCAAAACGCCAGATCCCCAAGTCGCGCAGCCATCCAGACGGGAACAAATTGAGGTACCTTACTACCAACCAAAAGTACTTTAGATACGGACGGAGGAGCGATAAGGTACATTGACCGCGGCCTGGCCACACGCTCTCCTCGGTACCGGTACTGGTTCATCGTCCCCTCCTCATGTCGTCTTGTCCGGCACCTCCAGACAAGCCGGCCCCAATACGACAACTGCTGCATCGTCCCATCATGACCGTTAGGCAGCCCATGCAGCAGATTGCTTGCAAAAGCCCATGGGCTGTCTTCGATTGGGTGGCTGGGATCGCAGTGGCACCATTGATCCAGACGCAAAAGTGACCTGCCTCTTCGTAATGGCCGGCCTACGGCTTGAGCGGTGCTCAGGCGAGGCGGCAACAGCTTCTGCCTGCCTTGCGCGTACATATGCGGAGACCGAAGCCGAAGCACACAACCAACGGCTGCAAAAGCGATGGGTACAGTATTTCTGCTACTACTCGTTCGTCGATGTCGAAGGTAAGCTACTGAGCAAGCGCTTCTCTGCTTGGAGATTCCCCTCCGCAATCCCGCTTACGAATGAATACCAGTAGAGATGGGAATACTTGGACCCTGATGAGATGACACTGGCTGATACTCGTGCCAGCAGACGTGACAGGAGCCTTGCAACTACCCCAAGCCAGTGCCCGTGAGATGAAGCCAAATCTCCACGAACAAGCACGGGGATCGACAAGCACTAACCATGGGCTTCTCAATCGCTTCTCCATGTTTCTACTCTCGCAGCCCACGGATCGTGGATGCCACGGCGAAGCCTTCGCTTCTTAGAGTACTACTACTACTGTACGAATGTACGAGTACATGCTGGACAAGCATTACGGCGTGGGTCGTTTACCCATGGAGACACCACCGCCAGCCCACACACGCCGCCTTCTGGCGCTACTACTTGATGCAGTAGCCCCAGGTGAGGCAATATCCCCGGCCGGATGCCTTGTCGTTCTTTTTTGTCTGCCGGTACTTTGCATCAAATATGAGGTGCCGGTAGAGTACCTATGTATTACATGTATGCACGCAATGCTCGATGGGAGCGCAAAGAGGCGCCAGAAGTCGGATCAGGGAGGTGTGTCTTGTTCAACGCCAATGCAGTGATCCGCGGGGGGTGGTGAAGATTTTCACGAGATTTGAAGGGTTGCCTCGTGGATAAGCCCAATTTCGACGCGCTTACGGGAACTACCTTACCTAGGTACCTACTACTAGTAGTACTACTATGTACTATGTGCACATATCCTCCGGAAATTGCGAGTCATAGAACGGCGAGGATACGTGTAAATTGCGCGAGCCCTCCTCATTTTACCGCGGCCAGGAGAAAGTACCTAAGCTCTATCGCTTGCGCCGATATGACCAAAGTCTCTTTCGGTAACAAGTGAAAGACTGGAATGCCAATAGTCGGCGCGGCGCCCCGTTGCGAAGGGTCTGTTGTTACTCGTCAGCTTGTCTCTTCTCTTTTGCCTCGCTCTGTTTCTCTCGGAATTTCGCGAGGGCAACGATCGCGATGATGGAATCCTCCTGCGGACAAAGCGAGCACGACAGTGACGTAACGAAAGCTGTGAGAGCCCACATGGAAAGCTTAATGCAGGGCGCTATGGAGTCGCAGCAGCATCCCATGCGGCCATTATCGTATTCGCAGAGGGGGATCATAGTATTTACATGTACTTCAAGTGCATACCTACAGTATCCATACCCAGTAGTAATCGTGTGGTCGTCTCCAGAAGCTTCTGGCCTTTTACACCTTGTCTCTTGCTCTAGGTACCTTGCCTTACCTTACTTTGCCTTATCTTACTGTACGACCACAAGAGCAAGAGGCGAGAGACGACTTCGACTTTCTCAAGGGCTCATGTGATGCTCCAGGCAAAAGATGTCGAGGGAATCGAGAGGCCCTCCACTCCACCACAGGAACACGAACATGACACAGGAGGGGTCTGGTCGGTTATTTTTAGGCCGTTCCCGATGGCTCGGGAGCTCTTTGCAAGGACGAGGCGAAAGTGGCGCAAGACCGATCTCTCTACCTACTAGTACTACTAGTATCTTCATCGAAAACAAGCAAAGAGAAGCTGTCGTTCTGACCATGTACGAGGTAGTATGTACTACTACGACAATCTTGCGGGGCGCCGGTTCCGGCGAGATGCAGGCTGGTGGTGGTGGTGGTGATGGTGGTGGTGTGTTGCACCAAACGCCTTGCACGTCTCTTATGTGTTTGTAGGCATCCAAGTACTTAGGTATGCATCACCACACCTGCACGCACTTCGTACATATACGATGCGAATACACACCATACACAGCCAACTGACAAACCTACCTGGACAATCTGGCTGCAGAGGTAATACTACTAGGTACGTACGGGTAGGTAGGACTGCCTATCGTCAACGACACAGCCGACAGATGGTCTACTACATGATGCGGGCAAGGATGAAAGAGCAGGCCGGTCTGCGCGTGCTCCCCCGGGAGGTGGAGAGTGCGAGCAACTGCGGAAGCTTTCTGCGGAAGAGGCTTTTGACGACGCCTTTCAGTCTTCTCGTGAAGGTCCCTTGGTCTTCATCCAAAGTGGGTGCGGCTCAAGCGAAGCAGGGGAGGAGCAAAAGCACCGCTCTCGCATTGATCCTACGAAGAAAAAGAGCAGTGATATTATATGTACATGTAATACCTCTTACTACTAGCACCAACCCCGGAAGAGGCGCCGTTTATTAGGTATCGCTGGAGGGGGAAAACGACAGCCGGCATGACTCGGCGTAACACCGAGCGAACATGCGTGCATGTAAGTGATATCTTACCAACGTCCCCCATCACAGATGCCGGCAAGCCGAAAGCAAATTCTTCGAAATCTGTTTTCTCAACTTGAACGCGGGCCGCTGGTTGTTGACGCCACGCAGATCCAAGGTATTTATACCTCCCTACGGCACGGTACCTTAGGTAACACGAGTATACTACTAGGTATGTATCAACTTTCCAGTGTCAAAGTCTAGAGCATCTGGCGAATTTTGCCCGGCTTGCCACCACGTTAATGGAGGGAAGAGGGGGAGGGTGGGATTGATGGTTGCAACCGGTCAACCTGACGTTCTGTTCGCGGCAAGGCCAATCTATTCGACGCGGAACTAATAATGGAGAGGAGAAATCTACCGTGTCAACGCCAAGATCTGGCAGAGAAGGTGGGCTAAATGCTTTGCAGTGGTGATTGGTGGTCCTTTTGATTGAGACATTGCAGTTAGGATGCATGAGATCAGCCTGTAAGGTTGTCAGGGCTGCTGATTGTAGGGATCTGTATCCCGTACTCACCAGGCATATCGGCCGACAAGGAGGAGGGAATAATTACTGATTCTTTGCCTGTTAAAAGGTCGACCGCGTTGTTACCCTCCCTAACTACCTGGTGTTACTTTATCTCGGCGCCAGCTCCAACTTGCCTTGCTCCAGTCGATGGAGGAAGAAGAACGCCAACTCGACGAATCTCAACATCCATTTGTCTGGATAATTGAGGATTGGCCAACTACCTCTATAGTACTACCTACATGTACAACTACGGATACACTCCAATGCTCTTGAGTAACGTAACCCAAACGGTACTAGCAGTCAAGAGGATCAACCTCCTTCAACTCGCTCAATGGCAGAAAAAGGGCTTCTCGCACTAACGACGCCGCTTGTTGCCAACGAGAGAGGTGCCAAGTTCGGGCAGCTGAATCCTTTTTGTGTCCAATATCGCCCAGGCAGACCTGCATCTTGTACCGTTCACTCTCGATCTTGACGTCTTTCGAACGGGTGGCATAAATCCTTGCTGTGAGACACCAGATTGACATCCGCCTTGCACTTGCAATATCATAACCTTTCCTACCTACCTACTACCTAGAATCAGATGTCATTCTAACAACTACGAGATACTTTTGCAGAGCGCCACAATTTGCAAACTCGCGCCTCTGTCTTGCGATAGCTTCAAGCCCATGGTGCTCACGGCAGCATAGCGCCTTTGGCTCGCCCTCTTTCTCCCCCCCTACCCTTCGCCTTGCGTCTCGATGTCTCCAGTTCCTTTGCCTGCGTTGCCAAGAGAAGCCGCCGTCCCTCCCAAAAGGCCCGGAAATCCGCTGCTCCCCCCCAAAAGTCCATATCGCTATTGATAGCTTCGAAGCGTGCGACTCACAGGCCCCCCGACGGGCAAAGGAACAGCGCGCGCGGATTAGTACATAGTAGCCTCCGTTCACCATGGTCGGAGTTCCGCGAAGCAGCGGCTGTCAGCTGTGCAGGCAGAGGAGAGTCAAGTGTGACGAGGCCAGGCCAGAGTGCGGCAACTGTCGCAAGTACGGCGTCCAGTGCCCCGGCTACGAGCGAGCCATCAAGTTCGTGTCTGGCAAGCATGCGGTCCGGGGTAGGGGCACTCGAGCGTCGAGGGCTGGCCGCCAGCAGGGCAGTGCTGGTGGTGCGGCATCGGGGACTTTGAGGTCTGCGGCATCGACTGGTTCTGCTGGCACCACTTTGCCTGACGATGGCAGCAACAGCAACAGCAGAGGCAGCAACAGCAGAAGCAGAAGCAGCACAATCGCAAGTCGCACTGCTGCGGCGGTGGTCATGCCCCTGGTGGCCTCGCCTCAGCCCAGCCGGGCCCTTTTCGTTGGCACTCTGATGGACATGGCCCAGACCAATTTAGCTTCCAAGGACGTGACTACGTTCCTCAGCTTCTTTGGCCAGCTCAGGTTTGAGGCGCTGGGCACCTCTGCAGCCCTGGATGGCGCCATCTGCTCGCTGTCTCTGCATCTCATGGGCAAGGAGCTGGGCGACGACAACCTCGTGGCCAGGAGCAGAACCGTGTATGGGGGGTCTCTTGTAGCTCTCCAGGCGGCGTTGAGGCATCCCATCAAGTGGAAGGCGTCCGAGACCTTTTGCTCAGCCGTCTTGCTGTGCTTCTTCGAGGTGAGTATTATTCAAATGGGAAAATGGACGTAAGAAGGGGGGCCATGGCAACAAAAAAGCAAACATGCCCTGCTTCTTTCATCGCTCTTACGACAAAAGCCTGACCGAGCATTGCTGACTTCAATTTCGGCGGGGAGGGAAACAGCTGTTTGCGGGTACGACTTCGCCGGATACCTGGCTGCATCATGCTCAAGGAATCGCCACTCTGATGGAGCAACGTGGTCCTGCAGCTCATGCGCAGGGCAACGATGCAGCTATACTGTTTTCCTTCCGAGGCATCCTGGTAGGCCACACTCCCGTTGTTACCCACCCCCCCTAATATTCATCCTGACGCTATTGGTGATTGTGTGACTGTCTTGTCTCCTCTTCCTTGCCTTCTCCCGGGACGTGAAAGTCTGTCTGTTCCTGCATCTCCCGAGGGAGAGCGCTGAACAATGGACTGGACTTTCAATGCTCTCCCCTGAAGGGTTTGCAAGGCTGCATCCGAGATCCCTTGGTGAGAAACGGCATGCAATAGCCGTCACACGAGGGAGAATGATAACATGCCCCTTCACCCCGACACCCTACCTGTACCCAGAATTGCCCAAGTAATAGCTGACACGCCCTTCTTTTCCTCAATCTTTCCCCATGGTCTAGATTATGAGCTCGCTGTTCTTCCCAACCAGCGAGAAATGCTTCCTAGCCCGCCCAGAATGGAGAAAGGTTCTCACTGGCCCGGCGCGGTCAATCTACTCTCCCGCAGCGCCAGACTTGACACGGCCAGTGATCAATTCCTTCCTGCTGTGCCTGGCAGACATGCCCGAGGTGATGTGGTGGGGGTATCCCATCCGCGAGGCCCTCCTGGCCGGCAGAGAGGTGAATCGCAAGCGTATACGGCATCTCGCCGAACTCACGGCCGCGAACCATGAGCGGTTCACCGCATGGTACGAAGACTTCGAGAGACTCGGGGTCATGCCGAAAGAAGTTGCCTCCGAAGATCCCAGCTCGCCGTACCCGATCGTGCTGGAGCACCCGGTCGGATGGCTCGGGACGATGCTCATGGGCTACTGGGCCAGCATGCTGATTCTGCAGGAGCTCTTGATGCGGTGCCGCTGGCCGGTGGACTTTCGGGACTCTCAGAAGCAGCTGGTGCAGAACATTCTCCGATCCATCGAGACGATGGGGAGAGGCATCATGGGGCCCTTTCGGCTGGGCTACTCGATACGCATCGTGTATGAGTTTGCCAATGCGGAGACGCAGCGATGGATCATTACCATGCTGGACAGGTTCTCCAAGAGATATGCGGCGACGGATAAGGGGAGTTATCCGAGTCCACGCGTGGACGCGCAAGGGTACTCGTGAAAGGACCTTTTCGAGACGGTGAGCACCCAAGCAAAAAAGCAGACCCTTCTCTTTCAACAACCCCCCCTCCTTTTGCCTCTTGTCTGCTGAGTGTGAGAAGGGCCTTTGGAAGGGGGAGGGGGGGGCTGCAGCCAAGCTATTACCAGGACTTACTGTACATGCCGGAGCCGACCGATTGGGATAGGGAAAAAGGGGGGAGGGGGGAGGGGAGAGTCTAGAGTGCTTTGAGTATCATTCTGCATTTTCATATGCGTCAGGATGCAGGTACCATGTGAAGGGGGACAGCAGACTTTGTGCTCACCGATGGTTTGGATGAATGACCGGATAAAAGGCATGACTTTTTTTGACTGAGGTGATCATGATATCAATACGAACACACAAGCTTTTTCGTATGGGAGGTTTGTCTGGCATGCAGGTCATGCCTTGCGTTTTGATTACATGTATGAGTCTTAGTCATCTCAAGACATGATACCACCGTCGTGCGTCTATCTGATCCTCGTGTGTGCACGGATCTGGTGATCCGGTTGAGATGGCTGTCGCTTGATTGGCGATGGGGAGGTGGAAGGGCCGTAAGCAGCCACGTCGATGATCCCGTGTGGCCTCGTAAAAGGAGTGTGCAAGGGGGAAAGGAGGTGGCATTTTTAGGTCGTTGTAATAGGATGTCAATAGCAAGCCACATGATACGTGTCTTCTTTCTTAGAAAATATTTCTAATTCCAGATGTCTAGATTTATTCTTGTTCTGTTTATTTGAAGTCCCTTGTCTTCCAACATGATTATAGGTTAAGGTGATGAGGCTATCATTAAGACATATCCTGAGTCGTACAACGCATAATAAAACGTACTATCCCTGATGTTTTCGCACCGATCCAGCCAGCACTGTAATTCGTGTGATTGCGCGATGGGTAATGTGAAGAAGTAGAAGAGGTAGAGGTAGAAGAGGTAGAAGAAGAAGAAGAAAAAGAAGAAGAAGAAGCAGAAGAGAGACGGGAAGAAAATTACGAAGGATTCAGGGTAAACAGAATCCATCCAGCTCCCCGTAGTATTAGCACACAAACTCGTCCATTTTCACATGGAGTCGGCTACTCTCGATCCAGAGCTGTTCGACGGCGTGTCCTGATGTGATTCTTGCCGACGAGCAAGCCTTTCACTTTTGCGGGATTCGCAATCCGAATTTCAGTCGCTCGAAACCCGCCTCTGCTTCTTCTTCCACAGAAAAGCGCGCGCCAGGCCGGAGAGGGAGGGCCCGCCAAAGAGCAGCTGGTCGGTGTGGCGGCCGCAGGTGGTGTGGACGTTGACGGTGGGCGAGGACTTGATGAAGCCGAACGAGGTCCTGCGCTGGGGGGAGGAGATGGACTGGGGGCTTGTGGCGGCGGTGGAGCTTGTCCCGACTCTCTGTTGATGCCATGTTTTGTTAGGAATGGAGATTGCGTGTAGAGTGAGTGGGTGGGTGGGCTGAGTGAGTAATGTGTGGGGAGGAGAGTCTTGCACTCATACCTTTGAGGGAGAAAAGATGGGTGAGTCGAGCGAGTCGCGGGAGCATTCCAGGATGCCCAGGGCAGCGTCGTCGAGCTCCAGGGGGGGAGGGCGAGTGGCGCGGGATGAGCGAGCCATGGCGGATGTAGGTAGAATTAAGATTTGGGTTGGTTTTTCTTTCGTGATTTCGTTACAAGAGACGTGATTTCTAGTGGTATAAATTATGATGATGATTGATGTCCAGACGAGGGCTTCTCTGCTCAGTCCGGCGGACGAAAGAAGGCTTGCTTCTGTTGACGTTGCGTGGTGAGGATAACGATAGGACTGACCCGTGCCTTCAAGGCAGCTGAGGCTCTTGCACGCCGGGTGCGGAATAAAGGAAGAAAACGGGTTGAGAGTTGTAGATCAAATCATCAACTGGTATAACGCAGGATGAGGTGGAAGAGGAAGAGAGGAAAAAGAGAAGGGAAGGGGAGGAAAGATATAGGGCTGGGATGGATGGGTGGACCAGAAGGATGGGATGGGATGCCTTTGTTTGGAAATTTTACGACTAGTTACATACATACATACATGGGCTGCGGGTGACTGACTGATGACTTGGCACAAAACAAGGGAGAATGTGCATGTTATTCATTTTTTATTCAATAGTTTATTTATGTTTTTTTCTTCTGTGTGATGGGGCATAACATGATCCGCAAGGAGAAATGGAAGAAAAAGAAAAAGAAAAAAGGAAAAGAAAAAACAAGACTGGACGGATCTCTGGGACTGGCTTGCTGGTGGCGGCTGACCGGATCCGTGTCAGGCCGCAGATGCAGATGCAGCACGGCCAAGACGCAGCGGTGCGACCACCAGCCGGCCGGCATTCCAGTCATCAGGAGCCAGCGTGTCGGTAAACACATCAAAGTTGTGGACAGACTATCGAGGGGGGGCCGCGTGGAACCAGTCGGGGGGGAGGAGGGTTTAGCCATCACATGATGGAGAAGGGTAGCGATAAGGCAGCCAGGGAAGCTTTTGGAAAGGGTAGGGATCGGTGTACGGGGGGAACAAGGACAAAGGAGAGAGAGAGTCCTGTATTACAGTATGTAGTATCATTACTTCGAAGAGAAGCTGGGAGAGAGACAAAGGACACGACGAGCCAAGAAAATAGGAATGGGGAGCGAGCTGGGCGTCATGGCGGGGATTTCCTGTGGCTTCTTGGCTTGGAAAAAAAAAAAACTGATGGGATGCATGGAGAGCTTTTTCTGTCAGACTCTGTGTCTTGTGTCGATCACATTGACGAGCTTGCATCACGCTTGTAGAGACAAAGGGGACGAGACAAGACAAGACAAGACAAGACCCTTTGCCGATACTATTGACATGTCGAGACGAGACGAGACAAGTCTTCACATGGCTGCGTGTGATTCGACATGGAGAAGAGATGGCACTGTACTACCTACTATCTACCTACTAACACGGACAGAGACTTAGTATCACAGTCCATTCCGACAGCTTGCAGGCAGCTGGCATCAACCCCATACGAGTAGGTATTATCTAGTATGGAGCAATCGCTGTGGTACCTAGTAATGGCTCGTCGTCTTCATCGTGCCATCAAATGTTAGTATTACCCAGCAAGGCAAGCATCAACAAACATCGCTTCTCCATCCCCCCCATCAGGGCCCGCACCGACCGCATCGCGGAACGGCTGTCGGCTGGCCACTCCAGGCATCGGGAACCAGCTCCAGACCCAACAACTCCCCAGCCGACCCCCTTGTCGTGCCTTATGATACCGCTTCTGGATGGCTAGTCCCAGGGATCGAGGGTCAGCTCGGGGGCCAAAAGAAGGGCACCCTGGGACAGACACCAAGCGATGGAATGGCCCTACCTAGTCAAGCTGCCCCTTTTTTCTTTATCGCTGCCGCTCTGGTCGTAGCACCGGCCGTATTATTGCGTGAGCTGAGCCCGTCAAAGAGGAAACGCCGGACCAATGGCCTCGCGGCACGGCAAACGCACCAGACAGACATGTTGCTGGCTTCATTCTTGGCCAGTTGGCAGTGGTCTTGGCCCAACATGAGTCACGCCTGTTGTGTGAGTGAGAGAGAGAGAGAGAGAGAGTGAGAAGCAAAGAGCAAGAAGACATGGACGGTTTCCACAATCTCGCCAGGGCTTGCAGAGAGTGGACTACTGCTACAGTAGCAAATGACAGCGCAATGGTCCAGTTTGCCGAATCTGCTTGGTTGATGCAGGACGAGGACAAGAGGCTAAAGCGATGCAAATATAGGACTGACGTGGGCTGCAGGTTGCTGACATGCGCCCAAAAGCTTGGCTCGAGTCCTACATAGTATGGAGCTATTACACGGTAGTAATACACACCACTGCAGGTTCAATAATACTGTACCAGGAAGAGAATCATTCCTTTGTTCGTTTTGATAAGATGAAAGTCCTACCCTGGAGCTGCGTGTGAAATTCCAGGTTCAGGCCTCAGGCAGCAAGGCATCAACTCGACGTTCCACGATGCGCCGGGCCACCTGACTGGACTGGACTGTCCCTTTCGCTGGGCGTGGGGTTCAGAGCTGGCCCTGAGTAAGTAGTGGCAGCACTTCTTCATCAGCCCTACGGCAAGCCCAGAATCTGCTTGAGCCGCATCAGGGGGGATCCGTGCCGAGGACAGATCTGAGAAATCCGGGGAAGCTTGCAAATTAATACTAATCCCGATGGCCCATCATGGCGGACCGGGACGCAGTCATTGATGGTGCATTGCAACTTTGGGGGGATTTGGCGGCGTGCCTGTACGTCGAAAGAGCATCCAGATGCTTGCATTCAATTGCTTTCAAACACTGCCGTTGCGCTGGCTGTTGTTCTTGTTTTGATTCACCATTGGTGATGCCGCCTCAATTGCGTAAACGTGCCCTCGCCGCGGCGATTAAGCTCTTCGTTCTCAAGCCCTGGTTGCACATCGTCATTCATGGGCCGCTTTTTGTGGCCGTGAATAGCGGGCCCTGCAATTGGGGGGAGGGGAAAAGGCAAGGCAAGGCAAGCAAGGCAAGGCTCAGACTGGCTGACAAAGACGGCAGAAACAGAGCGCAAAAAGACAAAAAAGGCTGAAGCTCGGGCCACTCACGGCCTGTGTGGCCTGTGCCTGTGTGGCTGCACGTGAGGAGGAAACCTCCGTTTTTTTTTGGGTGGCCTCAGCGCTAGTGGTGCTGGACGCCTTTAGCTTCTCGCGACGCGCGAAGACTCGTTAACTTACCTGGTCTGGTTTCGATATGCGACCACTTTGCTGCGTCTCTTTTCTGTGCCCGCCAGGAAGTCCGACGCTGCGCGATCTCGACGCGAAGCCGCTGAGCCGCTGAATCCCAGACAATCACTGAGAGCGCAGCTTTGCCCTTCGGCCATCTGACGGCGCCGACCTGTGCGGGATCCAGTGTGTCATTGCGCGATTCCATGCACGCCGTATACTTGCACCGTGAGGCTTCATCTCGGTTCTAGGTCAGTTCGGGCCCCTCTCGCAACCCTCGGCGACGTGACGAGCGGGAGCTCAGGGTCAAGTCAGTTACTGACTCACTTGCGATAGCTTCGGGGCCTGCATTGCGTGACAGCGTTGTCCCCCGCATACGTAATCCATCGCCATCGTTCGTCGGCCATCAGTTAAAGCATCTTCACGTCCCCTGCCCACCGCACCGCACCGCACCGCACCACATTGCACCAAACACGCCGCAACATCCGACAAAATGGTGAGCAACAAGAGAAAGAGGCTGGAGGAGGTCTTTGACCCCAACAAGTCGGACTCCGAGGACGAAAACTTCGACCCGCGGGAGGCAAGGCCTGCTCGTGGCCCCAAGAAGACTCGCCAGTCGAGAGGAGCCAAGGGTGGCTCGAGACGGACGAACAAGTATCGCGGGTCTGACATTGATGACGACGACGAGGACCTGTCCGACGAAGGCTCCTTTGCTGAGGACACGGAAGAATCTGATGACGAGGCGCCCCTGAATGCGGCCGGGCGGCGAGCTAGAAAGGCGGCAGCCAAGCAGCAAAACTACAAGGAAAGCAGCGAAGACAGCGATGACGCGTCCGAAGAAGAACAAACGGGCTCGAAAGCAAAAGCGGAAGACGAGGAGAAGCCCGATGAAATAGCCCAAGCCCCCTCAAAACCCACACGACGGGAGGGGACAAAGGTGGTCAAGCTCAGGGTTTCCAAGACTGCGTTGGCGCAGACACGCAGCACCCGATCACACCCTGAAGATGCTGAAGGATTTGTCGAGCTGTCCGCTTCCGGTCGACACGCCGTTGCACCACGGGGGGAGTCGCGAAGCAAGAGCCCTGAGACACTTGCTCGCCACGGCAGGCCGTCCCGTGCCGCCAAGGGGCTCAAGAAGGCACCTGAGCCAATCGAGGAGGATGCCCACGAGCAAACTACTCGAGACACGGCTGATGCCGATGCGCCTGACGAGCTGTTGGAAGAGACGCCAACCAACGAGATTGACGAAGTACTCGACTCCGATATGCCGGATGCTGCCAAGGATGCCGACGAGGAGCAAGCAGGGGAAGAGGCCCCGGCCGATGATCCTGATGTCGCACAACAAAATGAGGCCGCCGCCGAAGAAGAAGATGACGACGACGTGCCCACGACGCGGAGAAGACGGAGCACTCGCGCCAACGCCGCCGCTTCTACGGACGATGCCGTCGAGACTACCGAAGGCGTGGAAGCCGAAGAGGCGAATAACGGCGGTACCCGCCGATCTGGACGGCTAAGGAGAGTCACCAGAAAGACGACTAATGAGCACAGCGACTTTGAGCCGGTTGACTCCGATGCCGAAGCCTCGGACAACGGACGCAATGGGAACAAGAATGATGCTATTGATAGCCCGACCCCTCGTGGGAGACAGACGCGTTCCCAGGCCCGCTCCGTCCGCAGCTCGCGGCGTCGGAATTCCTCTGCCAGCGACGAGCCCGAATTCGACCTGGAGGAGCTCAATGAAGAAGCCCGCGAGTTGAGGAAGTCGTCCAGATCTCACCGAAAGACCCGGACAGAGTCTCCCATACAATATCAGGAGAGCAGCCGCCGGCCCAGGCCCAGGATCAACTACTACATGCCTCCGTTGACTGCCGCCAACATTGAGGAGGAAGCGGAGGACCCCGCCCCCACTCCGGCCCGCAATCGCCGCCGAGGCGGCGCCAGTGCCGGCTGGGACCGAAACCTGAATACCACATACGGCCCCTTTGGCGGCGGCGGCGCCGTTGGGTCGCTACTTGGCGGTCCATGGGGCACCGGTGCTACTGGCGGAGTTGACTCAGACAGTAGCGACGATGAGATGGTGCACAGGTCCACCGCCGCAGGAAACGTGGGCATGACGCCGACTTCTGCAGCTCCGGCCGGTGGCCTCGTCTTTGGCGGCCAGAGCCATGGCGTGGACGGCGTCGGAGCCACGCCCAACGTCGGCAAGATCAAGGACCGAAAAGCGCTTGCAGACGCCGACCCTCTGGGCGTGGATCTCAACGTCGACTTTAGCAAAGTTGGTGGCTTGCAGGGCCACATCGACCAGCTCAAGGAAATGGTCCAGCTTCCTCTGCTGTATCCCGAGCTCTTTACGAGATTCCATGTGACGCCACCCCGCGGCGTCTTGTTCCATGGTCCCCCCGGCACCGGTAAAACGCTCCTTGCTCGGGCTCTGGCCAACTCCGTTGGCTCTGGCGGCAAGAAGATTTCCTTTTACATGCGCAAGGGCGCCGATGCGCTCAGCAAGTGGGTTGGCGAGGCTGAAAAGCAGCTTCGTTTGCTGTTCGAGGAAGCAAGGAAGAACCAGCCGAGCATCATCTTCTTTGACGAGATTGATGGATTGGCGCCGGTCAGATCGAGCAAGCAGGAGCAGATCCATGCCTCCATCGTCTCGACTCTGCTGGCCCTCATGGACGGCATGGACGGGCGAGGACAAGTCATTGTCATTGGTGCCACGAACCGGCCGGACAACATTGATCCTGCTCTTCGACGACCAGGGCGTTTCGACCGGGAGTTCTACTTCCCCTTGCCCGACCTCGAGGGCCGCAGGTCCATCCTCAACATCCACACGCAGGACTGGGGCCTGTCGGAAGATTTCCTGCAGTCGCTGGCGGAAAACACAAAGGGCTACGGCGGTGCCGATCTCAGGGCTCTCTGTACCGAGGCGTCTCTGAACGCCATTCAGCGAACGTACCCGCAAATCTACTCGTCCAAGGAGAAGCTTCTCGTCGATCCCGCCAAGATCTCGGTTCATGCTTCGGACTTTATGATCTCCATCAAGAAGATGATTCCTTCGTCGGAGCGCTCTGCGACGTCTGGAGCACGCCCGCTGCCAGCCTCCATCGCGCCTCTTCTCCGCGACCAATTCGAAGAGGCCAAGCAGGCGCTCGAACTGATCCTGCCTCGGAAGAAGAAGACGACTGCACTGGAAGAGGCCATGTATGAGCAGTATGATGACAAGGATCATGGATTTGGTCGTGAGACGCTGCACCAAGAATTTGAGCGCTCTCGCGTCTTCCGGCCCCGGTTCCTCATCACTGGTGCTCATGGCATGGGTCAGGGGTATCTCTCCTCTGCCATCCTTCATCACTTTGAAGGAATTCACGTGCAGAACTTTGACCTCCCCAGCCTGCTCAATGATGGACGGGTAAGCCTAACCCCCCCCCCCCCCCCCTCTTTTCTCTCTTTTTTTTCTTCTTCTTTCTTTCTTCCCGTGTTGCGCACCGAGTCCCCTCAAGACATGGAACATTGCTAATTGAAGAATAATAGCCTATGGAGCAAGTCATTGTTGCCCTGTTCACGGAAGTGAGGCGTCACAAGCCGAGTGTCATCTTCATTCCAAACATCGACACCTGGTACGCGGTGCTGGACAAAACGCTGGCCCTCGTTACCTTTCGCACCATGTTAAAGTCTATCCCACCAACAGACCCAGTGCTCCTGCTTGCCACCGCGGATTGCGAGAAGAGGGATCTTCCGCAAGACTTGGTTCGCGACTTTTTCGGCTACTCTAGCAAAAACCTGATGGAGATCCAGAGACCAGAGAGGGTAAGTGAGAAGAGCGAACGGCGGTGTCTGCAACAGCGTGGCGGAGTGATGCTAACATCCAGCAGGTCAATCGTATCCATTATTTCGGGAGGACGCTGGACTACATCAGGTTGCCGCCTCACCAATTCCCGGATCTCGAAAACCGCAAGAAGAGAGTGCTCGAAGAGCTCCCCTTGGCTCCGCCAGCTCCCGTCAAGCCGCCTACCAAGGAAGAAGTCAAGGCTCTCAAGAAGAGGGACCACCAGCTCCTCAACGCGCTCAAGATCCAGCTGCAGCCCATCATGGACCAGATTAACCGCAGGTATAAGAAGTTCAGGCAGCCTGTGATCCCGCAAAGCCAGATCGAGTATCTGTTCATGGAGGCAGACCCCAACTATGTGCGGCCCGATGTGGCAGAGGGGGAGAACAGGCCGTTTGAGATTGACAAGGACAAGTACGGCAATGACGTGCTGCTACATAAGGAGACTGGCAAGCACTACTACAACCTGGAGACCACGACCATTGAGGAGCGCCTGTCGAACGGGTTCTATGCCCGGCCCAAGGACTTCCTTTTCGACATCAAGACTCTCGCAAGGGACGCCAAGAACATTGGCGACAAGGAGCGCACCCTCAAGGCCAACGAGCTGCTCAGCAACGTCGAGGTGGATGTCGCGAGCATCGAGAGCAGCACGGCCCACATCGACTGGGAAGCGCTCTACCAGCGTCAGCAGCAGCGAGCCAAAGAAGCGGCCGAGAAGGAGCGGAAGCGAAAGGCCATGCAGTCGGTACTGGAACGAGTCCAGTCGGACCTCGGCGGCGGCAACGACAGCGACTCGCAGGGTCCCCTTACCCTTGGGGAACCGGTGCCGGGGGCTCGGACGATGGCCCGCTTCCAGATTCGCAGCCCGCTGTCCAACGGACATGGCGAGTCCGGCCACGACGAGGAGCATCAGCTCAGCAACGGCGTTGCAGACCTGTCAAAGGAGGGCGATGTGCAGATGAGCGGCACTGACGACAGCACTCAGGTGGCGCTGAGCCAGATCCAGTCATCTCCCATGGGCCCGCCGCCCAGGTCTTCGGAGGGGGGTTCCTCGCGGAATCTGGCGACCGTGGTGGGGACGCAGGTCTCTCAACGATCAGCCGTCACCACTCTGCCTCCTGGCGTGTCGCCGTCTGCCGTGATCAACGAGGCATCCACGACGAAGACGTCGAGTCTCTCAACCTATCGGTCGAACAACTGGAGCTCGGAACAGCGGAGCTCACAGAACACCAATGGACATCACGAGCCGGAGGAGCAGCTGCCGGACACCTTGGTGGTTGGGCAATCCTCGGGGCGACTGTCTCTGAGCGATGACAGTTGGGTTCACACCCAAAACCCGGGACCGGCGCCCGACCTCAACTCGTCGGGTTCGATCATCGACAACCGAGCCTCGTTCCAATCACAACCAGACAAGAGCTCAGCAGCCGTCAAGTCGGTGGTCAGCTCGCCCCCGCAAGGATCGTCGAACGCCGAGGCCCGCTCGAAATCGAACCGAAGTTCTCAGCCGTTGGAGATTGACAAGGAGCTGGAGAAGGCGTTGATGCTGGTGACAGACCTTACTGCGGGCTGCACAATCGAGCAGCTTGAACAGGTCAACCGCGAGATGATGGACGAGATTTGGCGAGGCCGACATGAGTGGAACAGGGTCAAGGTTGTTCTCGACGTGTCGGGCGTGTTTAACCGGACGATTGAGGAGATGGTCGGTCTCCAGGGCGTGGCTCCGCTAAGCCAACTGCAGGACAGGGATGACTAGAGGACCACGCTCAAAGAAGCCGACGAATTCATTTTTCACTCGCCTGCGTGTCGGTGAGAAACCTTTGGGGGTGAGCGAGAGGAAGATGACGTTTTGTTCCCTTTTGTTTTTCTTGTTGTTGTAAGATTGATTATGGATAAAGGGTTGGGTTGGCACAGCGCTTGTTTGTCCCTTTTCCCCTTTACCCTTTCCTTTTGTGTAAGAAGAAAGAAGAAGATGATAAAGAAGAGAAATAGCCAAGGAGATGATGAAGATGGATGGCACCGATCGGAAGGAAAAAGGAGTGGCCATATGAGGGGGTGTGCCTAATGCTTGGAAGTCTCAAAGGAAACCTGTGTGTTTTTGTCATAATTTTCCTTGCTTGTTTCCTTTTGAGATTAGGTAGATGATATACCTTGACTTAACTAACTAGATGTATGAAATACGCGCTTTACATGATGTGGCTATGTTGCTAAGAGATGAGGGTGTACATGTGCTTTATTATCCGTGTGTTGAAAAAGTCTTGACGAAGTTTGCGATGTCAGGCACTTGAAGCTTTGCTATATCCAAGGCCATAATACATTGTCAAAAGATTCCATTCCACAATAGCCATCATCATCCTCCCTCCTCCTCGTAAGTGATTACAGCTTTGATCTGGCAGCAGCAGCAGCAGCAGCAGCACTATCCACCCTCTTGCCCTCGTCATCCTGCTCGGCAACGGTCAAATCAGGCAACCTGGCGGGCATGATCCTGCGCGGCACGGCCCCCGGGACGACGCTGTACTTGCTGAAGTCCGTGACGCCGCACTCGTCGCGGAGGAAGTCCTCGTCGAGGAGCAGCTCGCCGTTGACTCGCGCTGCGGGGGAGCGCAGGATGGCGAGGATGGCGTCGGAGAAGATGGTGGGCTTGCGGAGGTCTGCTGCTTCGGAGGGGTTGAGGGTTGTGAAGCGCTCGGTGGCGGCTGATTCGATGGCCTTTTTTTTTTAGTTTGTTTTTCCTCTCAGAATTAGAAGCCATACGTAGATATATATGTGTGTATAGTCTATTGTGTATGTGTAGATGGTGGGATAAAGGTATGAACGAGTATGCTACACTTCGGAAGGGGTTTGGTCAAGACTCACCACTGCAGGCCAAATGCTCGTAATCGCCATATTCTTCCTCCCCTCGCGCTCGAAGTCCATCGCCAGCCCCTTGGTCAGGACGCTCATGCCGACTTTGCCCATGGCGTAGGCGGCCTTGCCGCGGAAGAAGCGGCTGTAGATGGGCGGGCTGACGACGACGATGCGGCCTCCCTGGGGCGCCCTGTAGAGGTGCGGGAGGGCGGCCTGGACGACGGCGTAGAGGCCCTCTGGATTGACGCGCTGCATGAGCTGGAAGCGCTTGAGGGGGGTGTCTGCGATGGAGGCCCACCAGATTGCGCCGGAGTTGTAGACGACGACGTCGAGGCGGTTGTATTTCTGATTTTGTTAACAACAGTCAACTATTCTTAGAGACAGTGGCAATGATGGTGATGATTGGTGGTGATGATGATGATGATGGAGGCTTACAGCAATCGTCTTGGCGACGAGGGCGTTGACGCTCTCCTCGGACCGGACGTCGACCTGGATGGGCGTGGCCTCGCCGCCGGCGGAAGCGATTTCGCGGGCGACGGTGGTGACGGTCGAGGCGGCGGATTTGGGGTCTGGGGTGTTGGAGGGCAGCTTGGAGGGGTCTGTGATGGACTTTGCGGCGACGACGACTGTGGGATTTTTTAACACGGATGTTTTGTTAAGAGTTTTGAATGAATGGTAAAACATGGTATAGATCGATATCTAGGTATGTGTGAATGTGGAGGGTTTGAGGATCGGAGACTCACCTGCGTAGCCGTTTTTGGCGAGGTCGATGGCGACTTGGCGGCCGATGCCGCGGGAGGCTCCTACGACGAGGGCGACGGGCTTTTGGGAGGGCATTTTGTTGTTGTTGTTGTTGTTTTATGTGATGGTGGTGGTGGTGATGATGCTGATGTTGATGTTGGTGTTGGTGAAGATGGAATGGATGATGGGTCAAGGTGGGTGTGCTCGGCTGCACCCTGTTTAATTGATCGAGTTTCAAGAATGACGAATAGATGCTAAATGGAACAAGATGACAGGTCAACAGCTGTTGTTATATAAATGTATAAAAAACGATTCAAGCACATGTCATCATCAGCCCGACCTATCCCAGTTATATCCATTGACGAAGCTGGGAGTTGAATGCTGCCGAGCAAATGTGGAGCCGGCGCAGCAGCATCTCGGTGATTAGTGAACATATTGTACAGCTTCAGCAGAGTTGCCGCTTGAGGTCCAGTGGATTGTCGATGCCTCGGCTCGTTCAATGTCTTCATAGCGTCTGTAGCGCTGGTGCTGTTGCCCCCGCAGAATTCAATATTACAGGGCGGGTATGCGGTAAAGAAAGACGGGGGAGAAAGCCGGGGGAGCTGTGCTTGAGTGTGGTGAGACCTGAGCTGCTGACATCCATATAACAACAAAGAACAGTGTCAACGTGGGCATTTTTCTGATATTGTCATCAGCTTCCATCACGCCATCTACGCTTTTTTCTAGCTGCCGCAATCGAATTGTATTTCCCTGAGGCCTGCATCTTGGCAAAAAGCGGAAATCCGGGGTAACATTGACAGCCCAGTGGGAATTTCGAGAGGGAAAATTCAGGGGAGAAGAGGCAACCATGGGAGGCAAGATTGAGTGCTTCCTGGATCTCTGTGAGTTTGCTCTGTGCGTGTGTGTGTCGATTAGACGGCGCCTTTGTTATCATTGGCATCAATCAGACTGACAGAGCATACCCTATGGCTAGCATCCTACTTCAGCTACGTCGCCTTTGCAGACTTGGCGCAGAACTGTGATAAGCTGGCGGCTAGCGGAGTGGACATAGAGTAAGTCGTCATCGTCACCACATGACTGTCACGACCACCGTCATCAACGTCTAGTATCTGCCGTGCAAGATCATCTACTAAACCACTTTGATCTGTCAGGATTCATCCCGTGTTTCTGGGCGGCATCAACCACCTCTCAGGTATGGCCTCTCCCTCCCCATCGTCTTCGTCGACGTGGCCACCCCCTTCTGTCAATGTTGTTTTCAATTTCATCACTCCTCAGACAATGCTGACCGGACGTCACAGGCAACAGCCCTCCATGGCTCAACAAGGCCAAGGCAAAATATCTGCAATATGACTCCCGCCGAGCCGCCCACCGCGTCGGCCTCTTCAACATCCGCAGCCCCCCGGACCTCATGGCCGTCGCCCATACCATCTCGCCGCTGCGCGCCCTGCACTACATCAAGGCCAACTACCCGCAGGCTACGTTCCTAGCCGCCATGGAAGCGTGCTTCATTGCCTTCTGGACGCCTCCCAACGTCAATCTCATCCCGGAGGAGAATCTGCGTGCCGTCCTGCAAGGGGCCACTGAGAAGCCTGGCAACAGCAGCAGCAGCAGCAGCAGCAACAGCAAGAAGCTCTTCTCGGAGGACGAGGTGGAACGGATTATGCAGAGCCGGGGCAGCATGAAGGATGTGCTTTTGGCTACGACGAAGATGGCTGTTGATCTGGGGGCGTTTGGCGCGCCGTGGTTCTGGGTGACGAATGACAAGGGCGAGCAGGAGCCCTTCTTTGGCAGCGATCGGTGAGTTGATCTGATGAATGCTGTATTGACTGATAGCACTGGTAATGTGTTTTTCTTCTTCTTTCTGCTAACGATGGAGTATAGGTTTAACCATGTATACAGGTTCCTGGACATTCCATTCCAAGACATTGCGGTGCTGACGCCGTCCAAGTTGTAGAGGGACGTTCGTCAGCATTGTACAGGTAGTAGTAATTGGAGGTCAACCCACGACACCGGACAACATGTTTAAAAGACCCGTCTTTCTATCCTCTACCAAAGCGGACTTCAAAATAAATATATCGCCTTGAAGTTGACAAAACTGCATCTTTTGAAGCTGTTTTCAGTCTCGTAGTCTTCGTACATAATAGCCTATGCGACCCAACTGGTAGTCCTGTGCTGCGCTAAAACCACGATTTGTCGCGCCCACTTACACATGTTCCCACTCACCAATCACTTACCTAGTACTTACTCACTCACTCATTCACATACATATATACACCACACTCAGATATCAACATCACAGCCATGACAGCCCCTGAACTCACCCTCATCGTAGCCGCAACCCGCAGCATGGGCATTGGCTTCCAGGGAACCATGCCCTGGAAGGGCCTCAAGCGGGAAATGCAGTATTTCGCTCGCGTCACGACGCGGGTTCCCGCCTCGTCACAGGTAACGAAAAATTTCAACTCATCAACCTGTCTCTCTCTCTTTCTTGAAACCCGCCTCTCACTGAACCTCTAGAATTCGAATCATTCTCTGTAGTATTGATATTGAGGGGGAATTTGCTGCTAATTCAAAAACACAACAGGCCCCCCAAAACGCAGTCATCATGGGCCGCAAAACATGGGACTCGATCCCCCCCAAGTTCCGGCCCCTCAAGAACCGCCTCAACATCGTCATCACCCGCTCCGCCACATCCTCCCATCCTCCTCCTCCTACCTCATCATCATCATCATCATCAGCAGCAGCAGCAGCAGCCAGCGCAGAGATCCGCGTCCCGTCCGTCGAAGCAGCCCTGCAGTACGCGCACGAAGCCAGCGCGGGGACCGGCGCCCGCGTCTTCGTCATGGGCGGCGCGCAAATCTACGAGGCTGCGCTGCGGCATCCGGCGGCCAAGAGGGTGCTGCTGACGAGGATCGATGCCGACTTTGATTGCGATGTGTTTTTCCCGCTTGATTTGAGGGCGGATGGGAGCGAGGAGGCTGCGGCCAAGGGGTGGCGGAAGAGGTCGAGGGAGGAGTTGCAGAGGTGGACGGGGGAGGAGGTGGAGGTTGAGGAGGGAGGGCAGGAGGAGGCGGGCATCAAGTATGAGTTCGAGATGTGGGAGAGGGAGTGAAGAGTGTGTTTGAGTGACGATATTTTATTCTCTTATAGATGGTGGTGTAATTGCGTGTTGTATAAGCAGTAGATATCAGAGGTGGTGTAATTGCGTGTAATATATACAATAGACGTCAGACGGAGTCTATCAGGAGGTGGGAATGTCGAAGCCATGATTGCTGCGTCTCCCTCGTACACATACACTGCGTTGCTACATGTAATGGAATCCATCCAACGCCTCTTTTTGTTTCCTCTCATGTCCCACCCAATACCATGTTTCCACCTCCCCCCAGAACACTTTACACGGTTTGTACAGCAGCCATAGGTCGCCATTTAAGATTTACTCTTTGTTGGCCTTCACTGCATATCATCCCCATCCCGCCAAGCAGCCTGAGCCGTCTTGGCAGCGGGCTTCGCGCCGTTCGTCGCCTTGTCCTCCTGCACAGCAGTAGCAGCAGCAGCAGCACCAGCCTTGCCGTCCTCCTTCTTGAACGGCTCCTCCAGCCTCGTCCAAAACACATCCACCGGCCTCGCCAGCACCTCGAGCGCCCTGTTGGGCATGGCCATGTCGGACGCGCCCTCGAGCGCGGCGAGCCCGGAGCGCATCCAGCCGACAATGGCGACGAGCGCGCGCGGGTCGACCTCGGGGTCGCCCTTGAACAGGTTCCTCCAGACGGCGCTGGCCAGGACGGCGTCGCCCTTGATGAGCCCCTCGTCGTAGGCCAGCAGCAGGCCGCGCCACTGGACGAAGATGTCCTTGAGGTAGCGCTGGCGCAGGGCGCTCGAGGTGATGTTGTGGTCAATGTGCATCTTCTTCTCGCACTCGAAGAAGAAGTGGTCGATGAGCTGCTGCTGCCAGTTGCGGTAGGCGTCGCGCTCGAGGCAGCGTATGCGGGCGTTGACGAGGTAGAGGTGCAGCATGGTGACGTGCGACCAGGTGCTGAATGTTGGCGGGAGCTTGAAGGCTGTTTTGAACATGGCGAGAGAGAGTCAGCTGAGATTTGTGATCCCTGTTTGATATGGCTCATATCTCATATAAAGGAGGTCATACCGTTGTGCCAGATGTTGCCTTGTTCCAGAGACTTGCCAATCTCCTCGCCGTCGTCTAACCTCTCGACCTGGTCATTCTTGCGCTCCTCCTCCGTGATGCGATAGTCGGCCGCCTTGGAGGCCGCCTTGAATATCCTCTCGGAAGCGCCCAGCACGCGGTACGACTCCCCAATGGAACTTCCAAGGCCTCCCAGGATCCTTCTCGAGCTTGTGCTGCCAAAGCTGCGTGATGACGAGGGCGTCCGGACGGCAGGCGCATGTGCGTGGAGGAGGGGAACGACGAGGGCGGCTGTTTTGGCGGTTCGAGAGGGTCGTGATATGGAGGTGCGGGATGCGGCTCGGAGGAGCGTCCGGGCCTGGGACCGGCAGCTCTCGCAGGCCATTGTGGAGGATGTACGAAGATGAAGGTACGGAAATGGAGAAGAAAAGAAGAAGAGGATTGGGTTATCGTCGAGTCGAGGCGAGGTGCGTCTGTGGAGCGTGAATGGCCATGAGCTGGAGAGGCAGAGGCAGATGTCTGCTGTAGGCGGGCGAGAAGCTTGTAGGTGGATTTTTTTTCGTCTGGCTCTTGTTGATAGCCGATAGAGAGATACCTGGTAGCAGTATGTATGTACATGCAACCACATGCCTCTAGAGACTAGCAGCTTTCCATGACGCGGTGGATTTTGGCGCTGCTGCACCAAAAAACTTCGCTACTATAGTAGTAATAAGGCCATGGTAAGTGGCTTGCTGGGAGCGGCTAAAGTGCGGCTGCCCCGCGCATTGGAGGGGGGATCTCGAGTGTGTTGATGCAGGGTCTTGAGAGTCGGTTCTTGGAGGGGCAGATTCACGGCATGGAGAGATCATGGATGTGGTGGTTTGATGTAACCATGACACTGGTGTCGACGACCTCACATGGAAAGGACCGATTGGGGCTTGAACAGAACCAAAGATGTACATGTTTTATTTAGGTAGTGTATCTCTTACAATATTATTACAGTATTCTTACATATATCATATCCAATCAGTCAACAAACTACTCCAGCCTGGAAAACACCAGCGTGCTGTTGGTCCCGCCAAAGCCAAAGCTGTTGCTCAGCGCGACCCTCACATCCTTCTCCTGGCTCTGCTGCGGGACATAGTTGAAGTCGACGCCGACATCCGGCCGCTCTAGGTTGAGGGTAGCCGGTACAATGCCCTGTTGCGTTAAACAAGTCAGTTCATACGCAATTCCTGGGTTATGTAAAGTGAAGCTCAAATCTCACCTGGTCAATGGCAAGGATGCAAAAGAGAGCCTCAATGGCTCCCGCTGCACCCAGCAAATGCCCTATCGCCCCCTTGGTGCCGCTCACAGTGACCTGTGATTCGGACGAAACACCTTCCTCGCCCAGCATGATCCGCTTAATCGCCGCTGCCTCAGCCGAATCCCCCACCTGCGTGCTCGTGGCATGTGCATTCACGTAGTCGACTTGCGAGGGCTTGATGCCCGCGCTCTTCAGCGCCCTCTTCATCGCCATGTACGCTCCATGGCCGTCTTCCCGCGGCGCCGTCATGTGGTGAGCGTCGCCGCTGCATCCGTAGCCGCGGACTTCAGCGTAGATCCTCGCTCCCCTGGCCTTTGCATGCTCAAGCTCCTCGAGCACGCAGACTGCTGCTCCCTCGGCAATCACAAAGCCATCTCTGTCGGCGTCAAACGGGCGGCATGCTGATTGCGGTCTATCGTTGTACGCTGTGGTCAGGGATCTGGCTCTCCCGAAGCCGGCAAAGGTGAGAGGATGGATGCAGGACTCTGCTCCCCCCGCCACCATGACGTCGGCATCTCCATGGGCGATGAACCGAGCTGCGTCTCCGATGGAGTGCGCCCCCGTCGTGCAAGCTGTTGTTGCAGCGTGATTGGGGCCCTGGAAGCCGTGCCTCATGGCGATGTGCCCAGCGGCCATGTTGATGAGGAGCTTAGGCACGAAGAGTGGTGACACTTTTCTGTATCCCTAAACTCGAGCATCGTTGTTAGTTGCTGGATTGCCCAGATCTTGGTGGGAGTGGGAGTGGGAGTGGGAGTGGATAAGCTCACATCTCTGCTGTGGGAAAGGCTCGTCTCATACATCTCCTCCAGATTCCCAATCCCGCTCCCCAGACACACGCCCGTAGCCTCCTGATCCTCCAGCCGCGACGCATTCCACCCCGCATCCTCCAGCGCCATGTCGCTTGCCGCAATCGCATACTGCGTGAACAGAGACATGCGCCGCTGCTCGGCGGCACTGAGCCAGTCGTCAGCCCTCCAGACGCCGTGAGCCCTGCCGCCGGCCCCCTGAGGCACGACGCCGGCGACGGTGCACGTCAGCTCTCGCCAGCGCTGTCTCGGTTCCCGTTCGGCCACGCTGACGATGCCGGACTCGCCTGCGATCAGACGGGTCCAGGTGCGCCGGATGCCGAGCCCGAGAGGCGTGATGGCGCCGAGGCCAGTCACGACAACCCGTCGCATTGTTTTTCTATGATTCCATATCAGGGATTTTATATATATTTTGCCTGCTCGAGACTGCTTAGCAGTTGCCCGTGTGAATGACTTTTGGAGGCGTTTTGATGTTGGTGTTGTTGTTGGCTCTGGTTAAGATGAGAAATACAAATTATAGATGTTGGATTTCTTTCAGCAGAGATATTGATCGATTAATTATCTGAGGAACAGCCCGTTTCGGCTTAACAGCTTATTGTCAGCTAGCGTTGGACGAGACACGCTAAGCCCCCTTTCGTAGTTGCCCAAGTGCTCACCGTTAGGGGTCCCTGCCTTCTCGTCTCGTCGTCTCGTCTCGTCTCCTTCCCTTCCTTGCCTCTGGATTTCATCCTCCTTCAACATGCGAACATTAAACACCTTCGACTCGCCCATTTAAGAGATTCAGTACGAGCATTTGCATGTCAGAAACCGTCATTTATCATTGGCCATCGATATTGCAACTGAATCCTCGGAATTGGCTGCGATAGTCGCCAGCGCTTGTTCTATTGTCGCGTGGCCACTATCCGATCCATCTTTTAGCGTTCTGAGAGTCTTTGATCCAACTTCTCGATATCCTGACTCGATTTCCTTTCTTTCAACATGGGCTCTTCAAACTGAGATGAGGCAGAGGAAGAGACTTTGAGAGAGTGAGACAGAGAAAGCTAGGAAGCGCAAAGTCCCCGTATCTCGGCCTTCCACTTCATCACCAGGCTTACTCTCACCAACTGGCCAGGGCTCATCAAGACTCCCCCGCTGATATTGACCCCTATATGGCCATTTTCCATCCAGCGCCCAATGAAAGAACATACCATGGACAATATGGCGGAAGCGAGCGGCCGTGAGAGCGAATCCGGGCCTCATCCTCGCCATTCCCTTTCAAGTCCAACAACTGGACTCATGGAAAACCTGCGCGAGACCATTTCCAAATGGCCGGATTCCGGCGCACGGAACGACCTGGACGACGACGACCAAGGATCAGAGTATGAGCTTCTCATGGACCCAAATCTGCCAGAGGACCATGAGTCTCGCCGTCGTATCCGGACTGAAGACGCCTTATCCGACGATGAGTCGAAAGGGGGCGACGAAGACGAGGAGGAAAACTCTCCATATCCCGAAGTTCGCGCGGCTGTTCACAACTACGACGAAGACGTGCCATGCAGCACGGTTCGTGCTTGGACAATTGGACTGTCCCTCGTCATCATCGGTGCCTCGATGAACACCATCTTCTCTCTGCGTCGGCCAACCATTTCCATCGGCCCCCTTGTGGCTCAAATCATTGCGTGGCCCATTGGTCACGGGTGGGCACGCTTCGTCCCGGAGCGTGAATTCAGCTTTTTCGGCATCAAGTGGAATCTAAATCCGGGCCCTTTCAACATGAAGGAGCATGCCATCATCGGAGTCATGGCGTCCGTGTCCTTTTCTGTTGCCTACTCAACAGACATCATATTGGCGCAGATGATCTTCTACAAGCAGAATTTCGGATTGCTCTTCCAGATCCTGCTTACCATTTCCACACAGTCCTTGGGATATGGCATTGCCGGTGTGATGCGCAAATATCTAGGTTTGATGCTCACCCTCCCCTAAAAGTTCGAATCACGCCCCCCCCCTGGCGTCGGTGTCTAACTCTATACTTGTCTATAGTGTATCCTGCGTCCATGATATGGCCTGGCAACCTAGCTTCCGTGACCATGATGAATGCCATGTATGAGTCGGGTGATGAAACGGATCCCACCGTCTTCGGTGGCCGCTTCCCTAGATATACCTGGTTCGGCCTTGTCACAGCAGCCTCTTTCGTCTATTACTTCATCCCGGGCTGGTTTGCCCAGTTCCTCAGCGTTTTTGCTTTTCCGACCTGGATGGCAGCCCAGAGTCCGGTTATCAATCAACTCTTTGGTGGATACACTGGCCTGTCCCTCATTCCCATCACCTTTGACTGGAGCCAAGTGTCAGGTTACATCGGATCCCCCCTCGTCTCGCCTTGGTGAGTTACACAAGCCTGCGACTTGCTGCTGTAGTCCTGACGAGAACGGATCTAGGCATGCCATTGCCAACACCCTGCTCAGCGTTGTCGTATTCTATCTGGGGCTGTCAATTCTCCTTCAATACTCCGGGACATGGTATGGTTCGTTCCTCCCCATCAACGATGCCAGCATCTACGACAATACGGGAGCAAGGTACAACATTACGCGGATTGTAAACTCCGACATGACTTTCAACGAGGAAGCCTACAAAAGCTACTCGCCTTTGTTCATCAGGTAACTGCCCGATTGTCCCGACGTCGGCCTCATACCTCGCATGATTCAAGACTCATGAGTTTAACAGCACTACTTTCGCCATATCGTATGGCCTGTCATTCGCAGCCATCTCCTCCCTCGTGGTGTACACGTATCTTCACCACGGCAAGTACATCTGGAGGCAGTACATGAACAGCACCACAGAGAAGCCGGACATTCATATGAAGCTGATGAGAAAGTACAAGGAGGCACCTACGTGGTGGTATCTCTCACTCTTCGCCATTGTCAGTATTCACGCCCTCCCTTTTCCGCGCTCTCCTTTTCGTCCGTCTTCGCCCAGCACAGGCAACCATCACCTTCGGCACCCGCTGACATCATCGTGCCTTGACTTTAGATGCTGGCATTGGGCTTCTATACAGTGCTTGCGTACCCAACCAATCTCACCTGGTGGGCCTTCTTGCTGGCCGTCATGATCTCGTTTGGCTTCTCGTTGCCCATCGGCATCATCCAAGCAGTCACAAACAACCAGATTGGCCTCAATGTGCTCACGGAGTTTGTCTACGGCTACATCCAGCCTGGCCGGCCTCTGGCACTCATGCTGTATGTTTATCCCGCACCTTGGTGCCGCAGGGCGAAAGGAGGAAAGGTCCCTTATCACTAACCATGCATACGTGCATGAATTAGCTTCAAAACCTTTGGCTACATCACCATGTAAGTGAAGAGACTATTACAACAAGACTTTCGCCTTAGGCACAATCAAACTCATCAACGTCCAATAGGTCGCAAGCGCTCAATTTCGTCTCCGATCTCAAGTTTGGCCATTACATGAAGATTCCACCCCGGACCATGTTCCTGGCCCAGGTCGTCGCCACGACATACTCTTGCATCATCCAGGTTCTTGTTCTTAACGTGGCCCTCAACAGCATCGACAATGTATGCGATGACCAGCAGGAAGACCACTTTACGTGTCCAGGAGGAAGAGTCTTTTACTCTGGTCAGTGACAATATCTTACCAAGCGTTTCATCCCTCGTCAGACGTCGACCTCAATACTAACCCATCTCGTCACCATCCAGCCTCAGTAATATGGGGCCTCATCGGCCCCGGCCGCATGTTCTCCCCCGGCCAGATCTACTCCGGCCTCTTCATCTTCTTCATCATCGGCGCAGTCACCCCCATCATCATCTACCTCGCCATCAAAAAGTACCCCAAATCCCCCGCCCGATACCTCATCGCACCACTGCTCTTTGGCGGGCCCGGAGCCATCCCGCCCGCCACGCCGCTCAACTACTTCTCCTGGGGCATCGTCGGCTTCGTCTTCCAGTTCTGGATCAAGAAGCGGCACTTCCGGTGGTGGAGCAGGTCCAACTTTTTGACGTCGTCCGGTTTGGATCTGGGGCTGGCGCTGGCTACGCTCTTCATCTTCTTTGCGTTTACGATGCAAGGGATTGATCCGCCGAGGTGGTGGGGGAATGATGTCGTGACTACGACGATGGATTATCAGGGGACGGCTGTGAGGAAGCATGTTGCGGAGGGGGAGCATTTCGGTCCCAGTTCGTGGTAGAGGCTCGTCATTGACCGAGTCCATATATATAGAGATATTGGGTTCACGAGCTGGTTGACGAACAACTTTGGTTATGAATGATCTGGATTCAGAGATGTCGTCGTAGCTATATAAACAAATGAAATCAATGTAAACACAAAACCTTGATAAGATGAATCAAGAAACAGAGAAACACAAAACATAACACATAAACCATAAACATAAGACATAAGAGGAAAAAAAAAAAAAAAACTTCTACTACCTTGCGGTATATCTTCAAACAGAGATACCCTTGAGCGTAACAGTCCTTCATCGCCTTGATGACATCCAAGACGGAGGCCTGTGACACCCATCGTCTTGTACGGTCCATCATCTTCTCCTGCACAAATACACACAAACACACACACACAGAAACACAAACACACAAACACAATACCCTTCTCTTGAAGCAATGACCTCCAAGCCCTCTGCCAACAAAAACCCACTCATTTGTCATCGACATACAGATAGTGCCCACCAAAATGAGTCCTCTCACTCTCACGCCCCCCCGGAGCGGCGGGGTACCCTCTGAAGCCTCCTCCGGCGCCTCCATGATGCTGAGCCTGAAAAGCCGACTGTTCCGCATGAGGCATCATTGTCGGGCTATTGTAGCCGTGAGTGTACACCTTGGTCTCCTCCGAGTCCATGCTCGTCGACTGCACGTCGGCAGGGCTGCTGTTGCTGTGGTGGGCGGACAGATTCTCAAACTCTTGCTGCTCGTCTGGCTTCGAAAGGGCGAGATCCGCCCTCCGATAAAACGAGCGAGGGCGGGTCGACAGAGTCGGGCTCGTCGTGGTGGAAGCCATGGCACGCTCTCCGCGCATCACGAGAGGTCCCATGCTCTGCACGTGAATGGTCGATTCGCGCGCGTCCGTGTCCATGTGAGGATAGTACTCCATGGCATCGGATGAAGAGCCTCCACCAATGGGCGTCGACGGCTGCTGCTGCTGCTGCTGTTGTTGTTGTTGTTGTTGCTGCTGCTGCTGTTGTTGTTGGCGATGTTGGCGGTGGTAAGTGTTTCGTCGAGCAGCGAGACTCTGCCTCCTCGTCTGCAAGACCTCCTCCGGGTCGCCGATGTGGCACTCTGGCAGGGCGAGCTCGGACTGGTCGCCCGAGACGGACGACTTGAGATGCTTCTCAACATCTGCGAGGAAGGACTTTAGGATGTAGAGCATTCGCTGAGCTTGGACGTCTTCAGCGGCGCAGTACTCCATGATGTTGATGGCGCTCGTCATGGACACTGCGTAATGCTCGTTTTCGTATAAACCGGCAAACTCATTACTCAAGATGATCAAGGCCGCCGCAAAAAGGAAATACCTGGCAAGATAAAGAGCAATCCATGCCGTTAGTCGAGCCGGGAGAGTGAGCGCGCCACTTGTGCAAGGAGCAACTTACAAGATAAACGGGTTACGTCGCGGCAAATACTTGGCCTCAAAGGCCGCCTGGACGAGCGTGACGGAATGAGTCGATGCAGCCACGCACGCCTGGGAAAACTTTTCCGATCTCGAAAACGTCCGGTGAAGCGGTTCGACGTCTCCCGAAATGGTTGGCCGCGTCTTCACCAGCAGATCGATAAAGAACGGCCTGCTCAGGAGAAGGATGGAATGGTAATGGAGCAAGTGCACGTGCAAGATGGGAATGCCCATCTCTGCCGGTGCCTTTCCATTGAGGAGGTCGCTCACTGCCAAAGATGGATGACCGTTGAAAGCCCAAAGCTGGCAGTCGTCGACAATCTCCTGAGCCACTTTGGTCGAAATCTTGCGCTCCGAATAGACCTTCTTCAGCATGGTGCCGATGGACCGGGAGATCCGGACAGATGCGTCGAGGCTGACGGTCCGAATCATGTCTTCTCCTTGCTGGGCGTTGTCAAGCAAGAGATCTGCCGGCGAGTCCAACGAGTCGCTCGAACAGTCCTCTTCACTGATCGCAGCAGGACGCCCGAGAGCCGTGGCGAGAAACCTGTCCAGCACAAACAGGCTTCTCCAAAGGTTGCGCCTTGCAATCTCATTGTTAAACTTCACCATCGTGTCTCGGATTCGATGCAACCCCAGAGAATACGCAGAGCGGACAGCCATGCCTAAAGAAAGCGAGTTCGCGTCAGTAAAAGGAGGGGGGACTTCGGGAGGGGGGAAGCAATTATCAGCTATAATCAGCCTGTCCCAAGGAGTATATACTCACCACAATAGGCGTACGCCGCGTTACGCTTCGAGATGATCAACATGTAAAACGCCATCAAAGTCCAGGCCTGAATCATCCACAGATCTGCGTGCTCAACCCCGTTATGGGGATCACTCAGACACTTGGCGGCCCGAAAAAGGGCCTCCGCCCTCTCTCCGGGTCCCTCTTGGAAACTTTTCATCATCAGCTCCTCAGGGCTACCCGGAGCTGGCGACGCCAAAACAAAACCGATTGCCAAAGTCAGATAGACTAAACATAGTGTCGATGGGTTGACCTCGAGTGGGCCCGAATAACATGCGTCCAGATACTGGTAAAACGTTGCTCGGTCAAACAGGTCTATCAGACCATTGGTCTGTAGCGGGATCGATTAGCCATAATGTCGAAAGGCATTGCCACAAAGGGGGTCAGGGGGGGCTCATCAGCCGTACATTAACAAAAAACGATTGAACCAAAAAGTTCGTCACATCCTTATTTGGCAACATATAAGGAATCATGGAGCTCGGTGCGGTTGCTGTAACAGGCTCCAAGATGTGGTGTCGGCTGGGGTCGTCCGTAAACGCAGACGAACCAGTCGTGTTAAAAACAATCATACGAATCAACTGCAGATACGAGAGGGTAGACGAGTCTCCGATATACACTGCTCATCGATTAGCTTGCGCCAGGAACCCTGCTATTCCAAAGGGAAAAAGGGCACTCACAAAGCCGCTTCATGGGATCCTGCAGCATTCTGATTTGGCCAATAACTTCGGCCTCCTCGTCCGTCTCGGACGCCGTGCTGTTGCGGAAGCTCTCATCGCCCTCGCTGACGGAGGAAACATCGTAGGAGTGGCGGGAGTACTTTTCCTTGCGCTTCGCCTGTCGCGCCGATCTGGCCTGCTTGGGCGATCTCTTGGGCGACGCTTCGAGGGTCGCCTCGTGAACGGGAGTCGCCCCGATGGTGTCGACAGAGTCAGAAGCGAGGCTCTGTCCCGTGGGAGACGTTGCATGGACGGCCATCAGTTTGGCAGGGCCTCTGCCGTCCGTGTAGTCGCATATCAAGTTCCTCTTGATACACGTGTTGCACGGGTGAAGGCCATTACACTTGGAAGAAAAAGGTCAGCCCGTGCAGCGTACATAACCGAGACGGTCGAGAGTAGCATGCGAGAATCTTAGCGAGGGCATTTCGCATTGTTCCCATGCAGCTTGCTTTTGTATTGAGACGCCATGGACGGCACGGCTTGTCCAAAGGGGCAATGCGTCCGCTTGCCAACACACTTATGCCGGGTCAAGCCATGTTATAGCCGGGCGCCGGGATGAATGTAAAAGATCTGTCACATTGCACAGGCATAAGACGGGCCGTACATATGCTGTGCAATCAGAATAACACCATCGGCTCACTCGCATATTGTTCTCGCCTCGTCTCGGAATAGTTCGCTGCAGCTGAAGTGGGAAAAAATATCATTTTTTTGTTTTCTCCCGTACGAACTGCCCATATTCCGGTCACCGAAAAACGCATGTTGGGGGTGACATGCATATCGCGACATTCGATAGTCAAGAAACTGAGGTGCGGGAAACGTGTTGTGATAATAGCGCGAGTAAACGTTGCGAGGACCAGCTTTGGTTCTTTTGTTCATCCGTCTTTTCCTCTTCTTCTCCCCAGGCCCCCTTTCGGGATGCGTGTGCGTATGCGTGTGTGATGTGTATGCGAGTTGCGTGTCCGTCCGTCCCTTGGAGCGTTACGGAAAGGGGAAAAAGGCGAGCCCAAACGGCCCAATTCCTTTGGGAACCAACTGAAGGAAAATGTGACTGATGACTCGTAGACTCACCTTCTGCTTCCGGCGCTTGCAAGAATCGCAAGCACGCGCAGTCCTCTGCCGCTTGTCGTCTGGAACTCTGGGTCGAGTCATGAGGGGCGAGAGGTGTGTTGTGCTTCCGCCAGCCAGGTAGGCAGACAGACGGACAGAGGCGGACGAGGAGACTGACGGATACCTCTGGGAAACCCGGGGTAATCTCCCTCTCTTGTAGTAGTTACCAGAGGCGGAGACCCCAGCTACCGTAGGTCGATTCACGAAGCCTCCACGACAGCTTGTCCACCGTCATCATGCACTTATAAGGCCTTGAATCTTGCTAACCCCCGCGTCTTGTGAGCTCTCTGTCAGAGGAAAGAGAGTCGGGGAGTAAGTAAGAAGTGCCCACGTGGCGGTAAGGCACAAACTTTCCCCCAATGCTGTGATGGGAGGTTATCGCGCCCCGTCACCTCTGCCTCTGCTTCAAGGGTCTGGGTCTACTCGGCGTTGGTGCTAGCCAGCTAGTGAGGGACCCTTTTGGGGAGGGGGGAGAAACCGATGGCCGTGAGATTGGATCGGGAGTATGCAGATGGGAAGGACACCTGAGCAAAACGGATGAGACAGTGCTCTGTTCATGGGGGAACCCAGGTTAACACGACCCCCCCCCCCCCCCCCCTCGATGCAGAAGCAGGCCCGACGGCATCAATTGACTGGGTAGCTTGGATGTAATGTCAGACTGGCAGTGCCAAACCCTTTTGAAAGATGGTGACACCTGGGGGGGACATATCAAGCCAACAGAGAAGGGAACCGGTGTGCGATTTGCCTGACGTGTGGGTGGGACAGGAGCAGATACACACCCCCGAGCTGTTCGGCCTGAAGCATATGCCGTTTGGTGGTCTGTGGCAAGTCCTCATTGGGCTACTGAGGAGATTAATGACTCCGAGTGATTGGTAAAGATGAACTAGGCCCGAGTATCCGCCTGATGGTCCCAACGCTGTTTGCTTGCTGTCCCAAAGGTCCTCTTGGCGTCGGGCTTTGAATTCATGCCTGCTGCCCATCGGTGACGTAGTGGAAGTCTTTCTCTTTCCATCTCCCTCTCTTTGCATATTCTCTTTCTCGAGTCTTTCTCGAGTCTGGCAGCCGCGGCATATACCAGACGGACGAATGACGAGGACTGGTGGAGGGTTTTGCATAGGACCTGAATCTGGCAATTGGTGGCGTCAATGACGGGCTCGGCTCTGTAGTCCCTGGCATCTGCAGTTGGCATGTCCTCTGGCTGAGCCTCGCCGCAAGTAGCACTGATGAGCAACGTAGCTTCTCGTTGGAAATAGGCGAGCCTACCGTCTCCGTCCGCGTTAGGAGCTTGACGCCCAGTTGGGCTTGCACCCAGCGCGCGTCGAGGGGTGGAGACTGGCTCCTTCACCATCTCAGACCGCTTTGCAGCTGTATGTGTATGTATGTATAGCATCAGTTCGATGCGCCCCAATTCAGCATGGGGCCTATGGAACAGTGCGACTCTGCTGCCGCGCATGTCATTTAAGCACCCTAGGCGAAGGCGACCCTTCGGCGAAGCTTTATTGGCAGCTGAAACATCGTGGAATGATAAGGGTATTCGAGCTGCCGTCGGACTGTTAGCGTTGGTCATCGTCCGTTATACATACATACATACAGAAATAGACCTGGGATTGGCCGTCGTCGTCCCCTCGAGCCGAGAGAAAGAACGAGAAGGTCTCATGCACAGAGCATATCTATCGAAAGACGCAGAATACACCCTTCAACGTCCGAGATTGGAAGCAGAAATCTTGGCCGTGCTCTCCGAATCCGCAAACTTCACATCCTCCATCTTCCAGGGATTCCAAGGAAAAGGAGGTTGAGCTCGACTTGGCACTAAGGGATGATCATTGGGGGTACCAAAAACCAACAGCGCTGGTAGATTCAGCTTGGATGGGGGTCGATGACCACGAAATACTGTATGTCCCCAGAAGGAGTGCAGCAAGGACATACAAAGAGAGAGACAGAAACAGAAGGGGAAGAATAGGGATCGGGGCCGAGAGCTAAGAGGTGTAGTAGCACTGTCTCTCCTTGTCCACGGCCCCGGGATAACACGCGGGATCTCTTGCGCAATCCACCCGAAAACAACATGGACCTTCACAGTATCTGCCCTGAAAGAATACTGGGAGGCCTCGTGTAAGCGCAATTGTGGACGGGCCATCGAGAAGTGGAGCGCTTGCTGTCAGTCTAAGAGGCCAAGCGATGAGAGGTGCATAGTTGGGCATCGCAGCCTTGTGCATATTTTTATTTTCCCCTCTCCCTCTTTTAGATTGTGCGTGTTGGAGCTGACGTGTGTGGGCGTTGGTTCGAAAGGGCGAGGAGAAGTGAATTCCGGGGGGGCTGAGACTCGGGGTACACAACATATCCTCCGTCCTCTCATGATTGTTCTGTAGCCACAGGTGAAATTTCCAGGATATTCGAGTAAGACAAGATCCGCCCGCGATTCGAGACGTGCCAGAGCGTCAGAATGACGAAAGGAGTTCAAGGTTGACAAGCTCCGGGAGGGTAACTGTTACCGGCCCGTGTACTCGCATCGATGTTGATGCTGCAGTGCTATTGATCGTGCCGATATTCACAGCTTCGTGTGCAGTGACTGAGAGTATCGTGAGATAGAGCGACTGGAACAGGGGTCTTTCGTTCGGCGAACTGGGATCAGCAATGTCTGAGCTTCACAGACAGACAGGCGGTACAGCCGAGTCCCTGAAAGGGTTCGTGCCCACTTGTCGAGCGTGATGTGACAACAGCTCATGCTTCGCTGCCCCCAACCATTGTGACCCGACTCCTTGACGTCGGATTCGCAGCATAGATGCTTCTTTGAGCCAGGTCACATGCTTCTGGATGAGCCTGCGTCGACACGTCTGAAAGCAAATGACGCCCCCTCGCATGCCGTTCTGGAGAGCAGTCCCGGTAGCTTGCAATCCGATGGCCATCGAGGCGGTCGAGGGTCCAAGATCGATGCCGGCGCAAGTCTAGACCAAGGACTAGCGCCCGCATAAACGTTGAGAGCCCGACGGCTTAGAGCAACCCTTGCGCCACGTACTTCGTACCTGATGCATATCATCCATGCTACATTCACCGAGCGACCCCGCCGGCCCCCTGGGTCCAATGACGGGGCAGCAAGCTACAGCCGGTGTAGATACTCGGGGTCCGGCTGCCGCGCTATGGGATGATGGCAAGAGAACAACCACGGCCTCGGGCGTGTTATTCGACGTTTCCAGGATGCGGCCATCACCGCGAGTGTCCACGTGCCTGATCACCCTTGCATCGAACCAAGCAGTGGTGTGGTGGTCGGCTTGAAAGGGGATCGAGTCCCAGCGTCGAGGCTTGCCGTTGCTGCAGCCATTTCGCGGTTAGCATGCGAGGCGTTAGCGCCATGGGAAGCAAATCCTACCTTACGGCTGGGTTGGAAGACGTTGGAAACATCTCGGGCTGAGAAACGGCCGCCAATCTCTCCGCTGCGGAACGACGTCAGGGATCATGGGACAATGCAGTGGGTTGTTGTCAGACGCACTTGGGAAAAGCAGCAGGACGAGTGATGGCAGTGGTAGCAAAGGCGGACACTGAAAGTCTTGGGCATTTGGGTATTGGTCCAGGAAAACGAGCGATTTGGGGGGGCAGAGAGGGCATATGCATGAGACAAGCCATCCCTGTCCCGCACAAGCAGTTGTCTCATGGCGTGTGGCTTTGACTCAGGAAACCGAGCCAGTCGGACAACCGCCGCTCACTCGCAGCACCAGGAAATGGAAGCAACGGCAGCAAAAGAGAGACAAGCATGAGAGAAGTAGCGGTATCCTTGCTTACCGAGCAATGGCGAGTCTGCCCAACTCTCACCCGTCAGTGTTCGCGTTTGACGCCGAGCCGCAGTTATTCTTCGATCCCAGACGGCGTACCGGGTCCCGCCACTGATGTCTGTCCTCGATATGTCAGAATAGTCGCCGGCAGTGATATCATACTCCTCCCTTGCCACACACTGATCGAAAAGGTATCACCTTGTCTCCCTCTGCCTCAAGGCCAGTCTGGGTGTGTATAGAGCAGAGTTCAACCGCTTCGGGGACATCAGCCGCACCCCGTTCCCGTCTTCCCCGGAAACAAGCCAGATCCATGAAACAAGCAGGAATGACATGGTGGTAAAGATGGCGGTGTTCAAGTAATAATTGAAAGTCTAGTTTTGGGGGGGAAAGATTATAATTACAATTCAGCTGACAAGAAAGGGTTTCAAATTCATATCAATGTCTCAGGCACCTCCTCCAGGGCGAGCTTGAAGCGCTCTAAAAACAGCTGGGCCCTGGCCTTTTCTTCCTTGGGGACCAGCACACCGAACAAGTGGGTTCCACCAGGAGCTGCTCTAGCATCGATCCTAGGGGCAGGCCGTCGGGTTGGAGAAGAGCTGGACTTCCTAGCAGGTCCGGTCAAGAGGTCAATAATGTCAGTCTTTGAGGCAGATGTTCGCCGAGGAGCAGCGAAGTCATCGGCTATTGTAGGAACATAGGATCCTTGAGAGAATTTGGTGGCCTTGGCCTTGTCCAGACCAAGGACCTCGTCAAAGAGCTCGCTCGTGGTTGGAGCACGAGGAATGGCAGGTAGACGGCTGTTTGCAAATGCAGTGGCTTTGGACACAAACTTGGCTATTGGGACGGAGACGTCGGCGGAATTCTGCAGCCGTCGTTGCAGCTCTTCGACGTGTTCCAGCGAGACGGGTAGTTGGACGAGGACCTTTTCTGGCTTGGGCGCAGCTTCAGTGGCTTTGGAGGCGGCGGCTTCGGGCGCCTTGGGGGCCGGGGCAGCCTTCTTCTCGGCCACCTTGATGTTGCTCAGGTCCAGGTGAGCCAGCTTGCTGAGACGAGAAGACACCGCGGCGGGCCGCTCAGCGTCGATGGCGCCAACAAAGGCCAGCACATCGCCCTTGAGCAGTCGTCCGTTGGGTCCAGTGCCCTTGATCTTGCTCAGGTCCTCCTTGCTGATGCCATGCTCATGTACAAGAAGGCCAACTGAGGGAAGCAGTGGGTAGCTGTGGTCGTAGGTTCCGCTAGCAGCGACTTCTGATTTGGCAGCAGGCTTGGACGCAGCCTTTGGCTCTTCTCGCGGAGCCGGGGCGGCGGGTTCTGAAGTGCTCTGGGCTGCCTGCTTGGGCTGCTCGTCCGCGGGGAGCTCCAGGGCGCTGATATCATCTCCGGCTTCGGCCAAGACGGCGATTCGGGTGCCCACCTGGACGCCCTTGCTGCCATCCTGGGAGAAAATCTTCATCACGACGCCGTCTTCCTGGGCCTCGACGTCCATGGTGGCCTTGTCTGTTTCGATCTCGAGCAGGACGTCGCCGGCGCTGAAGGAGTCGCCCTCTTTAACCTTCCAGCTGGCGATGTTGCCCTCCGTCATGGTGGGGGAGAGGGCGGGCATGACGAAGTTCTGGGCTGCGAGGCATCGTGACGACGTGGTGAAGCCTGTGAGTATCATTGCAACGGATTAGCTGTGTCCCCTTCATCATCATCGAGTCTGCGTCTCCTTGGACCATCCCATCTCTCTCCATCTCTCTCCATCTCTCTGTGTCGTATCGCTTCTTTGGTGCGGCGGGTTTGCGCGCCGCAGCACACGGGAGACATACCACGAGCAGCTCTTCCGCTTGCAAGGCGGGCCGAGATGCGGCACGCCGCCGCAAACGAAGCCATTGGAGCTCAATTGAGGCAAAGGCGGGATTCGGGTGGTGATGCGCGGGCAAAAGAGGCTCAGATTGCTGGGCAGGATGAGACCTTTCTTTGCTTTGCTGTTGGGAATATCGGCCCTGGGCGAGGCGCGCACAGACCACGTAACTTTTTTTGGTGGGGTGAAAATGTACAGGCTCCCGCGTACTTCGCATTGTACCTGTTTGGCGACTCGGGACTTGATATGCAGGACTTCACAGGCCCTGGCAGTTGCAATTCGGGCAGTGGCTTCACATATACGAACTCTTGTAGTCCTACATATACAGAGCAACAATTTTTGAAAATTCATTTATCTGCAGTTTTTCAGTTTTTCAGTGAAAGCTTTCATGATAGGCTCAGACGCCGACTTCATCTACAGAGATTCGTCAATCGAACCGGTGGAGTATGCGCTGTTTTCCAAGGACTTGAGCAGCCATACAGCATCAGCCTTTGGGCTAGGTACAGCGCTAACTCTCTATCTTAGCGCAGAATCGCCGATAAGAGTTCGGCAGCTATCGGATCGGCTGATCCAGTTCAACATTTTCCACCAGAGCTGTAAGTGCATGGATTGATGCTCGCGATAGCTTCACCACATCGACCGACTGCTGCCTTGCACGTGATGGCAGCTATTTCATGACATTCAATTGATTTCCCCCATACTCGACCCTTTCTCGCATCGTTTCTCCAGCTGGGCTGCGCTCATTGCTGTCGTTGAACCATGGCGAGCTTCGCAAGAGGCTTTCGCCTCGCCTTATGTCCTCGAGCGACCTTCATTCCCCGAAGTTTTCTGCCCGATCTCTCCACCGCTCAATCTCGACCCTTCACATCATCCCTCAGACTGCGGGCTCCTACAACACTAAAACCCCAAGCCAAAGTACCGAAAGACGTCAAACCGAAGTCACCAGCCGGCCAAGCGACTCCCCCCTCACCGGCGGCTTCATTGGCCCCTACCCGATATGCCTTTGTCAAGAGCCTGGCATCGAAGCCCACACCGACACTTCTATATGAGGCGCCTTCGCATTTCTGGTTCTACTTTGGCTGCTGGTCGAGTGGTCTCTCTATACTGGCCTGGACGGTGTTGACGGGCCCAACGGCTGTGCAACAACCAGAAGGCATTCCGGTGTGGGTTGGATATACATTTGCAGCGTCTTACGCCCTGCTCGGCGCCATGGGCTTCTATCTCATCTCAAAGACTCCCAACATTGTCAGCAGTATTCGAGTGCTGCCACCCGTCCAAACAGCTGGTCAGGCAGCAGGTCAAACAGCCGCACGACCGGGGATTGCCGCCAACCTGCCCCAGCTTGAAGTGAGGGTCAAGCGAATGTTCCCCTTGCTTCAGCCCAAGGTCATCACTACAAGTCTCGACAACGTCACGCTCAAGACCCGCTTCTCACTTCCGAGCGAATACGTACCAGAGCTGAGACGACTGGAGAAGCAAATGGAAGAAGAGGCGCGGAAGAAGGCCTTGTGGAAGTTTGACACGGAGCACCTCCTCACCATGCCCTTCCGCAGGATTGGCCGCGCATTCATGAACCTGTTCAAGGGCGTAAGAGCGGCATGGACGGATGTGGGATATGGCATTATTAGGGTGGATGGGAAGCAGTACAAAGTCGACGTCACCAAGGGATACGCTCACGATGGGTTCCGAACCCTGGAGCGGATTGTAAACATAGGCTGGAAATGATAAATGACGATACCAAGTGGGTGAGATGAGATGTACAATACTGGAAACCATAATCAAGGAAACTGGTCTTTCGGCCAGAGTCATTTCTCACATGCTCTAGCAGCGGGTGGATGCCTAAAGCAGGGCAATTTGAGACTGTTCGTCTCTTGTGTAGAATATGAGCCCCCAGAGTAAGCCAATCTTCTCCTGTACCTATCAAACTTGACTATTAGATGCGTGCAAAGCTGCACTAATTTGAGAGGGCCGTTTGGATATCTTTACATGCTATATCTTCTAGCAAGGGTTGGTTGAACCCGGTAGCAACAACGAGAATCTAAGACCCTCGAGCTGGCACTGCTGTTCTATTGCTCCAGAAATCAGAATTCCACTCTCTCAACCCCGATATATATGTAACTTGCATTCTTGTATGAATCACACTGGTAGAATGCACGGCTACCAAGGAATAATTTTGCGTCTGGGGGTTCTCTTAGAAGTTCCCACGTTGGTCTGCCTTGTATTAGTGACAAGAGCCGTGAGGCGGACGGCGTCTCGCCAGCAGCCTTGTCTTGGGCTATTCGCGGACCTTGAACAACAGGTCAGAGTCATGCAATGGGCATTTGACTATTTTCATGCATTTGATGCTGAGGAAATAGTCTACAATTTCTCCGAGTTTCCGTAGTGAGCTTTCGCTCTCATCCACCACATGCTGGTGTCCATCATCACATCCTCCTGAGTGCCCCCATTTTTGTCCTCATAGCCTCCTTACCCGCTCTAACACACACTCATGCACGTTTCTGCTTGAGGTGAACCCTCATGGTGACGTGGCTAATCGTAAGGTTAGGCCTTGGGAGTGATGCCGTTGGCTGCTTTGCGTCACCAGAGTTACAGTCGCTTAAGGCGTACATATACGCGAGCCGTTCAATCATGCAGTTCTTAAAAGTAGGTAGGTAGTTTTTATTTCAAGCTTCATACACTTCACAGGTAAATGTGCATATGTACCTAGGTATGTGTCAATGCCTACCTTATGGTATGAGTTGATACGTGCACCGGTGGGGGTGAGAATGGAAATATTCTCTGCCGTATGTGAGGTAGAGCAGCCCAACTGATCGACGCAACATAATATCAGATTGATCAACTTCCTGCCGTCTTCTGCAGAGCCCCGGTGGGTTGCCTTGAGGGCAGCAACATCCGGTTGGAGGGGATTTGGCACAGCATTTGGAGACGTCGCGGCAGACATTTTCCATTCATAAGTGAGATGAAGGACTACATGTTAAATGGGGCAAGATTGTGAAAGAGCATTATGCGTAAGTGTAGGGAATTTTCCGGCTTGAGAATATGGTATTACTTTCGTGAGCTTTGCCTTGATGACATAACGTTGTAACCTTACCGTGATGTGATATCTCTTTAAACTAACTATGCAAAAGTGCTCTGACATTAGCTTCAACTTCTTTGAGAGATCAAAGGAAGAAGGCCCATCCGTCTTTGTCTCTCTATCTCTAGTGCCGAGTCGATCATGTGGGCTTGAATGTTGGGTCGCCTGAACCTCTCAGGCTTCTCATCTACGGTATCTGTAGCTTCCTAGAAGAATTTCCTCTTCATGCTGGGAACCAGTTATATTCATTGATGAACCCCCAACAGGCCATCAGATGCATGATTGCATAAGTTAGAGGACCTCCTAAGTGGCCACCTCTAACAACGTGGCCGCCAGTCACTTTCAAGTCAAAGATGGCCACCTTCTAGGTCAAAGATGGCCACCTTCTAGGTCAATACCAAGGGGTGGCCACCTTCTTGGGCCGGCTACTTGGTAGGTCCTATGACTTACTCCTTGTAAATGAGACCACGTAGTCCAGCGCGCGGCTCAACAACTCAAGTGCTCATTGTTATCTCCAGGATCCACCACTCAGCCACAGCTGTCTAGATGATTGATCAAATATCTTAAGTTTAGTCTCGATCTGTCATCCTCAAACCCTTCCATTCTAGCCACGCCAGCTTCGGCAGGTCAGGAACCGAGAGAAAAGGCTCACGCCACATTGCAACCCTGAGCTAAGCCAGGTACCCGGAAACGTTGTGGAGATCTCTTATCTCATTGGACCTGCGGAGAAGAGGAGTCTCGAAACGTTGCGTCTTGGGGTAGACTCCTTCGTTACGTAGATATGTCATTACCTCTCTTGTGATAGTGCTGATGCCCAGGCAAGATAGGTCATGGTGATGAGTGAGCCTGGAAGTATAATTGCCGATGCTGTCGACTGTCTCCTCGGCTTCCGGACCGCATAACCCCAGCCTATAACGACGTCAGCTGTAAGCAGCAAACGGCTGTCAAACCTTCAGGCATCTTGAAGTCATCACTTACTTTATAACTCTATCTCACCAAATCAAGCCCAATAAAGAGAGCAGTGTAACATTCCCCTCAATCCCACCAGATCTAGTTCCAATCCTCCGCATCGTGTAACCGTCAACTTCAAGTGGACGAGCCTAATCCCACGGCCAAGTGCCGAACCCGTCTCCCCAGCAACCCTTGCCGGCTTTCCTTAACCCTTGTCCATTTGACGTCTTCGCGATCCCACGTGGTTGTCGTTTCAACGCTCCAGTCTTGCAGAATGGCCCTGCGAACCCCCACACGCAAGGCTAGCTCATGGGGCGATGATATTCATCCTCGCGTTCTGCTTCTACGAGTGACTGCATACGATAAGCGCTCAGCCAAGACTCGTACAAGAGCTCAGACCTTATTTAAGCGTTCAGGCAGCGCACTTGCTGCAGGTCTCCGGGCTTCTCTCTTCCTCCTAGGAGACGCAATTGACTCCGTTTGAGACCACGAGCAGCAGCAGCCCGCACATCCGCGATGCGTGTCCTCAAGTCCTGTGTCTGGCTGCTCTCAGCCGTTGGTGTTGCTGCATCCAGCTACCAGTCGCCAACGGAAGGTGTTGAGTCTCTCGTCAAGCGCCGGCTCCCACAGCATGTAGACTCATTCGAGTTTGTGCTTGAGCCGCCGCATGGCTCTGTCGTGGTCAATGACAGCTACACTGTGTCCTCGACGAAGAACGGAAAGGTCCGGATTGAGGGCACGACAACCAGTGCCCTGCTGTCAGGGTGAGTTTGGCCTATTTGCAGCACTAGCCCGAGCCATGATGCTGATGTGTCTCCCGAAAGTCTTCACAAGTACTTGTCCAGCGAGGCAAACGCCGATATCTGGTGGTTCATAGGAAGCCAGCTTGACCAGACCCCGAAGAACCTCCCTAAGCTCAGGGCCCCCATCAAGGGCTCCAGTGTCGTGCCTTATCGCTACTACTGGAACACTGGTAAGCTCAGTTGCACAAGGGAGCGGTCGTGTCTTATCTATGCAGACACTAATATCGATACTCTCATAGTGACAACCTCTTACACGAGTGCCTTCTGGACATGGGAGGACTGGGAGACCCAGCTGGACTGGATGGCACTCCGCGGCGTCAACCTGGCTCTCGCCTGGATCGGCGTCGAAAAGATCTTCATTGACGCCTTTCACGAGATCGGCCTGAACGACGAAGAGATCGACTCCTTCATCAGCGGACCCGCGTTCCTGGCGTGGAATCACTTTGGCAACATCCAAGGCTCATGGGGCGGCACCCTGCCTCGATCCTGGGTCGACGAGCAGTTCAGCCTGCAGCTCAAGATCCTCAAGCGCATGGAGGAGCTCGGCATCACGCCTATCCTGCCGGCATTCCCGGGTTTTGTCCCGCGCAACATCTCCCGCGTGTTCCCCGACATTTCGCTGTCGACAAGCCCCATCTGGTCCAACTTTGGCACCACGCTGAGCGCAGACATTTACATCAATCCGTTTGACCCGCGCTTCGCTCAGCTGCAGAAGCTCTTCATCAACAAGCAGCAAGAGCTGTACGGCAACGTCACCAACTTCTGGACTCTGGATCAGTTCAACGAAAACAGGCCGCTGTCTGGTGACTTGGATTACCTGCGCAACGTCAGCCACAACACCTGGGCCGCCCTCAAGGCTGCGGACCCCGAGGCGGTCTGGGTCATGCAGGCCTGGCTCTTCTCCAGCGACAGCAGCTTCTGGACAAACGACCGCGTCGAGGCTCTCCTCGGCGGGGTCCCTGTGAACCAGGATATGCTTCTGCTCGATCTGTTCGCCGAGTCTGCTCCTCAGTGGCAGCGGACGGATTCGTTTTACGGAAAGCCTTGGATCTGGTGTGAGCTGCACAACTATGGCGGCAACATGGGCCTGTACGGCCAGATCGAAAATGTCACCATCAACTCGATGGATGCCGTGCGCAACTCTGACTCCATCGTTGGCTTTGGCTTGACCATGGAAGGCCAGGAAGGCAACGAGATCATGTACGACCTGCTGCTGGATCAGGCTTGGAGCCCCAAGCCCATCGACACCGACACGTACTTCCATGACTGGGTGTCGGCCAGATACGGCGCCAAGAACGTCAAAGGCCTGTACAAGGGATGGGAGATGCTGCGACCCACGGTCTTTAACAACACCAACCTGACGGTGAACGCGGTGCAAAAGTCCATCTTGGAGCTGACGCCGAGTATCAGCGGCCTGCTTGGTCGTACCGGCCGCCACGGCACTACGATCATGTATGATCCAGCGGTGATGGTCGAAGCTTGGAGCGAGTTGTTCAAGGCTGGCCTCCAGGACCTCACACTGTTCAACAACCCCTCTTATCAGTATGATCTCGTTGACTGGACGCGCCAGGTCCTCGTCAACAGCTTCGAGGACCACTACAAGGACCTTGTTGACGCATACAACAAGTCATCAAGTCCCACCGTGATCCGCACTCGCGGCGCCAAGCTCGTGACCCTGCTCAAGACGCTCGACGCCGTCCTGGCTACAAACAAAAACTTTCAGCTGACCCCCTGGATCGACCGAGCCCGCGCAAGCAGTCCCTCATCGGCCAACTTTTTCGAGTTCAACGCCCGCAACCAGATCACGCTATGGGGACCTCAGGGCCAGATCGAAGACTATGCGTCGAAGCAGTGGGCTGGCCTTGTGGGCACGTACTACGCCGAGCGGTGGCAGCAGTTTGTCGACTACCTCGCCACCACAAAGCCCGCAAACTACAACCAGACTGCCTTTCACGAGAAGCTTCTTGTCTGGGAGACAAAATGGGGACAGCAGACTTCTACCAGGAAGGTCAATGCCGGAGCGAGCGACATTCGGTCCGTTTTGGACGTAGCCCTGAAGAGCTGGAGTGATGTATTCCAGTTGTAGAAAATCGAGGATCCCACGTATCTTAGCAAGTCAAATCTATCGAGTTGTTTCTGCAAAGCCACATGGCTATTGTTAGTATCCTTGCAGTCATGTGTCAGCTTGTGAGTTGAGCCTATCGGCCTCATGTGGGAGAAGCGTTGAGTCAGGAGAGTCGACACAAGTCTATGTGGTTCCGCGGGACTTGGTTTCGGCAACTACTCCGTAGGATTCTATCAAACATAAGTAGTGCTTATTGTTGATGCATCCGAGCCCACCTCTTCCTATGAAACGGTGCAACTAGAACCCGACCTGCTGCTATTGTTTCTGCCGAGTCTGTAGAGGGACCCGTAGCGATACTGCCCTCGGCAAAGGTACTATAGAAAGTCTCGTGCTCTTCTGTTCTTCATAGGTCTGGCGAATTGGATTCACACTTGATAGTCTGGAGAAACATGCTTGACAACTCTGCTCTCAACATGATGAATAAATTGAAGAGACTTCTTCGAGAAACGGGGCATTGTATAGTCTCTTGTACCCCGGACGAAGAGAGTTAGTTGTCAGACTCAGAGCCATGCGGCTGAAACGGATATCCTACGCATCACCTCTCAGCCTCGACGGAAAACCTATCTCACTGCAACCCCAGTCTTACCCGCACCTCCGTCTTCATGCACGTCCACTTCCTCTGAGCAATCATCAGCACATGGCACTTGATGCAAGAAGATGATCAATCCCTGTCAACAATGCTAGAATACACGTAGCTACCTTTCTACGCAAGGCTTCACCGTCCTAGCTTAGGTATAGACAAGACAATCTCTCATGCTCCCACAGACACAGGCCGATGATGCCTATCTTTACGCAAGAAGATGCATGTTTGTTGGTGAGCCGTTAGTCTGATCCTACCTACCTATGTGGAGCAGTCGAACTCGCAGCAGCTATCCTATCTATTTTCTCTGAAGGGCTGGACTGGCTGGACCCTGTAAGAGTGCGCCTTATTTACATGTCCAGGGCCATGCAAGGCACATGCGACCTTGTAGGTAGCAAGACAGGAAGCCCAGCTCCAACTCACACCCACCGACACAGCCACAACACCATCATACACGTATCCATACGTGTATCCTCGTCAATTCGCACCAACTGTCTATCTAGAACATATCTGACCGGGCCAATTGGCCTTGAAATCCTTTTCCGACGGCGATTTTTTCAGTTCCGCGGCATTTCCGTTCACAGAATGAATATTGACAACTAATTACAGCGACAAGTAACAGTGCTTGACCGCAAGAAAAGAGCGCACATGCAAACATGAATGCGGTTATCCTGAGACTTGCGAAGCGGCCGGCGGCTGGTCGCAGCAAACACACGTAAACGAGGCCCATTGGCCCAGACCCAGCAAAGGAAAAATCAGAAAAAAAGCCACAAGCGGTTTCATCCCCTGCAGCCTCCTCACGAAGCATCACAGACAAAAGAGACAAAGCATATCATCTGCAGAAGCACCTCCGCAGCAGGCGGTTGAAACAGCTCAAGCACCCAACAGCATGGAAGACCCCTGCCAGCTGCAACATGGCGTTGGCCCCAGCCCTCGCCTTCTTTTTCCCTTCCTCTCCCCCTCTCTCTCTCCTCTCGTCTCCCACTGTGTATGATCTCTTGTTCCGTTCCTGTCTGTCTACTTTCTCACCAACTCACTGATTACCCCCCCTGTCGCTGTGTGCGGATTTCTATATTTGTGACCTACTCCTCCACACCTAGACCAGCGCACATACACGTACATGATGCAGATTTTCTGTAACCGAGGCCCCCATGTCAAAGAGCCGCAAACCCACGAAGGCGCTCTTGGCGCAGCAAGACGGGGGTTGTCGATGGAATGCTTGTTTCAATTTCTGACAGATCTAGGATTTGCCTGTCAGCTCTTCTCTTAAGAATCAGAGATGGCGCCTCGTGTGGTTGAAGCTTGTGTGTTGATTTAGCAGGCAGCTCGAGTCTTCTTGAGTGACATGTAATAGAGTGGTGCGCGTCAATCGACTCAGTCAACAGTACACGATGGCGTGGAAATTGCTTCTCTTTCTCAGCTGGCTCTTTGTGTTGCCTGCCTACGTCACATCTTCAGACCTAGTTGTGAGGAATCTCCCTGGAAAGTCCTCCGACGAGACGGTATACGAGGTCCGAAGACGTCTTGCCAATAGAGTCAAGAGAGCCGGGACAGATGTCATATTCGACAACTCGACGTCCTTTTCCCTCGGCCTCGACGGCACAACCATCTTCAAGTAGTGAGTTGAACCACAACTCCCCACCACTTCTCTCAAACAGCAGTCATTCTAACAAATGTGTAAGCCCCTTTGAAGACGCCTCTGACGACGGCGTATCAGCAAGCATCTCCATCATCTGCACAAAATGCTACATCAAAGGCCGCGCCAGCGCAAAGCTCACGGCCAACGGCTCCTTCAACATCACCTCGGCCATCGACAAGGCAAAAGACAACTTTGAAACCACATGGCACAACCTCACAGACTATGCCCAGAACCTCACGCACACCATCCTCGGCGAAATCGGATCCGACATCAAGCACCTTGACTTTGACGAGCTCGTCGCCGATGTCAAGGACATTGATCCTCCGGACCTTGACATGAACCTCAATCTCTTGTTCCCAGAGTACAATGTCGGCGTGAATTTGACGGACCTGGAGATTTACATGGAGCTTGACACGGTTCTCTCGGCGGGCATCACTTACACCTTCAACCTCTACCAAAGTGAGACGATCGTGGGCATCGCCCTCGGAGACGACCTCCTCCTCGGCGCCGTCTTCTCCATCGACCTCATCTTCAGCGTCGACGGCAAACTCGACATTAGCAGTGGCTTCCACGTCCACTTCGACAATGTCCTGACCCATATCACTCTCTTTGGCAAAGAAGCCTCCAAAATTGACTTGTCAGTCTTTCACCCTTAACCACCTCTCCTTTTATCCCCGCGTCACAAAAAGAAATTACATTTCTAACAGAGTATCAACTGCAGTGACGGTGGTAGGCTCGCATTCCTCCCCGTAAAGATCCGCTACGGCAACGTGCTCCTCAAAGCCATCCTCCGCGTCGAGGCCCGCATCGGCATCGCCTTTGAGACCTTCATCGACGGCATCTCCATCGACGCAGTAGGCCTCAAGGCCCTCAAGATTGGCGCCGGCGTGGAAGCCCGCGTCTACGCCAACATTGCCGAGTTCGTCACAAACATTACCCTCGCCGAAGTCGACGTCCCCACAAAGAGAGACGACGACGACGACGACAATGACGATGGCAACAACAACAGCACAGACAATTGTCTGCTGAGCATGGCCCAAGCCTTCACCTTCGGCATCGGCGCCGCGGCCGGAGCAACCGTCGAGCTCATCGGCAACACATGGGGCCCTTCGCCCGAGACGGAGATTCCCATCTTCTACACCACTCTCGCACAAGTCTGCGCCCTCACCAGCACATCCTCGACCGCAACCATCTCAGCCACAACGACGACAACCACCACCTCTCCTCCCTCATCCGCCGCTAACCCCAAGAACAAGCGTGCAGACACTCCCTCCGTCACGCGCAAAGTCACGTCCGAAACCCAAGTCGCCACAGTCTGCGCCTCTCCCGGCCTCATCAACTGCCCGGCCTCGCTGCAAACCGTAACGAGAAACGTCATCACAAAGACGCTCACCTCGACAATCACGCCCGGCGTGTCTGTCGTCTGGTCCACGGCAACCGCCGCCTCCGTCTTCAACACGGTGGCCTTCAAGGACAACGCCGTGACAATGACGAGCTCATCCGGAAAACCAAAGACCTACACTCCGCCTCCGCCCCCACAGACAAGCACATCCTTGCCTTCAGGATCCTCTTCGCCAGGAGACGACGACGCTTCGGCGGAGGGAAAGTCCGGGTCACACCGCGTTAGCAACGCCGTCATCATCGGCGTCAGCGTCGGCCTCGGCGTCCCTGCTCTCCTCGCAGCCATAGGGGCATTCATGTAAGTCTAGTAGCAACCACAGTCTTCAACAAGTCCTCTTATAATGGACATCTATGCTAATGCAATTTGATCAGTTACTTCTTCCGCCGCAACCGTAGGGCGTCATCCATGCTGGTACCAGCAGAACCTGCGACCACCGTAATCGCAAAGGCTCAGCCAGTCGTGGCCACTTATGCCCCTGTCCGCCCAGATGACGATTTATGAGGTTGTACGGGACACTTGATTCTTTCTATATATATCTTGCTTTCGTATACATACCCATCGTTGTGTTGTTTGTTTACCTTGCTCTTGATATCATGTGACGGAGTTCATCGACATCGTCATCGTTGCCACGGTGGGTCTTGGGAGAAGACCCGGAAGCTCTGTCTTGCATCGAGAAGTGGCTCCAGCTCGGCAATGGGGCCGATCGGCGAGATCTATCAGTTGATCGACAGAGCTGGAACTATTACAGTCACGATCGTGATATCAGCCTGCTTTTACTGTGTACTAATGTTGCAAGTACACGGAACGAGCAATAGGTAGTCGAACGTAAGACATTTAGATACTTGGCGACGAAGTCATCGTTTTGGGAACTAGGAAATACAATTGCAATTAAAAGATCATTATTATGTATTATATCTTGTCTATACCCAATGCCACCCTTATACTCGCCCAGGTATATCCAGCCCTTTTTTGAACGCCGTTCAATGCTAAAATTCATACTCCATCAATCAATCGTCGAAACATCATCAGTCTATAGAATGTTCCACCTCTATGTGTAATTTTTGACCAGTCGGTTTGGTCAGTGTAGTCCAAGTTGTTTGTTGGCGTCTCGCAAAAGCTTCTTCATCCGCTTGCCAACTTATGGGTTGCTGACGTAGCTCCTCGCCCGCCTCAGGTCGAGATCATCGTCCGTATCGTCTCGAGGAGCGGCACCATGAGTGGGAACCCTTTGAGCCTTTTCCAGGTCATTGGGGTTCTGACTCGTTTCCACCTCCTCATCATCGCCGCCGTAGGCATACTTGCTGCGAGCGCGGATCTTGGCGCCCCAGATCCAGAAGCAGTAGGGAATGGCGCAGCAAGCCAGGCTGATAAAGGCCAGAAGCGAAGAGGCCCACTGGTAGCCCAGCCGCGCGTACATCTGCTCGGTGAACAAGACCACGCCGGCGCCCCAGAAGCTTCGGATGCAGGTCTTGGCCGCAAGGGCAGAGGCGGCTTGGTGCTGGTAGGAGTCGACTAGGTAGTTGTTTGCAGAGTTGTAAAGGAAGATGAAGCCGAACCCGACGGGGAAGCCGCCTAGGGCCGGTCCGACCCAGATGAGCCGCGGATACGAGGTCCAGGCGAAGATGAACAATCCGATGGGAATGCACCAGCAGGAGATCATCATGGGGATCAGGCGAATCTCCGCGGGTGGTTTGCCGTTGTACTTGTGAACCATCTTGAGGTAGTGCTTATTGACCATCGGAGAGCAAGCAGCAGAGCAGAGAACGCCAACGGCCAGGGGGATGAACATCAGACCAGTGGTGCCGGCGCTCCAGCCCTTACCCTCCTGGAAGACGATGGGATACGCAACGAAGAACATGTAGAGCAGACCGTAGAGAACGCTCATGTACAGCGAGATGAGAAGCACAATAAGTTCCCGGAACAGCAGCTGGAAGGGTCGGATCATGAAGACGGTGAGCCGCTCGCTCATGGGCCGCTCATCAATGTCTTGCTCGGTGACGTAAGTCTCGTCGCCCGTCGTCTGGCGGAGCTTCTTGGCGCGGCGAGAAAGGATTGTAGGGGCGTACGTTTCGGGAACGGTAAAGGTGATGAGAACCCAAACAATGCCGGCAAGGATGAGCTGGATCCAGTACAGCCAGCGCCAGCCAGCGCCATCGGCAAGGTAGCCACCAACAAGAGGGCCGACTGTTTCGCGTTTGGTCAGTAGAGTTCAATCGTGCAAGAACTGTGTAGAGGGGTCACTTACTGGCTGGTCCAATGAAGGGAGCGGCGGAAAAAGCGGCCATGGGAACACCACGCTCCTCGTTCCTCCACAAGTCTGCAAGCGTGCCGCCCACGAGGGTCATGGGGGCCGAGAAAGCGATGCCATCGATGGCACGGCAGACGATCAGGGTTCCGATGTTCTTTGCAACAGCACAGGGGATGATGAAGATGACGGCAAGCAAGAGTGTAGATCCACTGCCGGTGAGTTAGCATGCGACAAGCCCTTCCTTCAAATGGCGTTTTCCAATACTTACTAGATGACTCGTCGTCCGAACACCTCAGACAGCGGTGCGAATGCCATGGGCCCAACACCAAAGCCAACGACAAAGACTGTGATGGCCAGAATGGAAACCTCTCTGCTGACGCCGAAATCCTCGGCAGGCCCAACAAGGTCCGCCGTGATGACGGCTGAACAAAAGGCCACCACGAAGCACGTAAGGGCAACGACCATGGTGCAATACCACTTGTACGCCTTGGACCAGTTCTTGGGGTTCTCTGGGTCTTCAGGGGTGAAGGTCACCAGCTGGTATCGCTTCTCGCCTCCCTGGCCAGCAACGGCCGGGGGCTCAACCGGGCCCGGGATGGCGCCCGTGCGCGATTCGACGCGAAATTCGTCAAAGTTGGCATCGCTGGTGAGCGTACGATACGGTAGGTTGATGTCGAGGTTCGGGTCGAACGTCTCTTTCTGGGGGCTGCGGGTTCTGCTGGCAGTCGACCCCCGCCTCGAAGGAGCCGACTTGGAGTTTCGGCGACTGGGTTGGAAATGGGAACCTTGTTCCTTGACCACGTCTGTGGCCGGCCCCTCCAAGGTCGAGGCCGAGCTTGATGATGATGATGCCGCCATGGCGGATCGACGATGGCTATGCAGAAATGGCTCGACAATTGCAAAAGGAGGTCTTGCTGTAAGTGGATGCGGTATCCAAAGAGTGTGTGTGAAGGCACCAACAGTGTGTGTGCTCGAATCATGCCATCCTCATCCAGCCGTGGCGTGCCCCGGATATATATATCCAGGCCAAAACATGCTGCAGAACCTTCGATATGATGCCACAAGAGATCTGATAGGTGCTGCTTTTGGGTGCTTCTAACCTCGGTCCATTCGCCCGGTATTCTCGAAGCCGAAGCCGGACGTCATCGAGAGTCGCCAGGGAAGGAGCTGAACAGCCACGAGGTGCAGCTGCCAAAACGCAAAGCAAAGCTGGGCGCCCCACCGCCGCCTGCCGTCACGCAGATTTTTTAGGGTCGCCCTGCAAGTGCCGCGATTGGCCAGCACGGATGAAGCCGAGAAAGAAGAGGCGACGCAGCTGCCCGAAAGAAACAACCATAAAACGGGCACTGGCTCCACTGGAGGGTCTTATCGTCAGCCTTGCCGCTTGCGTCCTGTCATAAGCGGGCGATAAGATAATGGCAGTGGGGCGGCAAGGGGGGAATAAAAGGCTTAGTGTGCGATGTTATTTCCAGATCCACTTGGCTAGACGGAAAGCAGCTAGACGCAGAAGTCGAATGAAACAGGATAATTCTGCTCAAGCTTGTTGTGAACGAGAGCCGCGATCCGGACTTGCCATGCCGCAACGCTTTCCGCAGGGCTAGACGATGAAAACTTGATAGCTTGAAGTTCGGAGTATGTTGTAGTGCTTCTCATGGCCGGTTACCCCCCTTTTTCTGGAGTTCAAAGGGTCAATATTGACTGGAATCAGCCCGTCCGGCAGGCAGGACCGGGAGCAGTGACGGTGCCCGGAATGGTGGGCCCCGGCTATGGTCCCGGAATAACGGAATCGGTAGTCATAATGCGCCACTGAAGGATCAACTACAAAAATCATTCAAGATGCAAGGGGCGCCGCCTCGTTCTCGAGACGAACTGCTGCATATGCGTGGTATCGATGACACTGACTGAAATAGACTGGGACGATAGATTGACCGGCGATATGAGATGCAAACGCTCAGGAAGGCTCTTCATACTACTCTTCTAACTGACACAACTGGACCGGAATTAACAAAACATCGAGATTATGACATCAGACAGCAAAGCTCGGAAAGAAAAAGTCTAGAACATTTCGGTGTCCGAGCATGCCTGCCGCTTTCTGCTGTTCCTCATATAGCTGCAGTTGCCCTGTTGGGCATATCTTACTGGCGCTAGAGTCCTCTTTTTACCATCCATCGTTTCCGTCCGACTTCACTCTACTCGTAGCCCCTGATTACCTGGACTGAGGCAAGTCTTATTTTAGGCCTCTTTCGACATGCTTTCGAATGTAGACCTGCCTTGATTCAATTTTCAGCTGACTGAAGCTCTCCAGCTACAGTCACTGCCGAAAGCCTAGGACATGCTCAAAGTCCACCTGAGCGGAATCCCAAGCCACAGTCCAGTGGTTCCAGCCCTGTATTAACGCATTCTAATTCCAGCTGATTAGCTGCCCTGGTTTAAACACGATCAGACCCATAATTTGCATTTGATTAGGAGCCACATCATCGATGCTAGTCACCGTGCTCCATAGTTTTAAGATGGGCTCGTACGAGCTGGATGTTAACATCTAACGCCTCTTATGGACCTTGAGGGCTTCACCAAGTGGCTACCTACCCCTGAGCAATGGCATCAAGAGCTCCGATTGCGGCCATCAATAGCCGATCTAATTCAAGTAAAACAGAATCATAAAGTTGTTCGGTCAAGGCAACACCATGAGTCACGAACTTCGACAAACCCAGCATCTTTGTCAGGTCAAGGGACAACGTAAGAGGCGGATGGGGACACCAGATCATCAAGATCTCTGGAAACCGATCTGCAACTCTCTCAACTCACACAATATATCTAACCAGCCCAACAGGTCATTGCAGACAGCATGAGCACTGGGCAAAGTCTCTGTCATTTGTAAGCCGGAATCGCCTACGCTTCGGCTGCGGTACATCCCGTCCGCCTCCCTCAACGATGCCGCCCCGGCCTCCACGGGACTTGCCAAAACTCCATGGACAGTTCATAAGAAGTCGTGCTTGGATCCTCCGGAATGCCAGGTCCCATCGATTCTTACGATTCCGTGAGGGGTTCTCTGAGCGTTTATAGCTGCGAGATGGCCGAGTCGACTGTCTATACGCTAGATGATCGCATACATGTACAACTCTCTACACCCATCTCCTTGGGATGCTTTCAACGCATGCCACATCTCAAATCTAGGGATGTGACAAGTCCTGTTAGCCTCGGATCTCCGCGGGTTCTTTGCCGGCTGGGAAGTCAAGGCTGTAATTGCTTCCATGCACGAGTCCCTCTTCGAGGCGGCCTGTCATTTCTCTGACACAGATACCCATCTCTTCTACAGGCTCTTCAAGCAAAATACCGCGTATCTATCCAGCTCTCTACAAATAAGTTCGCGACGAGACAGAAAGACCACAACTGCCTACGCTGTCCAAAAGTCAATAAACCGAGCGCTCGCTCAACAATCGACCCTCGACCCTCCCCCGTCCATCATCCGCCATCTACCATCTACCGTCTCCTATCTTCCATCAGCTGTCCAACCCAGGCATTATGCACACCATTACTCTTTCATCCTTTTACCTACCCATCTCATATAATCATAATCTCAGTCCCCTTTTTCCTTGTAAAGAACTTTGTTATACACAAGATACTAGCATATATTTCGGCAATGTTCGGCTATTGAGTAAGCCTCGAAGCGCCGGTGGAGACGACGACACAGCTTCAATCTCACCAGGAGCATCAAAGCCACGCGTAATACTACTACACACAGGGAATCTCAAACTCAAGCGTCCCGATCATCACGCAAAAGAAAAAAACAAAGCAATACTCGCGCAATCAATCAAGAAGAAAAGGATTTTATTCTGTAATAAGCTGACGAATTTCGATTGTCCATTACCATGCAGATCAACGATTGCCCGCCTCGATCAACGCATCATATTACCTACTTATACCCAACAACTGCCCAACAGCCCAACCACGCAACGCAACGCAACTGATCATCATCGGGTTTTGGAGAAAAGGAAAACAATGACATGGCAACGTCTGGATGAGTTCGATGGCGAATTTCACAATTAGCCTGATCATATCTCCAGGGCAAGGTGGCCGTTTCATCTTGCGCCTTTCCCACTGAACTTGCCCGCAACGTACGATGATCACCAACGGAAACCCCCAGGCTGCTGTAAGAACGAGTATCGACGAGCAGCTCCAACCAGCAAGCAGTCCATTAATACAGCACACAGCAGTCCCAGAATATTCCAGGAGAAACATCAGCTCCAAGAATACCTCGAGGCTCTCATTTGCAGCTCACCAAATCATGCAGCATCCATGTACTTTGCATCTTCCGTCATCATCCCGCTCCGTAGTGCAGACTCCCAAGATAGCTGAAGCCCGTAAAACTTCAACAAACCCATCGTATGCCGACCATCGAGCCCAATGCCGATGACGAACCATCCCCATATCAGAATAGAAAGAGATCGAGGCACAAAGAAGCAAAGAAAAAAAAGTCTTCAGCATCACGCTTCACAGATGGGAGGTGGGGGGGTGTTGATTTTTAGTCCAGAGCTAAATTTGCGTCTATCAAAAGCTCGTCACGAAGGGAGATAACATGGCAACCAACACATGCGCACTGAGAACTACTAGAACCATCTGTACTATGTCAGTGTGCATGGCGGTACGTTTGCAGAGATGCCACGTTCCCAACCTCTCTCTCTCTCTCTCTCGTCGACGCTGTTTGTCCTTGTCATAGGTGGGGGGAGACTTATCGACTCGTAGGTGGGTAGGTAGGTATGCAGGTAACATCGATAGCTACACCACCAAGGAGGCGTCCGATGAGACAAGACCAGAGATAGAGGCGAAGAACACAGATGGCATCCGAGATACGGCTCGTGGAACGCAGATGAGCTTTCACCGCCGTTATGGCCGTCAGCTGTCACAAACTCCAGCCGATGCAGAAAAGGGCAACACTCTCACGGCTCAATCACGCGCAGTTGCAACCCTCTGAGGTGCCACTCGCTATCCAATGTCAGATCCCTTCAAGGGGGAGAAAAGAAGGCAACGCCAACAAACCACACCTTACCTACATGTACCTTACTCGTACATACGAGGCATGTACCGTATTGCCTACCAACACACGCAGGAGGCACTACTACTACGTGTACGATACGTGCATGTATCTTCGCCCCCCCTTCCGGAAGTTCAAGACCACCGGCATAAAAGAACATCACCGAAACCAACAACCCCCCCTTTTCCTCTCTCAAATGGTGGCGTATTTTACCTCGTCCTTGTTTGCCTCATCCTCCCAAGGCGCTGCATAAAGATTGGCGCCGCAAAGGGTGGCGACGATCCCCCGCAAGCCCAGGGATCTTTGGGAAACTATGGGGGCAAGAAGAATTGATAAGAGGATTTTTGCTGCTTCTCTGGCCAGACGTGATTAGTCCATCACCAAAGGGGTTCTGCCAATCCACCGCGCTGGCTGGCGCGAATGCAGCGGTTCGTGCATTAGCCTGGCAGCAAGCATGAAGACGAGACGGGCAGGTATGACGCACCGGGCTTGGGAGGGAGTGCCTTACGGGGGTAGAAGTGGGAGAGAGGAGAGAGAGAGTGTGTGTGTGTGAGTGTGAGTGAGAGAGAGAAGAAAACTATGGAAGACGTGCAGCTATTCCCAGTCTGCGCGGCGCGAGAAGCATGGAGAGAGCTTGAGGGAAGCGGCCCGACAATCGAAGCCCCCTTATCCGCGGGCCTTTGCCGCAATGTCAATGTCGTGAATATACCGGTCATCGTGCTTGTATACCTTAGCACGAGGGGGGGGAGACTCTGCACACTGATGAATCGGAGCATTTCTAGATGCAGCGGTGTGGCCGGGACTTGACGTTGCTGGCTGGCGGAGTGGCTGGCATATTGCTTTGACTGGCTGGCGTCTTGAGAGCATCAGCAGCAGCAGCATCAGCAGCAGCAGCATCAGCAGCATCAGCATCAGCAGCAGCAGCAGCCAGACGCCGCAGTTGACATCAAACGGCAAATGGCAGACCAGCAAAGAAAAAAAGGGCAGAAACCCGCCAAACAAAAATAAAAGCCTCGACCGCTGAAATGCCCACTCCCCGGGGAGTCCCCATGGTCATGTGTCGGACCTTGGGAGGATCCGCTACGTAGGCATATTGTATGTCTGGTGGTGATATTTATGGAACAGCCGCTCGAACCGCGCCAAGCCAGCGACAGATCCTTGGAGGATGCTAGCCTGGCGTCTCCTCACGGGAAGAGGGTACTTGTACGCGGTACTAGTAGTATTACAACGAAAAGAAGTTCGAGAAAAGAAAGAAGCAGAAAAAAACAACCCCATTTGCAATGAACGGCGATCGGCATGGCACTAGATGAGCTGGCAGACCGGCTTTTCTATTCCATCGTCGGCAAAGGTCAAAGTGAGAGGGGCGGAAAGGACATGGTGATGTCGGACCAGAGGTAATACTAGAAGACGTTCGTTTTCGTGCTGGCAATGGTGATTCTTTCGATGGCCTCACTTCACTCTTTCTGGTTTGTCACTGCTGGGGTGGGAGAGACCGCTAACATCATCTAGTCCAGTGGGGCGCGTTGATCATTCCTCGCCCACATACGAGTACGTACTATTGGGACTCGTAAACAAAGAAAAAAAAGCATCAAGAAGCGGACTAGTAACAGCTGTGGATGCATGAGTCTAGAAACTTTTGGTTATATCGTGCATGGAAAGGGTGTAAGTCGAGGTGAGAGACCGTCAACAGCGCACCGCCATACACCACCTCCGTTCACTGCTGTAGGTGGTATCAAGCAACTTTTCAGGTGCAAGTCAGGGGAAACAACCGTCACTTTGCTGGTCCATAGTATGAGCGACATATTCTCTGAAACGCTAATGTGCAGCATCACCAAGGATGTCAAACCGGCAAATCTTGTGACTTGCAACGCGATCTTCATCGGCAGATGAGAGAAGAATTCGGGGTCATGATACATCGTCTAGGATGCATACTCTGACCCCAGCCTGGTCCTGTCTGCCAAAGCCCGTCAGGGTCTTCCAGAGAAGATCGTCGCTTGGCCGTTGGCGTCCAGGGCCTGCACTTGCGGCACATGTCGTAGCAGTGACACGACTCCGTATTCGACCTGTAGCACCTACACGTCTGGGGCAGCAGTCCTACCTCTGGCCTGCATGTAAATGCTACGACGACGTACAAACGGCACCAGGCCTGCCTGTCTGTCCGTACATACAGAGCCAGGGAGTGAGGTGGCATCGCGCCACTGGGGTACGTAGACGAGGTGACGTCGAAACGAGATACCCCAGTCCTGAAGCGTGGATGTGCTCCCTCTTCTCCTGTCTTCTTCGTTCCGCAGAGATCATGGCGGTTGTGCTCCGAGCTTCGCATGATGGGATGATCTCAAAGTCCACGAGGTGGCTCGTGTATCGAGTTTGACAGGGAACACGCCAGCAAAGGGATCAAGACTTGCTGTAGTATGTACACGACATGAGTCAATCAAAAACTCGCCAAATGCCGTTGATAGTATGTAGTAGTCGCACTCGCACCATCATCCCCCAGAAGGCGTGGGCTTTTGCTTGTTGGTTTACGTTTTGCCTTCTCATAAACAGCGCTGCCCCCATTGGCTGACCGACAACATACATGTACACACCATGCATCCTGGCACAAGGCACAAGGCCTGTACTCTGTCAAAGCGAGAAACTACAGGTAGCACCGCCTGTTGTACAGAGATAGGTAGGTAGGGTCCTCGAAGGTAGGGTTGCTGTAGGTAGGTATACAAGGTTGCGAGTACGCGCAGAGGTTGATAGATAACATATAGCAATCTCGAGATCGGAAAGTCGAGCAAGTGGCTGACGAGGCGTCCGGGTGCTTATCTGAGACAGGACAAAGCAGCCAAGAGGTTGGCTTTTGCGCAGGTGCCAGACATTGTACGCAAGGGTGGCAAGCTGACGCCCTCTCCGGTGTCTCACAGTTGGTCCAGACTCCAGAACCTCCCCCGGCTGGGCGCCTGGACCGAGTGCTGCTGTACTCGTAGTGATATGCAGGCATCATCGCACGGCGGCGCCAGCAGCTCGAGAGCGGCTCATCAGCTGCTCATTGCGGGAACCCATGCTGATTGATACCATACCGATACCGCGGGAGAAGAGGAGGGGCCAGGAGAGCCAAACCACATGCAGAGGGCAGACAAGCGCAAGACCAGATGCTCAATTGGCTTGCGGACTCTGAAGCGTAGGTATCGTGCTACCGAGCACGAAGATCAGAGCACGAAAGAATAGCCACGGCGCCAAGCAACGTTGTCGCTCGCTCGAGGCGGTGAGCGCGATCCAGCCGCAAATAGAGGGCAGAGCGCGAAAAAAAAAGGTGGTGTGTGTATTAGTGAGTTAGTGAGTTGCGTGAGTGTGTGGTGGCACGGACTGCGTCCGGCATGCCGTGCATCTCGGGGCGGAGAGTAATTCTTTCAAAAATAAAAAAAGAGGCGAGCGAGGATCAGTGTGGATGGGCAGATGGGAGGGATGGAGGGGCAAACTAGGTAGGTAGATGGAGGCTGGACCATCGCGAAGCCTCCCTGTCCTTGTCCCCAAGGCCTGCCAACCGCTCTATCAAGTCGCGGGCACACACAATAACACAACAATCCGAGCAGCTCTCGACACCGCAAATCTCGACAGGACACCCGTTTGACCATCATCTTCGGTCCGTCGAGTGGCTTTCGGGCGGTGCCTCTTAGTCAGACGTTGCGAGCGTCACGGAGTCATGGCGGCCAACGAACTCGTCCCAAAGACACGCCGATCACTGATACGGGCGTTCGGCTAAATGTGGACATGGCGTCGCCCTTTGAAGGTCCTTGGGAAATCTCGGGCTCAGGCAAACGGCCGGCCAGAAGCTAGCGAGAGAGCGGCGGGAAAGTCAAGGGAGCCCATGTCTTTTGGGCTTCAAAGCCTTGGGAGGTGCAGACAGCGTCAAAGCACATGTAGGTACTCTGTACAGTACAGTACAGCATGAAACGAAGTAATCATAATATCAGGTGCTTCATCAGGGCTGGATATAACGTAGAGTCGTATTAGTTAGTATTCGGGTGGTGGTAGGAGGAACATTGATGCTTGCTGCAGACGCACGGAATATCGATTAGCATCCTGCCCTCCGGGTAAGCGAAACATGAAGCAAGGGATGCCATGGGCCAGAGAGATGCGTTGGATGCTAACCGTCGGTGGTCGCTCGTCGTCTGAGACGAGACGGAGGCGTCCTTTTGTCTTGTCATGGATGATGAAAAGCGCCCGGGCTGCTGGGGGCGGTGGCTGGTCACCTCTCAGATTGTGCAGATTGCCTCTCTCTCTCTCTGCAAAGACAAATAGACAAGACAGACAGACAGACAGAAAGAGCCTCTCAATTTCCACACATTAATTAGTAGTTTCCACACATCACTAAACCTGTTCTAGGAAGGTCGGCCCCCTATAGTAATAATATGCGATTTATACTTACTATAAACTAAGTCTATTAGACTGCAAAGTTTTATATTAATTATATTTAGCAGAAAGTGTATTAATTATATTAATAAAAAAGCATTTATTATTATAATAGTAGCAGCTACTATACCTAGAATTTAAAATAATGCCTTAAAATTTATAAAAGACTTAGCTATATAAAGATATATATATTTAGCTTAAAATTATATATAAAGGTACTTTTAAAATACTTATAATACTGCTATAAGTTTTATTATATTTAATAGCTTCTTAAGCCTTAGGCTAAAAGTAGTATTTATAATACTAGAGGCAGTAGTAGCTATAAAGGCTATAGGAAATAATACTACTGCAGTATTTATTATAATAATAGTAAAGGTATAAGGAAGTATTCTTAATATAATAGAATTTAGCTATATTAATAAATAACTAAAGGCTATACTTATATAGCAGCTAGAATAATACTTATAGCTAAATTTTAACTTTACTACTATAATTTTAATTATATAAAAGCTTAATATAATATTTTAAAAGCTTTTTAGTTATTAAGCTTTTAGCCTATTTTTACTTACTAAGGGATAGGGTAGTTAAAAGGCCTTTATTATAATAGTACTTATACTAAATTATATTTATAAAATTAATTAAGTTAAATTTATTATTTAGGCTTAAAGCTATAGTTAGCCTTATAATATTTATTTTTTAATGTTTTTTAATATATTATATCTGCCTTAAGCTATTAATGCTTATTAAGGTGTAATAATTTAAGAGACTTTTTTACTTATAATAGCAGTAAGATTATATAGTAATAAGGTAGCCTTTATTATATAAAAAATGCCTTTATATAGTTTTTAAGCTTTATTTTCTTTTATAGGTTATCTTTAACTAGGTTTAGTTACTTTTAGATTTATAATAAGGCTTACTAGCTAACTTTTTATAGTAAATTAGTAAAAATTAATTTATTAATAAACTAGACCTAGCACTAGGTTACTTTATAATAAAATTAATACTAATAGTATTAATAGTATTACTTAAAAAGCTTTTAAATATACTATTAAAGTTAAAATAAATTAGTAAACCTATTTTTAAAAAGTACTTTTAACTATATATATATACTCTTTATATAAGATATTACTATAATATTATAATTTTTATATTCCTTAATTATATAATAAGTAAATTAATAGTATTTAATTATATAGGTTTTTAAAAGGTAATTTATAATTTTTATAACTTTAAATTAATATATTTTATAATATAAAAAGATATATTTTTAAACTTACTAGGCTGGTTTAAGAATATAGTCTATAGCTTAATAAAAAGCTTATTAAAGTTATCTTTAGTCTTTATATATATTATAGCTATTTAAGTATTATAAATACTATTAGTAATATTTTTTTAATTAGTTTTATAAGAAAGTAATATTACTATAAATATAAGAAGCTAAAATGCCTATAGCCTAGCCTTTTTAATAGTATTATTAGCTATTTCCTACTATATAGTATTAAATATCTTATTATTTTACTATTTAAGGGGGTTAAGGCTAAGACTAGTAGCTTTATAAGCTTTATTTTCTTTAGCCTGGCTTATAATTTAATTATTAGTAAAAGCTTTAATTTAGTTTTTCTTTATATAAAGAATAATATTCTTTATTATATACTATATATAAATTTACTATTATAAGAGATTAAAGATAATTATAAAGGCTTTTTTAAGAGCTATATTAAAGTCTGTAATAATAATCTTAAGATTTAAGATCTTAGCTTTTATAGCAGCTTTCTTTATTTTTTAAAGCAGCTAAATAAAGGCCTTTATATCCTCCTTTATTACTAACTTAAAGCTAGTGTTAAAGTTTATATATAGCGCTATTATACTAATAATTTAGAATAAGGGTATATTAAAATAGTTTACTTTATAAGTATTATTTATACTTAATAGCTTTAGGTTCTGCTTTTAGTTATTTATATTATTTTTATAAGTTTAAAAAAACCTATATAATTAGCTATTAGTATTATAATTAATTATAAAATAGAATATTTAATTATTATTTTTAAGGAAGTTAAGAAAGGCTTATATAAATATATAAAGGCTGTATTACCTTAAGTAAAGCTTATATTAATAAAACTAAATATCCTTTTTTATAAGTAATAAGCTATTATATTCCTTATAAATTTTACTAATAATTATACTAGCTATTATTATTATATTTTATAATTAGGTTTTAATAAAGTTATATAACTTTTTAAGGCTAAAGTTAATATATAACTTCTTTTAAAAATAATAAAAGAGAATTAAATCTTTAACTAAATTATAATTATACTATAAATTAATAGGTTTTATAATTTAGTAAGAGTTTTAGGTCTTTTTAGCTATAAAAAGAGTAAAGCTATAACTTAACTTTTTTATTAATATATATTTTTTAGTTTTTTATAAATACTGCTAATAAAAAGAGCCTTTATATTAGTAAATAATATAATAGTAATTAAAAATACTACTGCAGTCTTTTATTATTTATAATTTTAATATTATAAAACTATTAGCAGCTTAATTAGCTTTTATAATAGTAAATGCTTTTTTAAAGTCTTTATAAACTTACTAGTAAATAAAGGATATTTTAATAATTATAAAAATATAAAAAAAATAATAGTTTATATAATAGCAGTAATAAAAATAATAGCTTAAAGTTAAAAAGTTAATATAAAAGTTAAAAGTTAAAGCTAGGTAGCTAGCTAGCTAGCTTTTATTAGGTTATTTTTTATAATAAATTATTATAACTTTATATTATATAATTAATATAAGACTTTATAGTTTAATAGACTTAGTTTATAGTAAGTATAAATTATATATTATTACTATAGGGGGCTGACCTTCCTAGAATAGGTTTAGTGATGTGTGGAAACTACCAATTGATGTGTGGAAATTGAGAGGCTTAGACAGAAAGACAGATAAGAGAGGCCAAGTTCGAGTGTGGGGGGTCCAGTGGAGTTTTGGATGCTGGGCCACACGATGCTCATGAGACAATCCCTGTCGCTCCGAGTGACATCCCTGCCTCCCAATCAGAGGCTGGTGGAGATGCTATGACATAGGTAGCTTTTGGAGATGCTGAGGGCCTGCAGAAAAAAAGAGGAGAGAGGGAAGAGCGATGGAGGCAAAGGCGAGCAGCATCAACGTCGACTCGCAGTCGGTCATCTGGCGCCCTCTGGATCCTGCTCGTGATCTGCAGATATGGATGGATGGCATGTGTACCTAAACAAAACAGAGGGCACAGACGGGGTGAATGGCGCACTGAGGAGAAATGCAGATCGCAGCAGTCGTGACTGAATGGCAACTGGAAGCAGCAGGTAGGTAGGTATCAAGTAGCGGTACGCGCACATGCTCGCTCCAAACTGGCGCGGTGCCACGGGCTGACCAAAACACCAAAACAAGCAGCATCTCGAGTCTCGTGGATGCACCATGTCTCACCTCTCTCGACCCGAAAATCATAAAAATGATTGATATTTTCTGTCCTGTCGCGAGTTTGGCGCAGGGCCCGTGACGGACATGTCATTCGGGACAGCCTGTGGACCTCCATCATGGATGCTGGATCCCTCTCCCACCTCCATCAACCTACTAGTCCTCCAAATATCCCCTGCCCCCAGCGCCAAGTCTGAGCGACTCCAAGGCAAAGCGGGCTCCCAATTTCCAAGCCCGCCACACTTCATCTCAAAGAGGCGCGCCGTGCATGTCCTCATGCATCCCTGCAGCCACTCCCAGGCCAGATGGCCGCCGATGAAAAAAAGGGACCCCCGGCCATGGGCCAGCCTCTAGCCTCACATGCTCTGGTTTGCTGTGCTTTTCTCAACGGGGGTGCATGTACATGTACATACAATCCCAGCGATCGGACGACGAGCCTCGCCTGCAAGTGTGTGATACATATCGGTTTTTTTTTTTTTTTCTGTTGTTCCCCCTTCTTTGATGGGCATCTGCGCGAGGGAACAGAACCGACTCGACTCTGTTTCTCCTCCTAGCTCTCCAGCTGGAAAAGGTACGAGGCAGGAACACGACCGGCCCGGCGCGCAACTTTCTTTAAACAGTGGGCGCTTGAGGGCATCTCTCCGAGAGGTTGTGCTCGTACACGGGCATCTCCAGCCACCAACCACGTTCAAGTCACGGGTACGCCCAAGTACCGAGTACAAGGAGTCGCTGCCGCTGCCACGCAATATGGCGCAAACCCCACCGCTGTACGCCGTCGTTGATCGCCGCCAAGTAGCCGATACCTCGACTTGGACTTGATGACTTGAGGTTGATATCAGATTGCAGCTTGTATGGACGTGAAGCGTAGAATCATGGAAACCTGTCCGAGAAGCATCATCGTACGTTGGACACTTCCCCTTCACGAACACGAACAAGCACAATGACGTCTTTGTTCTTCTTTTTTCCTTTCCCACTTCGTCCATAAACCTTTTTAGGGGAACTTGATCTCTTTTGACAGTGGTTTATGCCGCAAAGTGGATTTTCCGACCATATACGCTCCGGCTCTGCTCTAAGCTCTTGGTATGGCAGTGTGATGCGTGTCATGGTTCGTCCTCGACGGGTAGTCGGTCAAATCAGCTGAGGACAAAGGTCATGATGCCTCTTCTCGCCAGATGCCGATGATGTCAAGCCTCCACTTGCCAGAAACCGACCGTTATTATTCACGCAGCTATTTCCGCATTGCTTGGCCGTCTCGACAACATCCCACAGGGCTGATGCCATGGTATGATGTTTGAGACTGCAGAGTGAGCACATACGAGGTATGCTGCAGCGGAGCAAGGCGCGGTTCAGCTCGGTGAATGACGAATGCCGAGACTTGCTGCGCGGCTACCGCTGAAACTGCCGCCGCGGTGACGGAAAGAAGGAAGAAAAGAAAGGAAAAAAAAAAAAAAAGGACCAGAAACCGGGAAACAGGATCACTGCTAGCATCGACATCTGGCGGTGTTGATATAGAATCTCGTTTTGATAGTAGAGCCTTCCAACAGTTTAGCATCATGCACGTATTACAGTATGAACCCTGTCCGGGGTCACGCCATGACGGCTGCTAGCCTTCCGTACGGACCATCACATGGGGCCAGGCATTTACACTTCGTCAGACCAGCCTACTATTTTCGAGTGTCGCCGTGGTAACTTGGGCTTTGAAACAATTTTTTCCTCTTCGGTAGCGGGCAAAAAGGCTCGATATTGTCGGGTTCCGCAAAATGGCCCTGTCGACGAACCGACTCATGGGCACGGCCGACAAGACAGGGGGAGGGGGATGGCCGATTGGGGCCATTTCGGCGAGCCCATTCCGAGCAGTGGCAGTGATACCTGTCTTCATGTTGCAAGCAACATAGGGTCCGTACGAGGAGTACAAACTCGTACAATACCTACCTACCTAGGTAGCACCGTGGATTGGCTCCATGCACGCGCCTTTCTGCTTCAGCTGCGGACTGGTTCGAGCTGGAGAGTGAACCACATGCGTACAGAAATACGCAGCACGCAGACGCCGTACATGCGCCTGTCGACCAGGCAGCCAGTCAACGGCGGGCATGCAGAGGGTTGCCGGCTCGAGGCCAGCTGGGCAATGTCTCGCAGCCACCAGGCTTGTCCAGTCCCATGACAAGGAGCAGCACATGTATCTGGAACCTCGCCGAGACAAGGGAAAACTTCCAAACGGCGGCTGTGAGCGTCCAAGGGCAAGAAGGGCAAGGGAGTGGCCCTCAGCGATCTCGAGCCTAAGATGACCGTGGATGGGCGCTCGCCCAATCAGCAGCGCCAGCGGCCTGGATCTGGGATTGCTGGCGTGCGCCGAGCATGAGCAAAGAGGCAAGGAGCAGTGATGAGTCGGAACAGAGCAGGCGAAGATTGGGCTGGGACTGGGCTGGGCAGGAGACTGACCCGACGACGGGCTGGGGCCTGCAGCAATACTAGTAATAATACCTGTGCTAGCAATAGTATCTCTGAGATCCTCCGCGGGGGAGACTGGGAGACTGGAGGTGGGAGGGCTGGTAGCTTGGTTGGCCGCTGTTGTTGTCAGCCGCAAGAAAACACAAAAAAGGGAGCCCTGGAGGCGGTCGTGTGCCTCTCCCTCTCTCTCCGTAGGGCCCGAGCCGGACGTTTTCGGCGAGCTGATGTGATGCATCATCGAACGACCAGCCCAGACCTCAGCGCTGGCACAGGCCGCAATGACAACCTGACCTTTGGATAGGTACCTACCTTACCTAGATACCTACCTTAGTGTGTGCCTCACAAACAACTCTAAAGGCGCCATGGCTCACGGCCGAGAATATGGAGACGGGATAATAACAATATAATGGAGAAGGTCCCCTCGGCGCTGCTCGATTGGCGTGCGGACTTTGAAACGAGCCCAGCAACTTCGTCACTCCCGCCGTGTTTTACGTAGCCAAACTCGTCATTTTACGGGTTGCGCCTCGCTGCAAGCCTCCCAGGATGCATCCCTGCTGGCGCCAAAAGAGAAAAGAGAGAGCGAGAGAGAGGGAGGGAGAAAAGGGAACCCCCACATGATGATGGATGGACCCTCCTCCGAACATCAACATCACCATTCCGCGCAGTGATTGGAGGCTTGGGGGGAGAGCTGCTCCCTACATGCAGGTGAGGTAGTGAGTAGCGCTGGGATGTAGCGTGTACATGCATGCCGCACCCGCGACGACGACGACGACGAAGATGTCTGGGCCTGTGCTGTTCTGCTCTGTTCTGTATTTTACGGAGACGGATGAGAAAACACACTGTCGGTTTTTCGAGTTCCGTCCGTGTGTTGTCTTGGAGTCGACAAATGTCTTGAACGCTCTCTAGCTTATCGCGCACGCTCGCTATTTTTACCTCTTTCCCCTCTACTACCTACTATCTCTCTCCGTCTCTCCGTCTCCCTGGCTTCCAGCTTCCTTTTCTTTTTCTTCCCTTCCCTAGCGCATAAGACCGCACCAACACTAGCAATTTCTCTTTAGCAATGATCCTCTATCAGGCTCTGAAAGAAACGGTCACAGAAACACAGCGCGAGAGACAGGACGAAGAGACCCTGTCGTTGGGCTCCATAGATTGGCGCCACTGCCGGGATAGTAGCGAGGACGTTATGAGCGCCAGCGTTCCGTAGTGCCTTCATGGGCCAGGCGGCGTAGAGATAAGGCATTGATTGCTTTTTTATTTTCCAACTTTTTTGTCCTAAGCAACAGGAGACGGGCGAGATTGTGAATCCAGCCGAGCGTAAAATACCAGAAATCGCGATCTCGGCTGGTGGAAGAGGGCCTAGCGACAGAGACACCCGATGATGCCTCTCGATGCCTCCAGGTACCTACTAGTAGGTAAGGTAGGTCTCTCTCTCTCTCTCTCTCCCTTGACTCGAGCGCCGTTGATGCTGGCCGTAATATCGTTGGCGTCCATGTATGTATGTATCTGTACCGCGCCCCCCCCCCCAGACCGTCCAGTGCTGCCGCAAACCACTGCAACTCGTCCGGCCTGCGAGCAAGTGCCAGAGGCACCGCCACTGATTGGCTCCCCGGCCGGGGGTGCACGCACCGAGCGCGGCAACTGGGCTCGCTGCTCCAGCGCTGGGCTGCCCGCCAACCGCCGAGGTACCGGGTACTTTGCTCGCTGCTGCGGCCCACCCCCCAGCCCGCGCCATGACCTGTGACCCTCCCCAATCAGCAGGCATCAGAAGGGCCCTGTCGCCAGGCCCACCGCGCTTTGTTCGCTTTGTTATTAGAGACCTCGATCCCAGGACCCCTCCATTTTCTCTGCCTCTGGACCCTTTCCCTCGCCTCGCTCAACAACCGCCCTCAACCTGCGCGACTACGGACAGACGAGCCTGCAAGGCTTCAGGTTCAGGCTCAGGTTTGCTTTGGCTTTGCGCCCGAGTGCAACAAAAGACGGCAGCCACTTTCGCCGCCGGCATCGCATCGCCTCGCCTCGCCTCGCATCGCCATCACCATCGCCATCACCATCGCCAGAAGCGCCTGGATATTATCTGCCGGCAGATTTTGGGCGGACCAACGGTGGTTCCTTTTGTTTTCCCCCTTCACTTCTTCGGACCAACCCGCCGGATCCTCATCGTCTGTGTTTCTTCTTCCTTTTTTTTTCCACCCTCCTCTTCTCGTTTGTTTTCGACTTCCAAAAGAACACTTCCTTCGTCTCCGTCATTTCCTATTCTGCCGTTGCGGTTCCTTCTTCTGCGAAGACGTCGCCCAATCGATCCACTCCCCCCGAATCTGTTGACGACAGGTGAGTCACGGTATATTGCTCTTCCTCTTCTCTTGTTTTGTTTTTCCCTCGCTTCGTTGCCATCTGCTATCGCTGTTCTGCCTGTTCCGCTTGCCTGCTCTTTGACCATGTTCCCTACATTCTGTCTGCCTGCCTATTTGCCCTCTGCTGCGAGGAATCGAGATCCAAGGAAAGAAAGAGAACGACGGAGAAAAAGGACAAGACAGGCCAGATGCCCTCGCCGCGATCCTCCTCTCCCTCAGAACTGTCAACATCCACCCCCCCAAAAAGAAAGAAGCCAAACCGCTGCCTCCTACTGTCCAACCACCACCTTCTTGCCTCGTACAAAACCCTCACTTCTTCCTCTTCTGCCGTTCGCGTACGACTGCCCTCTTGGCACCTCTTGGCTGCCATTCTCCTGTGCTTCGTTGCAGCCAGTCAGCAGTAACCGTGGCGATGCTACTTCTCCTTGATGCCCTGGTGTCCTCCTTCGGGTGCTTCGTCCCTTTTCTGTCCTCTGTGACCGCTGCAACGACGTTGGCGAGGCCTCTCTGCGCTCCCGCGGGCTGGCAGATAGGGAAGTGGCATGATGATAGATTGATCACCTCATCCACCAATCTGCTTGATAGCCCCGTTGCCAGTTTGTCCAAGCCTCTGTGAACCGGTCCAGATAAAGCTGTCGTTCAGTCTTCCCCTCTCCCTCTGTGGTGTTACATCCTTGATGTACGCACGTTTTCTCTTCCTCTGCTATTAAACTCCCACAACTTCCTCCCCCATTCTTTGATGTGTTGTGTACTATGGGAAAGCAACCGTTTCCGATCCTCAGTGGCTAACTGTTTGTTTTAGTATTTGGCTCGAAATAAATCCTCGAGGGCATCGACCATCCATTTCCCGAGTCGAGTCAGCTGCGGATATAAGGGAGTTGCGCTTTTCTACAGCTCGAAACGTCCACGACGCTCTTCTGCCGTTCCTCCGGCCCGCTCCGAAACATATCATACCCATTTCCTCTTTGTTACCCCTCAATGTCTATATGACCCTGAATACCACAGCAATGGATTCAGAAGACGGAGGGTTGTTCATCAAGGTACATAGGCCCCTGTGGCAATCTCAGAATAGGTGTTGGGACGCGAGAGCGCTAACCTCCGCCAACAGCAACTTGCTGCCTTTGTGCGCACACACGAAAAGGCCCTTGCCAACGCCTTCCAGCCTCAGCGGCGCGACGTGCGTCACCGGGCCACGCAGAGCACGAGCTCTGCCACGCTCTCGCAGTCTGCGACGTTTCCAGAACGTCCGTCGACCGCAATCTCAAACTCCAGCTCGTTCGCCAGCTCTCTCTCTCTGGGACCGCTCAACTTCGGTTCGCATGGCGTCAAATCGGCAAAGCTGGCCCTCACCCCCCACCACCTGTTCTACCTGCTTTCTCGGTTCGAAGAATTGGGTATCAATGTGGGGCCCATGAAGGTTCGCTTGGAGGATCTCCACGACAGCTCATCGTCTGCAAACTACGTGTCATTTCTCAGCAACACCCAGCGGTCTAGAAGCCACAGCTCTGATGTCGGCTCCATCCACTCCGTCTCCAGCATCCGGAGCGTCATGTCTGGCATGTCTGCCCTGTGGGCCAGCTTTGGCATCGGCTCCAGCATCTCGGCGTCCCGGACGGAGCGCCAAAAGGCCGCCCTTGAGGCCGACATGAAGTATCTGTATTCCGCCTTCACCAAGATCCCCTGTCTCCGTCTGGCCCCTGATTGGCGAGCCCGGCTCATCAAGGGCTACGAGGAGTTCCCCTTCGACTCCGCGGTCCCCCTGTACGTGTTCAAGAACGTCCAGGCCCTGGAAGTGAGCAACATTGATTTTCGTCAATTCTTCGGCTGGGACCGCATGGCCGACCAGCTCCGCTCGCTTACGCTCAAGCATGCTGGCATTGAGGACCCCGCCGATATCCTGATCGACATCGTCCTGGACGATATGGACAAGCGGCGGCGACGGACATCCAAGGCGCAATCGTCGCCGTCAATACCGTGGAGCGGGAGCCATAGCCCCCGCAAGAGCCCAACAATGCCCGGTCGTGAGTTCTCGCGATCGGCGTCCATTCCCGGCTCGCCCGACGCTCGGGCTTCTCTGGGTGAACTTCACGTTGGCTCCGTGGGGCCCAGCGAGACTGCCGTCGATGACGGTAACACGTCCGATGGCTCGGCTCGCACTCTGCGGAGGCAATCTACGGAAGACCTGCCGCGGTCTTTGAAGAAGGGCTCTCGGCCAAGGAGCAACTCCCCGTCCCGCCCGTCCAGCTCTCGTAATCTTTCCAACCACCACGTCCGATCCCAGCAGAGGATTCGGCGCTCAGGGTCCGGTAGTTCCAACTCCAGCCTGTCGGACTCGTGGTACCATCACCATGCCAGAGGCAGCTCTGCGAACCTCCTCGGCAACATGATCCTGCCCTCTTCCAAGTGGCGCTTCCTGCGACACCTCAGCTTGGCCGATAACCCCATGACGTCGATTCCCGCGTCCAGTCTGGCTCCTCTGTCCAACACCCTCTTCTCTCTCGACTTGTCATCGAACCTCTTCAGCCAGATCCCGGACAGCCTCTCCACCCTCACGGCTCTCCGCGCCCTCAACCTCTCGCATTGCATGATTGACTCTCTGCACTCCCTGACCCGAAACCCCCTTCCAGCCATTACGGCTCTCAACCTGCGGGCCAATAGACTGCAATCTCTCGCCGGCATCGAGAAGCTGTACCCTTTGGAAAGGCTGGACCTTAGAGACAACCGGCTTACGGACCCCAAGGAGCTCGCACGCTTGACCGGAATTCCGGACATTCGTGAGATCTGGGTCGAGGGCAACCCCTTTACCCGCACCCACAAGGATTACCGCCTGACCATTTTCAACCTTTTCCGCATGACGCCGGGCTACACCGAGGACATTGTCATTGACGGCTCCTCCCCCAGCTCTGCGGAGAAGCGCGTGCTGGTCGACCGAGTCCCGATTCCCGAGTCGGTCCCCGTGGTGAAGCCGATCGGGGCCGAGATGCGAGGCGTCGATGTAAGCAAGCCCAACGTCGTCTACAGCGCTGTCAAGGAGGCGTCCGTTCTACGCAAGGAACGGCCCGTGCCAAAGGCCATCGCCAGCGAAATCAACACGACCTCGACGCGGCGCCGCAGGAACACCAAGCGACGCATTGTCGAGGTTCCAGCCAGTGATAAGACGCCAATGCCCTCGTCGATCGATGTGCGCAGCCCGAGCTTTCCCATTGCCTCTCCTATTGACCCTTCCATGGACGGCCACTATCGCATTTCCCAAGCGTCAAGAACGCAGCCGCCCTCGCCTCACATGACATATCCCAAAATCCACGAACGTGGTAGCGGCGGCTTCTCTCCGGAGAATGGCCATGCGAATGGTGCCGCCCACGCCGACCGCATCTTCAACACGAGCGATATCCAGCAGCAGGACTGGGACGCCGAGGGCGAGCTCTATCGTCGCAAGATCGAAGCCCTGCGTGACAAGGTCGGCGAAGGCTACCTGAGCGTGCTGAGCGAGGAAGGCTGGGATTCGAACAACATCTTTGGCTCACCAAACATACCCGCCAGCACTGCTGCACTTTTGGCAACCCATCACGCTCCGCCCATGCAAGCCGTCCACGGTGGCCACTCATGATACCCCGGTTGCAACCAAGTCCAGTGCCTTTACAGACTCGATACTCACTTCTCAATGATACCCCGCCGATACCATTTCTACGTCTTCATACAAGTTTTGCCCACTTCATTCAGATGACCGATGCAACCCTACGTATACGTCCTTTTTACCTCTTCCCGCAGCTGGTTTGAACGAGCCGGGCTATCCTTTTGCTTCTCCTGTCCATTTACCGCTTGTTATTTCACCTTGTCCTTTCTTTTTTTGCAGATGCAAGGCTTGATTTGGTATCGTGTTGTTTTGTTTTTTTCCCTATTTTCTGTTACGGAGCATAGCGGATGTGGCGTCACGGCTAGGACACGAAAGATTGCTGTTGCCTGAGGGCTTGCTTGAAGCCATTGTGTTTTTCCTTGAGTACTTGTGTCTACTTATCCGGACGGTTTACTCCAATGATGTTCAGAGGCTGGGAAGGAATAAAAAAAGTGGCTTGGCACGTATTAACGCTGCATGAATTTTTGTTTTGGCATGACCGTTTTCTTCTTGTCTTGGCCGAGAGCAACCGGTGGCATGAGCTGGGTCTGCGATTTCTTTCTTCTGTCTGCCTTGGAAACGGCGTTGCAGCGAGGGGAGACGGACACCCGTGTCTTGTGCTCCTCCGTCTTTGTAGCTTCGGGTCGGCACTCTATCGCTTTTCAACGTCGAGATGATTTTGACAAACGGGGAATAGGAGTGGATAGACTGATGAGCTGTTGGAAGGAAGAATGATACGCATACGAGTTTCCACCGCTGCTGCGAGGCTGATTGTGATGCTTTTGAATCAATGTGACTGTCTACCTACTTGGCAACTTGCCTTGCTCACCTTGCCTGCATGGGTCAATGAAGTAGGTATTGACACATATAAGAGCATCAAGTAACTCAGTAGCTCATCATGTAACGAATATGTAGGCATCCATACCTAGCTTTACTCTTTCGTATACTTATCCGCCGTATACCGACAGCATGATGATGCAATGCATGTATGTACACGTACACGCACCATAGGTAGGTAGGTAGGTACGTACGTAAGCCCACACCACCACAACAGCGCATCCCCACGTCTCTACGGTTAAAGTCTCCAAGAGAAACTCATACATTGTTCATGGCAGATGCAAGACGTGCTTCCATGATATCTTGTCCAGAATAGATGTAAAGCACTCCCGTTTGTGGAGGATTTTTTTGGTGCAGATGGGGGGGGGGCGGGGGGGGGGGGCAATGATGCTGTTGAACTGTGATTGTCTGTTTGACGTGTCTTGAGCTGACGGTCTTCTTGGCAACTCCATTCAGATTCTTGTGTGATTTCCTCCTTTCTGTTCTCGCTTGTTACATCGATAGCAAGAGACGTATATAGGCTTGAGACTCGTTTCTCTCTCCTTCCGCCAATCGCTTTCTTGACTCGTGATATGGAGTGCCCAGTATCCTAGAGCCGCCGAATCCATGTCTGAATGATGCGACGGGTCGCTTCCACCGACTTGTTTTAGAAAAGATTTCCTCACAATATCGCGCATGGGGCCTTCTAGATCCTTTGACATGCGCTCGAAGGGTCCTGCTGCGAGAAACCGTGTCTTTGATAGATAGACGAAAGTTGTGTACAGGGTTTTTCGGCCTTTCTGCACCTTACTCAGCGCCTTACCTGAACAATTGAACCTCCGGTCGCGCCATCGATAATCAACCAACCATTGTCCAAGTGAGCAATCAAGCCAAAGCCGACCAAGTTTTCATTCACACGTAGGAGGTTAATTACTGGCTCAGGCCCGGGGCTGACGGAAGCAAGGCGTGGAGAAGGAGGAGGTGCCACTCTCCTGTTCACATGCGCTCCCTCTAGCCTTTCTCTCTCTCTCTCCGTACTTTGCTTCTTCGAGAGGGACCCGACCCCAATCTAATCGGAATCCGGGGGGAGGGGGGAAGGGCTCTGCGGCCGGCGGTGCCTGGATGGATCGATGCATCGGACTAGATACCCGATGCCGATCTAACAGGTATGTAATAAGCAACTTGACGGGGCGAGGTGTGATTGGGTGAAGAGTCAGGGGGGGGAGTGGAGGGGGGTTTACGGGCGGTTGCTGTCAGTCTTTGCCTGTCTGTGCTTCAATGTAATGGTAATTAGGCGGGAATGGCAGAGTAGATGGATGGGTTGGTTTGTCTGAGTTATTGTTAAAGTGCTTGGGGGGATGTGGAGAAGCAGATGGGGGGTTATAAGAGTCAGTTGAGAGGATTGATTGAAGAAGAGAGAGAGAGAGAGAGAGAGAGAGAGAGAGAGAGAGAGAGAGAGAGAGAGAGAGAGAGAGAGAGAGAGAGAGAGAGAGAGAGAGAGAGGAGAGAAAGTCGGAGATTTCGACTTGTGCATGAGTCGAGGATGGATGGAATACGTATGTGGTCATATTGTCTCGTCTTGTTTCCAGTCGCTAACATCTGACATCTAGTACCTTAGGTATGGTATAATCATGCCCCGACATGAAGCCGTTTTGACGGCGCTGGAGCTGCAGTTCTGGCTGGGGCCGATGGGGACGGAGATGCGGTTGATTGCCGCAAGGTACCGCGCACTTCCAATTACACTGCATGTTGTGTCGGATGCAGATGCTCCGCCTTTACATGTGCTGTCATGCGGATCGATCTGGTTCGAGAGTGTGTACTCGTGCATTTGATTGTCGATTACTTGCATTGACTCTTGCTATCAGATGAGTCGGTGAAGCCGATAAGGTACGTATCGAAGAGATGATGACGATGACAGTCCATCAATCCATCCCTCTGTACTACCTACTACATATCCTAGGTAAGGTACCTTGGTGGTTTTGTAGGTAGGTACGTAGAGTCCCTTTCTCATGGTTTACACCTGCCTTGAAGATTCACCTCATCGAGTCGGTTAGCGCATCTCCCAGGCACACAAGTCGGCAAGGCTGCAGCCGCTAGTCCCCAACCGCCCAAGCGCAGCCCGGATCGGACTAGGACCGTTCGAGATGCCCGCAGGTGGCCCGTGCGCAGGCCTTCACGCGTTGTCTGTTTTTCGCTCGCCCCCCCGAGATTCCAGCAGAGGGCAGAGCCGCCCGCCAAGTTTGGACGTCACGTCGTCCCCTGATGCTGCCATCGCCCATCGACTGCTCGCCACACGAGGGCTTCCGTCGCCCTGCACATGAACCCGACCGCTCGAGCTGCTGCTACGGGGCCGCCTGAAGCCCCGACGACGCTCGGAGCCCGCCCTCTCGCCTCGATCCCGTTCCCCCGTGCGCGCGCCCTTGAGCGCCAGCCTCGTTGCCAGCCTCGACTCGGGCTCCATCTCGTCTCAACGCCTCGCAGCCTTGCCTCGACTTGCTCGCTGCTGAACCATCCTCCCCCCCAGAGCGTCGCCTTGCCGCCCGTAGACAACACAGTCGGCTCTGCTGGCCATCATGGCTCCAGCCTCGCCAACCCCCCGTCGAACGCCCACCGGCCGGCGCAGAGGGCGTCCGCCTGGCTCGACCAACGCTGCGCGTGCCGCCAGACAGGCCTCCCTCGCCGCTGCCGCCGCCTCGGAACCGCCCCAGAAGCGGCGTAGATATGTGCCTGGAGGCCCTGGCGGCGGCGGCCGGTATCTGGACGCCGACTCCATCCAGACGCCCAACACGGCCCGCACCACCACGGGCTCGCGATCCCGAACCTCGACCGCCCGCCTCGCCCTCAACGGTGCCTCGCCCTCCATGCCCCCGCGGCGGGAGCGGAGCACGCGGGCCCGGGCTGCTGCCAACGAAGACAGCGATGAGATGCGATGGGGGTCCGCCGCCGCCATGGCTGCCTCCGTCAAGCAGGCCGAAGACTACAAGCCTCGCGAGGAGCGCAGCTGGGAGGAGTTCCATCCAAACCTTGATATAGACCTGCCCTTTGTCATCTTTGCCGCCCACGACGTCGACGGGGTCGCCGTGCACGAGGCGCCCAACACGCCCGCGGTGGATGCGCCGCTGCCTGCCACGCCGCATCTGGACGCCATGACGCCGTCCAGGCCCGTCAACCCAGCCTCGACGGGCAACACGCCCAACCCGCAGGCAGCGCGCGGCCCAGATGGCGACGTTGACGACTCAGCTGCCGGGACCCCATCATCGAGACGCCCTCGCCGATCCACCCGCGAGGTCGTCAGCTTCTACAACGTCCGACCCCTCGACTTTGCTCCCACGCCCAAGACCCCCAAGATCCTCCCCATCCAGAACCAGACGCCAAAGGAGCGCCTCGACCTCAAACTGCCCTCATACAGAAAGACCAACCGCATCGAGTTGTTTGAAAGCAAGACTTTTGGCCAGGCGCGCTATGTTGATAAGGCCATGAGCAACGTTGGCTACCAGGAAAGCGACAACTTTATCCGATCCGAACGCACGCTTATCAAGGCCACCGACAGCAACGCAGACGACGAATTTGAGCAGTATTCGGTGGCTGCCGGCGACGAGCACGCGCACCAGTCCAGGCTTGGCCGTGTCGAGTACGACATGGACGAGCAGGACGACATGTGGCTCGAGCAGTACAACGCCCAGCGCAAGGCCAACGAGCTGCAGGCCATTACGCGCGAGATCTTTGAAATCACAATGACCAAGATTGAGAAGGAGTGGCACGCCCTCGAGCGGCGGATACCGAAACCCAACCCCAAGCCGCCGCAGACGCATCGGCCGCGGTCCAGCTCGGCCGTGGCCGTTAACGGCGAGACCCACGGCGGCGAAGAGCCGGACAGCAAGTGCGCCATATGCGACGACGGAGATTGCGAAAACACAAACGCCATTGTCTTTTGCGACGGCTGCAACCTCGCGGTTCACCAAGAATGCTACGGTGTGCCTTTTATTCCGGAGGGTCAGTGGCTTTGCCGGAAATGCCAACTGTGCGGTCGCGGAATTCCAGTAAGAGTTTCCCCCCCTTCCTCCCTTGTTTCTTATCCTCTGCGATTCTCATCTCTTACCTCACTCTCTTGCGTTTCCTCCCTCTCTAACCATTCTCTTCTTCTCCGTATAGACTTGCATCTTTTGCCCCAACACAGACGGCGCCTTCAAGCAAACAAACTCGTCAAAATGGGCCCATCTACTCTGTGCCATGTGGATTCCCGAAGTGTCTCTAGGAAATCACACCTTTATGGAGCCTGTCATGGATGTCGAAAAGGTCCCCAAGACCCGGTGGAAGCTCACCTGCTACATCTGTCGGCAGAGGATGGGCGCCTGCATCCAGTGTGGCAACAAGAACTGCTATCAAGCCTTCCACGTCACCTGCGCCAGAAGGGCCCGGCTATTCCTTAAGATGAAGACTGTCCAGGGCACTCTGGCTGTCCTGGACGGCAGCATGGTTCTCAAGGCATTCTGCGATAAGCATTGCCCACCGGATCACGCCCAAGAGAACCAGGTCCATCAGGCAACGCGAGCCGCCAAGAAGTTCTATAAGAGGAACATGCGCGGTCGCATCTGGGCCGACAACCAAGCCATGGCCAATGTCATTGCCGCGCAGCATCGCACTGCCATCACCGAACATCCGCCCGACGAAAGCCAGATGACGGGGGCTAAGAACCTGGCGATCCTGGGCGACAAGAAGAAGGGCCAGCCTCCCAAGAATCTGTGGAAGCTGCCGTCGGGAGCGCCCATCATCCCCCAGGTCGTCTTCGACATTGTCGAAGCATCCATCCAGCGCTTCTCCTTTGGCAAGCGCAAAGACTTCCTCAGCGAGGCTTGTCGCTACTGGACCCTGAAGAGAGAGGCACGTAGGGGTGCCGCGCTCCTCAAGCGGCTGCAGCTGCAGATGGAGTCGTTTTCCTCCATGGAGCTGACGAGGCGCAATTTTGCCGCCATGGGTCCTAGCGGTAAGGCAAGACTGGCCCGTCGCATCGAGTTTGCCCAAGGCATCATTCACGAGCTGGAGCAGCTCAAGTCCATCGCCGCCGACATTGTGCAGCGTGAACAGCTCAAGCTGGAGGCTGCCGAGCTGGAACAGGACTTTGTGGACGAGTGCTACTTTCCAACGGCCAAGCTGTTGGTGCCCGTGGTCGAAAAGGCTATCTCGTGAGTTGTCCCCTTTCATTCTAGCCCATTATGCTACACAAAATACAACAGCACAAGAGCGTTTGTTCTAACGAGTCATTGCACAGGCTGGATAAGGGACTCTTCACAGCCGGCTTGAACGAACTGCAAGCCAGCGTCGACAAGCGGGTATATGTCAACACTCTGGCTTTTGCACAGGACCTTGGCGAAGTCATCAGCAAGGGCATCTTGAACCCGCCCGAACTCTTAAATTCCGCCCACCGCGCCTCAGCGGAAGGGGAGGTTGGCAACGATGACAGCGGTGCCAACATCAGCACCAACTCCATCGCTGTATCAATATTCTCAGACATTCGAGAGCGACGCAAGCTGGGGAAGCGCATTCTCAAGGCGGTACAGCCGTTGCTTGAAGCGTCGCTGCAGGTCGAGGCAGAAATTTCCACCAAGCCGTCTGAGGGATTGCAGAGGGAGCTGGAGGCCCTTCTCGAAGCCAGCACCGATATTGGGCGGCAATCCAACGCAACGGGTCACCTCGCAAACGACTCGGCGGCTGAAGACACCATTATGCTGGACGCGCCTGACCCGTCCTCCGAGGCCCAACCTTCCATTAAGAGTGAATCCTTGGCTGGCGGGAGTGTTGTTGTTTCCAACGCCGGCGACCTCATGGACACTGGCGAGAATGAAGATGACGGTGAAGACAGTGGCCGTGTGGTGGAGGAGGAAGGCGACAGCATCGAGGTCAACACCGTGGGGCTAGGCATCATGACGGGCCGATCCTCGGGGGGCCTCGGCATAACCACCGAGATGAACATTAAATCGGCGCGGATCAACTCGGCGGCCATCTCCTCCGAGACTCCTCCCAACAGCACGAGCAGCTACGTCGTCATGTCCCGGCCATCTCAGGATGGGCCGCCGACCCCACCGCAGAGTAATGGAAGCCTGGGTAACGAGTCGGCCGATCCTCTCTCGGAGGGAGGCGTCCTGTGGTATCTCAAGGCGCTCGAGCCGCACGGCACGTCTATTCTCGAGGAGCACTGGGCCGCTGGTCGAGATGCGGTGCGGACGCTCAGCGAGGAACTGACAGATCTTGATGACGAAGACTTCAAGGACCTCGGGATCGACATTGACGATGCGGTGGCGGCTGCGGTGATGGACACAGAGGAGCCCAAAGGGGCTTCGAGCGGAGGGAGCGCCAAGAATAAGGCGAGTAGAATAAAGAAACGAAGAGCGACTAGACGGCGGTAGGGCGAGCTCCAGAGGGGTTTTGCCAACTGAGGAATGACCTTTTTGTTTGAAGGGGGAATTGCGCAAGGGCATCTCGGTCCTCTTTTACCCGCAACATTTTCTTTTTTTTTTTCCGCGTTTGCTCTTCTTTTCTGTGTTGACCCTCGGTTTCTTGTTTTGGACTGAGCGCTTTATGATGAAGCATCGGTATATAAGGCTTTGGCGTTGGGAGGGACAGCAGCATTGCTACTTGTTTTGCCTTTTCTCCTTTACACTTTTTTACTTTACCTTTTCTCTCTCTATTGATACACCCATAATCCGGCCGGTTTATTGGTCGTTTTTTTCTTTCCCCTTCGATTCTGGTCTTTGTTCGACATTGTATTCCCATTGACGCTTTTCATGCTCCTTGTTCTATTTCCTTACGAAAGTGCCTGGAGAAGGACTGGGAACGGAGGCGAAAATATGTCTCTCAACTCTGCCAGCCTACCAGTGGTATGCCCTGGCAAACTGGCTTGACGAGGGAAGACCTAGTTAGGTGAGAGGCTGAAGAGAAGGGGGTGGCGCTGTCTTGAGGGGAACTCGCTGGGAGCCTAGCAACGCTTCTTTTGCTCCTAGAGGGGTTTTTTATCAGATGGATAGTTGGTGTTGTTTTCTTTATGGAGGCGCGTGGGAGGGACAATGGGAATTTGTTCTTTCTCTGTTATCGTGTAGGATTCCAGGGAAGGTATTCGAATGGTCACTGTTACGAATTCCGTGTATAATTCAGTCATGTTCTAATGCGAATGATGAGAAAGGGTCATGGAAAGTGTCAAGTGGTGAGCTTTGAGCATTCATGATGTTTGATGCAGTAATGATGTTTGTTAACCAGGCATGCAAAACTCCGTGTGTGTATACCTGTGTGTGGGGTGTGTGGTGTAGCTGGTGGCGTTAACGAGGCTTGCAGTCAAAGTTGTACCACCAGAGAACAAGGCTGCGAAATTTACCTGATAGGACGACAAAGTTCATGGGCCGTTTGGTAGGTACCTTAAGGTAAGTACTTAATCCTACGCCGTACTCCGTGTAGGTACAACCAGTAAGGTACTAGGTATGTATGTAGGCGCTTTCAGGTTTCTGCTTCTTTCTGCGGGGTGGCGGGGTTGTTTGGACGGATGAACGGGATTTTATGGGTAGTGTGTGTATGTGTGTGTGTGTATGTATGGGTACGAGCAAGATTGGGTGATTTAGGGACGGAGTTTATACGGAGAGAGAGAGAGAGAGGGCAGTTTATTATGGGTTCTTCTTTTGGATGGGGTGATGGCTTGGAGATTGGGTTTCTTAGGGGTTTCTATTTTCGTCAGGCTGACTTGGGTAGGTAATTCTTTGCTGATGAGATGGCTTGGATGGCTTTTCGAGGCTTTTGTCCTGATGAGGTGATGGCTGGAAGAGATGAGAATGAGTTTCTCGCAGTCTCTTCAGAGCTATGTATTACTCTGTGCTTGTACTGTACTGCATGTATTTTCATCTCAGGATACCACCCATGAAGTATCAAGGCAGGTTGGCACGAAGACGAGGGAGGGGGGCTCCAGTTCCTATCCGCAGCCCCGAGCATCACAAGAAAAAAAACAAAAAGGAACGAGGCGGAATTGCGGGCCTGCAGGACAACGCGCGTCCATTGGCCGATGCGACGAACAGCGCCTCGCCTCGCCCCCCCTCTCTCTCGATCCTAGGCGCAATCGAGTTCCTGTTGGTTGAGAGACCTCCAAAGAGGAGGTGCGAAAGAGAGCGCGAAACGGCGAGGGGAGGAGGGAGGGAGGGGGACAAAAAATCGAGGGGTGGAGAAATGGGTTGTCTGGACCCGGTGCCGGAGTCGTCAGCAGAAGAAAAGAAGGGGGAGGAGGAAAAGACACGAGTTGGCATTGGACGACGGGCCGGAGAGAGCAGAAGGAAGAAGACCGGGGAGGGGGTTCGCAGAGGGAAGCGATGCATCACAAAACGCCAGACGAGGATGTCATGTGTGAGTGGGAAGTCCTAGGGCTTTTGACAGAGGCGTGTGTGTTCCAAGATTCAATTCTCTGGCTTCCCCTTTTGGGCAGCATCTGGTCATGGCGATATTATCTGTACCTTGTCAACTGAGTACTAGTACGTAGGTACTAGGTCGGTACCGGGTTGCACCAGGAAGTCTCTTGTGCCTGGCTTCCTTTTCCCAAACTTCCTTGTCGATTTCTCTTGACTGGCCCCCTTGTCGATTTCGAAACTGACGCCCTGGGCTGCGATGCGATACGAGCGGATGCTTGTTGACGTTGGTCCCCGGCCAGCCAATAGCTATGGTAGGTACCTAGGTAGGTAGTAGCTGGGAAGAGCACGGAGCTGAGCCGAAGAGACTGCTGCAGGTCTAGGTAGTAGTATTAGTGAGAACAGGAACAGAGGATAACAATAATGATGAGAGAAATACAAGGCGATGGATGGATCAGCGGAGGGGGGGGACATTCGGTCTATTATATGAAATAGAAAGACGATCAGACGATCAGATGCACAGACGATAATCATACAGCGAGGGGCCAAAACCTGGTTTCAGCTGCAATCGTGCGGTGGTTGAGCAAGAAGATGCAGTGGATGCCTGGCGTGGTGAGAGGAGACTTTGGAGGGAGGGGCACGGAATCAAGGCAGCTTGGAGCTGGGGGTTTGCAGAGATGCTGCAAGAGGGGCAGTGCCGGATGCGGCGCGGTTTTGACGGGCGTCGTGGCTTGTGCCTTGGCTTCTTCTATTGTAATACTACATGTAGTATTTGGTGGTAGTGGTGGTGGTGGTGGTAGTAGTGGTAGTAGCGCGAAGAAAGGAGTCATCGCGGGTACTATTAGTACTATGATCGAGGGCGGTTATAGTATTAAGAGATGGCGGCAGCATCGCGGGCTTTTTACTTCTTCTTTCTTGCTGCTTACCTACATGTAGGTAGGTACATGTATGTAGCCAGCACGAGGCAGAGCGCCAGCACCACAAATGGGCCACCGCGGGCCACGCTGTCGACGCGTGCAGAATTCGATGCTTTCGCTAGCTCTGGCGTGGTTCTCACGAGAGCTTACACGTTTGCCCTGGACCTGGCCCTGGAGAGAGAGAGAGAGAGAGTTGAGGCTAAGACAAGGGTAAGCTCGGCGAGAGTCAGAGAAGACCAGGCCCAATCCATACAGGTAGGTAACTACTACATGTATTTGATATCCATGGCCGGAGGGTGGCGCTAGCAGGCCGCTTCAGAGCAGAGTCAGGACACGGACGATTTTTCTGATTTTTGTTTTTTTGTTCTTTAATCCTGGCGGGCTGCAGTCCATCTCCTGACGAAGAAGCGCATGTCGAGGGTTTGCTGAAGATGCAGTATTTGTTCAGGATGTGGAGAGAGAGAGTACCTACCTATTAGAGACTTGATGGGGAGTTTGCAGATGAAGATGCAGATGAAAGATGCATAAAGGCAACGCCAGTCTGCAATAGCACGTGAGAGACTCGGGCAGCTTCCCCATCAGCTTCAGTCGGATCCATGTCTGCTGTCTGCATGTGGTGTCAGGTCGTCCATCTCTCACTGATGAGGCGGATGAATCATCGGGCAACCAGACGCCTCAGCTATCCAATGGATTATAGTGTCGGGAGAAGGGCTCCATGGATAGGTCCCTATAGCGATCGCAGCCCAGCCCGAATGCGCTGTAAATATAGGCCGTAGCGCCCCGTAAGCCAGCTGAGCCGGACCCCGAGCAATAGCCGTAGTAGAAAACGTCTGTAGTGGATTTTGGTGTGGCACCTGCTGGCACCATACCAAAATATTGAAACCCTGCCGGCACGGTTACAAATTTGGCACCGTGCCAAGGGTGCCGGCATGGTGCCAGAAGGTGCCGGCATAGTGCCGGCACGGTGCCATCCAGGTGCCAAGAGGTGCCAAAGGGTATCCGCTGCAGCAAAAATAGTGGTTGTACCTCTAGTCGGTCACGATGTATTAATCGCAACTGCAGGTACTATCTCTTTTACAGGGCGCAGGTACTTTTTTTTACAGTCACAGGGATTCGAACAAGGCAAAAATGCAATTCAATTACTAGGTATCTATACCACTAGGCTATTCTATCTATTATCAGAAGGTTACCTCTGTCTCTTGCCTTATAAAGGGTGATGCGCGACCGCACAGACCGGTACTGCGGCACCCTTTGGCACCTTTGGCACCTCTGGCACCTGTGAGGCACCTGTGCGGCACCTATGCGGCACCACTTGGCACCACTTGGCACCTTTTGGCACCTTTGGCACGGTGCCGGCACCTCTTGGTACGTGCCAGGCACCTATGTTACGGTGCCGGCACCATGCCGGCATGGTGCCAGCCAACCTCGTTTTCTACTACTGAGAGCCCCAGGCCATCTCCAGTCGCTGCAGTCGCCCCGGCACTGCGCGGCAACGGCAACGGCAACAGCAGGCAGGACCTGGGCCTGAACCCACTTGTTCCCTTCTTTTTCGCCTGCGGAGGGAAAAAAAAGCCTGCTTCCCTCTTCCCTCTGCCACCACCCCCAAAGCGACTCCGTCAACCCAGTCTCTGACCAAAGGACGGCCTCATCTGCCCACGACGACCGACGATCTCCATCATCGTCCATCATCAGAAGCCTTCAGTCTTCGACCTCAGCGGTTTGCCCCTTTTGCCGGGACTTTCCAGACGCGACGACGACGACGACGCCGCCGAAGCAGCAGCCAAAACACAAGAGACACGAAGAGAGAGAAAAAAAAGAGGCCCCCCGAAGCCATCCCCAACCGAACCCTCGAGCGACGAGCCCTTTTTCTGAGGCACCCACGGCGAACGACGGCTGCATCATCAGCGGCCTTTTCCTACCAGAGTATCTTACCATAGCCCGTCTCTATTGCCACGAGAGCAAGCCATCGCGCATTTAGAACGTCTGTTTCTGCTCCGCTGCGCCCTCTCTGCCATCTTTTCCCCCTTCGCGTTGGCTCTGAGCCCCCTCCGAAAGAGAGGCCTTTTGCCCGCACAGCTTGTGAGTTCCTTTGCCCTTAGTTTTCTTCCCCACCTGGCGATGCGCGCTCGCTCTCCTGCTTGCTCTTCGGCATCCACGCACCATTCCGTCGGCGATTGTCTCCTCCCCCTCGTTTTCGACGAGAGAAGGAGGCACTGGGAGAGAGGGAAGAAGAGAGAGGAAAGGGGAGAAGAGAGCATCGTGATGGAGCATCGCGGCGGCAATCGCTCTTTGATGACCAGATGGGGGGTAGCCATCTAAAGCCCCCCTCGCCATCAGGACGTTGGCCTCTACCTACCTGCCCATCTCGCCCTTTCCCTTCCTTGCTCTTCTTCTCTTTTTTATCGAGCTGGGAGGGGACCTGCCTCCCCGGTTGGCCTGGCCCACGCCCATTGATGATTCTTGTCGTCTCTTCTTTCTTTCTGACACTCGACGATAGGATCATCTCTTCATTTTCAGAGTGCATAGTTTGACTAGTGTATCATCTGTCGTTGTGCATTTTTCTGTTTCCTTCTAATCGAGGGGCCGCATTATTTTGCGCATCGGCCTGCTTTCAGCACGCCCTCCCTTTTCCTCCTCTCCCTCTTTATAACGAGCAGCCTTTCTCGGCTCATTTATCCGATATCCGCGAGCCGTCCCTCCCACGGGGAGCATCTCTACGATGGCTGACCAGCACGAGGTCGATCTCGACTCTATAATTGACCGGCTGCTCGAGGTCCGAGGCAGCCGACCCGGAAAGCAGGTGCAGCTCCTCGAGACCGAGATTCGCTACCTGTGCACCAAGGCTCGCGAGATCTTCATCTCCCAGCCCATCCTCCTCGAGCTGGAGGCCCCTATCAAGGTAAGCCGACGCCGCCGTCGCCTTTGGGAGAAGAGAGAAGAGAGGAAAACCCCTCGGGGGAGCTGCTCGATAGGGGCGTATTGCTGACGCAATTGCTGTACAGATTTGCGGCGATATTCACGGCCAGTACTATGATCTCCTGCGCCTGTTCGAGTATGGCGGCTTTCCCCCCGAGGCCAACTACCTTTTCCTGGGCGACTACGTCGACCGTGGCAAGCAGTCTCTCGAGACCATCTGCCTGCTCCTTGCCTACAAGATCAAGTACCCTGAGAACTTCTTCATTCTGCGTGGCAACCACGAGTGCGCCTCCATCAACCGCATCTACGGCTTCTACGATGAGTGCAAGAGGCGTTACAACATCAAGCTTTGGAAGACATTTACCGACTGCTTCAACTGCTTGCCCATTGCCGCCATCATTGACGAGAAGATCTTCACCATGCACGGAGGTCTCAGCCCCGATCTGAACTCGATGGAGCAGATTCGTCGCGTCATGCGTCCCACTGATGTACGTTTTTTTTTCCCCTCTGTTCAATTGCTTGCAGCGCAATGCCATTGTATGCTTTACCCAGTGAGAGGACATGTGCTAACGCTCTCCCCCTCCAGATTCCCGATTGCGGACTGCTGTGCGATCTCTTGTGGTCCGACCCCGACAAGGACATCACCGGCTGGAGCGAAAACGACCGTGGCGTGTCCTTCACCTTTGGCCCGGACGTGGTGTCGCGCTTCCTGCAAAAGCACGACATGGACCTCATCTGCCGCGCCCACCAGGTCGTCGAAGACGGCTACGAATTCTTCTCCAAGCGCCAGCTCGTCACCCTGTTTAGTGCGCCCAACTACTGCGGCGAGTTTGACAATGCTGGTGCCATGATGAGCGTGGACGAGAGCTTGCTCTGCTCGTTCCAGGTTTGTGCAACCCATTCGAGGCTTGTCTGTCGATCATTGCCCGGCTAACGTTGCTTCCTCATCTAGATCCTCAAGCCCGCTGAGAAGAAACAAAAGTACGTCTTTGGTCCCATAGTTGGCGGCAGTGTCGAAGGAGTAGTTATGCTAACAGGTTCCCATCAGGTTCGGACGGCGTTAAGACAACGAACTGATGCTCGTCGGCCTCCCGGCTGACGGTGTTCGCCTCGACGACCTAGGTACCACCGCCGACTTTCTTTTTGATTCTCCGAGACTTTTCACACTGCAACCTGTTCCGTCGCTCCGTCGCTGGGCCGTGTGGCGGTGACGGGTTGCTTGGAGAAGCACGCGCCGAGCCCATCCTGCATTAATGTACCGACTCGGCGGTTCGCTCGCATCGCCTCTAATGTCCCAACATGCAAACTTTGTCATGACAAATGGCTGTTTCTTAGCTTCACAGATAAAATCGTTTACACAAAAAAAATACATCATGTCACTTTTAACTCGTTTGGATCTGCGTCTATCAAATGACGTAGCCGTGCTCTAGTCTGAGGAGTTGACGCGCGTAAAGCATATGAGATGGACTGTGGTGTAACCCGGGCTTGTTTCATGTGGCTACAGGGCGTTTTTTGTGTGATGTCTTGTTCGTTACGAAAGCTGCCAAATGGGAAGCTTTGTTGGCAGAGCATACTATGTGGATGCCGCATTGGATGTCTTGAAGTGACTTGGGTTCAAGACTACCTTAGGTAGAGAGTAATTCCCCAGCATAGAGCCTATTACGTTGACCAGGACCATATAAAAATCGAAATATGTCACGTTTACTGACATGGATCAAGCTTTGTGCTTCTGAGATGCATATTACTTGGCATTCTCTTTCCAATCATCTTCAATCGATTCCATCCTTTGATATTTGACATGACTAGTCCCCCTTCTAGGTGCAGTCCTCGCAGACAATACCCGACGAAGCGTGCTTCTGTGAATCCTTATCCTCAGCGGCACCCTCCCGTGCAGCTGATGCTGATGCTGATGCCGATGCCGATGATGATGATGATGATGCTGGAGCAGCAGCCTCTTGCGTAGTCTTTTGCGCATCACCTGCAGAGGCCAAAGTGGCTGCAGAAGCTGAGTTGGCAGGCCCAGCAGCAGCAGCAGCAGCAGCAGTAGCGGTGGATGGGGTTGAGGAGGGGGCGGAGGGACGAGGATGATCGCGATCAACGTGCCCCAGGTTGCGCCCCGGTTCGATGACGTCCCGGACGCGGCGCTTGAGGTCCTTTGTTTCGGGGAAGCCGCCGTCTGTTTTGCGGTCCCAGAGGACTGTGCTTTGAATTTCTGTTGCTGTTGCTCCTGCTCCTGATGATGATGAGGTTGTGTTGGAGGAGGATGTAGGAGAGGGTTGGTGGTGGTGGATTGTGACGATAAAGGTTCCGCCTGTGGAGGGCTGGAGAGCGACTTCGCCTATGGCGAGGGAGAATGTGGATAGTAATTCTTGAGCGTACTGTTATTTTTAGAAAAGGATACATTAATATGATTATGAAATTGTTAGTCTTTTTTCTTTTCTTTTTTTTTTATGAGTTTTGTTTGTTGATGTTGCCTTGGAAAAGTTTGGATGATAGATGATGTGTCATTGATGGAAACATACGTAGGCGGCGCGGAGCATCCATTTGCATTGCGTGCAGAATTGGATCGTTATTCGTGGGAGGGGAGCCGTGATGGGGCTTTGCGCCGGGGCGGTTGCATGTTGCGGTGGTGGTGCGGTTGAGGCCATTTGGAGATCTGGGTTGGAGGGTTTTGGTTTGAGGAGTTGGACGTGGGAAGTTGTTTTTTCGGTGAGGGATCGGTATGGTGGTGATGAGTGAGTGAGTGAGTGAGTGAGGTCTTGATGTACCTAGGTACTAAGGTACCGAAGCCTCGGAGCGCGTAGGTACGGAGAACGAATGGTGAGATCAGCTACCTAGTCTAATACCTGGCTGTGCTTTGTGTGGAGAACTATCATGGTGAGCGACTTTTTCCTCCATTTCCCGGATAGCTTTGTATGAATGGGAAATGCATGACTCGGCAAATATCATTAGAGATGCTCGAATCTACTCTCAACTACTGGATAATCAAGAGGTTTCAATGGAATATTTGTGCGAATTCTGACCGCTTTCGTATCTCATTCCGTTACAACGGGACAAGGGGAATGCGTCCTTGGTGTAAACCATTCAAGGGTAGCATCGTCTTCGTAAACTCACGTGCACAGGAGACTACTAACCTTGTGTAAAGGGCTTACCTACCTAGGTACCCAGCTGCCTGAGCCAAACCCCATGGCATCATCGTACATGGCATGAGCTTTCAACTTCTCCGTGAAAGTAGATGGTCAATTGAAAACAGTCATTGCGTAGGTATTGTCAGGAGACATAATGCGCAGATTGACGTTAGCCATCGTGGTCCAACTGCTGCACTGCTGCTCTGCTTCCTGTTAACACACGTGACGAGGCGAATGAAGCAATTCGATCAAGACAACTGATGAATCTACGATTGCTTCACATCTTCGGTACACCACACTCAAACCAGCGCAAGAGCCACAAGATAACACATGCATCCATCAATTATCTACACTCCACACCACTCACTACCTATTCACTGCCTCCCACCGTCTCCCCAACGATCCACCACCAAAGCACCTCTCCCTCACCGCAACAACCGCCTCCAACGCGCAAAATGAACGTAGAAGCCCACAGATAAGGATAAAATAGGCAACAGGCGTACAGGGCGGGCATCGACTGAACAAAAAAGGAACCATAGAGAAATCAGAAATTAATACATGCTAAAAGGAGCCGGCTTTCCCAGGAAAACCAACAGTAGACCCCTTTGTCTGGATATCTCTCGTCCCCTTCTGTCCCTCCCACTCCCATCCATCGCCTGCCTCGATGGAAAAAAACCGCTCGACTGCTTTATTAAAAAGTAAGAGAGCTGAAAAGAAAAAGGAGGAAAAAAAAAAGGAAAAATAACTCGTAGAAAAGAGGAGATTGTGAGGGGCTGTCCTCGGTCACAACCACCCTTTGCCGCCCCCATCGGTTACCTCGTTCCCCTCGTCTTCTCCTCTTCCCTGCATAGCATTGATATAATCATTGAGACTGTGTCGATCCAGCTCAGAGTCCCGTTCTAGTTTCTCATAAAAGGCTTCCGGACCAGGTGTTTATTGTTTTGGATGGTGTGTCGGCGTGACAAGTCGTTTGCTCGCTGCCTGTTTCCAGCTGCGTAGGCATTGCGTTGTAAAATCAAAGAGAGAGAGAAAGAAGAAGGCCCTTGGTCACACACCAAGGGAGAAAAAAAAATCAAAGCGATCCCACGCCAGTAGCTCCTTCATCATCGATGGTCGTCCCTCCACACGTCGGAAAACGCAATTACATGACGACACAGCAGCCGCCGGATTGCTGAGGCGCATAGGGATCCTCGCCCTTTGGTACTGTGCCCCATACCGACGGGACCATATAATCTCTTGTGCCATTGCAGTACGCAATGATGCTGCAGCAATTGCGTTAGCCTCCCGTTTCCCTGTCCGACAATGGTCACGATGCGTCTTTGGTGCTTACCTCTTGGAGGCGGTGCTGACGGGAATGCGTTCCCGGTCCAGGTCCTCACGTAGTCTGTTGTTGAGCTCCGTTAGGCGCCTCAGCTTCAGGTCTGCCATTGACTGCTTCGTCTTCTTAATCTGAGTCGGGTCGCCGACATCACGAGAGGTGTACTGAGGCATCGTAACGGAGGGTGAATTAAAGGAATGACTGTCGAGTTGGAACTGATGCGGATCGGAGCGATGGATGACTCGCAGATTCGTCGGCCGGGTCGATGGACGGTGATGACGGATTGGCGCGAGAACTGCATGCGGTTGTCCGGTTAGCCTCAGTCAAAGCTCGGGTTGACGGCGTGGCAGCTGAATGAAGGGGGCTGCGGCAATGACAGGTGGTGATAAAATAGGAAAAAGGAGAGCGTGAATGTTTGCCGCCGTCAGGTTTGGCGCAACCGTGATGCCGGCTCGGGAGACGCAGTGCAACGGATGCAAAGCAGTGATTGACAGCAACCGGTCGCGAGGCGAGGCGAGGCAAGGCGAGACACGACAAAGACTCGGCAAATGCGGCAAGCTGACGACAAGTCCGTGTTGGTTCGCGATGGGCTGCAGGCGACGGCACAACAAAGAACGAGGCCATCTTCCTGAAACCACTGTCCCCCTTTTGCTGTCGTTGCTGTCGATGCATATCGCCTCCCATTCAATTGAAACATCGCCATGCGATCCGGGCGTCGTGCCTTGGTGGTGCCTCTGGTAGCTCTCCTTTCCGCGCCGCCCCCCCTTGGGCGTATTCGCAGTCACAGCGCAATGGGACAAAAAGAAAACGGAAGCGTTCAGTGAATGACTTACCACCTGTCGTTGAAGTAAAAAAATGAAAATTAAGAAAACCCTCGTTTCTTCAGTCGCGAGAAACAGCGACGACACACGGGCTCCAATAAATGGGGGGGGATTGAGAAAGAGGAGGGGATTCTGGGCCGCAAAAGGCGAGAAGAAAACGTGCGTTACGTGTGTGTGTGTGTGTGAGTGAGAAAATGAGAGGAGGAGGCAGAAACGGCCAAAAAAAAAAAAGAGAGAGCGAGAGAGTGAGGGAGTGAGAGGAGGCCTGGGCTGGGAAAGAAGGAGAGATTGGATGGGAAACGGCCGCCACACGAGATTGAGCCAATGCACCAGCGAACCGGTGCTTTAGCGGGCTGCTGCCGGCGGATAATTAGCAGTGGAGCCCGCTGTAACTTGGGGCCGGGGTGCTGCAGCTGGACTCCTGTAGGGGGGTCGCAGGTGCTGGTCTTAGGGGGGAGAGCAGCCTGGAGCTACAGGTACTACATGTACTACTAGGCAGATACTTACCTACCTAGGGCACTGCTGCTGCTGCTGCTGCTGCTGCTCGGCTCTGGGCGGGTGGCTGCTTGGCTTGCCTGGGCGCTGGGTGGGGACGTGCGCCGCGCTGGAAATTGGACAGACAGGGGGCTCAGCTCTTGGTCAAACCGCCAGGATCCGGCGCGGTGGGCTTGGCCGTATTACTTCCATGCTATGTATTCTTGGTCTGTCCTGTTTCTTCTCGTGCTCATGTAATCAGCCGTTGTGCAACTTGGATGCGATATGTATTAGTATACCCATTCCTGAGGTGCACTGTAGGTAGCCGTGTATGGATACGAGGCGTAATCCTAGGTACCTTAGTTAGTACCTATGAGGTGGGCATTCTGCACCCCCGGCTGCAACAGACGGGGACCCTTCAACCAAAGGTGTACCCCTTGCCGTAGCCGGCGTGCTAAGCGGTACCTGCCCCCCCAGTCGAGGCTCGCTGCTCGTACCGGCGCGGATGGGCGGAGTGGCGCTGATGCGTCTAGTACCGCGCTAACACCACCTTAACGTCGCGCTACTGCAGGCCTCGACTTTGCACTTGGAAGTTCTCAGCAATGAACGCCATACGGAGGACATGCGGTAGGCAATGCCATGGATGATATCGCAGCTGACTTGGCTGTCTGGTGCTTGGACGTTGTTGACAGCTGAGATGATACTCGATATCAAGGAGTGCATTCACTACCTATCACTACCTACCTTAGATAGGTACATGTAGGCACACTGACTGCTTCGGAGAGAATTGGCTTGCTATTGCACTACAACTGCTACGCATGACCACGAGCGCGAACAAGTCACGTTCTTGTTCCATCTTGCACCGAGCAAGCTGAAACTGCAGATAACTCCCCAGGGTAGGATGCACGTCTAGTGTGCATCAACTGCTTCATTCTCTATCTAGGGGTATCACGCAGAGTCATCTGAGTAAGCTGTTCGCTGATGTCGAGTCTGGAAAACAAGAGATGGAACCGTTTCAGTTGTTCATGATGCTGTAGTAGGTGTCAGTCATCGTGGCAAGTACGTATGTTTTGCTCTGATGCCACATACGAGTAGTTCTGATGCAACGGGCACCAGACAATATTGTATAACGTTCCAGTAACGACAGTACATGAAGCCGGTCGTCCTGAAGAGAGAAGGGCAAGGCGGACAAAGTACCCCCTCAATCGCCAGTGTCAACTTCGAGATCCAGCTGCACACCGTTCGAAATGCCATAGTCCTCCAACGTAATGTGGTCTTTGAACGGCCGCTCGCCCTGTCGCCTCAGCATGATTTGGCCGGCTTCTCGGCCGATGCGGGCGGCAATCATGAGCTTGAACTGGCCGACTGTGTCTGAAGGCAGGCAGGGAATGGCCGACTTGGTGCCGAGCCGATCGTTGACGTGGACAATGATCATCTCCTGTCCAGCAGTGGCGGACGGTTTGGGTGCCTTGGGCGCCTTTGCGTCCTTGGCTTCTCTCGACTCCTTGAGCTCTCTCTTCTCCGCGTTTTCTCTCGGTCGTCTCCTCGGCTCGTCGCCCTTGAATCTGAAGCCGGAAGTGTGGCGTCGGGGAGATCGTGACCGTTGACGTCTCTCGTATCGGTCACCGCCCCGATCTGGTGAGCGATCCCGATAATCGCGCCGTCTGCCGTGGTCGCGATACCTGTCTCCATCCCTCTCCCTGCCTGTATCCCGGGTATCTCTCGGCCTGTCTCCGTCTCGCTCCTTCTCGCGATTGTCTCTTTCGCGATCTCCGTAGCTGCCCCTGTCGCGGTTGGCTCTTTCCCTGTCTCGGTCGCGCGACCGATCGCGGTAGTCGCTGCTGCGCTGATTGCGCATCATGACGGGGGGCGTGTTTGCACAGATTGTTGCAGGAGCGATGTTTCTTCCCTTCACCAGCAGCCCTGCTGAAATCAACATCAGAACGGTAGGCGCGTGACTAAGCAACCAAGCACGTGACGCTATATGTTGCTATGCGTCAAGTTGGCCTTGAGGCTTTCCAGACTGCTATAGGTAGTAGGTAGGTAGGTAGATTCAGCAGCTGGAGAGATTGCTCCCTACTGGAATTACCAGTGATGGGATTGCTGAGATGCAGGAATTTGTTGCCATTTTGAGATCAAAGAGTCAGAGCTCTCGCCTATCTTATGCCCTCTCTGCTTTCTCTCACTGGATAAGCAGAACTGGAAGGCCATCAAGCCGGCGTCTGTCCTGTGTAGAGGATGGGCTTGGCAAAATTCGCTTCCCTTACAGCGAACTACTAGATATATCGAGGATAATCCATGGTCAACTACATAGATATATCTTGCTTCTCCATAGGTACAGCTCAAACTCGGTGGGCAACTGTACACCTTTAAGCCGAGTACGAGCATCAGCCTGATCGTCAACTGTTCAGCCTCGTCCATCCCGCAAGTTCAAGCATGACATAATCATCCACGTGACCTACACCGTTCCGCAGCCCCTCATGCTCGGATAGCGTCCACACACGAAATTGAAAAATTCCTCCAAGTGCGCCGCTTCACCACCACGAGTGCCACGCCAGCGCCCCATCTCGAATCCTCAGGCCTGCGACGGCGACTCTTTGCCCCCGAATCTCCCTGTCCGACTCCCCGTCGATCCGTGGAGGAGATTGCCCAGCATGGTGCGTGTGATGCCCTCGGCAGGCCCCGATCCCCGGTTGCGAGACGGCCTGCCTCTGCCCCTCCTCCATGCCATTCAATTGACCCAAGTTGGGCCGTGATGCTAACCCTCGCTCTTCTCCGTCTTCTAGCCGCCTCCGCCGCATCAAAAGCCCGAAAATGTCCTGAAGCGCGCCCACGAGCTGATCGGGGTCAACCAGGCCCAGACGGCCTTGACCCTGCTCCATGAGCACATCACCAACAAGCGCTCTCGGAGCGCTGCCATCTCCTCGCTGGAGCCTGTCATGCTCCTGCTTGTTGAGCTGTCCGTCGAGCAGAAGAAGGGAAAGCTGGCCAAGGACGCCCTGTACCAGTACAAGAATCTGTCCCAGAACACCAATATCTCGACCATCGAGGTGTGTAATCGGCAAAACGTTGGAACGGGAGAAAGGGTGCAAGCATAGATAACTGACCGCCTCGCAGCTGGTCCTGAAAAAGTTCATCGAACTCGCCGTCGAGAAGGTTACTGCCGCCCAGCAAGAGGCCGACAAAGTCCAGTCGACCATCGAAGCCACGGCTGCCACCTCCAGCGTCGATGATCTGGAAGCCACCGAAACCCCCGAGTCCATCCTCCTCGCCACCGTCTCTGGCGAGCAGTCTCGTGACCGCACCGACCGTGCCATCGTCACTCCTTGGCTCAAGTTCCTCTGGGAGGCGTACCGAACCGTCCTGGACATTCTCCGCAACAATGCCCGCCTCGAGGTCCTTTACCAGAGCACGGCCATGCAGGCCTTCGACTTCTGTCTCAAGTACACCCGAAAGACCGAGTTCCGAAGACTCTGCGAGCTCCTCCGAAACCATGTCCAGACGGCGGCCAAGTACTCGTCGCAGATGCACGCCATCAACCTCAGCGACCCGGACACCCTGCAGCGCCATCTCGAGACTCGCTTCCAGCAGCTCAACGTCGCCGTTGAGCTGGAACTCTGGCAGGAGGCTTTCCGAAGTGTCGAGGACATCCACACGCTGCTGAACCTCAGCAAGCGACCCCCCAAAAACATCATGATGGCCAACTACTACGAGAAGCTGACAAAAATCTTCCTCGTCGGCGAGAACTACCTCTTCCACGCCGCGGCTTGGTCAAGATACTACACACTGCTGCGCCAGGTCTCCGCCTTGGTCGCCTCCGGCCAGGGCAAGAAGGCTGACAACCCCCCCGCCTCTGATGCCGACCTCCAGCGGGCTGCTTCCTTTGTCCTCTTGTCTGCCCTCGCCATCCCTGTCATCAGCACCTCCCGATCCCGTGGTGCCATGGTCGACTTTGACGAGGCCCGCAAGAACAAGAACACCCGCCTGACCACCCTGCTCGGCATGAGCCAGGCCCCCTCGCGTTCTCGCCTGTTCCGTGACGCTCTCTCCAAGTCCATCATTCAGCGATCCCTCCCCGAGATCCGAGACCTCTACAACATCCTGGAGGTTGACTTCCACCCCCTCTTCATCTGCAAGAAGATTTCGCCCATCCTGACCAAGATTGCCGCCGATGCCGAGATGGAGAAATACATCCTTCCCCTGCAGCAGGTTATCCTGACCCGCCTGTTCCAGCAGCTGTCTCAGGTCTACGAAACTGTGGACCTCAGCTTCGTTGAGAGCCTGGCTCAGTTCCCCGAGCCCTACCAGGTCACTCGCGGTACCATTGAGAAGTTCATCATGAACGGCAACAAGAAGGGTGACCTTGCCATTCGCATGGACCATGCTACCGGTGTTCTGAGCTTCGACAACGACGTCTTCTCATCAGCCAGGGCTGGCCACAGCGGTTCGTCCGCCGGCTCTGCCGAGGCTGAGGCTGGTAGCGTGCAGCGTCTCCAGAGCACTCCCTCTGAGATTGTCCGCTCCCAGCTGACTCGTCTCGCCAAGTCGCTCTTCGTCTCATGCCACTACATTGACCCCAACTTTAACAAAGATCGTCTGGCGGCCCATGACGCTGCACTGGCCCGCGCCAGGGCTGGTGCTGAGAAGGAGCACCTCGAGACCCTTGCCCGCAAGGAGATTATCCAGAAGCGCAAGGAGGAGGCATCTGAACTGCAAGCCAAGAGGGAGAAGGAGAAGGCGCGCCAGAAGAGATTGATGGAGCAGGCTCTCCAGGAAGCCGAGGACAAGCGTCTGGCTGAGGAGCAGCGTGAGCGTGAGGCCCGGCGCATCAAGGCTGAGCACGATCGCGTCCGCAAGGAGGAGCTCAAGAAGCAGATTGCCGATCTCAAGATGAGCGACAAGGCTCTGGACATTGATCTGGAAGATCTGGACAACCTGGACAGCAACAGACTTCGTGCCATGAAGCTGGCTCAGTTGGAGCGTGAGAAGAACGATGTCAACGAGAAGCTGCGCATCACTGGCAAGCGACTCGACCACTTGGAACGAGCTTACCGAAAGGAGGAGGCTAAGAAGCTGGCCGAGGACTATGCCAAGCAGACAGAGCGTGACCGCAAGATCTATGAGATGGTCAAGGCCAAGACGCTCAAGGAGGCCGAGGAGAAGCACAAGGCCAGCGTGGAGCTCAAGCATCGCCTTGAACGCCTGGTACCCGAGTACGAGAAGTTCAGGGCCAACTTGCACGAGAAGCGCCGCGACGAGTTCGAGAAACGCCGCAAGGAGGCCGAGCGCGAGCTGGAGAAGCAGATCGCTATCCGCAAGAAGGAGTACCGCGACCGCAAGTTGCGCGAGAAGAGGGAGCGCGAAGAGAGAGAGCGCATCCTCCGAGAGCAGGAAGAGCAGGCTGCTCGTGAGAAGGAGGAGCAGCGCCTCCGTGAGGAGGCCAGGAAGGCTGAGCTTCTCAAGCTCAAGGAGCAGCGCGAGAAGGAGCGCCAGGAGATGCTGGAGAAGGCAGCTCTTCAGCAGAGGCGCGAGGAGGAAGCCCTTGCTCGCCGCAAAGCAGAGAAGGAACGTGGAGGCCTCAGGGGACCGGAGGCGGCCCCCCCTGCTGCCGCCGCCGCCGCGGATGGCCGACGACCACCCGTCATCGGTTCGGGCAGCTGGAGAGATAGGGAGCGTGAGAGGGAGGCCAAGGGAGCTGCCGAGGGCGGTATCCCTGTGCGGTCAGGACCCCCGATGGAGCGCACCGACTCTGGCGATCGCCCCTCTGGCCCGCCCAAGCTGCAGCTGGCTGGCTCTGGCAACAAGCCTAGCTGGCGAGAGCGAGAAGCCGCCAAGGCTGCTGGTGGCGGTGCCAGCGACAACCTGCCCCCGCCCACCCGAAGCGCCGGACCTCGTGACGCTCCCCGGGAATCTCCCCGCGAGTCTCGCAGCTTTGGTCGCGATTCTCGTGAGCCTCGCGAGCCTCGCGAGCCTCTTGAGCGAAGCGGCTCAAGGCGCGGCGAGAACGGCAAGGCCGAGGCTTCTGCCCCTCCCGCAGAGTCTCTGCCTCCTCGAACCGCTGGCAAGTGGGTTCCTCCTCATCTGAGGAACAAGTCATGAAGGGAATGAGAATCGGCATGGATAGTCCTGGCTACAAGTTTTGCACCGGCGTTTAAGGGGGGAAAGACCAAAACACGAAAACAATTCGAGAGGTTGGAAGGGGGACAACCATTGTATGGTTTTTGCCCATTGAAATGTACTCTAGAGCTCAGCATTAATCTCGCCGTCCTCTGAGGTACGAGCACCTATCAGAATGGAAGAAGAAGATGAAAAACGCACATGAGGCGCTCCCATATCTCTTCCCCCTTTTACTTTTTACTTTATATATTCTTGTTTCTTTGTATGCTATAGCTGAAGATTTGTCGTGGTCGGTATCTCTTGATGGTTATGAGGCCAATGTTATAGACGTATTGCCACATATCAGGCAGTGGATAGTCGCTTGTTGTTCATACCTTGATGACTGATGACTGATGAATGAAAGCTGAGAGATGACTTGTCGGAACTCTTGATGTCAATCAATGCACTCATTGACACGCTCTGCACATGTGAAGAATGGGGGACCCGAATCTTTTACAGGCAAGGTGGTCATGACAACTAGCCCAACATACATCTGCCCTTGCTTCTCATCATTACTAACAACTCGCCGGACTAGAAGCAGGTATTTTTTCCTTCGACGTACCACATCTAGGTAGGCAGATATGAGGCCCTGAAGTTTATGAGAATGGTCAAGTAAAGTGCTTGTTACACATTGCATACGCACACTTGACAGCAAAAAAGCCGAAGAAATTGATGATCGCGGCGTAAGACAATGATAATGACCTACAACGCCCCGTTTGCTGTTCAAGAAAGGCACAAACGGGCGTGTACAGGGAGGGAGATCCTTTCCTGTCTTGATGGGCCAACATACAAGCGTGTGGGAGGTTAAAGGGGCTCTCTACGCACCGCATCGCTGGGCCATTGCTGCCACGGGACAGCAAATAGAGGGTGTGAGGGAGAGGGAGGGGTATTTCAGCTGCCTCAGGTACAAATGTTGTGAAAGGCATCCCGTGCATTCTACCGTAGAATGATGCCAGAAGAAAAGAAAGATAAGTTACAAAAGAAAATGCGTTAGGATCCAAGATGAGGAACTGGCAAAGGGAGAAAATCTTCTGGTCTTATTTCCCTCTTGGCTGGTTCACCCTGATAGCCGCATTCTGTCCCTTTACGTAGCAACCTTTGTTCTTTGAGATGCTACCCTACACCGTATCATATTGGCCGGAGGACATTGACACGAACTTGCCGACTGCAGGCTGGCAATGAATCATTCACGATGAACATTGACGCTTAAAGGGAAGTAGAAAAGCTATCTTTCTGTGATGATCCAAATAGGTCTGAGTCCGTCGTGGTGGACTTGATCAATGTTGATTCTTCTCGTCCTTGGTCGTCTTCTCTCTCACCACGACCTACGAGTCATCCAATATGTCAATGCGCGTGGTGCATGGCGACATCCAACCTCTGGAAGCAATTCCCATCAAGATACACGCATAGTTTGCCCATCTCGCTGTTTCGAGAATAAGCCCCCAATGCCCCTGTCCAAGAGCTGAACTCAACCATGGCACCAATATCCAACATGGGGTCCTCCCGCGCTATTGCGAGCGTGCGCAAACAAACAGCATTGTCGTGTGCTGCGTACATGTAGCAACCACTATAACACCCCCTGGACGCGCTGAGCAGCTGAGTCTGGCGATCAATTGCGAGGGCACTCCGTCGGGAGCCCCAGAATGGAATCAAACGTCGGAGCATTGCGAGAGGCTGAGAAGTTCTAGAACACTTCCTGTATCTATGTAAAGATGGACTCGTAAGCGTCTAATGTTTGGATTCCGCCCAGTCATGCTGTACCCCGACTTATACGCCGCCAAGTTCGCCTGTACATTTCTGTTCATAGGTATAATAGCATAGTCGTACTCCTAGAGTCCATGCAAATAACGGAGCCATTATTCGATGTCATTTCCCGGATAACTTGCATTATCAGGGTAGCATTCAACTGCCCACTCTGACAGCAAGAATACATCAACGTAGGTACGAAGCACTGGTTGGCAGTCTCATACCCGACTAGAACCGGATACTGTCCCAGTGGTAATGCAGTATCATATATCCCCGGTATGGAACAGCTATGTAGGTTACCTTGTGACGAGGCCTTCAGATGCACAGTCGTAGACACTCTCCACGATTTCTGGTATAGTCAGGATCAGAATACTGATACCATTGTCCAGCTGAGGATGAGGACCCTTTGCATGTCGCTCCCTGCCATGGTCCGGGCGAACTGATATCATGCGTCAGGCACAGGGGGAATAGTATGTCCTGGCGGCGGCACACCCAACCCTACCTACCGTTAATGAGCCTATTGTTTTCGCCTCCGGTTGTGTTGCATGTCGCCAGCCGCACTTCGAGTAGCTGAATCGTAGCCCTTCCGTTCCGTCTCGTTCTCACCGAAGCGACAAACTTCCCAGGATTGCCTCTGTGCTCAACACTATTGACACCTTGCAGGACGACAATATGTAAACCACTGTATGCCTCGACGCAGCTTGAACAAACGTCGGCCTCGGCCTTGAGATCGTCCTTGAGAGCGTCGTCGTATAGCTCCCCGTTCCAATATCCTGCAACCAACGGCGAAAGATAGTCGTCAAGGGCTGTAGTAACCTCTGGCCTTCATCCAACTGCTGACGTGGAAGCCGTCTCTCGATATTCAAGGTTCCACGTTATTTTTTTTCACTCTGTCGATATCTGCGTTCCTGGAGCTAATGATCGGTTGGCTGGTGGTATTCAAAGCCGGACCAACCTGGAGTTGGGAAATCGGTATGAAGGGAGAGAAGGAATTGGTATGCAATACGAGCATTCTTCCTTTCGACGTCGCTTGAGGCTCCCCGACAGGCGAGACAAGGGATGGCCAACCGACAGGGGTCCGGACACACACCTTCAGCCCGATCTGCTACGTCTTTGCAGATACTACTACTCTATTGCAACACCCCTGCGATCTGATTTGATGATGCTCCGGATCGTGAGTGACCTGTATATCCAACAGTCGTTTGAAATCGACAGCGTCCAACATCGTCCCAACAGCATGCAGCTGCATCCAACAGCGTCCGAGGGGGGAATGGCAAAGGGTTGAGTTGGGTTGGTGTTTGCATGTCGACTCATGCTATCATCCGTAGTTAGCAAGTGTAAGCTTTGATCATGTGTATATAACTCGTGGGCCTCATCGTCATGATGCTGGAGATCTCTTGTCCATCACAAGCAGTTCCCGGCTGGCTCAGCAACCCTGATCAAGAGACTATTCGGTCCACACCACCCCCCCAGTTGTCTGTGACTTCAAGTCTCATCCAGCCGTCTCTGCCCAAGGAACTTCGCCATGACAATGGCCGTCTTCCGGTCCCTCGTGGCCGCAGTCGCCACGCTCTCTCTCGTCAGCGTCACGCAGGCTTGGAACGTCGAGCTGCCTCCTTGCACGTCGGCCTTCACGCCCTTTGTCTACACTGGCTGTTACCAAGATGGTGTCCCGGGCACCCCCGGCACTCTCATCTTCCGCTCATCGTTGCCCTCTAACAACATGACGGTTGAGATTTGCGCCGCCGAATGCAAAGGTGACTGACCGTCTGCCTCTTAGGCTGTTGCCTCTCCTCTCTCTCTCTCTCTCTCTCTCTCTCTCTCTCTCTCTCTCTCTTTATTGTAAGGCTTGTTCTCTTCGATGATGGAACTGACACTCTTCTGTCCTTTCGTAGGCAACGCCTTTCGATATGCCGGCCTCGAGTACTATGGCAACTGCTACTGCGGCAACACCATAGACGGTCCCCAGCTCGCCAACGGTTCCTGCACATTCCCTTGCAACGGTAACATTCTCGAGACTTGTGGAGGGAACAACATGCTCTCCATCTGGCAGGATCCGACGTTTCCAACCAGGGCCGCCACCCTTGCTGACTACCAGGCTCTGGGCTGCTACACTGACAACTCGACACAGGGTCGTGCCCTTTCCTGGGCCGCTTCCATCCCCTCTGCCAACCTCACCACCGAAGCCTGTCAGACTGCCTGTCTGAGAGAAGGCTTCCCCCTGGCCGGTACCGAGTACGGAGGTGAGTGCTGGTGCGGCAACGTGCTCGCGTTCGGCAATGCCAAGGTGGACAATTCGCAGTGCAATGTCCCCTGCAACGGAAACACGACCCAGATATGCGGCGGCGGAAGTCGTCTGAATGTGTACCTCGCCGCGGTCTTGCAGTCTCAGCAGCCTTGCGGCTCCGCGGCCAATCCTGTGACTCCCAACGGGAACACGACCACGACCACGACCACCACAACTACGACCACGACCAGTCGGACGACCACGACGACAACCACAACCACAACTAGCCCGACCACAACGACAACTACGACGACGACGACAACCACTAGTCCAACCACTACAACAACTACCACAACGACAACCAGCCCAACCACAACCACAACAACAACGACTACCACCAGTCCGACTACCACGACTACAACTACCACCAGTCCAACCACAACCACAACAACAACCACAACAACTAGTCCTACCACCACAACCACAACCACGACTAGTCCAACCACAACTACAACCACGACCACCAGCCCAACTACTACAACAACAACCACCACCAGCCCAACTACTACAACGACAACCACAACTAGCCCAACTACAACAACCACAACCACAACTAGCCCAACTACAACTACCACCACAAGCCCTACCACGACGACAACCACCACAACTAGCCCAACTACCACAACAACAACTACAACTTCTGTTACCACAAGCCCGACCACTACAACTACAACTACAACAACAACTAGCCCGACTACAACTACCACAACTACCACCACCACAAGCCCGACTACAACAACCACAACTACGACCAGCCTAACTACAACTACCACCACAAGCCCAACCACTACAACCACTACCACAATCACCACCACTACAAGCCTGAGCACAACGACAACAACGACAACTAGCCCAACTACAACTACTACCACAACAACTAGCCCAACTACAACCACGACAACCAGCCCAACCACTACTACCACTACCACAGTTACCACCACTACAAGCCTGAGCACAACGACGACAACAACAACCACTACTAGTCCGACCACTACAACAACTACCACAACCAGCCTATCTACAACCACAACCACCAGCCCAACCACCACAACAACTTCCACTACTACGACTACCACGAGCCCGACCACAACCACAACCACAACCACAACCACGAGCCCTACTACCACTACCACTACTACGACCACTACCAGCCCAACCACAACGACAACTACTAGCCCAACCACAACGACCACCACAAGCCCTACTACCACCACGACCACCACCACGACCACAAGCCCGACTACAACCACAACGACCAGCCCAACCACGGTCACAACAACCACTACTGCGAGCCCGAGCACGGTCACCACTACCACCACCGCAAGCCCGAGCACAGTGACCACGACCACAACTGCGAGCCCGAGCACAGTAACCACGACTAGCCCGACCACCACGACCACAACCACAACCACAACTAGCCCAAGTACCACAACGACGACGACAACAACAACCACAACCAGCCCGACAACCACAACCACAACCACGACCACGACAACAACCAGCCCGACAACCACGACAACGACCACGACCACGACCACCACAACCGGCAAGGGCACTTGGCCAACCACTTACAAGCACCCCCATCCTCATACAACGACGGATGGCAGTTCTGTGTGCACGACCACCGTCATAAGTCCTTCCACCTGCGAATACAAGTGCGGCAACTGGTGCCTCTCTCCTCTGCCTGACTGGAGGACCGAAAAGGAGTGCTCGAAGGCCTACGCCACTTGTGCCGCGAGTGTGGCTTCTTGCTTCGCCCACGCCGATTTCCCCGACGTTCTCCAGTGCTTCAATTTTGCCTTGTGGTGTGGCAACATTGATAGGTATTGCAGCTCAACGTGCAAGTACAACAAGTGCTCCAAGGTCGACTTCTGGAGCAGCAACCCCGGCCAGGGAGTCGGTCCTCTCGAGACGACCACCACTGTCGTTCCCTGCCCTCCCAGCACAGCAACCAAGCTCCCGAACACCACGACGAAGCCCAGCCAGTGCCCTCCTCCTACCACCAACATCTGCACGCAGCCCACAAACGCCAAGTACGGCTATGGACCAGGCAAGCCCGTCGGTGGCATCGATCTGCCCATTGTCAGCTGCAATGACATGTACAGCGACTGGCGCGAGAACCCCTTCAAGCTGTACATTGACCAGGACAGCCTCAACTGCCCAACCTATCCTCGGTCTGCCTGCGGCGATGCTTGCGCGGATGCCTGCAAGGAGCAGTTCAAGCAGTGCACAGACGTGTACCAGAAGGGCTGCCAGGAGGGCACCAATGGCCGGTGGAAGCGCGGCAATGAGGCGAATCACTTCCTCAGCACCAGCCAGTTCACGCAGGACTGGGGCTTTGGCGACAATTCTCCTTCCAACGCAGCCAAGAAGTGCTCGGCTCAATACCAGGACTGCCTGGACGCGAACAAAGACGTCAAACCCAAGAAGCAGTGCTCGTGCTGGACCTGCTAAGGAGGAAGTTTTTTTTGGGACGGAAAAGCCTGGTGAGGCATGAAGATGGAGAGAGTTTTCGGTGTGTGAGGATTTCGAGTATCATGGAAAAAGAAGGAATTCAAGTTTGTAACAGAAAGATGTTTAATGGTTGATTTGCGAACATGATAGACGTCCAAATTTCATAATCTTTTGCAATTGAGCCTTGGAGATATTACGAAAATGAGATGTGAGATCTCGAAATGTTGAGGAATATTCATGCCTGGTTACACCTGCCGTCGTTGTCATGCCACTCGGGCGGGCAGGAGCATCCATGCTTCGCCTAGCACCAAGGATTGGCAACCGCCAGATGGATCATGACGGCAGGATTCCTTGAATCGGTTCTAGACCTTTTTGTGCACGTGCCTTAGCTATAAGCCAACGACTTGCAAAGCGGAAGGCAGCACCTGGGCATGGCTGGGAAAGAAGCTTGAAGCATGCGCCTTGCTGTTGCCTTCGCTTGGTTGATGTTATCGGGGCAACTTGCTTGAGACATTGGTCGCACTTGCCGACCTGTGAATAGGCAAGACATATTTCGTCAGTAGTACCTACCCAGCGTAAGGGATTTCACGAGGAAGAAGGTGAGTCATCGGGTTCAAATGCTGTACTACCTCTTGATGGAGTTGCAGATACTATCACGAGCTTGTGTGCTACTATTCTGTTGGAATTCGGTCTCTTATACCGTCCACTCGGTTCAGCACTGTACGAACAACGTCTTCATGCTGCAACACTGGTCCATACATCCTTTGCATCCGTCGGTCAATCCTGCATCGCCTCATACCAAGTCCCTCCTCGTGGAACCAAGCCCTCTCATCCTCCTTGTCTCCCAGCTCTTCTCAAGCCATCAAATCCCAACTGCAACATGGAACTTGAAGTTGCTGTGAAGCAAGCGCCAATACGACGAATCCACCGCCCAATCAAAACCCCACAGCAGTGCAACGCCACCTCAGCGTCAATTAGACTACGGATTGGCCGTCAAGCCGTGTATCGTATTGCTGGTTGCCAAGAGCCTCAGTCACAAGTTCAAAAAGCAAGCAAATACGCATTCTCTCTCCTTCCAGTGGCAATCCATGATTTCATTGAAGCCATGTTCTGGTAGTAGGATCTATGCGAGCTGCAGAGAAGTTTCTCCGCACTCCATATCTGCTGCAATGGCCGGCAATCAAGTAAATGCACCGAGAGTCGTTGGTTCAAGGGACGGAGCAATGTGCCGATTTTGGGACCACAAGAGCGGCGGCTCAGCATGCAGGCGACCAAATTTCGCACAATTGTGCTTCTCCTTGGTAGGGGCATATCACTCCACGCCTGGCTTTGGCAGTGCAATTCGGCAGCTTTCAACCAGCGCAACGAATGTCTGCCCTTTCATCCCTTCCTGAGTCATTTTCTCCCATTCACTTTATCTGGCCCCTCAATCTCTAAGGTCTTGTTCTTGTGGCCTGGCTGAACCTTGCCTCGCCGCATCACGCCAGCCGCTTGAATTCACAACATGGATGGCATATCGAATCTGCTGGCCATGCTCAACGTGAGCGACCTGACGCCGGCAGAATGGTGCCAAATCTTCTTCGTCGCCAACGCTGGCTTCATCCTGATGCTGCAAGCTCTCCCGGACGACATGCGTCGGGCGTTGATGGACTACGGCGCCAGAAGAGCCACGTCCCGCCAGGCTTCCGCAAAAAAGGGTCAGGCCGAGGTACCCAAGGAAGGCTTCTTCGACGTCTTGACGAGCTATGGCCAGGTGCCGCACTCGTGGTTCATACACTTCTACATCACGTCCGTGTCGTGGTCCATCTTCTGGGGCTGGCAGTTCGTGTCCAAGGGATCGGTGATGCGGGCCCTGGCCGAGAGGCAGCACAGAGCTGCGGGGAATGAGCCATCGTCGGAGGTCGAGCTCACAGCAACGCTGGTCGCGTGGCTCTTGATGAGCTCGCAGGGAGCGAGAAGACTGTTTGAGTGTCTCTTTGTCACCAAGCCTGGGTCATCGCCCATGTGGTTTGTCCATTGGGTTCTCGGATTGGCCTATTACACAACCCTGGGGATCTCTGTCTGGATTCAAGGCTCAGGTTCGTCTCACACGGCTATTAACAAAAGAGTCTAGTTTCGTGGCTGTCTTGGTCGTGACGCTGACGTGAGTTCACAGGAGCAATTCTTCGGTCGTGGGAGTCCCCGCAGCCCATCCACTTCACGCCACAAATCATTATCGGGGCGGCAGTCTTTGGATTCGCAGGCGCCCAGCAAAATGAATGCCACAGGTATCTGGCAGGGCTCAAGAAGTACACGCTCCCGAGCGAGGGCTGGTTCAAGTACTTCGTCTGCCCCCACTACACATTCGAATGCCTCCTCTACTTGAGCCTTGCCGTTGTTGCGGCGCCGACAGGATGCTGGGTGAACGGATCCATCCTGTGCTCATTGACGTTTGTCCTGGCCAATGTCGGCTCAACGGCATACGGCACCAAGATTTGGTATGCCGAAAAGTTCGGGGCGGACAAGGTGGAGGGGAAATGGATCATGATTCCCTTTGTATTCTAATAAGCTACTGAGCAATTCGGGAAAACGGGTTAGAGCACGCTCTCATCGCTTGCCGAAGAGGCCTAATTTGGCTCCGACTTTGGACACTTGGAGGACGTCTCGGTATGTGAGGCTGGTGCGGGTCTGTCTCGGGTTCCGACCGCCAGCAAACGCCTCGGGATCTCGAAGCAAGGGCCAGTTCACAATGGTGTCGGCAGATAGATCAAGATCCTCCTCAGCGTCGGCGATGCCATGCAGATAGTCCGTATAGAGGTTGGCTGTGGTGATGAGAAGACTACGAGGTTCTTGGAGAATGCGCCAGGCAGGCTCGGGATCAAGGGCGCCGTCCTCCTTGCTGCGGTACAGGTTCAGGCAGAGACTCGCGCCGAGGCTGACGGTGCACACCACGGGCCAATACGCAGCGCCATCCTAGGGTGGATGAGCATTTCGAAGCTGTCAAGGATTCTTCAACTACGTTTCCATAACACTTAACTTATGCGGCATGATGCCGATTCCCGGAGGATACTCGTTGATAAGGACGTGATTCGGGCGCTGGTGGGGGCTTTCGGCGAAGATGTGCTTGGGAGAGTCACCGTCGTCGGAGAGCGGAAGGGACAGTAGCCGCGGCACAATGGGGGTCTCAAGCCAAGAGGGCAGCGGTGCGTCGAGGAGCCTGTTGTTGACGAGGTCCGACGGCCAGGTCTGGAGCCGTCGATGGGTGAGCTGTTTCCATCGTGGACGAGGAGCCGCGGCGATCTGTGAGGAAAAAAAAAAGCGTGTGCTGTGATCAGCAGGGCTGCAGGCGGAGACGACCGGCACCATGGACGGCACCGGCCACGGCGGCAAGACGCACTTTGTCAAGAATCAGGCGCTCCTCTTCCTCGCTGATGAAGTTTGGCAAGTAGTAGGCCGTCGAGGGCAGCGAGGCGATTCGGGCGGCTTCGAGAGACGAGGGCAGCCACGCGTCGCCGGTGCCTCGAGCTGCCATGATTGAAGGTATGTAGGTAGGTATCTATGCACGGCTCGGGCAGGCAGGCAGGCAGGCAGGCAGACAGACAGACAGACAGACAGCTGCAGTGAGTTGCAGGAGGAGAGCTGCCTTGACAGCGCCAAGAGTGAGCCCACCAGTGAGCGAGAAGGCAGCCTGGCTCGGAATCAGATGGGGGGTCGAGAGGGCGGACGGATTGCGAGAGAAGAAGCGATCAAATGGTCGTAAGAGGGGGATGATGGGGTGATGATCCAGCGAATGGCCGTATCGAGTTAGGAGGGGGGCTGCAGCGCCTGTTTGCTCTCGCAGCAGCACGACTTGAACAGCGAGGTGCCGGTTAGGGCTAGCCGGGCATTAATGCCTTTTGTCCTACCAAGGTTGCATGGCGCATGTGCTGCGCGAGCTGTTCGGTCGGTGGCCTCGTTATCGGCGTGCAGCGTCTGGTCGGTCCAGCTGCTTGTTGCTCGAAAGGGGGGAGGCGTCGTGTCTCTGCCGTCTGCGGGAGGCGGACTGGGCCAGGCCTGACCGGGTCATCGATGGATGGATTGAATGGACTGAATCATGGCGAATGATGATTTATTGATTCATTGATTGAGTGAGAAGGACGGCGACCGATGCTGCAGGTCGCACAGACGAGGAAAACAGCGCGTGGCAGCACGGCACAGCGCGGTCGGACGCGTGCATGCGTGGATATCGAGTGGCGGCAAGGATTCGATGTCGTCTCTCTCTCTCTCTCATCTCTCTCTCTCTCTCTCTTAATATTCCCTCTTTCCGCCTCCGCCTCTCTTCTCTCTTCTCTTCTCTACCATCTCCTGGCCGCGGAACACAGGCGAGACCGTCCGTATTTCAAGCCCAGACAACCCGAGATGCCTCCCAGCACTGCCGGAGCCGCCCGTGGCGGTGATTGGTGGGAAGCGTGCAAGGGCCCTGCTGGCTGCAGCACCACATCACGCCTGAGGGCCCTTTTTTGGGGGGGGTTGGGGGGCCAATTTGGGGGGGGGGCCGCCTGAAGTTGAGGGGTGGCAACGCGGGATGGCAGCTACTCGCCAGCGTGGTTTAGGCTGCGACTCCGCTGTTTCGGCCGCACAACTTGCACCGCGGAGGCGCTGCGCCGGCTGGAGCGGCTGACGGCGGCGGGCCAATCAGCGCGCGGCAGCCGAGCCTGGCTGCTGGGCTGAGTTTCGAATCCGAGTCCCGTTTTCAGGCTGCTTTTAGCGCACTTGTGCTGATCCAGCGGACGGTAGTAGGTATTACTACGATGATGGTATTACTATGTATGAAGTAATATGGATGCGTGGGTTTGCCTTGGCCTGCAGAGTTGTCTGGCAATCTGGCTGTTGTGTGCGTGTGTACTTGAGTTGCTTAGTACAACCGGGAGATCAGATAGTACCAGCTGCTAGTACCAAAGTATTCCTAGCTCGTCGGGTGCTTTGCTGTCGTCTCTTTCAGTGCCTGCTCTCCTGTTCCATTGATGTCTGGCCGCCTCTTAGCCTGCATGTGCTGCTCCTCTTGTCTTGCCTGGCTCCAGTCGGCACGCGCAGACTCCATCCCGTAATCGACTCTTGCTTCACCTTTTTCCCTCTGCCGGCTTCGTGCGAGGCCCGAGGCAAATCTCAGTAGTGGCTCCCGTATCCAGTACCTTGCAGCGCCGCCCCCGCCGGTGGCACCGCAGCTCACCTGTACCTCCTGCGCTACCGCCTGCGACCCCCCCCGGCAGTTTCTGCTTCTGCTGCGTCTCCCAGCTCTCTCGAGTCCCGCTAGCAGCTGCTGGTACAGGCCTCTCTGCCAGTAGCAAGAGGTACGAGGTACTCCGTGCCCTGGGCAGCAGCACTACGGTGAACACGCTTTCGATTCGATTTCGAGATTGAACTCCAGTCTTTCTGCTCAATTCTCTCGACATCCGACCGTGGTAGGGGAGAAAAAAAAATATACAGCATCGACTTTGTCGCCCACGCCGCCTGTTCTGTCCCCTTGGGCCCCCCCTTTGGCCAGCGCTGTAGCAGATACTCATCATCCTTTCCTCCAGGCGTCTCCCCTTTCTCCCATCTCTTTTGTTTATTCCCTGAGGCGGCCGCTTCCGTGCCGGCTTTGCCACTCTGCCAGCTGTTGTCGTGCCTAAAAACCACCAGCAAAAAACCCCCCCGGCTGCTGTCCATCCCCATCTCCGCAGAGGCCATTGCTACTTACTACTACTACCAACCTACTGTGTGCCCATTGCCAGCAAGCTCTGACGTGGCGGTCGACGTGACCAGATCAATCGGCCTCTCTTCGTCCGGCTCGCTCGCGGCCGAAACTCGTCTTCTAATCTCCATGATGGTGGTAGCCGCCGGCAATTCTCGAAGATAAATGTCATGGACGCGCAGAATGCTGCCGAGTCCGACACGCCCAAGCATGCTGGCGCTTCCCCTCAGCAGCAGCAAAACAAACACGAGCGCCCGCGACGAGGCTCAGCCTCCGACTCGGATCCGAAGGCGCGCTCTTCTGTGAGGGCCTCGTCGCCCGCCAGGCCCAAGGCCAAGGAGCCGTCGTCGCTCTTGTCCACGGCGGCCCGAACCGACGATGCTCCAGTCGCCGACCGCGACTCGGACGCCGAGACGATTGTCCTGCCGGGCAAGGATGGCCATTCGCCCTCCAAGGTCCGCAAGGTGAGGCAGGAGGACAGGAGCGAGAGCGACGCCGACTCGGCCAGAGGCAACGGCCAGCCGGCGGCCAGCGGTAACCAGGGGGACAAGAATGCAGCTGGCGGGCGGCCCGTCGAGGGTGTCAAGAAACGGCTGCCGGGGCCTGCAGACAAGGACCGCCAGCCTCGCAGCAAGGACGGCGCCTCCAGCGGCCTGAGTTCTGCCCCGACCTCGCCTCCCCACAATCTCAGCCAGCACCGTCAACAGCATCCGCTTCCATCTCACCGCCGTCGGCGATCCGACGCCGTGGCTGCCGCTTCCCCCTCCGACTCTGAGGGCGCCCACGCCAACAAGCCCGTCTCCTCGTCTCTGCGTGACAAGCTCAAGTCAGGCGAGCGTCTGCTGCCGCACAAGCGAAAGGCTCCCAAGGCCGAGTCCGACGACGAGGCCGACCAGCGAAAGGCTCGCCGCCAGCGAACCACGAGCGCCACCCTCGACAACGGGCGGGCGCCCAAGGAGCCCAAGACGGCCTCCAAGCAGTCACAGCATGATCCCAGGACCCGGACACGCTCCATCTCCCCCCACCCCCGGCAGCATCGTAGAAGCGTATCGACGCAGTTGCCCGCCCATCATCTTTCCAGCAGCAGCCTCAAGAAGAAGCGGTTACCCCCTCCCCTCCACGCTGCCGACTACCATTCCGACGAATCCTCGGCCAGCCTGAGCCCCCATCCGCGTAGCTCCAAGCTGCGAGGCCTCGCCACCCCGACGGTGCCCGAGGCCCATGCTTCGCCCGTCAAGATGGCCCCTCACAAGAAGCACCTCGACGCCCACGGCCAGACTCTGCTCGCCCGCGCCTGCGCACGTGGCGAGTACGAGAGTGCAAAGCGAAGGCTGACAGATCGGCCCGAGGACCTCAACGTGGCTGACTACGCCGGGAATACGCCGCTCCAGATTGCCGCAATCAATGGTTGCGAAGACATTGTCAAGCTCCTCATCGACGCCGGCTGCAACCTCGACTGCGTCAACTACGATAAGGACACGCCGCTTTTGGATGCGGTCGACAATGGCCACGTCGGTGTGGTCAAACTGCTTCTGGATGCTGGCGTCAACCCGCGCAAAGCTAATGTGAACGGGGAGGAGCCGATAGATAGAGTTACAGAAGACACCGAGAATGGGGACGAAATCCGCGAGCTGCTTCTCGCAGCTAAAAAGCGACAGGGCGAACGTCGCCGTACTTCCGAGGACCGCCACTCCCACGACTATCACGACCCCCGAGACTCGCACGCACCCGACAGTCCACGACGCTCTCCAGCCGCAACAATGTCGTCGACAGGTCGGAGATCTGGCACCGTTCGCTCTACCAAGACGAGGAACGACTTGCTCTACATGCCTTTGGACGACAAAACCCTACGCCAGGCCGCCGGGCGGGGCGACGAGGAAACCGTTGCTCGGATCCTGCAGGTCAAGGAAGGCTTTGATGACCCCGAATCCATGGTTGCGGCCGCACGAGGTGGCCATGACCTGGTGATTCAATTGCTGCTGGGCCTGGGAGGTGCCAGTGCTGATCCTCCCCCGGTAAAGACGCTCCCAGCGGAGTTTGCTACCCCAATGCTCGCGGCTATTGGCCAGGAGAACATCAAGGTTGTCGAGCTGCTCCTGGAGCAGCAGAACTTTGACCCCACGCGCAAGTTCAACGGTGAGACGTACTATGAAATTGCCCGTCGGCGACAGGGCTCCAACTGGAAGGAAGAGGAACACATGTTGAAGAACGCCTACGACGAATACAAGCGGACACACAAGGACTCTGCCAGGGCCAAGTCGCCCGCACGGAGAGACAGAGAGAGACAGCGGGAGGAAAAGCGAAACAAGAGGGAGGACGCCAAGGAAGACTCGAGACCGCCCAAACGCAGCGCTGCTAGTCCCGCTCGAGAGCCGAAGAAGACGCCAGCCCTCAAGACAGATGCCTCCCGGGAGAAACGAAGGTCCGACTCTTTCGGCCACGGTGGCGAGGATAATGCTTCTGCAAAGAAAGGGACAGCACGGCCAAAGAGAGACGACGTCAAGGCGTCGAATGGTTCGGACCGCGAGGCATCTCCCGCACCCTCCCACAAAGCACCCAAGACGAAGCGTACTGAGTCAGATGCCACTGGCGTTTCCTCCGAAGGCGAGAATGTGAAACCCAGAAGAAAGCTGATTTCAAAGGGCGAATTGAGGGATGAGCGTGAGCGCCAGAAGCGCGGCAGCATGACCTCTACTGCATCGACTGGGGCCAAGGAGCCGTCGAGCCCCGGCGAGCCAAGGCACGATGAAAACGTGGAAAAGCCGACGCTATCCGAGAAGTACCACGATAGAACAAAGGCTCTGAAGCGCGACGAGTCGAGGGATCGCCTGTCGGTATCGGGAGACAACGCTTCCAAACGACATCGAAATAGTACTACGCCCGATCGTCCCAGTGACGCTGACAAGGAGGATGCTCCATTGAAGCGCCGGCGGCTTGAGGGCGACAGCAACCAGGAGAAGCGACCCTTGTCGAAGCGCCCAGTTTCCGAAGAGGTCAAACCCCGCAAAGGTAGTATATCTCGGGAACCCTCTTCCAAATCCTCGGCCACTGTACCGCGAAACAATCATAGCGATGAGCGGGATCCCAAGCGGAAAGACTCAGGTCGTGCTACTTCTGGCGAAAAGTCGATACGCGTCAAGCAGGAAGATGACGATATTGAAATGCCAGATGCAGACCAGGTCAAGGAGCAGACGGGGCCTCGCGATCGAAGAGGTCGTGAAAGTGAAGACGAAGTAGCTTCCAAGAAGAAGGAGGCAGCCGAGAAAGAGGAAGCCCTCAAGGAAGATGAACGGCGGCGGGCCAAGCTCGAGGAGAGGAAGAAACGAGAGGCGGAAGAGGCCCGTCAGCGTGAGGAGGAGGCCAAGAAACGAAAGGAACAGGAGGAGCGGGAGGCTCGCAAGAAACGAGAAGAAGAGGAGACGCGCACCAAGCTCCGCGAGAAAGCCGAGCGTGAACGCCGCGAGGATGAGAATCGCCGCCTCGAGGAGGAAAGGAAGAAGCAGGAAGAGGAGAAGCGTCGAAAGGAAGAGGAGCGGAAGCGGAAAGAAGAGGAAAAGAGGCGAGAGGAGGAAAAGAAGAAGAGGGAAGAAGAGGAAGAGCAGAAGCAGCGAGAAGAGGAAGAACGACTCCACCAAGAACGAGAACGCAAGGCCGCCGAAGAGGCCAGACAGTTACGCGAGAAGGAAGAACAGGCCGAGCGGGAGCGTCAAGAACAGGCCGAGCGGGAAGAATTGGAACGCAAGCGTGCCGCAGCCGCCAGAGAGGCAGAACAGCGCCGCCTTCGTGAAGAGCAAGAGCGCCGCGAGGAACAAGAACGCCTACGGGAGGAGGAAGAGCGAGCTCGACTGGAAAGCCTGCCCCCCTTGCTGCGGTGGCTCTGCACGGCGTCCAACGCAAAGACCACGGCCGTCGCCGAGAAATTCAAGTACATGCGCGGTGCCCGATACGACACGATACGCCCCGGTCTGGACAATACCGCCGAGGGACGTGAGCAATGGCTCCTCAACACGCACGTTGCTCTGCTTTTGGGAGAGAAGGATCTGACTCTGTCTAAATGTAAGTTGGGCAAAAAAGCTTCCCATCCACCTTTCCTGACGCATGCGTACTGACACTTGCTCATAGACTCCTCGTGGAGGCGCGAACCTGCTTCGCGGCTGGCCAAGTTCAGCCTCTGGAGGACGGAGTGGTTGCGGTACACGCTATTTGCCGAAAAGCTCTGGGATCTCGGCGAACAGGTGCCTGGATGCTATGGCAATGAGACGGCGGATAGCCTGAGCCACGACAACAAAGACAGACTCAAACAAGAGGCATGGGAGAAGTTCGAGGCAATGGACATGTTCTTTGTCAAGGTGAGTTGTCAGCATGCAGCACCCCTTTCCTCATCCTACATGGCTGTTCTACTCACGTCTATTCTCCATCATATAGGTCTCCGACTTTATGGATTGTGTGCCAAGCGTGCCACATCTTCGAGGCATCAAACTTGGCGTTGAGTATTGCGAGCTGCTGGAGAGTAAGGACCAGTGGCTGCCCGTTGGGAAATGGAAGCGAGACCCGGACGTCGCCCGCTACCATGGGTTTGCTCCACGACACAAGTATTATGTTAACGGAGTCTTGGTCGGAGAAGAGCTGCCGACGCTTTCGAGAACGAGCTCGAGCCCCTTCCCGGAGACGCGAGTTCCCCGCCGAGGTTTGACTCGAGCGTATCCCGAAGACGCAGACTATGCCGCCCTTTGTCTGAGCCAAGGTCTTGGGCACCTGCTCAAGGACACAAAGAGCCCCTCGCCACTTCCGAACGGCATTCACTCTTCACCCATCAGCCCAACGTCAGCACCACGGGCCAGACCGACCATTAACGGCGCGAACGGAGATGGTGCCTCGGATAGGGTCAAGGACGAGGCATCGATGGAAACTGGCATCACTAATGGTATTAATGGATCGGCCAGTTGATGGTAGGACTTGCACTTGGAGAAACGGGAAGAAAGAAGAAGGGGGAGGAAAAACAGCACGAAGCCAACTGATGCTGTACGAGCTCACGCTATCCGACATCTGTTGCTTTGATTATTTGGCTTTCCCCCTTCTTCTTGGCTTTCTCGATTTCTTATCTCTCCCATGCTATCTTCGTTTGCTCTTTTCCTTTTTCCTCATGGCCTTTTTCATGTAAATGTCTATAGACTTGGATGTCGGTGGAAAGAAATGGGAAACGAGGCCGCGCTCTCTCTTGTACACACGCGCACATTTTTTACGCACACTTCACGCAACGCAACGCAATACAACGTTTTTGGTGGACTTGGTGTTGTTCCATTATGGGGGCAAATGATTCCTTTTCCCTAGGTATCAGGCTTTTGCTTGACCTGGGAGCTACTACACATATACACGCCGTTTATGCGTGAGCGGGGAGGGATGCAGAAAATGGAGCAACTGGCGTCTGTTCGTTTTCTTCCTTGAATATGGCCTCTTTTCTCTCTTCACGGTCTGGATGGAGCGTCATCGGCATGCTGCATGGTGTATTGGAAAGTTTTGCGTGTTTTGTTGCTTGCTTGCTTGCATGCATGCAGGGGTCAGATCAACGAGTTTCCCTACAGGGTCTTTTGTCTTTCTCATGTTCTCTGGGAGTGTGTGCGGGTGGGAAGGAAATACAGAAATTTCAGAAGAAGGGGGAGACCCTTTTACTTGCATGTCGAGACGAAAGGCGTTATGTTGCTGATGTCGAGAGGTTCCAGCAAATGGGGCGGGAATATTGGACAGGAAGGGATTGTTTATTGAGGCCTCCTGGTCTTGATCCCCTTTCATTGTCTTTTATAGGGCTCCTGTTACTATTAGTATCCAATCACTTTGTCGGATGGTTTGGTTGAGGGTGGCCTTGTTCAGGCTTATACGGGTTGATTGATGATGGAAGGTGAGAAGCTGCATGGATTAGTAGTGAACAGCCTTGTGTTGAAGCAATACAGTTATTCTTCATCTACATGATGTTTATTGAAAGGATGCATTATTAGTGTCTATCTGTATTTTAAAGTGATCAATACTATGTAAGGATCCTTTGAACCCCTGAGAGTGCATCTGATGTCGACTTTTGTGGCAAATACTGCCTATATTTTGTACATAGAATCATACGGAACAAGTTTGAACTTGTCCGCGGTTTTTGCCTCCATCACGGCTTCACTTCATCCCACGGTGGCTCTCCGCCTCGCGACATGATTGGCCAGTGAGGGGCTGACATCATTGGCCACCCGAGCGAAACCACAAACCCAAAAAATTCACCCCACCAAAATCCTTCTCCAACCAGCTTCAACCAAGTTTTGATATAATAACACACGATCGCCTCTCTTTTTTCTTCCTCAACTTACCGTACCGCCCCCCCTTACGCGAGCGATTATATCACGACGAAACGGCCGCTGGGAGTGAAACGCGCATAGACAAAAGAGTCGCGACTATTTGCATTGAGAGAGAGAGAGAAAGAGAGAGCGTTGCTGGGAATTAGCTAGCTGATTGAAGGAGGAAAAACTACCGGCATCATGTCGACCACCGTGGATAAGGTATGGAGCGATTCTCCCCTCCTCACGCCCAATCCTCTACGACTTGCAATTTGTAGTTACTACCTTATTTGTCTGGACATTGCTGACATTGTGATACTTGCAGATCAAAGAGATCGAGGCCGAGGTATGTCTCCCCGCACCGAAGAAACACACAACCTCCCCAAAGCGACGATCGTCCGCATCTCCGGAAACCCAGGACGAACTTGCATAAAAGAATGACCAGATTCTGACGGCTGTAATCGTGTCACAATAGATGGCCAAGACTCAAAAGAACAAGGCAACGTCCTACCACTTGGGCCAGCTCAAGGCGAAGCTGGCCAAGCTGAAGCGCGAGCTGCTCACCCCCAGCAGCAGCGGCGGCGGCGGCGGCGCGGGCTTCGACGTGGCCAGGACGGGCGTCGCCAGTATCGGCTTCATCGGCTTCCCCTCGGTCGGCAAGAGCACGCTCATGAGCAGGCTGACGGGCCAGCACTCGGAGGCGGCCGCGTACGAGTTTACGACGCTGACGTCGGTGCCGGGACAGGTCATTTACAATGGTGCGTATTTCCTTGTTGTGTTCCGTCATTATTCTCGTCATTCTGCCTTGGTGTAAGATGAACACGAAGGGAAAAAAAAACAGAGAGAGGGGGGGTAGTGCAAGAAGAAGCTTAACGACTGACCGGATGCTAACATGTCATTCTGGCCTGCAGGCGCCCCCTTGCAAATCATCGATCTCCCCGGTATCATTGAGGGAGCCAAGGACGGCCGCGGACGAGGTCGTCAGGTCATCGCCGTCGCCAAGACGTGCCACCTCATCTTCATCGTGCTCGACGTCAACAAGCCGCTGACGGACAAGCGAGTCATCGAGGCCGAGCTCGAGGGCTTCGGCATCCGCATCAACAAGCAGCCGCCCAACATTACCTTTAGGAAGAAGGACAAGGGCGGCCTCAACATCACCAGCACCCAGCCTCTCACGCACATTGACCACGACGAGATCAAGGCCGTCATGAGCGAGTACCGCATCAACTCGGCCGACATCACGATTCGGTGCGACGCCACCATTGACGACCTCATTGATGTGATTGAGGCCAAAAGCCGAAGGTGAGTCGAGGTGATGGCATGTGATGAGCATGCCCAAAAGGAAGAAGTGTGTAAGGCATGTGACTGATTACGAGATTTCGAAATAGCTACATCCCCGTCGTCTACTGCCTCAACAAGATCGACTCCATCAGCATCGAGGAGCTCGACTTGCTCTACCGAATTCCCAATGCCGTCCCCATCAGCTCCGAGCACGGATGGAACATTGACGAGCTCATGGAGGCCATGTGGGAGAAGCTGAACCTGAAACGAGTCTACACCAAGCCCAAGGGCAGGCAGCCCGACTACTCAGCCCCCGTAGTACTCAGGGCAAACAGATGCACTGTGGAAGACTTCGTGAGTGGCCCCCAAACAAACCGGCATAGACAAGAGAAGGAGAGAGAGAACATCCTTGAGGGAAAGGGAGCCAAGCCGAGGCACCCTCTGCCTTGACTCTCTCTCTCTCTCTCTCTCTCTCTCTCTCTCTCTCTCTCTGCGCTATTACGAGCAATATACCTTTGAAGAACAAAAACTAACAGTCATGTTACACAACGATAGTGCAACGCCATTCACCGCAGCATTGTGGAACAGTTCAAGTCGGCGATTGTGTATGGCAAATCGGTGAAGCATCAGCCGCAGAGAGTTGGGTTGGCCCATGAGCTGGAAGATGAGGATGTTGGTAAGTGCACTCTGGTCCCAATTTCTGGCCCCCTTTCACCCTTCCCCCCCACCTTGCTTCGCTACAATTAGAGTCAAGATGCGACAAAGCGGGATGTGGCTTGCTTGATGGGCCTACTGCGATTTCGCTTTACATTTTTTACTCTTGAGCATGAAGCTTAGGATTCCGGGGGGGTTGGCTGTATCGAAATTTGCAGGAGGACTAATGAATCATCTTCGCCAGTGACCATTATCAAGCGATGATCAACAATCTTAAGGCCCAAAGCCATAGTGGGCATTCCGCCGGATGAAGGACAGACGACCGCACTCATCCGGCTCCTCGAGTGCCGCGCAAACCTACGAGAACTGCCATCCGCATCTTTCCGCGAAGCCGCGTCCCGACCTCCGGCTCTGTCGTTTGAGTGGACAGATTTCAGCAGAGGAAAAAAACTACCCTTTCAGAAAAGCATAGACGCTTTTTGTTTTGAATTGGGGAGAGCATTCTCTTTGATTCTTCTTCCCACTTTATGCAAGAAATTGCTGGCTAGGACGAGGGACCGGGGATCGAGCAGGGGATGGGACGGCGGCAGCGGCGCGGCATTGATAGCGGCATATTGCACTAAGCAAAACGGTGTCAAAGGCCAATGCGCAGGAATGCGCGACTCGACAGGTCATACATAGAGAGGGGGGGATGGATGAGCCATGATGATCGGCGGCAATGATTCCGGTGGGCCGTTGTATGGAGGTTGGGGCGGTTCGAAATTCTGGTGCACACGGCGCAGGCGGTAGTACTGTAACAGCAGCAAACAGCAACAGCAGGAAAGAAAAAAGAAAGGAAAAGGAATGATTGCTTGAAATGATACAAGAACAACACGAGCAAAAGAACAAGAATGCAGAGGAAAAGGGGGGAGGGTGGTCGAGCGACAGTTGGTAGCCATGAGGGGGCAAAAACCAAATGTGACAGGCCACTTCAGTTGGCAGCACATGCAAACAGAGGCAGCAGCATTTCGCTGCTCATGGTTGGGAGTAGCAGTACCTCGCGGTACGCTGTACTCAGGCACTCATGAGAAATGTCCAATTTCCCTCTTCCCCCCTCCAGCGTCCAGAGCAATCAAGTTCCAAGTCCGTCCAGCGTATCATCGCCAGGGCCAGGACGACGTAATACATATAGCTGGCATTCAAAGCAGCACGTGTACCAATGTAAGGGAACACCACTAATCATAACGAGTAATCCACTGGCAATATGTGCGTGAGCATTAGGTGATGCCTTTTGCAGATAGTAGATATTGTCAAGTCGGTCGTCCAATGCCAAGCATCCTGCTCAAAGAAACACTCCGTGGCTGAGTTATAGATTAATACCCGCCTGCAGGAGCAGAAGGAAGCATGAACGTAATATATGTACTACTATGTCGTTGAGCACCCATGGCCCAATACCCGGGGCCGGATGCGCTTTGGCCCTGCATAACCGAGGGCCTCTCGATCTGCGGCCGCCTCTCGTAGAAAAGAAAGAAACCAAAGGCTAATCCTTAGAAGCGTGGGGATGGCCAGAGTCCCCTTTGGGGGCTTCGGACGAGAGAGAGCTTCCCTGCTTAACTTGGAGCTACACCAAGAAGAGAAAGCCGGAGAGGGGGGGGAAACAAGAAGAGAAGAAGGGGGGGCGTGTGAGAAGACGGAGAAGAGAGAATGAGACAAGTATTACTAGTCTGCCAATCTGTGAGCGAGGGCGAGAGTGAGACCTGAGGAAGAGCAAGAGGGTTAATACTACTTACTTACAATACAGTGAGAGAAAGGCTTGACCTGCAGCCCTGACGCTAACTGGCAAGTTCGCAGGGTTGCCCTTCTTGGATGGGGGGCGCCGAACAGCCATTCGCTGGATATGGAGGCCGATGCTGGCTGCATGGCGCCCCAGGGAGTTGTATTGGGTCTTGGTCGTCTCCAGCCCAGCCTTTCAGAGAGCTTCTCTTGCCGCCCAGATGAAGCCGGAGCCAGAAAACGATGGCCGCCGGTGGAGACCTGATTACGGAAGGCGCAGCAGTCTGGTAATACTGGCGGTGGCCCTTTTGCTCGTTGAACGTTGAGCTCTCTCGACTCGACTTTTTTTTTCTTTCCCGGCGATCCACCTGGATGCCAAGTGCCGGAGGAATGACTGGCTTCTCGACGTCGAAGTCCAACCCCCGGAACGTTGTAGTCGCAGTCTAGGAGATTGGGGAGTGGGCCAAGGACGGCGACCCGGTAGGTATAACACAGCTTGGAAGAAACCCCCATCTTGTCTTCCAGACGCAACACTGCGCCGCCAAAACGAGACAAGAAAGCATCGTTGCAGGCAGAGATACCCAAGCCAAGGCACGCGGTCCTTCAAGCCACTTTCAACCATTCGAACGAGGTACGGTACCCGGCTCTGCCATGGAATCCAGTGGTGTCGCTTGCTCTCGTAGGAGTGTGGAGATAAAGCCATTTTGACACTGGTGGCCGACCTAGAGGACGGGACAGGGGAGGGGGGAAGCCACAGGGGCTTGCCCATAGACAGCGAGGGTCTGCAGGCCTTGTTGCAAGGCGCTGCTTGTAATAAGTTGTTAGTGCTCTGGACTGATCGCGTCCTCAGTGGCAGTGACAAGTACAAGTACAAGTCTGCACCTGTGCTGCCCGCCAGCCAGCGCTCCCCTTGTCTTGCCCGGGCTGGCCTGGACGGACGCTTCGCGGGAACGAGGGTTTTGGCGGCGGCCTGTATGTTTTAGCAATGTTGAGCGCGCGGCGCGCGGCATGGCTCATGCAAGTCCTTACTGACTACGGAGTAGTTCGCCCGCAGCGGAGAACGGAGACGAAAGCCATGAGGCACAGGCCAGTGTTTGCCCTGCCGCCGGACAACACTAACAAGATTGCTGCCCTTGTTGAATACATGGAGGCCTTGCAGAGTTGACTTGCGATGCCCTGTCAAAGTACAGGTACGAAGCGCTTGTGCTCGTATGGTGCTGCATGGAGCACGAAGGACTTTCCAGCTGGAGCAAGATCCGAGCTTTGCGAGGGGTCTCCCCGGTCCAGGTGGCGGACTGGCCATGCGCCAGATGACATCGTGACGCCTGGGTGCGAGCGAACCTCGAGGTGCCTTTGGTATCAGGGTCTCCGCCGCGGAGCCGCATTGTACAAGGGATCCTTAGGTATCGTCCATGCCGAGCTGTGATACAGACGAGGTGTTGCAAGCAGAACACGCAAGGACCACCGAAGAAATTCCCATGTGCTGCTGACTCTGTCTTTGTATGGCAGCTGGGCAGATGTCAAGTAGGCGAGAGCTCTGATAATCTCGGGTTACCTCTATCCTTCGAGAATGGTTAGGTCGTTTTGGTTCTTGAGAGATGACACAGTGAGGACGTACATCCAAGACCGCCGGGCAATTTCGCCACGAGGAAGCTGGGGAACGTTAAAAAGACCGACTCGCCAGGGTGCTGGAATTGTTATGGAGGACGTCACGCGGCAATATTCCTTCGAGGTAACAAGCTCGCCTTGGAATAGTGATTGGCTGTTGTTGTGTATTACCACCTAGCCAGTCATGATCCACCTCGCCGGCACCTGGACGCGTTTTGCAGATTGGCCATTAGTAGACGTCAATGGGATTGGTCGCCATTCTTCGTCTCATGATGTTTTTCGTTGCTATTGGACCAAATTGCGTAAAATTGAATCATCAGTCTCCCAAAGAGAGAAGGCCTTACGCTTGTTCTTTGCTCCACGGAACCGGGGAGTCGCGAGAGCTGATAAGCCTGCATCAGCTGACCGTTGAAAACCGAATGAGGAACTCGATGCTTCACGCCTGTCGGCATCTGCCCTGCGAAGGACGCTCCGCGAAGTGTACCGTTGGCTTCGGGCCAGTGTCATTGAAAATGCCAGCAGTTCGCCTACTGCCCATTTTCACGCATCGCACGAGGGACTAACAGAGAGACCAAGGCTATCCATTTCGGAGCAAGAAAGATTGGAAGTAGTCTGAGATTGACGAGAGGACCCTAAATTGAACCTGGCACGCCTGGCTCTCAATCGAACACACGGCGGGACCCATCTAAAACCCGACGACTTCAACGAACCATGTAGCATGGTAAGCTGGGGATTTCCGGTACTCGAGGTCGGCAATGAAGGTGTGAGTCTGGCTGTAAAATATCGTGCTGGGTGTTTGAAAGCCTCCAGATGGTCATTGTGGAGGGAATTGACGACTGGCTCAATGGCTGCCAGGTAATACCCGTATGTCTGGAAGTCATATAAGTCTGCCATGCCTGAAAGCTGGGCACGGTCGTCCACACAACCGCAGCCAGCCAACGGCAGGGGTTGAAATGGGCCAACTGGAAGAGAGCCTGGAAGCGGAAGCTATTCAATTGGCGCGGACGCCACCGACCCCTGGTCCCCGTTCATTTGAGCCACGATGAGGACAAGATGCCGAAATTTCAGAGTCCGCAACTCAGGAAATCCCTGATCTTGAATCGAAATCTTTTCGTGGTCGGGACAATGATATGCCGGCTGCGAGTACAGCAGATTTCTCATTTCGACACGGAGTACAAGTTCAAATACTCCACAACCGGTGCCGATATGATCTTGTAGTATTTGAGACGGAGCCCAAGCTCGGGTCCTGGTGTTGACATGGGTTCAGTGCTGCGTCCTCATTGAGTACGTTCTCAGGGAGTATCTACCCTTCGTCGCCTACCGTAGTCAAAAAAGAAGGAAGTTGTTCAGATAAGAAAGGCCTTCGATTCAAAGCCGCCCCTTACACTTCGATGCCGAAACCTCGATCAGGAGTGGTGTGCCGTACTGAAAGGCCTCGGCACTGTCTGACGGGCTAGGGCCAGTCGCTGGAGCAGTCATGCTGCTGTACCCAACGGCGAGTTCATCGCATGTCGGCCATTAATATTGCGCACAAATACCAAGTAGCATAGAACGCTGGACACGTCCTCCATTATCGTTAGTGTGGTGTGAGTACTTCGTATATGGACTTCCCTCCCGACACCAGAGGGCCAAGCGATGAAGTGAAGTCACAGTGATATCCATATTGGTCGATAGGGACTTCCCCGCTCCCAGATCTAAGCTTGCAGATGAGGCTTTGTTGGTTGAGTGCTCTGTGAGCCTGATGCGATGTTATGTTCGATGTCAAGATCTAACCATTACACCATCTCAGTGTGTTAGCGTCCGCACTGCAACTACCAACACGCCGCCTCCTTGATGAGAAGCACGAATCCTCAAAAATTCAGGATTGAGAAGGAGTACCTTGCAAAAGTATTTACCTCAAGATGAAATAGGCTAGTCAGTGATGTGTCCCTGGTCAACATAGACGGTCCTCCCGCTCTCCCGTGTCTTGAATTTCGACTCTGAGAGAGGCAGCACTAGGGGCTCTTTCGAACATCGCCGTCTGTCAATAATACTGACCGATGTACGAAGTAATCCGCATGAGGTGAACCAACCGCAAAGTGACGACTTTCGAGACTCCCATACCTGGTTGGCTGTCTGAATGGGTGTGCAATTGTTCACAATGCTGCTTCATCCGAGAGCGGGCAATGACAACCTCTGAGAGAGCCAGTATCGGTCAGCAGCTCTAGCATGAGGGGACTTGCCTATGGAAGTATGGGCGAAATGCCCTGTCTATACGAAGTGCGGACGTAGCCAAGATGGCATTGATAAAGCGGCTGTACTCTCTCATTGCAACTAGTAGTCGTAGCATTGCCGATGAGCGGCGAGCGGCGAGCGGCTGGCAATCTGGGATCACCCACCCCTGTACTCCGTTTATTTGGCACCATCCTTTGGCGCGCAGGTCGTGCTCCTAGCTGAAAGCGTGGAGAAAGCGACAGATTCGGCAGAGGCGGTAGTGCGAAGTAGAGGTAGTGTAGTATTACTCCTACCACCCAAGACCCGACTTCGCCAGTCTTCTGGAGACAGCTCCCAAATCTCCGGAGTTTGTTATATCTGAAACTTGCACGTCCATTTGCCTGAAGGTTAAGATTGCGAATAAACGTCTTGGTGGTGATGTGGAGAAGACCGTGGCTGAACATGTGCTTCTGGACCTTGGGCTGGACTCTTCTACAGAGTGCTCGTACTTGTACTTGGTAGGTCACCGTTTGTTAGCTTGCTTTGATGATCAGCTGCGGCACCGCGTACATGAGGGCATACCCATACCTGGAACAAGGCAGATGATTCGTTGTTAATCTGTATCATCTGCGACAACAGCGCTAGCTGATTCGGGCCGCTCCACAGGACACTCTAACTCCATACCCCTCTCCTACTAGTTGACACGAGCCGTTGAAGCCTCATCTATCGAAGCATACAACAGCGCTTTTGACTGTGATTTGATAACTCAAGGCGCAGAAAGAGGGTCTGAAGAGCAGCGAGAGGACACCAGAATGGCTTTCAATATCGAGCCGCTGCGTTTTCCTGGAAATCCCACTCGAAGAGAATTGATCCGTATTCGCGCTGTCCACGTGAAAGCCCTGCCGCGGTGTGCCTGCGTGGGCTCTGCTGTGGCTAGTGGTGACGAGACTGGGATCATGGTTGCTTATTTCCTCAAGCCGGGGTTCTTTGCTGCGTACGAGTTACAAGAGCTTCGTACTGGCACCTATATCTAAGCGCTCCGGGAGGTGGGTTTGCCATAGTAGAATGCTGCCTGGGTGCTTGACCGGGAGACCATTTCCTGGTCCCGTTGATGAAGTCGTCGGCCCACGAAAATGCCGGGGCGGGCTCTTGAGCTCAGAATCACGATGAGGCCCTGGCAAGCAAGCAGTCAGTCTTCGTACATCAGGCATTACATGACGAGCAGCACGGGTACCTGTACGGGCAAGGTAGGGAGTCAGTCGGTGACGAACGATCCTGGACAACCACATGGACCGTGGAAGCGGCGGCTTTTCGCGAACTTGCACCAAGTCGTGCTAGCAGTGAGCATGGCTATCGGGAGCATCGTGCTCGCGTGGCTATTTCCTGCTTCTGCTTCCTGGAGGTTCGTGATGGTGTGCCTGAAGAGTGCCTGAAGAGTGCCTGAAGTGTGCCTGAGCGCGCCCAAAGATATGTGAGGTGCCCGAGGCGGACGGATTTGGAGTCTCAAGGTCCCTCGTCTGGCTCCTTCCTTGCCTTGTTGATGGCTCTTGTCGCGTTTCTGGGCCGACGTCACGGAGGGAAGGTACGGAATGCTGAATCATTTTTTTCCGACGTTGCACCACATCCGCCTTAGGCTTCTCGATGCTACGTCTTCGTTCCTTCGCCTCTTGCATCTCCCCGTCCCTTCGTCTCTTCGTCCCTCGTCGTACTTTCTGGCTGCAGAGGCTTCACAGACCTGCAAATATTCCAGACACACATACATTTCAGGCAACCCGCCGGGCAGGACACGAGCCTCCCACTTATTACAAGCAGCAGACGACGCCCCCAATGGACCAGTGTCTACCAGTGGAGGGTGGGCTTCGCCCGTACCTACATATGGTCCCATGTCCAGGTCCCCGATCCCGCCGACGCTGCCTCTTCTGGCCATGCTGGCCCTGATCACCCGTTGGTCAATGTTTGCCCTATCATGCCCAATCTCCATGTTCCATGATCCGCTCCCACTTCCCCGTCCGGGCCTGTCCAGAGGCACCCTCAGGCGTTCCGGGCTCTGGCTCTGCAGGCCCATTCCCTTCTGGGACGGAATCCCACCCGTCCGTCCACTCATCGTCTCTCCCTTGGAGCAAACATGAGCGCCAGACGTGCAGCGAGGCAAGCTAGAGAGCCGGACTGACACGCACAGATGCGCTCACCTCACTCATTGTACATGTACGAACTATTATATGTAGGTATGTACAGTCACCCGCTCGAGAGGCGCCCATCACTTGGCCGACTCGCACGCCCCCTCCTCTCCACGGTACCCCTGCAGCAGGCAACCCCTGAACGTACATGTACAGGACCTCTTCGTGCATGCGTCTGCATGCCTGCCTCCACGGCCAACGTTCCGCTTCGTTCGCAGACATTGCGCTCCGGCTTCAGCGTCTTCCCAAGCAGCCCTTTTATACGGAGTATAGCTACAACGAGCCACTCTTGCACGCCTCTGGGATGATACTGCTTGGATACCCTTGTCTAGCTCGGGCTTGGAAGACCTAGCATGGCACTGGGTTGGTGGGCGGGCCACTTGCTCGTCTGCAGCAAACCACCGAGCTTGCCGTCTCTTGGGCCAACAGCATCGGCCTGCTGCAGCTTGTCAGATCTTGTACGGACTCGCTTGCCGCACGGACAAGCATGCGGTACGACAGCTTCTACTGCCAGCCAGGTCCGGGGCCGGTACTTGGTTTATCATCCCAGATGCACCGCCGCCCCTTGATCAGTCTGAATACTTCTGCTGCTGCTGCTGCTACTGCGTTCTGCTCCTCTCCAGGGCTGACATGAGTCGTTTCTCTTCTCCGCAGCCGTGTTTTTTCACCCCCACGAAGCACGAGGCCGCGAGTAACGGCGAAGAAAGCTTCCGTCATTGTCTCACCAGGCCATTACCGCGCGGAAGAGAGTCCACCAGCGGGTCTTTAGTAGTTAAAGTGACGTGAGAAGCAGGGCTTTCCTGGCCAGGTGTGTTGCTTTCTTCCTGCTTGCTCCTGGCCGCTGTTCTACAGAGCTGGCAAAGTACCAATACATTATCCGGCAGAGCACCCCTCATCCAGAGGTCTTGTCACCGAGACTTCACTCTTCGATTTTACCAACTCTGACCCTCTCTTCTCTCTCGCTTTCTCCCTCCAGACACTTTGCAAAGTTATACACCACGGCTTCTTGTTTTTTTTTTATTAGTTTGTCGTGCAGTCATCTTTTAGCATCTCAACTCTGGTTGACTTCCCTCCTGGCTAGCATCTACAGAGTTGTCGGTCGTCTCTCGAGGAATAAGGGATTATGCCATTTCCGTGTATACACCTTTCATGAGGTTCGTACGTTTCCTGTTTGCTTCTCGACAATTGCTGCACATCACCCATACTTGACTTACTACCACCACTATCGGCTCGCTGATGACGGCCCAAGACAAAGTTTGAATTTGTCTCTGCGCTGACGGATGGCAGATATTATCCCCCACTCGTTCCGTTTCTCTCTTGCCCTCCTCCTTCACCTCCTCCTCTCTATGTTCTGGGAGACACTATTTGACAAGTGCTGACTTGCTCAGTTTTTCAGCAACCAGCAAAATCCAGCGATAGACTGGGCCACTAGATGTCAGGAATACATACAATGAACACTGCCGCCCACGGCTCTGGCAACTTGGGTCAAGACGCTACCATGGTGCAGAGCAACGGAGCTGGATATACCAGCGACCACTGGGCGAGCATCAGTCCGTATAGCCAGAGTCCATATGGAAACAGCCCTTTGAACGAATATGGCGCCACCTTTGGCGGATATATATCGCACGGAATGCCGTCAGAATCGCTCAGCAGAATGCCTCCGCCCATTCCCCCATCAATTCCACAACATACGACGCATCAACTGATACAACCCGCGCCGCTGATGGGTCATCACCAACTACCGATGCTCAATACACAATGGCCTAGCCAGTTGACGAACCCAACCCCATCGGGGAGCTACTCTGCTCCTCCGCTGTCCATCGCACCGGCATCCAGCCTCCCCCCAATTGAGCCGCCAAGACCCCCTGTGCACCATGAGAAGGCAAGAAAGACGTTGAGCGCAGAGCAAAAGCGAGCCATGTGTCAATATCACGAGGATAACCCAGGCACTAGGCAGGCAGACATTGGAGCAAAGTTTGGTGTCGAGAGAAGGTAGGTTCACTAGGCATCACTTCGGTCATCCTCCCCTATCCGCGTCGGGACAAGCTAACACCTGTGCCAAGCACCGTCTCCAAAGTATTGAGGCACAAAGATCAATACCTGAAGCAAGATCCAGAGCCAGATAGTTCAGCTCTCAAGCGGCTGAAGGGGAAACACCCGGACTTTGATCGGACGCTCAGCAACTACGTTCGCCGACAGCAGCAACGCGGGTTCGAAGTCAAGGACGAGGAAATAATCGAGCAAGCAAGGCTCTTCGCTCGCGCCAGTGGCGGCCAGGACAGGAGCTTGACTAACATCAACAGCAACTGGCTTCTCAAATTCAAGCAAAAACACGGTATAGGGGCTGGTCGGCTCATGCGTCGAGCCTCAGAGACAAACATCCCAGACCGCATTACCATGTCCACAGCTATTGCACACTTCCCTGGGGATAAGACGACGGCTACCATTTCTCCCATCTCCCCAACTCAGCAGCTCTCGCCCCTTTCAGCAAGCCGAAGTGACGATGACATACAAGCCGACGGCCATGATTTCCAATTCCAGTACGGACATTCTGGGTCGCACTCCTCTACCTCGCTGGCAGGCGATTTGAGAGACCCAAGCGTTTCATTTGCGGGCGGCACGATGAGCCCAACCGCGCCTTTCCACTTCTCGCCCGATCCCAATCTTGGGACATTCCAAAACAGTCTCCACATACAACCAGCAGCAGTCTCTGAGTTCCAGCACCATGGGAAGAGGAGCAATACTTTCCCTTCCCTGAATATCGATTGTGTTCACCAAGATACGAGTGCCGGACCACTGACTCCTCGAAACACCTCTGGCGTTACATCATCTTCAGCGCTTGGGTCGCCTACAAACGACGTTCGGAGTACTACCTTCACCCTGGATACCACAGTATCATCGCCGCCAGCTTTACGTCGCAGCAGCAGCAACTCGAGTATGATTGCGCGATCAAACAATCCTTCCACGAATCCAAGCTCGGTATCATCCAATACTGCTGACTCTTCGCCAACGTCTCCCACGCCAGAGGATGCAAGGCGTGCCGCGGAAACGCTGCTAAGCTATCTTCATAGCATGACGCCAAACGGTCCGTTCGACAAGAGCGAATATGCCACCATTGTTCAGCTCACAAAGAAATTACAATTACATCAACATCAAAGTACGCGACCCTCCATAGGAGGACTGTCGAGGATCCCTGAAGGTGATGATGGGGAAGTTCAATCGCTGGCCGAGGCAGCCATGTCAGAAGTACGATGAAGATGCTGCCGATCTCACGCAGTCCCTCGGCCACCTACCTTTTTGAGTCATTGTTCGAGTTGATGATCATTGCGAATGTCTATTGCTTTCTGCCTTCTCTCTTCTGTCATTATTCATCTTTGTTTCCTTTATTTTCTTTTTGCTTTTCTCCTCATCGGCGTTACGGGTCTCCTGGAGCAATCCTGGATCAAACATATAAACAAACATTGGTGGGAAGACGGCAACAATGGGTACCTAGACCTACGCTGGAGAAAGGAAGAGACCTGCCATGAGGTCGCAGCGCGTGGTGACGCGGTTCCTTTCGAAGCATTGAAGAGGCTCTCACTACCATATCTCACGTGCGAAGGCGGCGCCTCACGCTGGAGACCAACTGGAATGGATGGAAAAGGGGTTACAACTAAAAGAGAAAGGCGACTTCATCTGGCAACAGATCTACCAGCATCAAATCTGTTTTCATTGCTTCTCAACCACTCGTTTCAAGATTCTACCTGGCTCCCTTCTGGAACCAGCGCGATGATTTGCTCCTTTTATTTTTCTCTTCTTCTTCTTCCTTTTCTTTCTTGCCTTATTGTCATCCTGAGCGCATCACCGGCCACGAAAGGCATTGCACACTGCTTCACGCAAATCTCTTGAGCATGCTTACAGCGTTGAGTTTTACTTTACCAGCTCCTTGCCTTTTCATTGCGTCTTTTTCTTTTCTACTTCGGGGCCGACGTGGAACCCAGGCTTCATCTGGTACTGAAACAGAGAGAGAAGAATAATTTCCTCTAGGTTGATCAGGCACCTACTCCATACAGTGAAAGAATCAGCATTATGCGGTTCTACTACAGCTTCGCACAGCTTCTTGATTTTCATTAGCTTCTCCTTGGGTTATAACAGTTCCCCATCTATGTGTTTCCCTTATTGTACTGTGATCAATGTCATATTGGAGGATGGGAGGGTATCGGAATAGGAACAAGGGAACAACAAGACGAGTTCGAAAAAAAAACAATCATCTACAAGGGCCTTGATTTCGGCACCACACTCCTCGCGGAGAAGCATGCGATTTTCGCCTCTTCTGTTTCACTCCCTCAAGGTGTTACAATACGGAGTACCTGTCAATACATGTCTTCGTGGTCTTCTTTTCCCTTCGTCCATGGACGGATACACGACGGGAGAGTGACCAAAAGAGGGTCTCGGGGTAACAGGGGGGATCCTACATGGGGACATAATTTTCCTCGGCATCTACATTCTTTCTCATTTTATGTTAGTACGGGCTAATCCCCGTCTTTATATGGGCCTTGCTTTGGGGATCATGTCTTGCGTGTGTTTAAGTGAGAGCATGTACCGGGTACAACTACACTTTCGATGGGGTTACCATTCAAAGTGGAGGATGTTCAAGGAGCAGGTGTTTGCCTAGACGCGGGCCTAGAAAAGGGGGAGGGGGGTTTAAACAGACTGAAGCTCTGATACGTTACGAAGATGTACTTATGGCGATGCCTTATCTACTGGTACAGTATCTCATGTACTCGAAAGATGCTCAGAGGAAGAGCTCTGTCTATCTAAACCCCAGCTAGTAGTCCGAAGGACCTCACTCAGTGAAGCTGTATGTACGGTATATTCCTCCGCAGGTACTCAGGAGACTTAGCCAAGTCTCTCTTCCCATAGCTCCACAACACCCTTCTCGCTTAGCTCGGGCATCAGCCTCACGAGCAGCAGCTCCAAAGCGCTGTACATCAGATGCTTGTTGCAATACTCATCACCAACAACATCAAGCAGCCCCTCGATCTCATCCACTATGCTCTCGTCTCCGTCCTGCCCATCAGCCGCGCCAGACGACGATCCGACGTCCTCGCCAGGGTCAAACAACCCGCCCAAGCGCCAAAGCCGACGCCCAAAGTACACGCGGGCAACGCTTGCGGGGAGCAGGCCCAGAATGGCGCCAGCGGCCCTGCGGCGAAGAGCGCGCAGCTCCTCCTCCGACTGGGGAGGTACCAGCGTGGACGTGCCGAGGCTGTTGTTGGGAAACAAGGCGCCTCGGAGCGACCGAAGGATGGGCGGCAGATGAGAGGCGTCGAAGACGGCTTGGATATGGTGCGAAAGGAGTCTGTAGAAGCCGACGGCGGAAGCAAAAGGGCCATTAGTTAGCTTGGTTAGTCCCATCAGATAGCAAGAGAAAAAAACAATGAGCCCTGAATCAGAAGGAGAGGACGGAGGGGATTTTCCCATCTGCTCCGCCCGTTGTAGGTGGGGAAGGAAAGCGAGATTCAGAAGGGGAGGGGCGGTGGATGCTATGTGGTGGGTAAGGAGGATAAAGAGACGTTGGGAGAGAAGGGTTAGCATAAGAGCCATTTGTTGGCAATTAGTTCGCCAAAAGAGACGACGTCTGTCAAGGATAACCCGGGTTCCGGTCTCTTCAGGGGTGGCGGACGAGGTACATGTGATCATGAACCAAGGTCAAGGCCAGCGAGGTAGAAAGGCTCTTGATGCGGCCCATGGTCCATAGTGTTCATGTTGACTGGATTTGAATGGCCAGACAAGAGTCTTGCGCGTGCGGGGAAGACAAAAGGAGGACCGTCTCCGATGTGTGTCCGCTGGGTGTCCTGATAGTGCGGCAGGAGACTGCCATTGGGCATCAGGGGGGGGGGAAAGCGATGTGTCGCGCTCCACGTCGGTCAGATAATGCGGCAAGGCCAGGAGAAGTCCGGTCGTTTGCGAGGACGGAGGCGAAGGAGGCTCGCGGGTCGTCCCCGAGGGCCGCCTTGCATAAGCGCGCCTTCGCGTCAAGGGCCGTTCGTTTCTTACAGGCCGAATGCGTGTGATTCCTCAAGCCATTGACGCAGCAAACCTCAGCTTCCTCAACGAGGCGGCGAGGGAAGAGAAGCAGGTGACTCGCGTTCCTTCGGCGGCCGTGGGATCAACTCGTCGAGCGCCACGCGCGGTGGATCAAGTCGCTAGCAGAGGCGGGATCTTCCTCTATCCGTGTGACGAGAAGAATCGACACGCTCAGGCACCATGAGACCTTGACTGCTTTGGGGAAAATCGGCCCAACGGACAGCAGATGGCTTCCTTGGAGGTGGCGCGGCACGGGGCGGGCGGGTGATGTGAGTTCAGACGGACTGCTCATCCAACACCACCTCGTCGTGGGAAACTAGGTAGCCGGCTAGGGCCCTGGCCCGCTTCGGCCGTGTAGCTGATTGCCTTCACCCCTCATTGTGGAAGGCCGGCGCGTAATGAAGGCTTCTCGATGGACGGGCTGTTCTGTTGTGGTCCAGGTTGGCGCAACAATTTCGAGCAATCGGAGACGAAGAGGCGATTCCCGCGCTTCGATTGGCTGGCCGGCCAAGGAGCTAGCAGCCCAGATCTAGCATTGCTCGTGTGGTGTGGCCGTGGCCTTGCAATTTGCGCCGGTTCTCACAACCTTGTGTGGATGGCCATTCGCCATATTGAAACCTCTCGATGAACGGGAGTACCTATCTACTAGATAGACTCCCAGCGGCGTTGCTCCGGGGCAAGAGTGCGCGCAGAATGTAACTTGTAACATGTCATGGAGACACGGCATCCGACTAAGTCAGGGCCCATCCAGAAAGAAACCCTGCTCTGGACGTTCACTCGCTGGAGGCCAGGGGGGGTGAAGGAGGTCCAGTGACTGAAAGGAGATGCGAGATGACGAGCAAATTCGACAGATGACCAGGGGTGTGAAGTGAAGGGGCTCGGGGGAAGTTTATGAAGCCAAGACACTCCAGCAATAAGACAAGGAAATTTGCCCATCTTACCTGTCAAGAGGGCCATCAAGCCCCGCAATGCGCCATGGCCCATGAATGGCCGCCGTCCGTAGTAGCGATATGAAGCCGCCCAGCCAGGGCTTCCGCTGTTCCAGCTCAATCAGGTTTCCAAGACATGACCAGAGCTTGAAGGAAAGTACTGGTACTTTGGCGCGGCCGAGGTTCGTATCCGTAGTTAGTAGTCGTCGTTTGTCGTCGTGAACGTAGTCTGCGGCTTCCTCATCGAGATGAAGCGCCGTTCTAGGCGGCAGGGATATAGAATCCGCCAATATACCCGCCATGAACCTGACTGCATTGAAGAAGAGAATGCCCAAGTGAATGAGCAAGACAAACACCCCGTGAACCGTCCACTTGGGCGACTTGGCCGCATCCTGGCCAAGGTCCGATGAAGATGGCGATGGTTGTTCCGTCCCAGTCACGATCCTTGCCTTTGTTCTGGCTTTCTGCTCACCCAATGACCTTGCGGATATGCAGATAGCCTCATAGAGCAACCATGGCTGGGATGCTTTGCCCGCAATCACATTGCCGATGATGAGCTCGGACAGGATCTGCTCCACGAGAGCCGTCAGACAAGGATTCTCCAGATCTTCAGTCGGGAGCAGGATGGCCAAAACGGCTTGGACTAGTAACTGGCGATACGTCGCCTCGTTCTGCCGCTGCAGCTCCACGGCTGTGCCATTGTCCGGGCGAGGTACGGGGGAGAGAAAGGGTAAGGGGGATATGGAGTGATAGATCTCTCGGGGATCAGCATCCATGGACGGTTGTAGGGCAGAGCGAGAGGCCACGCGGCGAGCTGCGACCCGGTCAGTGGCAGATCCAAAAACCGTAGGGCATCGCCACACCACTACTAGCCTGTAGCATGTTTCTCAAGCAGCTCTGGGATCTCATCCAGCAGCAAGCTCTCGAGGTCCAGTTTGCGAAACCTCTGCTCCAGCGCCGTGGTGCAGTGTGCTATGATGCGGAGAATCTCAGGCACAAAGGTCTCGTCTGTGGTGATCTTGCCATACCAGCTCTGCACAAAGTCGCGCATGATGATGGCCAGGAAGGCGTAAAGCTGCAGGTCGACATCGTTGCGGCTCGTCAGCGGCGGCAGCAGGTCCTGGAGGGCGGGCTGGGCATCACGGGTCTTGTCTCCCAGGTGCTGCGGGCACAGCGTCCGGCGGATGAGGTTCAGCGTGGCCCGGTCGGACAGCGGGTCAACGGGCGCGGCACGGTTGCTCCGGCGATCTGCGACATTACCGGCACCGGCATCGGGAGACGGAGAGGCGGCCGCCTGTTTGGGCCTCGCCGCGGCTCTGGGAGCGAGGGGAGCTGAAGCGGAGGCGGCATTCATGGCCGGCGAGTCGAGCGGCGTTGTCTGAGGATCATTGCGCGCTGCAAGGGGCGGGATCGAGGAGGCGGCGGATGACGGAGACGGGTCGAGAAGCGCGAAACGGAGCGGAGCAGCGGTGACGAGAGAGAGGGAGAGAGAGAGAGAGAAGTCGGAAGCGGCAGAAAGAGGCTGGACGTCGTTGAGGTTAAGTTGGGCCGCTGTTGGGTCGCGGGTCTGGGGTTCGCATGTCGCATGCAGCTGGAACGGATCGGTCTGACGCTGCTGCACCTGCACAGCGCAAGCACCCAGCTGGAGCCCCCACATGTGCATCCTGGGTAGGTGGGTTCAGGCGGTCGCTGCTCGCTTAGGCGCTGAAGGCAGGGCGTTTAGCGATCGCTTACAGGGCATTTGCAGTGACAGCCGTGCCGATGTAGCACCAGCGGTATCTCAACCTCATGCAGCTGGATACCGTCTTTGATGGCGAAATCTGACAGGAGAAAGCACCAGTTGATGGGAAATGAGTCTTTACTGTCTCTCACTCAAAGATCTTCTCCATTTTGCGATACCCCTTATCTTTAATATAGTACATTGGAGAGGTGCCCCTACACACACAGTGACCGTAACTGTACATTCCCCGTGGATAATTTACACATTCTATACCGTGACGTCCAGTATCAAAACCCAAGCTACCAACGCTCAACTGCACTATGGCCCGTCCCTCTTCCGCCTCTTCAGAGATCCCGTGTAGTAGTCTCGTATCTGTCAAGATTGTCAGCCAACTGCAATGGACGAGCACCACTGATATCACGCCAAAACATACCTCTTTCCTCGGAATGCCCAAACGCCCCAGTTACCACAGGTGATATCTTGGGGGTCCATGTCATCAAGGTCCCATCGCAGACTCCGGAAGATGTTCTCTCCAGGTTCCAGCAGCATGTCAAACTCCCCTCCTGACTTCTTCTTCACCCACTCGACGTCACGCTTCACGTCGACCTCGGTATATCCTGTGCTGATGATTGGCACCTTGGTCTCCAACAGCAAGGGCAAGGTTTCTTCCCAGTCGTGGCTGCTGGCGGGATGGCCCAGTCCGGGGTGGAACAGGACGAAGCAGTCAAAGTAAGGATCGTAGGGCGCAAAATGGCCCGTCTTGTGAATGGTATGGTAGTAATCCACAATGGTGCTTATCTTCATGTTGTACCATACCCGGTCTTCCACCACGGTACCGAACGGGTTTGAGGGCGTGCGTTCAGGCAATGGGAACTCGTCATCCCGGTTGGCCATGCTCTCCGGTCCGATGAAGATGAGGTGCAATCGTGATTCGGGGAACAGATGAGCCAGCTGCACCCATATCGGTCGCGGAAGAGACGATTCGGCTCGTGCACCGAGAATAAAGAGCCTCACTGGTGGGGGTTCCGGGCGAAGCTGGTTGACGCCAGCACCACGTCCAGATCTTGGTATGTGCAGATTGTATCTCAAAGCTGGAATCCCACATCACATTAGCTTCCTGTCCCACAAAGCCAATGTGCAATTCCCTAAACTTACCGCTGAAGCTCTTCAGTCCCTCGACCGTCAAACGTCCTCCTTTCTGGATAGTGTAGGGGCTCAGCTCGTGGAGAACACTGCCGATGGTAATCGGATACGTAAGGAGGCGAGTGATTTGCCTCATAGATCGGTCCGAGTCCACCGCTTCGAACTCTCGAGTGTACATGAACGTGTCCCAGTTCGTCATATTGACCGCAGCATTCTCCATCTGGAGGTCGGGGAGGTTACCCTCATGGAACACTCTGCCAGACCGGAGATCGTGCTCGTCTTCATTGATCTGCCGGAGGGTATCGCAGATCTTCAAGTGGTTCTCATAATCATCCATCCAGTGCTCTTTGCTGCAGTACACAGCAATGCCACAATCAGGGCACTCAAAGTCCACATTCGCAGGAGGCATGTCCCCCCCGGTAGCCGGAGCGGCATCACTGACGGCTGACGCATCGATCGGAGCTCTGACATGCTTGTGGTCCGGGTGAGGGCAGTATGCATGCTGTCTCATGAAGGCGGCTCGACGCCGGAATTCGGGAACTGGCGATTCGGAGAAGGGGTGAAACAAATCATCCTGGCTTAACCGAAGCGTAGCTGGCGCAGCCTTTCCTGCCGCAGAAGCCTCCGAAGAGTATTCGCGAGCAGACGTCGTCAGCTTGGATGCCGCAATCGTCCGCTTGCTGTCTGCCGACTTGCACGAATGGACGCTCCGGATCGGCACTTGCGCCCACGGCCTCAGCGCTCCCCCGGCAGTAATCTGCCGACGCAGCGATGCCGAGCAGCGCCCGCACAGGCTGTGAGCCGCTCGACGCAGCGCGGGCTCCATTGTCTCGCCTGATTGACTCGAATTGACGTTGCTGAGATCCCCCGCTATGCCCGTCGCCTCATGTATAAAAAGAGCTGGACAGACGCAATTTGCAGGGAGCTCGGACCACCCTCACACCACCTGCCTGGCAGCCCGCTGCCCGCATTAACGTTCCTCCATGGCCCCGGTCCTCTTCGCCAAACTTTTAAGCTTCAAGTTCCCAAGCTCCGCCAGTCTGTTTTCCACACACAACAACCGCCTCCCACACGCGACTGAGCAGCTCAATCGGCACAATCAAGCTTCTAAAGAGCCGCGCAGGCTTGACTGCGCCCAGTCGGGAACATGGCGACCACTTCCAACATGTTCCTCTACTCGCTGACGATCCAGCCGCCAACCAACGTCGTCCAAGCGGTTCTGGGTCAGTTCGCGGGCACCAAGGAGCAGCTCATCATCACGGGTGCTGGGTCACGGCTGGCTCTCCTGCGGCCTGATTCCTCGCAGGGGAAGGTCATTACCGTCCTGTCTCACGACATCTTCGGTATCATCCGGTCCCTGGCGGCCTTTCGCCTTGCGGGCAGCAACAAGGGTGAGTTTTACCTAGCTCCCCATTTTTTGGAGTGCCACATAGTGATGGGTGAAGGAGAAAAAAAGAGCCTCAAGAACGCGCCCCACCAAAGCCAACACGAACTTCCAATAGAGGGACATCCGTCCCCCTTCACAAGCAATGTGCTAATATCATGCTGCAGACTACTTGATTCTGGCAACCGACTCTGGTCGGATCACAATCATTGAGTATCTGCCGAAAGAAAACCGGTTCAGCAAGCTGCATCTGGAGACTTTCGGGAAGTCTGGCGTGCGGAGAGTCATTCCTGGAGAATATCTCGCTTGCGATCCCAAGGGACGCGCGTGTCTGATTGCCTCTATCGAAAAGAACAAGCTCGTCTATGTGCTCAATCGAAATTCTCAGGCAGAGCTCACCATCTCCTCGCCTCTGGAGGCCCACAAGCCTGGCGTCTTGGTCATTTCTATGGTGGCACTGGACGTTGGGTACGCCAATCCCGTGTTTGCGGCACTGGAGATTGATTACACTGAGGTAGACCAAGATTCTACGGGCGAGGCTTTGCGCGACCTAGAAACCCAGCTGGTCTATTATGAGCTTGATCTCGGCCTCAATCACGTCGTGAGGAAGTGGTCGGAGCCTGTAGACTCCACAGCCTCGCTGCTATTCCAGGTGCCCGGCGGCAACGATGGCCCCAGCGGCGTCCTGGTTTGCGGCGAGGAAAACATCACCTACCGCCACTCCAATCAAGAAGCCTTCCGAGTGCCAATCCCCCGTCGTCGAGGCGCAACGGAGGACCCGTCAAGGAAGCGCACCATCATCTCCGGTGTCATGCACAAGCTCAAGGGAAGCGCAGGAGCCTTCTTCTTTCTGTTACAGACGGAAGACGGTGACATGTTCAAGGTCACTATTGATATGGTGGAGGATGACGAAGGCAACACCACCGGCGAGGTCAGAAGGCTCAAGATCAAGTATTTCGATACAGTTCCGCCTGCAGCGAGCCTTTGCATCCTCAAGAGCGGCTTCCTCTATGTTGCCAGTCAGTTTGGAAACTTTTCTTTCTACCAGTTCGAGAAGCTTGGGGATGATGACGAGGAGCTGGAGTTCACCAGCGACGACTTTCCTGTCGATGCACAGGCTTCGTACGATCCTGTCTACTTCTATCCCAGACCACTGGAGAACTTGGTACTCGTTGAGAGCATCCCGTCCATGAACCCTCTTCTTGACTGTAAGATTGCCAACCTGACGGGTGAAGACGCACCCCAGATCTACACTATCTGCGGCAACGGTGCTCGCAGCACCTTCCGGACGCTTAAGCACGGACTCGAGATTAATGAGATCGTGTCCTCCGAGCTTCCCGGAATCCCTTCTGCTGTCTGGACGCTGAAGCTGAATCGAAACGAACAATACGACGCCTACATCGTTCTCTCCTTCACCAACGGAACTCTTGTCCTCAGTATAGGAGAGACGGTGGAGGAAGTCAGCGACTCCGGATTCCTCACGAGTGTTCCCACACTGGCTGCCCAGCTGCTTGGCGAGGACGGCTTGATTCAAGTCCATCCCAAGGGTATTAGACATATCCGCAATGGACAGGTCAATCAGTGGGATGCCCCTCAGCATCGATCTATCGTGGCCGCGACCACCAACGCTCACCAAGTCGCGATTGCTTTGAGCTCTGGTGAAATCGTCTACTTTGAGATGGACGATGATGGTTCTCTTGCCGAGTATGACGAGAAGAAGGAGATGTTTGGAACGGTTACATGCTTGAGCCTGGGCGAGGTCCCTGAAGGCAGACTGCGAAGCTCATTCCTTGCCGTTGGTTGTGACGACTGCACAGTTCGCATTCTGAGTCTCGACCCAGAGTCTACACTAGAGAACAAGTCGGTACAAGCGCTGACCGCGGCACCCACGTCCCTTGCTATTATCTCCATGGAAGACTCGTCCTCAGGCGGCTCTACGCTTTACCTCCACATTGGCCTCTACTCGGGCGTCTACCTGCGGACGGTCCTGGACGAGGTTACTGGCGAATTAACCGACACACGACAGAAGTTCTTGGGGCCGAAGCAAGTGAGGTTGTTCCAAGTCACAGTCCAGGGACGGACGTGTGTTCTTGGTCTCAGCTCTCGGCCGTGGCTCGGATATGCTGATCCGATCACCAAGACTTTCGTTGTCACTCCTCTCAACTACGTCGACCTGGAATGGGGCTGGAATTTCACCAGCGAGCAATGCGAAGAAGGCATTGTGGGTATCCAGGGCCAAACTCTACGGTATGTGGTGTACTTCCTCTTCCCCCTTTTTCATATCCTGCCAAATGATGAAGAAATGGGATCCAAGCCTACGGGCTATGAGGTTCTTATTACGCATTTTTTTCCAATTGTTCCTACTGAAAGGCACTTTCACTTTCTTGGTTGCTTGTTGAAGAGTCACGGTTCTTTCAAATACTGATGATTTTTAGGATTTTCTCCGTCGACCGGCTTGGAGATACGTTGATTCAGAGCTCCATTCCTCTGACTTATACCCCAAAGAAGATGGTGAAACATCCGGACCAACCTCTTTTCTATGTGATCGAGGCGGACAATCACACACTCTCTCCGGCGCTCTGCGCCCAGTTGCTCGCAGACCCAGCGCGTGTCAATGGCGACAGCAAGGTTCTTCCCCCCGAAGAGTTTGGCCATCCCAGAGGCAACCGACGCTGGGCCTCATGCATCAGCGTTGTCGACCCGCTGGCCGAAGATGGCCAGGTTCTGCAAAGAATTGACCTGGAGGAAAACGAGGCCGCAGTCAGTCTGGCAATCGTCACATTTGCCAGTCAGGAGAACGAAACCTTCCTGGTCGTTGGAACCGGTAAAGATATGGTCTTGAACCCTCGCAGTTTTTCTGACGCCTTTGTCCATATCTACCGGTTCGAGCGCGATGGCAGGGGTCTAGTATTCATTCACAAGACCAAGGTGGAGGAGCCCCCGATGGCCATGATACCTTTCCAGGGGCGTGTGTTGGTCGGTATTGGAAAGATGCTTCGCATTTACGACCTTGGTATGCGACAGCTGCTGCGAAAGTCCCAAGCTGAAGTGGCGCCGCAGCAGATTGTCTCACTGAACGCGCAGGGCAGCCGTATCGTTGTTGGCGACGTGCAGCAGGGTATAACATACGTTGTCTTCAAGCAGCAAACGAACAAGCTCATCCCTTTTGTGGACGATACCGTTGCCAGGTGGACAACATGCTCGACCATGGTGGACTATGAGACCACCGCTGGAGGAGACAAGTTCGGCAACATCTTCATCGTGCGCGCTCCGCAAAAGGCCAGTGAGGAGGCCGATGAAGAGCCAGCGGGACTTCATCTGCTTAACGCAAGAAGTTACCTTCACGGAACCTCTCATCGCCTAGACCTGATGTGCCACCTGTACACCCAGGATATTCCAACGAGCATTACCAAGACCAGCCTGGTGGTTGGAGGCCAGGAAGTCCTGCTGTGGAGCGGACTGATGGGCACGATTGGCGTTCTGATTCCGTTTGTCACCCGAGAGGACGCAGACTTTTTCCAGAGTCTAGAGCAGCACCTGCGAGCCGAGGACCCCCCTCTGGCAGGCCGAGACCACTTGATGTATCGCAGCTACTATGCACCCATGAAGGGCGTCATCGACGGCGATCTTTGCGAGCGCTATGCTCTGCTTCCGAATGACAAGAAGCAAATGATTGCAGGGGAGCTGGACCGCTCAGTCCGGGAAATTGAGCGGAAAATATCGGTAAGTTTAATCCAGACGGCTCCGCCATGGCCAACCATTACGAAGATGCACAAAGCTAACATTTGCTTTCTCAGGACATCCGAACTCGGTCTGCCTTTTAAGCGTGTTTGGTTTTGGCGCTTGAGTCTACTGTTTTTAATACCATGTCGGAACATATGGCAACGAATGTTTGTGTTTGTGTAACTAAATACTAGGGTTCAGGGATGATGGCGTTACATACAGGATGATGATATACATGCCCGCCAGGCTAGGCAGGAAGCATCCAAGATGATGCTCGTGCAGGATTTGCACGTTTTACATGAAAAATATGAAGTTCTAATGTCACCCATTCTACAAAAGAAATAAGGCCCAAAAAGGATACGTGAACGCCATAAGAAACAGAGCGGCCTCGGGGTTCACAAACCCCTCCAGAAGAGGCCGCGGTTCTTGACCTTTGTGGCCTCGCCGTTGCTCCGCCTCTGGTTGGGATGGCTCAGCTCCCAAGCCTCGTCATCCAGGTAGGCCGTGATGGCGGCGTCGATGTCATAGCCAGCCTGCTCCATGTACAGCAGCGCAAAGTCATAGTCGGCGACCTTGCAGGCGGTCATGAAGCGCCTGATCTTGCCCTTGCGCAGCTCCTCGTCCTCGCCCTCGACGGGTCGGGGCGACAGGCTGACGCCTCCCTTGTAGAACTCGCCGGGGATGAGGATGGTCTTGCGGCCGACGAGCAGGTGGTCGCTGGTGAGGTTGTTTCTGCGGCGCAGCGCAGCGGGAGGCACGCCGTATCGGAGGGAGAGGGACTGGACGGTGTCGTGGTCGTGGTCCAGGAAGTGGAGGGTGTCGTCGTCCAGGGCGGCTTTCTCGTCGATGTCGGAGGATTCGCTACTACTGCTGCTGCAGCTGTTGTTGTTCTTGTTGGATTTGCTGTCGTCGTCGTCGTCTATGGACTTGTATGGCGGGGGAGGGGCTGAGGCCGGGATCGTGCGTGATCGGAGAGGCGGGATGGACGAGTACTGGGGAGGATCGCGGAGGCCTTGGGGGAGTGGCGAGGGGGTGGAGGAGACTTGGCAGAAGGGGCAGTATGAGGCGAAGCGGGGGTTTTGCTGTGATTATGGTTTAGAAGAAGAAGATGATGATAGGATGGAGGTGCATTTGGTCATGTTATTACCTGTATACACTTGCCGCAGATGACTCGGCAGCAGCAGTCTACTCTGCGGTCCTGCGGGAGGAGGGAGGACGATGGGGAGGAGGATGCTTGGATTTGCGAGTATGGGGGCGTTGAGGCGAGGCTGCCTGTGCAGGTGCTACAGTATTCCATGGTGAGGTAGGGAAGTATATAATACGAATAGACTTTGCGAAGATATCTAGAGTATTATACAGGAAGACGGTATAATAGTAGAACAGCAGAAAGCAAGAGAGGTGGAAAAGTTGTGATAGATAAGAAGGGGTTCTTGAGTTGATGTCCGTGTCCTCGTGACGGGGACGTCTGAGGGATCTCGGGTCTCAGATTTAGTCCATGTTACCTGTTTGTCTATCTATCACTGCTGGCTGCGTTGAACCAGCTGAGTAACGTCTTGTTCCGGGTTTAACACATGTCAGTGGTTGGATTGTATTACCTATTCGACTTTTTGGTGAACATCAGCATGGGGGAGGGGGGGGGGCGGCCAATCACGTCATGGCAGATGATGGCTTGTCTTGCCTGTCCTGTGTCTTTTGTGCTTGTATCGCCACAACTACCTACGGTAAGGTGGGAGGTGGGAGGTGGGATGAATGGATGTTAGGAGGGCGCAAGAGCAGGTACTTCATGGGTGATGGTTAAGAGGGGGTTGCAGCTTAGATTGTCTTTTTGTAATGGCTGCGTCTGTGGCTACAAGTCTAGATGCTCCTACGATGTCATCTAACCTATGGCTACCTATTTTGAGCATGGACCTTTAGGCTGGCTTACCCGGGAGGTGTGGAAAACGTGGCATGGAAATTCAGCACCTACTGTACCTGTGTAATAATACCTACCAGATTCCAGGGTTAGAGGAGCGGAAGACGGGAGAGAAAATGCGGAGCCGCCTGGCGCGCGTCTATAGCGGCATTCGGTCAGCGCGCCGCCGTGCAGCTCCAGACTGGAAGCTGTTGAATCTTTTTACTGCATCTTCATCTGCCGCTCACTGGATTGCACCACCTCTCCTGACTTGATTGGAATCTGATACAACTTGTGGTGATTCTTCTTTCCAATACTGACTTGACAGCTCCATAATCTCGTCCAATCAACATCACACAGCCATCCTGTCACAATGAACAAGCCAAAGCTCGCCTTCGGGCTCAACCTGACAAAAAAGCCCGGCGCATCCAAGCCGATGCCTTCCAGATCCAAGCCAATGTTCAGCAGCCACGACGATGACTCGGACGACGAGGGAGCTGCCCAAGAAGCCAAGGTGGAAGAGATTGGAGGCGAACTGGACGACATCACATCTGCACCACCACCACCACCATCATTCGAATCTACGGCGGGACACCGACCAAAGAAGGGCGTCATCAGCGAACCCCCAAAGCTCAAAGCGAAAGCCCCGACAAGCACAATGTTCGGCGACCTCTCCAGCACGCTCTCCTCCCGCAAGAACGCAGAGGCAGCCACTGAGCTGGACGCCAGCGTATACGAGTACGACGCCGTCTACGACTCGCTCAAGCCGCAAAAGAACAAGTCAAAGGAGGACGAGGAGCGGAAGCCAAAGTACATGAAGAACCTCATGAAGGCGGCCGACGTGCGGAAGCGAGACCAGCTGATTGCCGAGGAGAAGAAGATTGCGCGCGAGCGCGAGGCCGAAGGGGATGAGTTTGCGGACAAGGAAAAGTTTGTGACGGAGGCGTACAAGAAGCAGCAGGAGGAGAACAAGAGGATCGAAGAGGAGGAGCGGCGGAGGGAAGTGGAGGAGGCCAAGAAGAATGAGGGCACCGGCATGACGTCGTTTTACAGGAAGTTGCTGGACAGGGAGCAGGAGAGACATGCCGAGACGGTGCGGGCGGCGGAGGAGATGGCCAAGCGAGGACCTGGCGAGAAGGCGGATGGCGAGGATGTGGGAGATGCGGACGACGACGATAAGGAGAAGCAGTATGCCAGAGCGGCGCAGGAGCTCAACGAAAAGGGCGCCTCCATCTCCGTCAACGAAGACGGCCAGGTGGTCGACAAGCGGCAGCTTCTCAAGGGCGGCCTCAACGTCGTCGCGAAGAAGCAGGTGGCGGTGCAAAAGGAAGCCGAGGAAGCGGCGGCCAGCCGGGGATCCCCAGACCGGGACCGGCGGGAGCTCACGGGGAAGCAGCTTGGCCGGAAGCAGGCGATGAGGGAGCGGCAGTCGCGGATGCTGGCCGAGCAGCTGGAGGCGTCGCTCAAGAGGTCGCGCGAGGCGCAGGAGGTCAAGAGGGAGGAGTTGGAGAGGGCGGCCAAGACGCGCAAGACGGAGAGCGAGATTATGAGTGCGAGGGAGAGGTATCTTGCGAGGAAGAAGGCGGCGGAGGAGGAGAAGAAAAAGGCTGCGGAGGCGGGGGGCGAGTGAGGGATGGCGAATGATTACATACACGCATATCGATATACTTGGTAGATACCCAACGGAATGATACACGGCTTTGACGTCTCTTGTTTCCTTCGGCTGAGGGGCTGTTGAATGACGGAGTGGATGATTCAGTGTATATGTCTATAGCCCATCCCAAACACCAAGACCACTCTAACCAAAGAACAAGGTAGTAATACATGATTTCGTCCAAAGGAACAGTAACAGTCGCCCAGTCCGTTTCCTTTCTTCCCCCCCAATGCTCGGCAGCCCGAACAATATCATACACGGCATCCCTTCATTCGTTGGTCGTTTCGGCTCGCCCTTCAGATCGGGATTGCGTTTCCCTTTATCTCTTGCCACGAACATTGCTTCATTCGCCCAAGATCTCATTATTCTGTTCAGGAATTTCCATTTTCCATATCTTCGTATGCGAATTCTTTAGTTGTTGGCCTGCTCCTGTCGTATCCGGTTGATGTACGCCGCGTTGACCTGGTTCCAGGCGGCCATGTACTTTTCCATGCACGACGTCATGCACGTCTGTTCGCTGCTGGAGAGGGAGGTGCCGGGCTTGGGGACGCATTTCTCGAAGCAGTTTTCCTGGAGTTTCTATATTGATCGGATTAGCTGGTCAGCATCTTGGTTTTGTGGTAACATTTCACAGATGCCGGGGGTTTGGCTAGAGGATGTGGTGGTGGGATGTATTATAGGTAGGTAGGTAGGTATCTGCATACTTCGATGAGGACGCGGGCGTTGGCGAGGTTCGCTTCCGCGAGGACCTGCTTCATGACGGATTGCTTGACGGATGAAGAGTCCATTATGGAGGCTGTGTAGGGTCAATGGATGGGAGGGTGTGTTTGTTCGGGGGAGGTTCGTTGGTAATAGTTGTTTTTTTGGGTTGATTGCTGGGGTGGTGGTTTGGAGACTTTTGAAGATTTCGGACATGTGAGGATCTGGGAGTTGCACATTTCGCTGTGGCTGGTGTGTGGCGTTGGGGAGCTAGCGGGGAGACGGTGGCTTAACCTGGGGTATTTGGCATGGATGGTGAAGAAGGTGAATTAGGTACCGAAGTAGGAACTGAAGAGGAGGTCGATGTATAAATCTATATCCTTACTTGGAAACTGTTAATCAACTACTGGTACATCCAAAGCCGTTAGAAGAGATGCTACTAGGTAATGCTCGATTTGTTGGATGTTGATACTCATCTTGTCAGGGGAAGATCTGGCATGTGACTGTTTGCTGGAGCTTCAGGTCCTTAATACACCCATTGACAAAAGTCCACTGGAGTAACTTGTAACAGAGCCCGAGATCTCCTATCGAGAGCTGGATGCTTGGCAAGATGCATTGCAATTACGGATCGCATGCCAATGTTATTGAAGCTCGTGCCTCGAACAATGTTTTGAGACAGCACAGTGCACGATGCCCCACCACGGGCGTGGCCGCTGTCAGCTCGAGGTACAGGCACTTTATATGACCGCGGAACAGCCAAATTTCACTCGCTGGAAATGTATCACTACGCTGGTTTTCAAAGCCAATTGGCGTAGTATCAAGTTATAAGTCTTTTGATGTGCACGAATGAGTGTCAGGATATCATGTAAGCTTCAGCTACTCCAATAATGATAATTTTGTGGCTCAAGTCAACGGTTCAGACCTCAACGGTTGGCAAAGTAGCAGTACCACAAGCAACCCCCTTCCAGAAATCTAGTGCTAGCAGGGGCGACGCCTCCGTGCCTCTACAGTCTGGCCTATCAAAGATTAGCACTGTGTCGCGGGCTCAACACGAATTGTGGCCTTTCGGAACCTCCCATGTGAACTGCCTCACTGGCTGCTGCTTCGTTGCTGGACATTCTCTGAACAAAACAAACGGACAAATCCCACCCGACGACGACGACGAGAGAGGCGGCTTCGGATATCGGAACCCGTGCTGCTCTCCAAGCGACCTCGCCGACTGCCCGACCATTGGAAATTGGATCCCTGCCGTCACGATCGAATCGCTCCCAAGATGCGGCTCTCCTCGCTGTCGGCCGTGCTCGCCGCGGCGTTCGCGTGGACTGCGGCGGCCCAGGAGGACTTTAGGAGCATAACGGTTGGTTGATCTGGACAAGGAGTTTGCGCACGAGTTTAACTGTGAGCTAACGGAGTTTGCGCGCAGCTCAAGACGCACACTCTCGAACAAGTCAGTCGCAAACCGAGGAGAGGGACAGGAGGAGAAGGGGGAGGAGCAGAGGATGGAATGCAAAGACGAAGACCGCTGGAAGTTGAGCCGAGTTTCTAACCTGCTTTGGTTTCTCTCTTTAGCCCTACCTGGACTCTGACATGCAGAGCCGATGGTTTGACTTTGGCGGCGATACAATTATTCGGACAGACTCGTACGTTCAGAAGCCCCCCTCCCCTTTCCATGTCTACTTGTATACCCAGCAAGCACGCGCTCGCGCCCATTGTGCGGCTCACAAAGCTCAACTCTGCTGCAGATACATCCGCCTGACCTCCGACCGACCCTCGCAAAACGGCTGGCTCTTTTCACGGGTGCCCCTCACGGCGACCAACTGGGAGATTGAGGTTGAGTTCAAGATCCACGGCAAGAACTCACTGTACGGCGATGGCTTCGCCATGTGGATCACGAAGCAGCGCGGCCAGCTCGGGCCCGTCTTTGGCCACGCCGACAAGTTCGAGGGCCTGGGCATCTTTGTCGACACGTACAAGAACAACCGGCCGGGCGTCGTCTTCCCCTACGTCATGGCCATGTTTGGCGACGGCCAGACGTCGTACGACAAGAACAACGACGGCAAGGACACGGAGCTGGCCGGCTGCTCGGCGCGCGGCCTCCGCCACTCGAGCATCCCGACCAAGCTCCGGTTGACCTACTTCCAGGACAAGAGCCTCAAGCTGGAGCTGCAGTACAAGACGGTCGGCGACTGGCTGGTGTGCTTCGAGGTGCAGAACCCGCCCTCGATCCCCAACATTGCGTACCTGGGCTTCAGCGCCGAGACGGGCGAGCTGAGCGACAACCACGACATCATCTCGGTCGTGTCCAAGAACCTCTACACCAGCCCCGTGGCTAGCGGCCCCGGCAAGGGAGCCCCGAAGGGCTCGTACAAGGTCAAGGCTCCGGTCGAAACGAGCGGCGGAAGCTGGACGTGGTTCTTTTTCAAGATTGTCTTGTTTATCCTCGTGGCGGGCGGTGCGTACGTTGGCTTTACCGTGTACAGGGCAAAGTCCAAGAGCCACAGGTTCTGAGTACAAGCACGTGAAGCGCATGTATGGATGTTTCTGAGAAGGCAAGGAGAGGAGGGCTGTTGGAACTCACCCGGCCAACTGACCCAAGCAGAAGAAAACAATTGGCCACTTTCCCAAAAGATGATGGGGAGGTAGGGGGAAGACGTCGTTGCCACCACCAGAAGCATACTACTTATAGGATTGGATGCTGGGCATTTCTGTTGTTGAGGAGCTCTTCGCTGTGCTAGGCGTTTTCTGGGACTTTGGGTGTTGCTTGACTACCTAACCTAGCATGGGGGTTGGGTGGGCGTGGACTTGCAAGACACTACATGGCATCTCCGTGAAGTGAAGGGTTGGCGGATGGGCGAGAACGCATTACTAGCAATGAAATGAAGTTTTTTACCAGTTCATCGGTGTGGTGTTCCGACTGATATACTACCTACCTTATTAGTGTAAAGGGTTTGTTATATGCCCTGAGGTGCCTCAGCTAAGGTGAGCTCGAGGAAAGGAAGCTGTCCAAAAGGGTTTTAGTCTGACCATCCATGTATGGTGATGTGAAGGTTGCAGGGTAGTTCGGTGTGAGGAATGCAGTACGGTTGCGCACATCTGGTTTTGTCTGATGAGGAAGAAGACGAAACTTTGGATTTCTAAGCCATTCAACAACTTGGAGTTGACTTTTGATGGTTTCGTCCAGGGAAGAAGTGGAAGTCGAATGCCAATTCGGTAAGCCCCTATAATGAATTGAACGGGGTCTGTTTGCTCGAATTGCTTGACTGCTTCGTGACGTAGCCTCCATCTTGCGGAATTACAAAGTTTCGACGGCGCTCAAGAAGCACAAGAATGAGGGGAAACGCCAAGGTTTGAACTTTAGAGGTAGCTTTACTCTTGCCTCTCTGCATTGTGTGATCCTTTGATATTTTGGCCTCGTCAGCTAAACAGCGTTGGAACCTGCAAGGCTACTGACCTACCAAATGTATGTATGTACAGGATTGCTGGCGCAAAGATGAATCAGGGACATCCCCCGCATACCTGGGATCGTGGCGGGTTTTAGCTTGTGTGATTTACATCGACGGCTGCTTCGGGACTCTGCTAACCAGCCATTGAAATGCAAAGGGGGGCCATGATCGTAATTGCGCTGCCAAAATCATGAATTCATAAATCTGTTAACAAAATAAGGAGAAAATGCAAAGCCACGAGATACATATAGCAATTGCTGCTCAATCTCGAGTCGGCTGTTGGTCATAGTAATTCAAACATCAATGTTACATAGTAGCCCAGATCCTCGCCGAGGAGCCATCCATCATCATCTTGCAGCGTTAGTCCCGGCTGGAGGGAGGCACCAAATTCCCACGCCTGGCGTCATCATCGTACTGTACATCTACCGATCGCTTATTCAGCTCCGACACTTACGAGGATTTGCTGCTTCTATACTGTATCTATGTGCTGCTGTGTGTGATTCTACCTACCTAGGTAGGTAGTCGATAGGTAGGTACATGTAGGTAGGTTAGTACCTAGTCAGAAGCAGGGCGCGACGCATGCAGCTGCGGTCACTCTGGTGCATCTCCATGTGTCTGGTGTCTCAGCACATAAAGACGGCCATTCTTGATTCAGCTCGAGGACAAATAATAGTACTGTAAAGACAGCATCACGATCAGAAAAGAGAGACAAAAGCACATCAACCCGACAGCGAAATTGCAGTGTTTCAGCTAGTATTGACCTCGCACCGAGGATTGCCGTGGGGCCACTCTGCGAAAGCTATTTGATTGCGTAGGGCGCAGCACTTGGCCTGAGCACCACGTTGGTCTTGGACGGAGGCCGGTTGTTGCTGAAGAGGGCACTGGATCCTGGATCGTGAGAGACTTGGACGGATGGAGGGGGGGGGCATTCGATCGATACCTACCTTGAGTCTCGTTGGGTCACGTTGGAGCAATTGAAGACATAGGGATATAAGTAGTAATAGTACCTTGCCTTACCTTGGGAGCAGGAGAAGGACAAGAGAGAAGAAGCAGAAGGTATGTAAGCAGACGCAAAGGAGAAGCAGCCAAAGCCCAGGCCAGGACGCTTTGATTCTCCAATCTCGCCAAATCGATTGCTTCGATTCGCAGCGCCACAGCCGATCCCAGCCCGTCCCAGAGCCGCTCTGCCGCATCAAGTCCATCTCAGTCGTTTGAACTGTTGTTGACTGCTGCTTCTGAAGTTGTTTAAAAAAAAAAATACGAGTAGATACCAACAGCAAAAGTAACAGCAAGAGCAACATCTTGCCCAATCAATTTGCTTCTTTTCATCGCAATGAACAAGGTTAAAGTAAAGGCAAGGCAAGGCGGTAGGTAGTACAGACGTGGATGGTGAGGTTGAGGCTGCAACTGACCAGACCCGACCTAGCTAGCTGGGCTCCTTATTAGCGTTGTGCCGTGTCGTGTGTGCCCTGAATGACGCCCATTTGACGCCCTGCATTGCTGATTCAAGACTGGACGCCCGAAATGCTGACTGGACCGGAGGTTCCTTTTGCACGGGCTTTGATTGCCTTGCAATTTTCACACTTGCTCGCCTCAAATGTTGAATCAAGACTTGCACTAATAACAATAGAAGTGTACACTTCAGAACGAAGAAAGAAACATCTCCCGTCGCCTTTGCCAGCTTCCGGCATCTGCCTCGGCACCCCTGAAGCAGATCATTCAAGACGCCCCCTCGGACGCTGAAGCCTTTGGACTCACTGCAAGCGGCCTCTCCCTCTTCTTAAACCACCTAATACCTCCAGCCAAGGTACATTGGACATCATTAGCACCACCGCACTGCCAATCAACGGCGCCTCTCCCAGCTCTGCAAGCTTCCAGGTTGCCCGCCCTCTTCGTCGCCCCTCCCAGCTCCAGCTCCAGCTCCAGCTAAAACGGCACAGCTGCATCTTGCATACGAGGCACCAACCGGTCGGGTGGTATTTGATCAGTTACAGTGCATTTCGGCTCAGCTCAAGGCCCTACACACGGGCTATTACAGTACAGAGTACTATCTCATCATTCCCCAGCCCAGATCGCCGCCAGCAGCCCAAGTGACACCTTGAAGAACAAGCAACCACGGCGACATCACTGGAATCGAGAGAGCCTCCGCAGTTTTCTGTTTGCCTGGCTCGGATCTAATTAGAGGTCCCCAAACCCAATTGCCATCCGTTCCGCTGCCCGCTTTTGCTCTTTTTGGCTCTCCAGCCCCTCGATTGAGCTGGAATTCCAATTGCTTTCATCTTGTTTGCATCATTATCCATCTTGTTGGATTTTTTTCCCCTTCCATTCCCTTTCTCTCCCTGTTCTGCCCCGGCCCAACCGTCCGTCCGTCGCCGCAAAAAAAAGCCTTTCTCGCCGCCTTGCTACAACCCACCCGAACCAACCCCCCCCCTCTCAAATTAATCCCATCCATCCGTCGCTATCCTGCTTTAATGCCTTCCTTCGGCTCGTTCCTCAAGAAGAAGCGCACAAAGGAGGGCAGCTCCGGCTCTGACCCCTCCGCAAAGGCCAGCAGCAGCAACCACCACAGCGCAGCGCACCCCACCAGCCCCGTCGCATCCAAGAAGAGCTGGGACGACTCGACAGCGGCGCAGCAGCAGCAGCAGCAGCAGACGCAGACGCAGACGCACCAACAGACGCAGCCGCGAGCCATCACCTTCAAGCCCGGCTCGGGTGGTGCCAGCGCTGGTACCGCTACCTCGGGCCCTCCAGGCGCTGCCGCATCGAGCGCGGGCTCGGGCATTGCTGGTGCTGGTGCTGGTGCTGGTGCGGGTACAGCGACAGGCACCAACCTCACTGCTGGCCTCAGCAGCAGCAGCGGCAACCACAGCGCCTTTCCAGGCGCCCTGCTAGGCGCTCCTCCCCCCCAGCGCACCGCCGCCGCCTCGCCTGGCTCCATCTCGCCGTCCGCATCCACCCCCATTCCCGCCTCCGCACCCGCGCTGTCGACGCCAGCTCCTGCGCCGGCCTCGTCTCTCTCGCCAGCTTCGCCCGCCCTGCTCTCGACGTCCGCAGCCTCGGCCTCGCCCTTGGCCTCCGCTTCCGCCTCAGCCTCTGCTCCTGCTCCTGCTCCTGCCCCCGCTGCCGCGCGACTCTCGGCCACGGCCGCGCCCTCCTCCTCTCCCGCCTTGTCTCCCGCCTCCGCCTCTGCCGCCCCCCTCGAGCTCTCCCACTCCCTCTCGCCCACCGCCCAGCCGACCATGAATCCCGCCCTCCAGCCTCCCCATCCCTACGCGCCGGGCCACGACTCGCAGAACCTCCCCAGCATCAGCAACCTCATCAATTCGCCCCAGAATGCCGGCTCGGCCAACGGCTACCCCCCCTCGTCGTACCAGCCCTCCGCTCCTGTAGGCGCCCAGATGGCCGACGCCAATGCCGCTCAGCTGCAGCAGCAGCAGCAGCAGCAGGAGCACCATCACATGTCGTCGGCGATGCAGCTGGACCCTCCCAATGAGCAGCAACCACAACAACAACAACAACCACCGCAACAGCCCCCACAGCAGCAACCTCAGCAGCAGCAGCAGCACCATCAGCCTCAACAACAACAACAACAACAACAGCACCACCACCACCAACAGCAGATCCACCACGGCCACAGCGTATCGCTATCCCAGCCCCGCGTCACCAAGGGCAAGTACTCGCTCGGCGATTTTGAGATTCTGAGGACGCTGGGCACCGGTAGTTTCGGCCGCGTTCACCTGGTCCAGTCCAAGCACAACCAGCGCTTCTACGCCGTCAAGGTGCTCAAGAAGGCGCAGGTCGTCAAGATGAAGCAGGTCGAGCACACAAACGACGAGCGCCGCATGCTGAGCGACGTCAAGCACCCCTTCCTCATCACCCTGTGGGGCACCTTTCAGGACTGGAAGAATCTCTACATGGTCATGGACTTTGTCGAGGGTGGCGAGCTGTTTTCGCTGCTGAGAAAATCCGGGGTATGAGAGTTCCCGATATCCATTTGTCGTCTTGTTGGACCTTTTTGGCTAACCCACCTTGTCATCCACCAGCGATTCCCTAACCCGGTCGCCAAGTTCTACGCCGCCGAGGCCACGCTGGCTCTGGAATACCTGCACTCCAAAAACATCATCTACCGCGACCTGAAGCCCGAAAACCTGCTGCTGGACCGGCACGGGCACCTCAAAATCACCGACTTTGGCTTCGCGAAGCGCGTCCCCGACAAGACATGGACGCTATGTGGAACACCAGACTATCTGGCTCCTGAAGTAGTCTCTAACAAGGGCTACAACAAGTCTGTGGACTGGTGAGTGGTGGCGGCTTGGTGCAATGGTGCGGTCGAATGAGCGGATAAACTGATGCGTGCTCTAGGTGGTCTCTCGGAATCCTGATATACGAGATGCTCTGCGGATACACGCCATTCTGGGACAGCGGTTCCCCCATGCGTATATACGAAAACATTCTCAAGGGCAAGGTCAAGTACCCGGCGTACATCAACCCGGATGCACAGAACCTGCTCGAGAGACTCATCACGGCGGACTTGACCAAGCGGCTGGGAAACTTGTTTGGAGGCTCACAAGATGTCAAGAACCACCCGTGGTTTGCCGAGGTTACGTGGGACCGATTGGCACGCAAGGACATTGATGCTCCGTATACGCCGCCGGTCAAGGCAGGATCCGGCGACGCCAGCCAGTTTGACCGATACCCCGAGGACCCCGAAAAGTACGGGGGTCCGGGCGGTCCTGACGAGTGAGTGCTTTTTCTTCTTCTTTCTCTCTGGCAAGCCGTTTCAAAATGCTAACGCTCAATGCAGATATGGCAACTTGTTTCCCGACTTTTGAGTATATCAGCAACGTTCGAATCGAGGCATACGCGGGCACGTTGACGACTGACGATGAGGCTTTGAGCGTGTGGCCTGAGTGGAAAGCAAAAGGAGCATGTTTGCCTTTATTTCTTTTGGGGTTTGGGATGTAAAAGAGGTGGGCTGCTGGGCCGTTTGCTTGGTTGCATCTCGGTGATGGGCTCTGCATTGGAGAATGGGTTTCTTTCTCTCTATCTCTCTCTATGGAAAGGGCGGTTCGATCGGTCATGGGGGGGCTCTTTTGACCTGGAGTCTGTGTCGGAAAACGTGTATTGGGGAGGAAGGGGAGCTGTGTTTGCTGCTGCAAGGCCAAATCTGTCTCGCCCGGTAGCCAACTATACGACGCACCTGTATATCCATCTTTTATTCTTTTTTCCCCCTGTTGTTGTTTGTCCCTTTTCCTGCTTCTGTTCCTTCTCTTGGGCTATGATGGGCGAGAAGGGGAGTAAAAGGGGGACGCATATCTAGGTACTTGGGGTCTTGTATACTTTTTTGACCTGGAGGTGCCGATGTCGAGGGAGCTGAGCCAGAGGTTGTGCTTTGCATGTGCTTCTCATCATACTCCGTACCTACAGAATAGTAATATGACTTGTACTTTTGCCCCTGACTGGTCTTGTGATGTATTTCGATAGTCTCATTGCATGTGTGTGGTCTTGGTGCTGATACTACATGTACCTACCTCCCTCTACCTACCCTACCTAACCTTGAAGTGATACTGGACACAGGTGGTAAGGGTGAGGGAGCACGGTAAGGGTCAATGCGCGTGGACTTTTGGTACTAAGTAAGGTAAGGTAGGTAAGGTAGGTAGAGATGCGAGGCAGACCCATGGAAAATCTCTGCAAGCGCGCGCACTGCAGAGGGCCCCCTTGCTTGGAACAGATTCGGTTGATTGGGGTTGGAAGGGCATCGAATTGCGTCGTCGTTTTGTCGTTTTTCTTTGTCGAGAAGAGGTTGCGTTGTGCAGAAAAAGGCGGTGGGAATGTTAGGCCGGTATTAGGTAGATTGGCGTGTACCTTACTTGGAGCGGTTTTGGAGGCGAATTAGGGGACTTTGATCTCGCCGAGACCCATTGATGGGCATTGACTTGGGAGTCTTCTATCTGGAGGAGGCTCGTTTCTCTGTTGGAAGAAGTTGAAGTTGTGGTTCACAAGTCGTCTTTTCAAGTATTACGTTGAAGGTACCTATCTATGCGACGCCAGATACATGGACGGGAGTTGATCTTGTAGTGAAGAATCGCCGGCTTGATTCTAGCAGTTTGACGAATTGAAGCTTCAAGAGGCATTGCAAAGATGCTTGCATGTCACTACCTTGGCAACCATACAAGCCTTTCTTAGCTTCGGCTTTTGCCATGCCCATCATCGTTTCTTCATCAGAGAGCATCTTGTATGTATGTACCTACTAAACAGGGGGGGCATGCATTGGTGCTGGCTGACGTGGGGTTTTTGTGACAGATCCCCTGCCTCTCGCTGTGGCATATCCTTACGAGTAGTATTGCTCTACCCAGGTATTACATGTAATAGTAGTACAGTATGTACTGATTGTAGAGGGGGGGTTGTGGTAGGTTCTTGTGTGGGCTTTTCCTTGTGTCTTTATGCAGGTTGGGTTTTACCAGGCCATATTGCGGTACCTTTTGGTAGGTTGGCTGTTTGCGTGTGCTTGCGTGCTTGGTTGCTGTCTGCTACATAAGGTAAGGTAAGGTATCTGCGAGAGGAGAGGCTGGGGTGTTACCGAGACATGCATCCAATTGTAATTTTTTCGGGCATCGGGGTTTTGTCTCTTTTGGAACCCTTTCTCTCTTTCTTTCTTCCATCGGTTTTGACAAGCTTTTCTGAGACTGCTTTGGAGAGACTTTCCCCCCTTTTCTCTCGCCTTGTACCTACCTAGTGGAGAATTGCTGAGAAGTCCTGCGACTATCGTTACTTTGTTACCTAAGGTACCTACTGTTTTGTCGTATTTGATGGAACAAGGTATTGGTATCTTGTTCTTCTGTTGATCTTGACTTTTTGGCTTGATGCATTGGAATTGATGCTCGGCTTGAGACTATCTTGCCAATTTGTCATCCGATTGATCATATAAGCGTGCATATTTGCATTGCATAACGAGCGAGCGAGCAAAGCGGGTGTCGTGTACGTGATTCTTTTTTTTTGGGTGGACATTTCAGCGGCAGGGACTCGATTGAGCAGCACGACGGCGGTCATCATTGGGATTGCCTGTTTCTGATTTCATTACGACTCGTTGTCATTGCGAAAGTTCCATCGAGGCTGTGGACTGATCCGGTCGCGATTGAGAAGAGGCGTTGGCGTTGCGCGCTCATTTTAGCAGTGGCCGGGTTGGAAGAGAAGGATTTCTGGTTCGAAGAAAAGGGGAATTTGAAGAGAAACAAAGAAAGAGGCGGCGCAGAGATGGACGAGTACATGTTCAAGTTCTTCCTGGACGAGTGTCGCGTCGTCGAAGAGAGGACGAGCTATGTCGAGATTTTCAATTACTCGGTGAGTTGGGCTTTTCGAGATTGAAGAAAGACGAGGGTTGGAGATGACATGGAAGGCGATGGCGGGGATTTGATGGAGGCTCATGGGATTGACTTGCATCTACACAGAATCCGCTTCACAACTCGGTCGAGGAGCATGCGCTGCCCATGTCGGAATTTGAGAATTTCCTGAATCGGAGGGTGAGTTGATGATTGCCTTCTTATTCTTTGCTTGGCCGATGGAGAGAGGCGTTGATGAGGATGCAGATGCGATGGGATGGGATGAGGAGGCATTGAACGGGGCTGGACCCTGGGACACTTTGAGAGTGTGTCGTTGTGTGACTGACTTGAAGCTTTTGGATAGGGGGCCTTTGAACCGCCAAAGCTGCCAGAGGGCACCAAGCTGTTGAGCGCCATTCGGCTGGTGTGAGTCTTGACCCCCCCTTTGATATCACGACTTTCTCCCGTCCGTTATTCAAAGCTGCTATGAGCGCGTGTCGATGACCACCAGTTTCATCCAACCGCTAACATTGAACAAATGCTACAGCATCCAGAAAGACGCCCAGCACAAGGACACCTTCATGCCGAGGACAATCTCGCTGCCCAAGGACAAGTACATGTCCATGGTCAGGACGCTCAAGCTGCCCTTTGGCGCCATCGAGACGTCGTCTGTCGTCGGGCCGTTCTTCTGGTGCGCGTACGACCAGGACGACGACGATCCGCATCTGCGTATGTTTGAAACTTCCATCCCTCCCCTTATATCAAAGATGATTCTTCTAACGTGTGTGTATGTGTGTGTGTGTTGTTGTCTTTGCAGACATTGTCCACCGCAAATCAGACGTGCGCAAAAAGGGCAAGACGCGCGGGTGGGAGATGATGCTGTCGTACGCCTTCAACACGGGCATCACGACGGGCTTCATCAAGGGCACGCCCAGCTCCGACATTGCGCCCGCGCTCAAGCACCTGCGCGGGTGCAGCGCGCAGGTCGGCCACCCGATGCTGCTGTCGACGATTATCCTGTCGCACGACCTGTCGCCGGCCAACGACGAGAAGCAGCGCGACGCGCGCGACTGGCTGCGGCGGCTGGAGAACGCGGTGAGCATGCGCGACGAGGTGGAGGAGGGCGAGCAGTACTTCCAGGACGGCATCTTGTCCGTCGACGGGCTGAACCGCGACCTGGTCGAGTGCCACAGCCATGTCATGTGGAAGCGGCCGCAGGCGTATTTCGTGCTGGTGAGGGAGATGGAGCTGTGCATGGAGCGGTTCAAGGTCTCGTGGATGGATGCCAAGAGGGATTTCTTGTCTGAGGAGGAGGAGAGGCATCGCAAGACGATTGATAGGCTGCATCGGAGCATGCTTGCGCGGATGGAGTTTTACAAGGTCAAGCTCAAGGGCTTGGAGAATTACATTCATACCACGTTGGAGAGGTTGAAGGTTCAGCGGGAGGCGGTAAGTTTCTTTCTTTCTTCTTCTTCTTCTTCTTCTTCTTCTTCTTCTTCTTCTGCTCTCCAGGTCCCTTTTCTCCTTTTCTTTTTTTTATCATCCAGGGCCTCTCCCCCTTTGGTTTGTGTCTGCTAACGTCCTGATTCTTGTCTGATTCCAGTTGTACAATATCATATCTCAGCGAGAGGCACGGCTCAACCTCGAAATCGCCGGCGAGCAGCGGCGCATCGCCCACGCCAGCAAGCGGGACAGCACCGCCATGAAGACAATCTCCCTCATGGGCGCGCTCTTTCTCCCGGGCACGTATCTCGCCTCCGTCTTTAGCATGACCTTTTTCAACTTTGACGCCGGTACGTAAACCCCCCCCCCCCCCCCCCCCCCCCCCTTCTTGGCCCCCCCCCTTCCCCCTTAAAGCACAAGATATTGATACAATCCTTTTCTCGAAACGGAGCAGACGCCAACCCCGTCATCTCCAACTGGCTATGGGTCTACTTCGTCATCACCATCCCGCTGACGGCCCTCATCGTCGGCTTCTGGCTGTGGTACGACCGCCGGCGCGAGGCGCGCTACGCAAACGACGACCAGAAGCTCGAGGGCGACATTGAGCAGATGGAGATGAATATCTTGAATTCGCTGCGCAAGAGGACGATGAGCAAGACGCATACGTGGAATAGCCGGAGCAAGCCCATTCATCAGGCTTGAAATTGGGAAAATTGCGCGCGCGCCCGGATAAACAACAAGAGAGGGGGTGGGATAATTGATTGATTTGAGAGGGACAAGTGACATGATGATGATGATGATGGATATGACGGTAATGATGTCCTTGACGAAAGTTTTCATGAAATGGGCCAAGTAATTTTTTTGTGTGTTGTTGTTGTTATCTTGGGGGGGTTGTTTTTGCTTGGGTCTGAGTGCTGCTCTAATGTTTGGGGGTTTGCTGGTTTAGGCGGTTGACGACTTCACTTCAGCATCAAGAAGTAGATAGCAGGCGACTTATAGGTACAAATTGTATAAAGTAATATACCTGAGGAATTAATTCATGGACGCTCTTGAAGCCGTTTTGAAGTGAATATGTATCAAGACGAGATATTACAACGCTGGTATAACAAAACAGAAAAAAAAAAAGTTTGAAACACAACAACGGCTGAATCTATAATCTAGGAAGTGAAGAAAACAGAAACTCCACAGACCCTAGATGTCATCAAGCACCCCAACTCCATGACGTCGCCCATATCCAAGACAGAACATATATATACCCAGAAGAAGGATTAAAAAGAAATAAAAAGCGGCAAGGGCACTTGTCTTGAATCAGATGCGGATGTGGCTATCACCGCCTCCAAACCACCTCCTTATGTCCGTCCCGTTATTATTGTTGCTGCTGCTCCCGCTGGCGGCATTCGCAGGCTGGGCATCGCTTCCTCCCATCCACTTGGGCTTCTTGATGCCTTGCCCAATGTCCTGGAACCACTGCGGCGTCTCAAACGAGTCCACCGTGTTCTTCATGCGATGCCCTATGATGGTAAAGATGTTGTCGTCTTCGGGCACTTCGTCGGTGAAGCGAGGCGGTGCCTGACCAGCTCGGCGAGTGTTGCTGACAGGCGATCGCAGCGGTGATCTCGATGGTCTGGCGGAAGAATCTTGGATGGCTGGAATAGACAGGATAGGAGCTGCTCGGCCCGTGGCTCCATTGGCTAGGGCACTGCGCCGCGGCGTTGAGCCTCCCAGTTCCCTAGCGATGAGATCGCGGCCCTCGCGCCAAGATCCCGTGCCGTAGCCCGTCGGGTTGTCCTCCTCGTCATCAATGATGTCGACGCCGGTAAAGATGCGCTTGACCCGACCGTATAACCCAAACAGGGTAGCCAAGATGGGAATCACCAGGGCGATGGGGAAGAAGTTGTCGAACCACTTGCCCAGGGGCGTGACGTCGACGTACTGCCCGAGGAAGTGATAGAAGATGGTCTTTTCGTAGACTTCTTTGGACAGAAAGGTGAGAAAGTTGTATGAGAGGGGAACACTGAGCTTGGCCACTTGCGACGCGAACCAGAACGCTGCTTCGTGTCCGGTGTTTCGCTTGACGAGGGCTCGTCCGCGCCATGCCTTGATCTCCGTCATGGACGAAAGAGCCGCAGCGCACATGTAGCAGATCCAAAGCGCCGCGATGACCTGTCCTGCAAACCCGACCTGCGCCTTGTCGCCCACCCAGTGGTGGACAACGCTGACACGGATAATGGACAGCTTGGGGAAGGGAAACTTGACGATTTCCGACCAGACGATGCAAGCAGAGGCGAAACCCAAAAGCGCACCGAAACCCATTCGCACATATGGAAAGACGTAGTAGTAGCAGAGGTATCGCGAATACGGCGTCAAGATCTTCACCCTGTCCCAGAAGCCGGCGTGAGGCGAGACGTCGCCAAAGTCGAGCTTCTTGGAGGCGACCGAGTCCAGGATCATCTGAAGCTTGGCGGCCTCGTGCACCAACCGCGTCCACTCCCCAACATATTGAGATCGTGAATGCCGTGCGCGCACGAGTTTCCGCGTCAGGTCGGCCAGGTATTTCTCGGTGATGACATGCGGAACGGCTTGACGAGGCGCGGTTGGATCGAGGAGCGATGACCGCGGCTGCGACTCGGGGACATTGGCCATCTCCTGAAGCTCTTCGATCCAGTCCTGGAACGCCGCGGCGGTTCCCGTCTTTCGCCGGCTGAGCTCCGACACCTGCTGCTCGACCTCCTCGACCGCGGTGAGCGAGTCCTCCATCTTCTCATACACCCTGGGGGCCTTGATCTGTAGGCTCCGGAGTCTACCGCTAATGCTTCCGCTTCGAAGGAGGTGTCGCGGTATCGAAACTAGGCCGTGGCCCATTAGGTAGATTGCAAGAATCAGACCCCAGCAGTAAGACAGAGCCATGAGGAGGGCTTTGAGCGCCGTAAAGGAGAATTCGTACGAGATGAAGATGTACACCAGGCCGACAACGCCGGCCCCTAGGATCATGGCGTAGAACTGGGCGTTTGCACGGAGCGAATACATCAACTTGTCGTAGGGCTCGCGGTAGCCGGTGTCAGAGTACTCGGCAAGGATGGGAAGGATGAACCTGAGAGGCGGCAGGTTAGAATCGCGATGCATGCACCACAAGGTAGAGTCATATAGAGGCTCTCTCACCATGTCAGGCAGAACGTCAGCCAGTACGTGATCCTCCACAGCACCAGCACCACGCGCTGAGGCAGCCAGATACCCCGCGACGCAACATCGTCCGTTATGGCGCTTGAAGCGAGGTCGATGGGGACCAGCAGGACGAGAACCGAGGGGAGCCAGAGGGCGAAGAAGATGGGCACGATGTAGAAGGCGGGCGTCGTTCGGAGCGGGAGGTAGTGGCGCAATATCAGAAGCACGGCCAGCGACACCAGCAGCAGGGCGATGGAGGAGAAGACGAAGGAGCCCACTGGCGTCGGGCTGCTCGCAATTTCAGGCATCTTGAGGCGAGGCTTCAGGGGGGAGAGCCATATGCGCGCTCGGGCGGCAGAAGCTGCAGGGCGGCCACGCGGTTGCGGGATGTTTTCGATGTGCTGGGAGAGCTGCTGCAAGGCACGTAAGACAGAAAATGCTCGTGCTCGTGCAGCTGTCGGCTGGTGGACGACTTTCTGCGGGCGAATCGAATGGTTGTATGGATGGACCAAGTCCGGATAACGCCCACCGAAGCTGCTGGAGATGCTCTGGATGCGTTTCACAGACCCACTCGACGGCTCTGGCAGGCGTGACGTAATATTGCAAGGAACGGCTCCCTAACGGCTCAGGGCCTAGTGCACTTGGCTGTCTCTGCCTTGGATTCAGGGCATCAATGCAGCCCGCGGTACATAAGGTAGTAGTACTGTAGAGTATCGCATGCAGCCGCTTAATTGAAGTCGCGTTAAGCTGGCTGGCTTGCTGCAGACGCGCTTTTGCTGCGAGGCTCGATTTGCAGCTGATAGACGCTTCTTTACCTGTCGCCTTCTTACTGCAACGAACACATTTTCTTCTTCTTTGTGTATTTTTCCTTCTTTCTCTCTTTCAGTCTTCATCTCATCGCGTACACTGGGAAGCGCTCAACGCTGCCGTTGCCGCCTGTCTCTTTTCTCGCGTGCGCATCTTTTTCCCTTGGCGCGATCAACCACCTCGAGGGTTCATCAGCTGCAACAGCTTCAGCATCGTCGCATCCCCTCCTCTGACCATGGCTGGTCTCCCCGACCTCGAAGAGTGTAAGCTTCAATTTGCGCTCTCAGAGCTCTCCAGTGCTGACTTAATATCTAGGGTACGCGGATGCCAACGATGCGCTCAACATCAGCCTGGTGTCGCCGTCAAAGGCGGGCCTCAAGACCATTGCGACGTTCCACCCCAAGTTCACCTACTCCATCTTTGGCGACGACGAGAAATTCTTTGGATACAAGGACTTGAAAATTAACCTGCGGTATCGCGCCAACGACATGCGCCCGCACCTGCGGGTCGCATACAGCAAGAAGATGAAGCCTGTCGGCGAGCATGAGCCCACCGACATCGTGGAAATTCTGGAGGAGGGAGGCCATCTGCCCAAAGGTTCGCGCTCTTGCCGCCTGGATATCCTGGGTAAACCAAACAAAAATCATCTATACTGACCTGCTGCAGTCGCTTTTGTCAAGGGGTCGGACTTTGAGAACAGCTCGCAGCAGCTTGGCGACAACTGGACTCCGCCCGGAACGCTGTACAAAAGCTTCGATGGCTCCGATGGCCAGTACGAGGTTCGCACGGCAAGCCTTCTCGATCCTGCCATCAAGCAGCTCAACAGCCGCATTCAAATCTTTGCTCGCCTGTTCATCGACGGAGGCTCGTACATTGGCGAGGATCGAGAGGCAGGCCCTTCGACGACGCCGGATCTCTCAGATGCCGACAAGTGGACCTTCTTCTTGTTGTACCGCAAGCAGAAGTCAGTCGACGATCCGGAGAAGACATCATACACTTTTGTGGGCTACGCCACAGTCTACCGCTTCTTTTATTTCCCAGCGATACCGACGCCGCCCACTTCGCCGAGTGAAAACTGGGAGCTGCCGGCGGGTGACATGGACTTGTCCGAACTTCCGTGCAGAACAAGGCTCTCCCAGTTTATTATTCTGCCGCCGTTCCAGGGCAAGGGCAATGGCGCGCACCTTTACAACGCCATCTTCAAACACTACTACGATCATCCCCAGACGCAAGAGTTTGTGGTGGAAAACCCCAACGAGGCCTTTGACGACTTGCGGGATACTTGCGATTTGACGTTTCTGCGAAACATGCCCGAATTCAAAAACCTTCGCCTCGACACTAAGGTGACTGTACCCAAGTCCGGGCCTCTGCCTCCCCTCATTGTTGGGCAGGAAAACCTCGAGAAGATTCGGCTAAAGGCCAAGATTGCGCCTCGGCAGTTCTACCGCGTTCTGGAAATGCACCTCATGTCCCAGCTGCCACGGTCAGTTCGGCCGACCATGTCACTCGATGACGACGTTCCGTCTCCTACAGCGGCGGACAAGCACCAGGAAAAGCTGTGGCAGCTCATTGTCAAGCAGCGGTTATACCGCCACAACAAAGAGGTACTCTCCCAAATGGACCTCGGTGAGAGGATCGAAAAGCTGTCAGAAACGCTGGGCAGTGTGGAGCTGGAATACGCCAGGATCCTGGCAGCCCACGAACGTGCTATGCAGCACTCTGTTCCGTCTAACGGAAAGCGAAAAGCGGATGACGGCATCGACGAAGTCATGGAAGAGGCAACGTCTAGCAAGAAGGCCAGGGTGGAGGACGCTTGAGAGGAATGGCGGGCATATGGGGGCTTGGTTTCATGAACTCCCCTGAAATAGGGTCTATAGGAAATGTTATAGCAGGCGTTGGGCGGGAAAACTTTGATACTACTTTCAGGAGAGAAAAGAAAAAACAGTGGCTCTATGTAATCTATTGTATAACAGGGGAACCCGAGCAAGCAAAGCATGCCAAATGCTTTTCTTTCATATGAACAAGACACATCATGGACCAAAGAAACCCATCAAATCCTCTGCCCACATACTTCGCCTACTCATCAAAGTGCAGATGAGCGTCGCCCTGGTTAACAACGGTAGCGGCCTGGATGTTCTTACCGAGCTGGCCGGCCACGCGGCTGGCCTCCCGCACGGCCTTGGAGATGGTGCCACGCACGCGCTCCTCCTCGAGGACGAGCACGCCGCTAACGGTGCAGCCTCCAGGAGTGCAGACCTTTTCCCTGAGCAGAGCCGGGTGTTCACCGCTCTGGATGAGGCCGGTGGTTCCTCGCATGGTCTGAGTGGCCATCCTAGTCGCCTCAGCACGGGGGAGGCCCATGGCGACGGCGCCCTCGATGGCGGCCTCGAGGAAGAGGGAATAAAAGGCCGGGCCGGAGCCGCAGAGGGCGGTGGAGGCGTTCATGTAGCGGGCGGGCAGGTAGACGACGTCGCCGACGCGCTTGAAGATCCAGGTGACGAGGGTCTCGGTCTCCCGGGGCAGGGGCGGCTCGGTGGCGCTGATGACGGTCATGGACTCGCGGATGAGGGCGGCGGTGTTGCACATGGCGCGGACGATGCGGCAGCGGCCGTCCTCGTCGGGGTCCTTGGAGGGCACGGCGCCGTGGAGGGCGATTTCGAGCTGCTCGACGGTGATGCCGGCGCAGACGCTGATGAGCAGCTTGCCGTGCAGGGCCTTTGCCATGCCGGGGGCGCCCAGGATGTCCCTGACCATGTAGGGCTTGCAGGTCAGCAGGATGACCTGGGACTGCTGGACGGCGGCGAGGTTGTCGTTGCGGACGACCTTGAGCACCGACGAGTGCTCCCACAGGGCGCCCTTGACCTTCTTGGCCGTCTCGGGGGTGCGCACGCAGGCGATGAAGCGCGAGGGCAGCGAGCGCGGGATGTCCTCCGAGGGCGTCGAGGCGCCGGACTGGAGGGGCTTGGGGCCTTGCATCTCGACCAGGGAGGTGAGGATGCCGTTGAGGATGGCGATGCCCATTGTGCCTGAGTGAGTTTTTTGCATGAGTCTCTCAACTCAGACGACGACGACGACGGGTTTTTTTCATGGTGAGGCTGCTTTTTGCTTTTCGCCCTTTTATTTTTCGCCCTTCGCTTTTCATTGAGACTTACCGCAGCCCAAGACCGCCATGGTCAGGTCCTGAGGCGGCTGAGGCGTGCTGTGATGCGTGAGAGCCAGCATGTTGGACATTTCTGTGGTGGTGGTTGTGTGGTTGTTGTTGTTGGTGGTGGTGGATGAGGTCGTTGTGGTCTTGACGATGTCGGAGTGGTCGCCCATGAGGTTTCGACAGGCAGTTTTACTGCTACTAGCGTTGACAGGTGGCCAAAAAAAGGAGAAGAGCGAAAGCAGGGGACGTGAGAGGAGAGAAAGAGTACGGGCCACCCAAGTTGCCGCCAGGCCGGAATAATTGTTATATAAGGGATGAGATGAAAAAAAGTTGGTTCTCTTCAGTTTCATCTGAAGTTGGTCCGGGATTTGCGAGTTAAATACTGAGACGAGTGAGAGTGAACTGGTTTCTGTGTTTCCCCCTTTAATGCAGCACACGGCTGTCATCGGAGCGGTTGGTGCCCAGCGGGACGGATCTCACTGATCACAACCTGGATAGGTGGTATGTACATACTTGGAAATAAAAGGGACATGGGTTTGTATGTAGTATTTTGGTGTAAATCCACGGCAATCTACGGAAACAAAAGGTGTCCGGGTGTGCACTGGGCCTCTAAACTGGTTCCTGACAGACCCCAATTTCAGGGAGTTGGTGGAAGGATTGATATCGAGGGGGGGGGGGGGGGGGGGGGGAACGATAATGGCTCAGCCGACAATGTTTCATCGTTTGTCGCCTCAACTCATCATTGAGCTTTGTGCTTGCACTCGGGCTGACTGATTTTGATGTTGCTAGCACTTACACCGTTCTACCTGGACATTTAGCGTTGCTACCCAACTATTGCCGTCTGTGGTAATAACTGACCTTCTACTACCAGTGATGTGAGGAGTCGGGTACCAGATCTAATGGACATGGCGCATGTGCTATTGATGGATTAATATGGATAGTACGAGTACATACACGGTATTTACACACTTTGGGCTTGGAGGTTCGGTGCCAGGGGTTCCGGCTTCAACGATTGACGCTACCTACCTACCTTAGGTACTATATCTGGGGGGCCAAAGGGGCCTAAATCGGAGGCGGTTTTAGGCCGTGCAGCCGCTGTTGGGCGATTGGATGCATCAATCAAGTCTCCAGCTCCCGCTTCGACATGTCTGGGATCTGTTTCCGGCTCTTTACCGTGGGCTTGCATTTTGGCGACTGAATCGGCAGCAAACATACTATTACATAGCGAATTCCAAGACGCTCGGAGTAGCACAAAGCAAGGTAATCCGGCCTTGACGGCGTGCCTGTAGTACTTCTCCAGCTAGGTACCTGTATGTATGTAAGCTGGTGCGGTCTAGCCCAAACCGTTGGCAGTGGCTCACCGAGATGCACGAAATGCACAGTTGATGCTGCTGGTGCTTTTCTTCTTCCCCTGTATCATTAACTGACCGAGTTTAGCTGGGTAGTCAAGCCACAGTGAGGCGCAGATCAACCTCCATTTCATCTCAGCCTTGCGCCTCCCACGCTGCAGCACTTCAGACATCGACAAAGAGATTTCTCCAGACAGAGGACTCGCGCGCAACATGGCGGATCCTTTCGAGGTCCGCATGCGCTTCAGCTCGCAGCTGCAGCACCTCAATGCCTCCGTTGCCTCGGCGCAAAAGGCGGCGCAATATGCCTTGAAATACAAGGACATGGACGAGGACCTGCATTCATGCATCCTCGAGCAGGTTGAACGGGTGAGTGGGAGACGAAGATTGGCGACGATGATGGCTTCTCAACGAGACCTTGCCTTTCTTTTGGCTGATCTGATCAATGCTGACCGAGCCTCCACAGAACAACATGAATACACGTGCCAATATCATGTACTTCATAGAGCACTTCCTCGACATGGCGCAGCGCGATGGCCACTCGGACTACATCCGCATGATGCAGCGCGACATCATCCGGGTGGTCGATGCAGTGGCCCCTGACGACGGCTCCGGCGCGGCCAATGTCAAAGTTGTCCGAAAAGTGTGAACGACCATTCTCACTAACCCCCCCCAGCTTTGCCTCTTTGACTGACTGCCGCATCAATCAGGTCCTGAACGGGCTCCAGAACAAGGGCTTCCTCGAGCACCAGGTGGTTGCGCAGATTGAGGACGTCATCAAGGAGCGTGGGACAAACGATGACGACCTGGGCCTCGCGTCCCCCAACAGCGACGTGGACATGACGGACGCGCCGGGCTCCGAGTCGAAATCCCGGCGGCGGCCCGCGTCTCACGGCTTGGATAAGCGACAGGTCGAGCAGCGGATCGAAGAGGATCGCGAGCGGCACAAGCGCGAGCGGGAGAGGATCTGGGCCGTCCCCAAGGGAGAAGACGCCGAGATGACGAAGCTGTGGGAGGAGACGAGCGACTTTGGCGAGGACGACGACCGGCTGCTGACGGAAGAGGGGGACGACTTTACCAAGGAGATGGAGATGCAGCAGTGTTCGCACCAGCAGCCGACGAATGGCAAACGCCATTGATTTTGCTTTTGTTCTTCTTCTTCTCTCTGTCATGTTAGTATATCTGCATTGGGCGGCGTTTGTGTGTGTATGTGTGTGTCTTTCAGGTACCGCATTGGGTATGAGAACTGTATGTATCTATGGAACGTTGAGATACCCCGAATTGCTATATCGTCCCATGATACTGGAGAAAGAAGGATTCTGCAGTTCAACGATGGCTGCAGGAACAACGAGACCAATTGACTCCGTGACATGCAGAGGAAGAACGTGGAAAAAAATCATCTCTTCTTCGATATATATAATACACAAGATTTTTGTACATGTACCTCGACCATCTATCGTGTCATTAAGATCATGCAGACAATCCCTCCCATATTTTGCCCTTTCCTTTCGCCTTTTCTCTTTTCCCTTACTCCATCACAACCACCGCGCCAAGCTCCTTCATGGTGGCAATAATCTTCTCCGCGTCCTCCTTGGGCACGTTCTCCTTCATCATCTTGGGCGCGCTCTCGACAAACTTCTTGCTGTCCACCAAGCTCAGGCCCAGCATGCCCTTGACCTCCTTGATGACCTTGGCCTTGGCCGCGGGGTCAATCGACTGCAGTTTCAGCGTGAAGAGCGTCTTCTCGGCGGGGGCAGCGGGGGCCTCCTCGGCTTCCTCAACGGCGGCGGCGGGTGCGGCGGCGGCAGGGGCAGCGAAGCCGCCAATGGGCATATCGGGGATGTTCAGCTTGCTCTAGAGAGAGGGAAGAAGAAGGAAAACATCAGGTTAGTCACGGTGCTTGCGGGAAATGACGGCCGTGGTTTGGCTATCGGGCCACTTCGTGTGTGTGTGAGAGAGTGTCTCTTTGGTGGGCATCTATTTACTTTTAGGCTTGAGACGAGATCAGCAGTCTCCAGCAGCGTCAGCTTGCTGATCTGGTCGACAATGTCGGCAATCTTGGGGTTGACGGCCTCGGCCTCGGTTGAGTTGTACCGCCTCGAGGCGCATGACACTCGGAAGGCTTGTGCGGGTGATCGAGGAGCGGCGGCGGACCGCAGCTGGCGGGCGCAGGAGCGCGCCGCAAACCGACACGGAGAGGCCATTGCTGTGGTTGGGGAGAGATGATGAAGGCTGGAGCTGGAGCAGGAGCAGGTAACGCGGCCCAATTCGCGGAGTTCGTGGGGCAATCTGCTTGTCGATAATTGTGCCTTGGCCGCTCGTCGTGAGAATGGCCTGTCCTGAAGTTTTTCGAAAAGCTTCACCTTTGCCGGTCTGAGCGGCTCCTGATTGGCCCGGAAATTCGTAGCCCCGAGTGCCCCTCCTTCCCGCACCCTTGTTCCCGACTAGGAAAAGAAAAAGTTGGCGGGACGCTCATATAAAAAAAAAAGTTGGAGGAAAAAAAAGTCCAAGAGCAGCATCAAGCAGCAGTTTCACGAGAGACGGCAATTTCGTTCGACGAGAAAAAGAGCTCAATCATGGCCATGATTGATGTCTCTCGGCAGAGGAGGTCGCTCCTGCGGGATGCGGCTGCTTTGGACCATCTGCCCGCTGAGCTGCTTGAGATTATCAAGCATCAGCCGTCGACGAAGCTCTTTGATGCTGTCGCGGAAGCGGCGCTCACACCAACACTTACAGAGCGCATCTTTGCGCATTTCGAGGACGTCTTTTCCGACATCTGCGCGCGATGGATCCTCAACGCCGGCAATGGATCGCGACGACTCTTGGTTGCATCGGCAATTGCCAGGATTCTACCGTTTGCGCCCTATCTCTCGACTTTTCTGAGGTGTCCCGGCAAGGCGGGAGAGCAAGACGCTGTGCAGGGGCCTTCACTTCACCTGGTGCTGCCGGCCCTCGACGGTGTTTCTCTGGGCTTGGATGCGGACGCATTATTGCAGGCTCTACTAACATACTGGAGGCTTTTCAGCTTCGATTTGAGGACGTTCAGCTCATTAATTTCACCCGATTACCTGCAGAGCTTGTTTGCGCATGAGAGCAGGGCAGTGAGATATCTGGCGATTCGCATCTTCTGCCAGCTGTTTCACGCCTCTGACCACAAACTGGAGTCGCTCATCGAGTTGCACGTCGGCAGTGCAAATGCCATCACCGCTGATTTCGACGGCGCATTGGTGGACTACGGGTTTCTGTCGCTGCATGAGCACGCGCGTGCCAAGAAGATCATCGCACTGCGCCAGCAGGTGAAGCGATATGCTGAAGAGTCTCAAGGCGAATGCCAGCCGTTCCTCCAGTCTCTCACCCAGCATGCCGTATCCTATGGCAAGATTGTTCTCCCACGACCGTCCGTGCCCACGGGCGGCCCATCAGATCTCGTCATGACGGCGACGACCACCAGCAACCTCGAGCGCCTCGCTGCCATGATTCGCAATCCCGAGCCTATCCTTCTTCATGGCTTGCCCGGCAGTGGAAAGACGGCGCTGGTCCATGAGATAGCCAAGCAGCTGGGCATGTACTCCGGCATGGTGACGCTACACTTGAACGAGCAGACAGACGCCAAGATGCTCATTGGCCTGTACTCGACGGATTCGAAACCCGGCAGCTTCTCCTGGCGTCCAGGTGTGCTAACCACAGCAATCAAGGAAGGCAGATGGGTTTTGGTGGAGGATCTGGACCGCGCCCCGACCGAGGTTCTCAGTACTTTCCTACCCCTGATTGAGCGCAACGAACTGTTGATCCCAAGCCGGGGAGAGAGGATAAAGGCTGCAAACAGCTTCCGCCTCTTTGCGACTGTGAGGACGTCCATGGGCATGAATGGACGCGAGAATCTGCCCAGCATTGTCGGCATGCGGTTTTGGCAGTCTCTGTACACGGAGCCCATGGTTCAGTCCGAGCTGGAGGAGGTAGTTCTTCAGACGCATCCAATCCTGAAGAAGTTTCTTCCTGGGATTATTGCTGTCTATGGCCGTCTGGCACAAGTAACCAGCGGGCCCCGCTCTCTGTCTCGCGGCCGAGTAATGGATCGACAGATGAACCTGAGGGATCTCTTGAAGTGGTGCCGAAGACTACAGGAGTGCCTGCTGGCTGCTGGATCGACGACTGGAGAGGAGCCCATCACCGAAACCACGCGAGACTGGATGTTTATGGAAGCGGTCGACTGCTTCGTGGGCAGTTGTCCAGATGACGAGCTCGGACGACAACTCACATATGCCATTGCTGAAGAGATGCATTTGTCCAAAGAACGGGCAGACCATTATTTGACTGCCAATATACCCCCTTTGGAAGAGAATGATGCTCAGTTTAGCATTGGACGGGTGCAGCTGCGGAAGAAGAAGACGGTTACCCGATTGCAAAAGTCGAAGCGGCCGTTTGCAAGCACTTCTCACGCAAAGAAGCTATTGGAGCAGATTGCAGTAGCGGTCAAGCTCAACGAGCCGGTGCTTCTCGTCGGAGAGACGGGTATAGGAAAGACGACTGTCGTCCAGCAGCTGGCCGAGTCGCTTGGTCACAAGCTGATCGCAGTCAACCTTTCACAGCAAAGCGAGGTGGGCGACCTTCTAGGTGGCTTCAAGCCCGTCAACGTCCGAAGCCTGGCTGTGCCCCTCAAGGAAGAGTTCGAAGACCTATTTGCAGCGACGGGAATATCTGCATCCAAGAATCAGAAATATCTGGAGCAGGTAGGCAAGTGCTTCGCCAAGGGACAGTGGTCAAGGCTATCAAAGCTGTGGAGAGAGGCGCCCAAGATGTTCCTCAAGATCGTAGCTGAGCTTGAGAGAGTTCAACTGGAAAAGGCTGAGGCGAGGAATGGGGACGACGCCCAACCTACCAAGAGGCGGAAGACTCAGTCCAAGCTACAGGCGCTTCTGGAACTGAAGCCTCGGTGGGATCAGTTTGCCCGGACTCTTGAGCAGTTTGATATACAGATTTCTGGATCAAGCACCTTTGCATTCTCCTTTGTGGAAGGAAATCTGGTAAAGGCCGTCAGAAATGGCGACTGGGTTCTTCTGGACGAGATTAACCTAGCTTCACCAGACACACTCGAAAGCATCACAGACCTCTTGACCGGCCCGAACGAAAGGCCGTCTATCCTTCTCTCTGAAACAGGAGAGATTGAAAAGATCGTGGCGCACCCAAACTTCCGCATCTTTGGTGCCATGAACCCGGCGACCGATATTGGAAAACGAGATTTGCCCATTGGCATTCGGTCAAGGTTCACCGAGCTCTATGTGAAGAGCCCCGACAAAGACTTGAAGGATCTCCTCACCATCATCAAGACATACTTGGGCAATGGCAGCAACAAGAACGATCAGGCGGGCGATGATATTGCGCGCCTTTACCTCAACACCAAGCGAATGGCGGAGGAGAAGCGCTTGGTTGACGGAGCGAATGAAGTTCCTCACTTCAGTTTGCGTACGCTGACCCGAGTGTTGAGCTATGTCAACACTATAGCTCCCTTTTACGGCCTGCGTCGAGCAATGTACGAAGGATTCTCTATGGGTTTCCTGACACTGTTAGACCGAAACTCTGAAAAGATGCTCCTGCCCCTGATATACCACCATCTCCTAGACAAGCATGGAAATCCGCAATCCCTCCTATCTCAGCCTCCAAAACACCCCGGCGATGGCCGACAATATGTCAAGTTCCAGAACCAGAGCCGGGATCGACAATACTGGCTGTTCCAAGGCGAGGAGACCCCCATCGAGCGAGATGACTACATCATAACCCCTTACGTGGAGAGAAACCTACTTAACCTTGTCCGAGCAACCTCCACGAGGCGCTTCCCCATCCTGATTCAAGGACCTACGTCGGCTGGTAAAACAAGTATGATTGAGTACTTGGCAAACTTTACAGGGAACCGATTTGTCCGAATCAACAACCACGAGCACACTGATCTTCAAGAGTATCTGGGCACATACATTTCAGGGCCTGATGGGAAGTTGCGCTTCCAGGAAGGTCTCCTTGTCCAGGCCATGCGACAGGGGCACTGGATCGTGCTCGATGAACTGAACTTGGCGCCGACTGATGTTCTCGAAGCCCTCAATCGTCTTCTGGACGATAACCGCGAGCTGTTGATTCCCGAGACGCAGGAGGTTGTCAAGCCCCACGAAAACTTCATTCTCTTCGCTACGCAAAACCCCCCCGGTCTTTACGGAGGCAGAAAGGTGCTGTCCAGGGCCTTTCGAAATCGATTCCTTGAGTTACATTTCGACGATATTCCCGAGGATGAGCTGGAGTACATTCTTCAGCAGCGCAGCCGCAACACCTCCCCTCCTGACTGTAGACGTATCGTCAATGTCTACAAGGAGCTATCGCGCCTTCGCCAAACGAGCAGAGTCTTTGAACAGAAAGACAGCTTTGCCACTCTACGAGATCTGTTCCGATGGGCTCTCAGAAAGGCGGATACACGTGAGGAGATTGCTGCGCATGGTTTCATGTTGCTGGCAGAGAGGGTTCGCAATGATGAAGAACGCACTGCCGTTAAAGAAGTCATTGAAAAGGTGTTCAAGGTTACACTCAACCCACATGATCTCTACTCAGCGGAATTGGCGCCCGAATTGAAGCAGATTGCCCATCGGGCCAATGCTCAAGGCGTTGTCTGGACTCACGCTATAAGGAGGCTGTATGTGCTCGTGTCTCGAGCACTACAGAACAACGAGCCCGTTCTCCTGGTTGGTGAGACTGGATGCGGCAAAACCACAGTGGTGCAACTGCTCGCCGAGATTCTGGGCAGGCAGCTGCACATCGTCAATGCCCACCAGAACACGGAGACTGGAGACATTATTGGCTCTCAGCGCCCCATCCGAAATAGGGGTGCAATCCTCGAGGCACTGGACGCTGATGTGACCGAGGTCTTGCGACAGTGCGGCGTTGACGTCTCTGGTTCGCCGGCAGATAGGCTGGAGAGGTATAAATCGCTTGACAGCACAATCCTTGATGCCATCCCCGAGCAAATCAAAGAAAGGATATCGACGAATGAGACAAGGAGCATGGCTTTGTTTGAATGGTCTGACGGTGCCCTTGTAGAGGCTATGCGAGGGGGACACTTCTTCCTCCTCGACGAAATCTCGCTGGCCGATGATTCAGTACTGGAACGACTCAACTCCGTTCTCGAGCCTCAGCGAACGCTACTCTTGGCAGAGAAAGGAGTTGACAACTCCTTTGTTGTTGGTGCGGACGGTTACCAATTCTTCGCCACCATGAATCCTGGTGGTGACTTTGGTAAGAAGGAGCTTTCTCCAGCCCTGCGGAACCGATTCACCGAGATCTGGGTTCCCCCGTTGTCCGACAGCGACGACATCTACGACATCACCCGAACCAAACTGGTCGATGCCGCCAAGGGCTATGCCGAAGCCGTGGTTCAGTTTGCGGCCTGGTTTGGCAGTACATTCCGCCCCATGGCCACTGCTCCATTCTCTGTGCGAGAAGTCCTCGCTTGGGTTCAATTTATCAATGCATCGGCCGAGGATGACGTTGTCGTGTCAATAGTTCACGGAGCTGCCGCCATCTTCATTGATAGTCTGGGAGCCAATCCGTCTGCTATCTTGGCGACGGACACCAACGCAATTCATCGGCAACGAGTGGATTGTCTCAACAAATTGGGGCAACTCCTTGGCCGAGATGTTTCTGCTGTTTACCAGACTCAGCCTGAACTTGAAGTCACCGAGTCTCATCTGACCATTGGCGGATTCAGCGCGTCTCGGACAGCAGCAGCTACGACCCCTTCGAGCTTCGCCTTTCATGCACCAACCACACGTCTCAACGCCATGAGAGTGATCCGAGCAATGCAAACCCAGAAGCCAATATTGTTGGAAGGTAGCCCTGGTGTTGGAAAGACTTCATTGGTGGTTGCCCTGGCTCAGGCTTGTGGCCAGCCACTGACGAGAATCAACCTGTCAGACCAGACTGATTTGATGGATCTGTTCGGCACAGATGTCCCTGTCGAGGGAGAAGAAGCGGGCAACTTCGCCTGGCGAGACGCCCCCTTCCTTCAAGCCATGCAGAAGGGTGAATGGGTTCTTCTCGACGAGATGAATCTGGCGTCCCAATCTGTCCTCGAAGGTTTGAATGCCTGTTTGGATCACCGTGGCGAGGTGTACATTTCCGAGCTCGACCAGGTGTTTAAACGACATCCAAACTTCCGCCTGTTTGCAGCGCAGAATCCCCACCACCAAGGAGGCGGCCGAAAGGGTCTTCCAGCTTCATTCGTCAACCGATTCGTCGTCGTGTATGCCGACGTCTTCAAAGACGGCGATCTCAAGTTAATTGCTAGCCACAGCTTCCCTCAGCTGTCCGACGAGGTCGTTGGACTGCTGATCAAATTCGTCTCACAAATTGAACACCATCTCCTGGTCGAGAAGAGCTTTGGTGCGCAAGGCAGTCCATGGGAGTTCAACCTCAGAGATGTCCTCCGGTGGCTCAACCTGCTCAGCTCGTCTGATCCGCTGCTCAAGACTCGCCATGTTGAAGACTTCCTTGACATCGTGATTAGGCAGCGTTTCCGTACCGAAGTAGACCGTGCTGAAGTGGACAGGATATTTCGACGCGTCATTACCTGGCAGCCGCGCTCTCGCCACTTTTACCATGATCTTGGGACTCGGTTCGGCCAAGTCGGCCTTGCTCTGCTGGATAGGAACCTCAACTCTCAGCCAGAGAATCTTCCCAGCATTGACGTTGTACCAAGGCTCCCCGAACTCGAGTCCATCATGCTCTGCGTGAAGCAGAACATCCCGTGCATCCTCAGCAGCCCTTCTGGATATGGCAAATCCGTACTTTTGAAGTACGTTGCTGCCCTTGCTGGAAAACCTCTTGTTGTGTTCCCCATGAACGCGGATATTGATACCATGGATCTGGTCGGAGGCTTTGAGCAAGCTGATCCCTTGCGGGAGATCAATGCTACCCTTCGGAACCTGCGAGACTTCCTCCAGGACTCCGTCATGTCAGTTGTTCCCGCACAAGCTCCGAGCGAGGTGTTGCGGCTGCTTCATCAGCTGGATAGCTACAATGGCGATAGCGATAGCATCGGGACTATTCGAACCACGATCGAGGCTTTACTTCAGCAGATCGCTCCAGGTTCGGAAGTGTTCGTCTCGCTTTCTCGAGCTCTAGAGACCCTTCAAAAGCCTCTGGTACTCTCAAATCCTCGATTCGAATGGCTAGACGGCGTCATTGTCAAGGCCCTGGAGACAGGCCAGTGGCTCGTCTTGGATAACGCTAACATGTGCAATGCCTCTGTTTTGGACAGACTGAACTCTCTGCTAGAGCCCAATGGCTTCCTCAGCATTAATGAGCACTGCGGCCCTGGGGGAGAACCTAGGATTGTCAAGCCCCATCCTGAGTTCCGAATCTTCTTGACCATGGACCCTCGTCACGGCGAGCTGTCTCGTGCCATGAGGAACCGTGCCATTGAAATTCACATCTACACTCCGCCACCAGCGCTGGACGCGTCCCTTTCTCGGATGTCGCATGTCGAGAGCTCTCTCCAACGATATCTCAAATCTACTGAGTACTCAGACGCTTTACTCTCTGAGGGCGTTGATCCCGAGGCCTGCCAAGTGTCTCTCGAAAACCTTTCGATCCAAGATGTTGCTCTTTTACCCAGATTTGTCAATGTGGTGGCCACTGAGCGCGCTTCGTACGTGAAGCTAGTGCAGGACTTTGTGGCCCTTTTGCAATCGCCACTTGGATCGCGCCTTCAAGCCTCTCTTAAGGAGTTGTACTCGAATTTGGCTGCTGTTACTTCTGATGCACTGGCGTATGCTCAAGTAAGCCTTCTCTATCTGCCATTGTCGCTGAAACTACTGCTAACGATGACATAGCCGCTTCATCCCCTCAACAATATCACTGTGGGCAATATGCTTCCCTCAGTTGACCTGGCCAGGTGGAATGCTGCTCGATATGAGACCTATCGACACCTGTACCAGATCCAGAGCATCATTGATGCCCAGCAAGCACAAGCTCGCTCGGCAAAGTTGGTCTCCTTAAACAGGCTGCAGCGATCCCTCATTAGCGATCGTGTTGCCGCTGTGTCGAAGGACTCTACCGTGAAATTAAGCGTATTCGTGTCCTCGGTCCTGAACGCTTTGATAGAGTTCTTTGGCCTGGAACTGCTGTCTCAGGATACTTGGGAGGTATGTAATGCCGAAGTGGTGACCAATTACAAATCCATCTGCTAACGATCTCTCAGGGTGCTCAATTCATCAGAGCTATTCGATGCTATATCGATCGCACGATTGCTCTTGCGACCAAGAGTGATTTCGACGAGGCCACATTCCAAGCTCACCTGGCACAGGGTACCGCGCTGTTATGCAAGCAAATCCAAGCTACTCAATCCGACAATAACCGCCAGCTTTCATCGTACATTCTGGGGAGGTTGGAAGCCGACTTTGACGGCGGTTTCAAATTGAGCACCGGGTTGAGCATGGAATCGCTGTGGAACTTGATGAGGCCAATTCCTATTCCCGATGGCTCAGTTCTTGACCGGTCTGTTGAGCTTGATCGTCTGGGCGCTAGGTTCGATAGTCTGCGATGGAAAGCTGGGGCTTCCATTGTCGATCTGTCAAAGGCTCAGCAAACTCTCGAACAAGCGTACAGAATCGTTCGAGATGGCGTTCTGACAGCTGACGGACTGGTGAAGGATCTGACCACTGGAATAGAGTCACTGGAGAGCCGCATCGCAGACGAAGAAGCCGAACAGCTGCCATTCTTGGCCCATGAATTCGAGACCTTGAGGCAGTACGACATTATTCGATCCGTCTCGCCTCACATGACGCTGGACAGTGGAATTCGAGATCTTTCCATCCTGTCGAATGTCCCAACCAAGGCAAGGCTATCACTCGTCAGCGCCACAAGAGAAGCGGCACTCTTACAGGCTATGGATGCCTTGGTGCACCAGGGCCAGTTTCCATGGGATGGTAAATTTTCGCCCACGTTGTGGTCAAAAATGCAGGCCATGGGTGGAGTGAACCTTGGATCTTTGGCATTACTCGACGTGGAGCTGCCGGCTATGGGACGACATATTGCCTCGCTATCTGCCGAAGTAGCAGCCGATCCGCTGCCAAAGCTAAACAGCGTTCTTCAGCAGCTGATTTTCGAAGTTTTCGGCGCTCATGCCGCGAGCCTCAAACAAGCTGTTATCCAGGCTTATGTCAAGGCAGAGGAACAACTCCAGGCCAATGGAGAGGCTTCTGGCCTCTTTGACCACTTCCTGCAAACCATTGAGCCTCCTCATCTGCGGCAGGTAGCTGAGCAGCATCTGATTCCAGCGCTGGTTTCCTTGCTCGCGAGGAAGAACGATGCTCATCATGCATACTTGTCCGCACTGGCGTGGACTCACTTTAGCGTTGGAGTTCTCAAGCTCTACGTCCCTGACCGCGTTTTTGATCCTCAACTACGCCCAAAGATTGAGCGCGAATTCTTTGAAGAGCTCCAGAACGGCATTTCCGACAAGATCTCGTCGCTTATCGCATTTGAAAGCAAGTTTACTGGGCAAAAGACGAATGAACGCATCGAGTCGCTCAACCAGGAGCTTTCTAGCATGGGTCCGTTGCCCGAGGAGGTTCAGCCAGTATTCCGACCAGAGCGATCAGAGCTTGTTCGCTTACACGCAGAGTTTTCCAACATCCTGAAGGCTATCACAAGCCCTGCTCTTCGGGCAGCGCTTGATTCATCTGGCAATGACAGTTCTGCTATTGACAAGGAAGGACTGGCTCTTGTCAAAGAAAATGTAAAGCGTCTACAGGATCGACTTACAGCTCGATTTGAAGCATACCAGGACATGACCAGGCCTGCTGCGAACCTTTTGCAGTGTCTGCGTGTTGGCTTGTCGCTGTTTGATGCGGCTGCGGCTTCGTCGTTGACATTGCCTACGAAGCAGCTTCTGGATATGACTCCGTTCTTTGGAGGGTCAATCTGGGATGTCTCCGTTCAATCATCTTTCGAGAAGAGCTTCGAGTTTCTCAGCCTTGTCCGAGTGGCCGTCAACGTTGAAGGAAGCGACTGTCTCCGGCCAGGTGTACGCGAGGCAATTTTCGATTGCTTCCACCGCTTCTACGATGACTGGAGCAAGAAGCTCGAGGCCGACCGCAAGGCGGAAGAGACAAAGGGCAGCCTATACCAGTTCCGTGGTTCGCTGGAAGACGAGGAGGAGATTGACGAACAGGAGTTTAACGAGCTGTTCCCCACGTACGATGCTGATAAGGAGGTCGCTGCTGGTTCAGGGAACAAGAAGGACGCTGTTCGCAACATGTCCCTCAAGGTTGCTGAAGCTCACCGCAAGATATTCTTGGACAGAGAAGATGCTCAAATTTCGATCCGCAACCTGAGCAGAGAAGTGGGTACTCGTGTTGCGAATGAGGCCAAGGATCAGCCATACCTCGACCGCCAGTTGAACAACAGGATGCTCGCAAGCACAACGCTTCTCCTCGACGAAAAGCTCAGTGGGCTGCAGACGGCTGAAAAGGACAAGTCGTACAGCTTCTATACCAGCCCTAACTTGCCCGAAGCCCGACAACTTGTGACTCTTGTTGGCAAGATCAAGGCGAGGTTCCGCGAACTGCAGCTCGTTGACGAGATTGGGCACATGCAGCCGCTGGCGGATGTTATTCAGAGCTGCAACAATGTCCTCGAACTCGTTCACGAAGATCCTCTGGCCAAGATTCTGCCCAAGGTGGAGCATCTGCACGCTCACGTGTACGAGTGGCAGTTTGGTGGCTGGGCGAGCAAGGTGTATGCCGTCCTCTCGCTGTATAACGCGCTGACGGATACCATTGTTCGTTGGCGACGGTTGGAACTGTCTACGTGGGCCAACTTGTTCGAGACGGAGCAGACGAAATGCCAGGAAGATGCTTACTCGTGGTGGTTCATTGCCTACCAAGTGGTCGTCGCCGTTCCTCTCTCCATGGTCGACTCTCTTGCTGAACTCAAGGAGTACGCTGTTTCACTTATCCAGAGCTTGGAGACGTACTTCTTGACGTCCATCGTGGGCCAATTTGCCACTCGTCTGTCGCTCTTGAAGCAGCTCCAGAGCCATCTTCAGCTTCTCATTCAGGACTATCCCACTCTGACAGTCATCTACCATGCGCTCACAAACTTCATCTTTTACTTTGCCCGCTACGAGAAGGCCGCTGATGAAGCTATTCAGAAAGGCCGCGCCTCGCTCGACAAGAAGATGAAGGACGTTCTGCTCATGGCCAGCTGGAAAGACACGAATATCAATGCTCTTCGAGACAGCGCCAAGAGATCCCACCAGAAGCTTTTCCGCATTGTCAGAAAGTTCCGTGGGTTCTTGGGCGTGGAGATGAGGTCTGTCATTGAGCAAGGTCTTCCCGATGAGACAATCTCTCAACTCGCCGCTGCGGCTGGCCATGTTGAAGTCGACGTGCCCGAAGCTGCTGTCGAGTCCTTGAACAAGGCACTTCCCGGCTGGCTGCAGAAGCGCAAGCGTCTCGGCAACGTTGCCATGACGGTGTCTGTGATGCAGAGGATTGCTGCCAGCCCCGAAGTCACCAGCTCTGTTCCCCAGTCCTTGGATGCCTACCTCTCCAGCCTGGAAGAGTCAATGGCAGAGCTGAAGAAGGAGACCCCGTCAACCTTGACCGATGAGAACAAGGAGCAAGTCAAGCACATGAAGACGAGGAAACGCAAGTTGTTTGCCGACACGCTGCGAGACCTTCGCGGTATGGGCCTGCGATACAATCTCGGCCAGGACAAGTTGGCTGAGCAGGAGTCGCTTTCTGTTGTGCTCGCTTCCACCGCGCCATTGGAGTTTGCTGATTCCAGCATCTTGAACGAAGCGGAGTATTACTTCCACAAGACTCTTGATCTTGCTCCCAAGGCTAGGAACGCTGCCCGGGAACATTCTGAGGATTTGACTGGCTCTGAGGTAGCGCGGAGCATTGGCTTCGTCGAAGGGTTCATTCACTTTGCCCTGTCTCAGCGGGAGAGCCTGGCAAGCGTGATGTCTGCTTTCGGTTCCCTCCAAAAGACCATCACCCAATTCCAAGACCTTGGAAAATTCCAAACCTTGGGTGGTCTATCTCGAAGCCAGAGGATCACTGATCTGTCACGCCTGCTCCCCTGGACTGTCCAAGGATTGAAGTTTGCTATCCAACTGCTCGGAACTCATGCAAGGTTGGGCAACCTTGATCACACCGCCGTCATTCAGAGGCTACAGTCATGGACAGACTCGTTCGAGAAACATGCGGCCAAGCTCGGCGAATTGGGCAAGCTTCCTACTCTGCTTACGTCCGATGTGCACACCAAGCTCGAGGAAGATGTCACAAAAGACTTGGACGGCCTTCAATCGACTGTCGACGAGGCTGTTCAGAGCAATCCCGGCGTCGGCTTCATTCTCCAGCAGCTGCGTGTCTGGAACCACATCACCAGCGAGCCCCTAGAAGCCCGCGGCAATACCATGGACCTCCTGGGCTTTGCCGAATCTGTTTCCACGCTCTGTGACACGGTCCTTGTGGCTGTTGAGAATGCAAAGAAGGCTGGAGCGGAGATTCCCCGGAAGGAGGATGAGGCGGGCTGGCTGAAGAAGCATAACGATGCTTTTGTCGCCATGATCAATCAGCTTTACATGCACAATGTCCAGAAGACGGCTGAGCAATGCATTCGAGCCCTGCAGAAGATTGATCTGGGACAACCCCTTGCAAGCATGGCCGCGATGAGCGCCATTACAGTTGCATCGCCGGTCTTGAGTCAATTTGCGGCATTGTGTCAACAGTCCATCACTGTTAGTCTCGATATCCATCGTGCTACAGTCAAGATGGCCTACGGCATGACAAAGGCTTTCACGCAAATCGCTTCACAAGGATTCTGCATGCCGCAGGAGAAGTCGGACGAAAAGTCAGGTGCCGAAGGCAAATTGGAGTCAGGCACTGGACTTGGTGATGGCGAAGGCGCTGAAGATATCAGCAAGGATATCCAGGCCGACGAGGATCTCTCCGAGCTTGCACAAGAAGCGAACAAGGAGAAGTCAGGCGAGATGGAAGATGAAAAGGATGCAGTCGACATGGCAGACGAGGAACTGGAGGGAGACATGAACAGCGTGGACGGCAACGAAGAGGAAGATGATGACAAGTCCAAGAATGGAGACGAAGACGACGAGGAGGATGCCATGTCTGAAGAGGCCGGCGATGTTGATGACCTTGATCCCACTGCCGTTGATGAAAAGATGTGGGACGGCGATGATGAAAAGGCGGAGAAGGATCAGGAGGGTGACAAAGCCAAGGGTCAGAAGCAGGAGGATGAGCAGATGGCGACTGAAGGAGAAGCGAAGCCAGAGGACGGGGAGCAGGATCAGGATCAGGATCAGGATCAAAACCCCGAAGGTGACGAAGCTGAGGAGCCCGAGGCTGAAGAAGCAGGGGCAGAGGAAGAAGATGTGCAGGCCAAGGAGGAACTGAACCGCCAAGACCAGACAGTGGAAGAAAACGACGCGCTGGAGCTTCCCGAGGATCTTGATATGAACCTCGACGAAAACGATGAGGCAGGCTCGGATAATGATGATGACTTGGATCTCATGTCGGACATTGAGGAGGACAAGGAGCAGGAAGAGCAGGGCAAGGACGCAGAGGCAGTGGAGGATGAGGAGATGGACGAGGGTGCCAAGCAACAAGTGGAGCCGGAGACTGCGGTTGAAGATGAAGTGAGCGATGCTGAGGAAATTGAAGAAGACGTTGGCGTCGACGAGGTTCAAGAAGATGCGGAGCCTGAGAAGGAGGAGGAACAAAAGACGGAGGAAGAGCAGGCGGAAGAGGACCGTCCAGAGCAGCAGCCGCCTCCCAAGGAAGAGGAGACCAAGGCGGACACTGACAATGCGGCGCCCAGCGACGTCAAGAGCTCTGGAATCGACCAGAATGCAGACTCCATGGACATGGACGATGAGTTCCAGGCCAAGGCGGCCCAGCAGGATGCCGGCGATATGGGTGACGGCGCCGCTGACCAGGATACAAGCGCTGGCAACAAAGGGGCGACATCGCGGTCCAAGGAGACGGCTGACCAACCCGAAGACGGCGAGGCGCAGGAAGAAGCTCGCAGCGACCCCTTCAAGAAACTGGGTGATGCGCTGGAGAGGTGGCACCGGCAGCAGCAGGACATTCAGGATGCGAATGCGGAAGAAGAAGAGAAGCAGCACGGGCCCGAGGCCGAGGAACAAGGCCGACGCGAGTTCCAGCACCTCCAGGACGACGAAGCCGCGGAGGATACTCAGGCCCTCGGCAAAGCAGACAATGAAGAGGCGCAGCCCCTGGATGAGTCTATGGCGATTGATGAGGAGAAGCAGGACCCAACGAGCCATGTGATGCAGGAGGACGAGGACGAAAAGGAGCAGGATGAGGAGCTTGACAAGATGGACCTCAGCGAGCCTGCCGAAGACGACAACGAGGATGCGGGTATCAAGGACACCGACGATACTCGCACGGGCGTGAAGACAAGACAAGGTGCCTACAACCGAGAGCCGACGCCCGAGGACGACGAGCAAGAGGACGAGCAAGTCAAGAAGGAAGGGGAGGAAGAAGAGGAAGAAGACGTGCAAGACGCCTCAGCCCAGCTATCGACAACTCACCTCTGGGAGGACCAACGACCGCTGCGAGACTTTTCGCAGTGCCTGGAGCAGTGGACAGAGCTGCAAACCAAGTCGCACAGCCTGTCGCTGTCGCTGACGTCGCAGCTGCGGCTGATTCTCACGCCCTCGCAGTCGACGAAGCTGTCTGGCTCGTTCCGCACCGGCAAGCGGCTCAACATCAAGCGCATCATCCCGTACATTGCATCGAGCTACAAGCGGGACAAGATCTGGATGCGGCGCAGCATCCCGACGAAGCGGACGTACCAGATCCTGCTGTGCGTGGACGACAGCAAGAGCATGGGCGAGTCGTCGTCGGGGGCGCTGGCGATGGAGTCGCTGGTCATGGTGTCGCGGTCGCTGACGATGCTCGAGGCCGGGCAGGTGGGCGTGCTGGGCTTTGGCGCGGACGTGTTCACGGCGCACCAGCTGACGGAGCCGTTCGCGGCGGATGCCGGGGCCAAGGTGCTGCAGCGCTTCAGCTTCGGGCAGGACCGGACGGACATTGCGCTGCTGATCCGGCAGACGATTGACACGTTCCGGGCGGCGCGGCAGAGGGCGTCGTCGTCGGGCGGCTCGGACCTGTGGCAGCTGGCGCTGATCCTGTCGGACGGGCTGACGCCGTCGTCGGCGCACGACGCGATCCGGCGGCTGCTGCGGGAGGCGATGGAGGAGCGCATCATGATTGTCTTCATCATCATGGACGACACGGGCAAGAAGAAGGGGGACAGCGTGCTGGAGCTCAAGGAGGCCAAGTTTGTGAGCGACGGGGGCGAGAGCCGGGTGGTGATTGAGCGGTACCTGGACACGTTTCCGTTCCAGTACTACCTGATTGTGCACAACCTGGAGGAGCTGCCGAGTGCGTTGGCGGGATTGCTGAGGACGTGGTTTGCGGAGGTTGCTACTTAGGCGCGGGTGACATTGGTGTTGGTGATTTGATATCTTTGTTACATGTATGGTTCTTTGTTTGGCTTATAGAAAAATAGGGGTTCTTCTTGTTCGTGGGTTCATATGCATAGACTTGCGATGGGAATTTCCGGCTTCATTGGTTTTCTTTCGGGTTTCATTAAAAAGCTATGGAATAATCAATACAGCAATCACGGGTTTGAGTTGCACGCATACATGTTCTGGCATGTCTGAATTGACGCCATTCCGACGTTGTCCGCCTTGCGCAATCTCACACAGACCAGGTACGGCATGTCTTGAGCAGCAGCATCACACAAGAAACCGATCCGACGCCTGCATTTGACTGATGACACGACATTTGACCCATCAAAGCGCCATCAAGTAGTATTTGAGTTTTCTGTTTCCATTCTGCTTCCATGCGTATATTAAGCAGTTTATCAATATACTAGTATGTAGCCATCCAGAAACCTGTCTCATAGGTTAAGCATATGGGCTCAGTAGTATGTATGATTCAGATCCGGGGCTCAAGTTCTCGGGATTGAGAGGGTCCTTCTGCAGGAACCCACCACCGTGATTTGGAATTACCATTTCCATGGTCTACTATGTAGTATGTAGTAGGTAGGTAGTATCGAGATAGTAGTAGCAGGCACAGTAGAGTGGTGGTATTCCGCCTCGGCTGATGGATTTACCACTGAGACATACTATAGTAGCACTACTAGGTATCCATTTTGTCACGGGACGCGCCATTGATGTCCATCTCGCTTGGAGTTGTTTGTCTCATATGTGTAGGTACTACTACTATAATAGATGTGCTCACCGCCGTTAGTGCCGAGGCCGAGACATTCAGGTCTGTATCCGAAAATACCCTTCCATACAATGTTCCGTTTGATTTCTCGATTTTTGATGCACATCGTTTAGGTACTCAGGCAAAAGGAACGCAGCTATGTACCTTATGGAGTGTATAGGTATCTTGACCCCCGGCTCAGATCCCGAAAAAGATCCGTGATGAACCTCACATGTCTCATCAACTCAAATCATTTGTCGCTTCAGCTGCCTTTCTGCACCCATCCGTGAGAGAACTTTTCCCAAATGCAAATTCCCGTATTCCAGAACACGCCCAATTTGGAGCACAATATGTTCTAGGTATTCGTGCATGTACCTAGGTATCATGAAGTTGATCAAGTAGGAGCTAGATACATCTCCTGTCTTTGTCATCTCAGTGCTACTAGTAGCCCCAGATGTAGCTCATACCTAGGTACTTCCCCTCCACACCCCGCCAAATCTCCAACAAGCCAAGAGCAACTATTAAACCAGCGGCTCATCTCCCGTCAACCTCATCTCTTCTCTTTCTCTTCCTTCTCTATCCCAAATCAACTCAGGCTCATCACTCGTCTTCCTTCCCCTCAAATCCAACAGCTACAACAATCCTCTCTTATGCTCCTGCGACGACCAATTCACTCTCTGCTCCACCGCCCTGCGATACTGCCATCAGCCACCATCACTCCCCTTCGTCCGCTCTCTTTGGCCCTCTCATTCTCCAGCTCTTCACCCTCATATAGCAACAGCAACAACAACAAAATGGCGGCTCCCACAGAATTGCGATTCAGTAAGTTCCAAATTTACAAATCAAACCTGCTCATTTGTACTCAGCCGACTAACCAGTTGCCTTTTTTTCCAAAACAGAGAACCCTGCCATCTTGTAAGTCGGCGCCTCAACTCTCCGTCTCCCCCCTCCTCTCTCTCCATCCTCAGCTCTCAAATCAGCCCTTTGCATCAATCGCAAGCATCACTCTCAAAACAATCAACAGCTGACAGACCAACCCCAATTCAACAGCATCTGCGACATGCAGGAGAAGTTTCGCAACGTCATCTACGAATTCGACAGCATGTAAGCCTTCTCAAACCCTCCCCTAACCCCCCCTCCCCCGTCCCCTTCCACATCAACACCAAAAACCCCAGCATCACAACCAAACAAATCAACCAAAAACTAAAACAATTCCTTTCTCAGCGTAACCACCACCGTCAAACTCCTCACATACGCCCAGTCCCTCTCCATCCCCATCCACACAACAACCCAAACCTCGGCCAAGCTCGGCCCAACCGTCCCGGCAATCGCCTCCCTCCTCCCCTCCCCTCCCCACGACAAGACCAAATTCTCCATGCTCGTCCCCTCCATCGCCGCCCAGCTCCCGCCCCAGTCCCGCGTCGCAATCGTCGGCATCGAGTCCCACATCTGCATCACCCAGACCGCCCTCGACCTCCGCGACGCTGGCCACTTCCCCTACGTCATCGCCGACGGCGTCAGCTCCTGCAACAGCGCAGAGGTCGGCATCGCCCTCGATCGCCTGCGCAGCGAGCCCGGCATCACCGTCTGCTCCTCCGAGGGCTGGATGTACGAGTGCCTGGGCGATGCGTCCCACCCGCTCTTCAAGGGGCTCATTACCGTTGTCAAGAGCAAGCTGAGCGAAACTTCCAAGGTCCTGAGCGTGCTGCCGCCTGCTCCCAAGATGTAGATACTCATCTGTCAGGCTTGGGATCTCAAGTGTTTTGGCTCTGTTCTCATCTTGCTCAGGCTCTTGGTTCGCTGGATTCGTCTAGTTGTATATCTCATCTTTTTCTCGTTTTGGGTTCATATAGAAGGCAGTGGATATCTTTGAACAATACATACATACATACATACATACCCGCCTTGGCATCACCAAGCAGGTACATACACTGACATCAGAGGCATTGGCAAAAGATCGTGGACACTCATTGTTTTTCTATTCCTAGCTACGGCAAAGGGCACGGTTGCACGGCGCCAGCGAATCAGCTCGTCTCATAGAGGTCTCATTCACAGGTCCAGCTTCATCCCAAGATGTCGGTGCTGTTGCGGACTAACAACGCTCGACCATCTCTCCTTGTCCCTGCTTACGGGGCGCCTCTAATCGGCTGCGGTCGACGACTTGTTAGGCTTCGCCGGCGGCGTCATCCAAGGAAAGGCCGATGCTGCTCCGACAGGATTATTCGCCGACCGGGGCAGCGACACCGAACCAGAAGCTGCCCGGACGCTGGACCCAGAGCCAGAGCCGGGGCCGGAGCCGGAGCCGGAGCCCGAGCCCGACTTTGCCGAATCCCCTTTGCCTTCACCCGGTGCTGCTTGCCCCTTGAGGTCCCACCTGATGCCGTTCCCAGCAGCCGAGCCTTCGCCGTTCATACTGACCTGGCTCTTCCGCCGACCGAGCTCCGACTTGGATGGCAGCGGAGGCTCATAAGAGGCCCCCGTGCGCGCCGATGAAGATGCCGATTTCTGCGCCTTGAGGACCTTCATGTTGCGGCCTCGCGGCGCCGGCTGATATCCGCTCAGGGGCTCCGTCTCGCGCTGGCTCGCGCCGCTGCCGCTGGGGTTGCGCCACGAGCCCCAGATGCCCGACGACGTCCCCCGTCGCGAAGTTTCAGACGCGCTGGATCCATCCCTGCGTCGGCGCTCAGGCCCGTTGGCATCGCCCCCAGACTTTTCCGTTTCCTCCTCGTAGTCGGGAACACTATTCGCCCGGGCACGCCCCGAGGGCTCGGAATGCGACGTTGCCGGTGACGCCTGGCTCCTCGTTTCGCTGCTTCCCAACTCCTTGGTCGTCGTCGCTGCGGAGCTGGGCGTGGTGGTTGCCGTTGCTGGAGTCGCGGCCGACGACGCAGCTGCCGCCTTGTCCTCGCCCTCGGCTCGGCTGCCGTCGCCAAAGACGAACGGCGCAGCATTGGCATTCAGCTTCGGTCGGTCCGGCGTGGCATTGCTAGTGGTGATGTGGCGGAATACCTCCTCGTCCTCGGGGCGGATAAAGGGAACCCGCAGCCGGTCTCGCTCGTTGCTGTAGAGCACCATCGTGTTTTGAGAGAAGAGGATGTCGGCCGCGTGTGCCCTCAGAGCATCGCTTCCGATGAAGATGCGCACTGCCTTGGAAGTCGTCTGGCTCGGTTTGGTCTGCTCGCTGCCGCAAATCTCAAAGCACACCGACATGGAAGGGACAGAACCGGCAGCCGAGTCTGACCTGCTGCTGTGCCGCGTGATGACGGCTTCTGCGAGATAGACGTCCAGCCTGGCCCTGTACACGCCGTTGACGTCTCGCTGAAACTCATTGAGAAAATCCAGCTCTTTCACAAGCGAATAATCAATGGTAGACTTCTGCGACCCGGTGCAAATGTCCGCATACAGCAACGTTCCATGGGCATAGTCCGTCGTCAGCCAGCAGCGAACAATGGAGGGGACAGTTCCCAGGACGTAGACCGAAGCGGGGAGGCCGGGCATGTCAAAGGACGAGTCGTCGTCGTCTTCATCGCCCGTGGCAAAGTTGGTGTCGAGTCCGATGCTACTAGCTCGACCTGACGCGACAGAGTGGTGAGAGTGCACCGAGTGCCCGGCCGAGCTGTGTCTGCCGTCAGACTTGTGCGACAGTGACCGTTCCATCATGAAACCGGGACGGACGGGGCCAAAGTCGCCAGAGTGCCGGTTGTTTTGCGCACCCCAGTTGGAGCCGTGCAACGCGCTTTCGTCAAACCGGACGCTGTTTGCCCGCGAAGCCGCACCGCCGCGCCGCACTGGCTCCTCCTCTGCCGGGCCCAGGTGCAGAGAGCCCAGCAGCTGCTCGCCCTGCTCATCCAAGTCGTCGAACACGTCATTCTGCGAGATCTGGACAGGTCCTGGAGAACAATGTTAGTTGAAGACACTACTACACTGTATAAAGCCAGCTCACCATGCTGTGGCGTTCCCGCCAGAACTCCTGGAAATGGCGAGTTCCACACAGACTTGAGGGCAGAATCATCTGCCTGGCGCTTCTCTAACCTAAGGAGTCGTTCTGCATGGTTGGCTTGGGCGTACTGGACCTGCTTCAACTCCATCTGCAGGTTGTACAGCTCTTCTCGGGAGACGGAAAAGCGGGGGTCCATATCCAAAGGATCTCAGCAGGAGAGGCCAAGGGGACATGTGAGGGCGCGGAGACAGCAAGTACAAGCCGCTGGGCAATGAATGCGCAAACACAGATGAGGCGTTGAAAGGGCAGTATTAGGCTTAGGTATAGACTCAAGAAGACAGAGGATGGAGAGAGCAGTAAGACAGGGTACAGACAGGGTTGCACAACGTCGAAGCCACAGGGGTAAACAAGAGAAGATGTCAAAGTGTCGTAAGCTTGCGCTTCACGGTCGACTCGGGGCTTGCTTGCTTGGAAGATGCGATGAGGCGTGGTTCGTGTCTTTGTGTAGATGCCTCGAGTGTTGTCAACAGTTCACGACCTGCCTCCTCGACCACATCTCCTTGCCCTAGACCCCAGGGCCACTCGGCCGATAACGCTGAACGCGCGCTACGGTCCAGGTAGATCAAAGCTCGAGCACGTCGGATGTATGATGCGGTCGAGGGAGACGAGAACAGTTCAGGTCAAAGGGCGAAACCGCGTGGCAAGAACTGTGTCGGCAGAGACACACAGCGGCACCGATATTGCGGGTTTAACCACAAGGAAAGGGCCTCGTAATGCCAATAGTATATATGATGCTGTTAAGACGTGCAGTTGGAGATTTTTGGATAAGAAATACTGCGATGTAGGCAAAGCAGAAGCCGAGGGCGAGGACGCAGGACGCAGGAGGCGGAGAATGTGTCCTCGTAGGTATGCGTAGGTCTAGACGGGCATATAAAGAGGTCGAGATGCTTTGCCAGGCGCAGGTGCTTGTAATGCTTCGCAGGGAGAGTCGCGACGACGGCGCAGCGTCTACCGGGAAACGGGAATCTCTGCTGAGTCAGGAGGCGGTAGGAATGTTGGAAGTGAGCCGCATGGAGCACGTCGGTTGGAGAAGCTGGCCTTTGGTGTAAGCGGAGGCGGTTGGGGAGAGAGGGAGAGAAACCGGCGAGCGTTGGCGAGAGAGGCGACAAGGGAGGCGAAAGAGAAGCGGAGAGTCGGATCGATGCAGAACAGAAGCGGAGAGAACGAGGGAAGACAAGGCCAAGGGGCGGGAGGAGAGACGGAGGAGAGACGGAGGAGAGAAATGGAGGAGAGAAAGTCGGAGGACAACGGCAGACAAGAGAGAGAGAGTCTGAGGGCCAACTGCAGAAGGAGAAGGAGGTCGTGGGATGGCTGGCTGGCTTATCGATTGGCAGGCTCGGGCATGTGCAGACACGCGAGGCTGATGAAGTACCTAGGTATGGACGGAGGTATTCAACGGCAGGGCCAGAAGTATTGCCGCAAATTCAGGTGCAGGCGGACGAGCTGATGGCTGGTGATGCAAAGTTGGCCGGTTGCCAGTCGTTGCGTTGCGTTGCGTTGCGTTGCTTTGCTTTGCGTCTTGGTTTGTCTTGGGACTGCAGTCTCTCTCTCTCTCTCTCCACATACATGTATGGGATGGATCGGATTCCTGCCCGCTTGGAGGAGGCTTGGGAGGCTATTACCAGTCAGACGCTAGGGGTGAAAAAACAACAACATCGGGATGCATGGGTCCATTGATGGGATTCTGCTGGCTAGGTATCGATTCCATGCCAAGCAGCGGGTATGACGACGGGCTTTACAGGCGCTGCAGCGCGCTGAGGAGCGCTGTGGCGGCTGGGCGGGCCGGCTGTAGGCTGCCTCTTCCCCGCAGGCGAGCCCTGTAAGTACGTGTACATGTACTTACTATAAGTCCGGAAATACGAGTGTGATGATGATGCAGATGACGAAGTTGCTGCCTCTGACAGGGATCACAGCCGAATTCTGTGCCGTCTTGGCTGACTCCTCGAGCAAGACAGCATGACACACGCAAGACACCTCCTGTAGACATGCAACTACATACTAGGTACTAAGTGTTGGATTGCTCTACTCTGTCGCCTCTGATACACCTTCTACTACCTCTTCTATACACATAACCTCGTACATATCTATCCTAGCCCAGCCTTCTGGGTAGGTGTGTAGATACTCTACTCAAGAGACAATGGCTTTGGCACCAGGTTCACCTTTGGAGGGTTCAGCACTCTCCAGTCCGGCAGCACGTAGTCTCCCCTCTCTTCAGGCACGATATCCTGCCCAATGTGCGCCTTGAGCTCGTCGAAGAACACCCTGTATCCCGCTCCGCCCATGTGAAGCCCATCCGGCAGAAGCGTGTCCAGCCCCCCCTGTTTGCCGTTTTCAAACGACCCCAGCCAGGGACCTCCAGGCTGATAGTCTCCCGGGGCCATGGAAATGGCTTCGCCCATGATGGCCTGCCAGAGGTCAATCAGAACGACGCCCGGGTTTTCGCGCGCTACCTCCCGGGCCTTTTCCGCGTATGAGGCTGTTACGGCCGAGCTTCGGATGGCTGAGGCGTGGCCCTGGGCAATGTCTAGATCTTTAAGCTTGATCTCGTCTGCTGGGGGAGGAGTAACCAGTAGAATCTTGGGGTTGTGAGCTCGTATCCGAGCATCATTGACAATCTTGTTCAAGTTCTCCTTGTATCTGTCAAGAGGAACATGTTGCGAGGTGGTTTCCATTGGCAGGACTGCGTCATTTGCTCCCAAGAGAATGATCTGGTATCATGTTCTACCGTTAGCAAATGTCTTTACTGACGGGGTAATGGTGTCCATCTCTCGTTTGCACATACCAGATATGCAAGTTTGGGCGCTGAAGGGGACGGCTCGAAGAAGAGTTCGGGAAGATATTTGACGACATTATCCGTGTTCCATCCTGAGAAGCCACGATTGACCACGTCGAAGCGTCGTATCAGCCCTGTAGATCCATGATTTAGATTTGCAGCTGAGTATGAGCAGGGACTGAAAGTCGAATCCTACTGGATTGGAGAGCCGCCTGGAACGAGAAACCGCTCAGGCTGGAAGCCGCAAACTCAAACAAGGAGTCTCCGAGGAGAACAACCTGAGGATATGGCATCTACGCGCTGGATGAGCTTCTGCTTGATTTACAGAGGAGGGTCACTGTCTCACTTACCGCCATCGCAATAATTTTTTGCTGAAATTGGATAGCAAACCGTAGATGCAGCAGCAATTCAGTAGGGACTGTTGTTCTTATGCGGGGAATTTGCTATAGCTTCGTCTTCTCACCTCCGCACCTGTGTCAATATAGTCTTTACGGCTACCCATTCTTCTCCCCACTGAAATCTCACCAGAGTTTGCACCGAACAGATGGGCATTCTTACGATATGCTGCGCTCTCATCCCTATTGGTCGCAAACGCACATGTAGTGGAACGCTTTCAGATGAATAGATACATTATAAATCAGTAATTGGTGGGAAGTCGGCTTCAAATTACTCCATATGTCTCGATACCGTAGTAGCTATGGATTTACAGTTAGTAGTGCCATGATGGGCATGTTGCTACGGTGCTTCAGAGCTTCAGAGAGCATTTGATGCGCCCCCATCCACATCAAGAAGCACAATCTTGACAGTTGCAGAGGTTTGAGTTTGTCGCTCTGCTTAACAAGAGATCCAGGATTTTCAAGGCAATACTTCATTTGAGAGATTGAGAATGTCAAACTGGTATCACGGCTCCTTTCATCCATTAATTGCTGCGCAGTTTAGAGGTAAACAGATGGATGACATAAGCCACGAGAGTGGATGCTAGCGTCTGTATCAGCAATCTAGCGCTCCATTATCGATAAGAAAATTATTGAGTCTCCGCCAACTCTTCCAATCTCGAAAGAAAAAAAAAAGTTCATACCCGGCTTCAAGGCGCAAGTGAAGAGAGGCGCGTTCTTCAACTTCTTTCCCCCTCAACCCGCGACTCCCGACCTGGACCCTCCTCTCTCGACATAATGGCGACCTCGCTCGCCCAGCAGCTGGCGCAGGTTGCCGCAAACTCCAAGTCGAGCCTGGACATCAAGGCGCAAAGGGCTGCACACTCAAAGTCGCTGATCTGGGAACCTCGAGTCGCCGCCGCGCAGAGCTACCAGACCCTGTATGCCACATGCCACCAGGGCTTCGAAGAGCTCTGCCAGCTCGATGCTCGGTTCAATCCCTTCCAACAAACGCTCTTTAGCGAACAGAGCCAGGACCAAGACCGGAATCAGCTCACAATTGCCGAGAATGCGGAGCTGGATCGTCACATCGAGGCGTTTCTGCGACTCGTGGGCAGCCGGTTGAGGCTGATGCCCGCCATCAAGGCCGTTGAGTGGCTGATTCGACGATTCAAGTGCGTAAACGACCAAAAGAACCCTTGGTTATACCCTTGACAACGAATGGCTGTCAGCTAACTAGTTGTGCTTCGCTGTAGCGTTCATGTGGACAACACCTCGATTCTGCTCATGACCTTCTTGCCATACCACTCCATTACCGCATTCGCAACCCTCCTCTCGATTCTACCACCAAAAATCCCGAGCCAGTTTCGGTTCCTCGATCCCTACATTCGATCACTCACGCCGCCTCCCCGATCAGTCATCGTCCACCATACCATTCACCACGTCGACTTCCTCGTCGCCGTGTCCGAATACACCCTCGAATCGTGCCGTAAAGGATACCAGTACCCGGCTCTCATCACCTTCTGGGGTGGTCTCATTACCGAGTCCGTGAGCGGAATCCTGGATCGCACCAAGTCTGGCCGAGCAGCGGTACAGAGCGACAACAGCCAGGCGCTGCTGCACAGACTCGGCCCCATCTTTGCCGAGTCACTGGTCATGAAGAAGGTCCCCAGCCTTCAGATCGCCTCATACATGGCCATGACTGTCTTTGTATCAAAGGGCGACCTTCATGACAATGCCGTCACGGCGCTGATGCAGCAGCTGGTCCACGGTTGGACTGCCGACACTGTTCGAGCCGGCCTGGTATGCTTGACGATACTGGCCCAGTTCCGATCCGCAAAGCAGATGAGCAGCAAAGTTACCAGGGCTTTGATGAAGGTCCAGGATATTGGTAGCCTTCTCGTCGAGATTGGACGCGAGCGCCGTGTGGACAAGCTGGCCAACGGGCTGTGCTTGGCCCTGGTGGAAAGGCTGGTGAAGAAGGGCGATTCGCGAGGCCTTGCGACGATCACCACGATTCTGGGCGGCAACATACTAAAGGACAAGCAGGTTTCCGTCATCTTCAAGTCGCTGCTCCTCACCGCTCACGAGCTCAACGACGAAAACGACAAGGACGGATCTCTGCGCAGAGATGTTGGCTCTACCCTCATTTCCTTGTCGCAAACTACAGGATCGGCCGGCGCCATCATTCAATCGGTCATTGAGGAGGTCAAATTCGACATTGAGGAGCTAGAGATGAAACTGGATCTTGTGTTCCGCACGAGGAAGCTGCCTGAATACGCGAGAGAGGACGAGGGAGGTGACTCTGCTGTTCAAGCGCAGCTATCCCAGAACCCTGAGGCAAGCCTTGCCGAGTTGGCCAGCACTTCGGAGTCCCTCTCTTCTTCTCTCGTGTCGGACGGTGATGCACTCTTCTTCAAGCTCAGCGACGTATTCGTATCAATTGTCTCCGATCAGACACCACGGAAGACAGAACTTCTCGGCCAGTTCGATCAGTTCCCCAAGCTCAAGCGGGATTCGGCGCTCGAGGACTGCACATACTTTAGCTTTTTCATCCGCATCTGGTGCGGCCTATATCCAGCCCTCGCGCGGACTGCAGCATTGGACATGGTCAGGAACCGACTGAAGGCTGCAACCGAGTCTGCCGTGGATATCCAAGCTCTCATCCCTTACTGTGTTGCCGCTCTGGGCGACCCTTCGAAACGCGTGCGCCAAGCAGCAGCGGATCTCATCACCGTCGCAGCTGGCTTCTACAAGCCTCCCTTTGCCAAGAAGTCGACGAATGCATGGGGCGCCGAGTCACTGTATGGAAAGGCCAAGTCCAAGGAGGTTGCCGCCCTGGGCGTGGATGTCGCCTGCAGATTCCTCCAACTTCAGCTTCTCCCGGCTATCGAGGAGTGCGTCATGGATCCTGAGCACATCTCTGCGGTCCTCAAATCCGCCATTGAGACTGGAAAATATCAAGTCGCCCCTGAGCCGTCACTGGACAAGAAAGACCACCTATCTCACTCTGGCCGACAGGCGCTGCTGACGACCTTCGCCTCTCACATCGTTGCTACTCCGCTGATGCTTGTCAAGAGTAGACTGCTCAAGTCTCTCAACGACATCCGCGGCGTTTCGAACGTGACACGCACACAGCTCCTTCTGCCCGCTCTGCAGTGGTGGGCCAGCCTGACAGATGCCGAGGCGACTGAGACCTGCGCCTCTCAGCAGCTGGACAAGGCGGTCTTGGACGCTCAGTTCATCGACATCATTGTTCCCAACGACCCGGCCGGACTGGAATTCGTCTTCACTCTGCTCAAGGACAAGGCCAACGACGCAAGGCCGGGCCTCATCCGAGCCGCCTTCTCCCGGATCAAGAAGATGTGGCCTGCGATGAAGGATGAGATGAAGTTCATGGTGGCGGAGCAGTTCCTGGAACTCTCACAAGAGGCAGAGTCTCCTTCCTCTGGCGCCACGGAGTCCATCATCCCGGCCGAGGCTGCCGATCTGCTCCGCTCCGTGACTCTGACGACCGACATCTTATCCTTCTTCCTCGACTCTATCCAGACAGGCACCAAGATGATCACCGAGCCTCCGCCTAACAAGCGCAGGCGAACGAGCTCTTCTGACGCCAATCGTGGCCTGAACACACAGGTGACTCCGGAACTGAGTCGCGCATTGCGCAAGGTTACCTTTGTGCTGCAAATCGTTGACAGCTCGGATCCCGTGTCACATCCCGAACTGCTCGACGGCCTCTTTACAGCCTTGTCTGAGCTTCAATACTTTAGGACCGTAGTCGGCTCGGAGTTGGGCTACCTGCAGAACCTGATCCTGCGCAGCCTGCTGGCCATGATGCCGGCCTACAAGGCCAACAAGGACCTCAAGGTGGACAGCTCTGGTGGCTACGGAGACCTGCTCGTTAACTGCATCCAGAAGTCGTCGAGCCCAGTTGTCCAGAACGCCGCGCTCTTGCTGATTGCCAACCTGGCCACCATTGCGCCACACCTGGTGCTGCACAGCGTCATGCCCATCTTCACCTTCATGGGCACGTCGGTGCTTCGCCAGAACGACGACTACTCTGCTCACGTCGTAGCGCAGACCATCAAGGAAGTTGTGCCTCCGCTCATCGACTCACTGCGGCAGGGCCAGAAGAGCCCCGTTGCTGGCGCTTCCGATATCTTGGTGAGCTTCACGACGGCGTACGAGCACATTCCAGTGCACCGGCGACATGGCTTGTTCTTGGCACTGGTCGAGACCATGGGACCCAAGGACTTTTTGTTTACGCTGGTGGCCATGCTTGTCGACCGATATGAGCTGAGCGACGACCTGCTTCAGTTCGTCCTCGAGCTCCTCAACGCGTTCAGCATCGAAGTCCAGCTCGAGACATTGGTCAAGCTGCTGGATCTCACTTCGGATTTCTTCAAGCCCAAGCCGGGCTTGTCGCTGGTGCTGCTCGGCAGCGGTGACGAGAGCGAGGAGAAGGACGTTGAGAAGATTGCCCTTCGCCAGCTGTCCGTGCTGCCGAGCCTCCTGGCCAACCGGAAGCTCAAGGCTCAGATCAGCAAGCTCGCCAACCGAGACGATATGGAGACATCAGAGGTCCGGCAGCTCTATGCGACCCTGCTGGAGGACGTCCTGGTGCTTGCCGACACGGTCAAGGCGAACAAGAGCCTGCACAGCCGATGCGGAAATGCCCTGGCCAACCTGCTCAACCTGCTTTCTATTGGCGAATTCATCAAGGCCGTGGAAAGCCTGCTCGACAGGCCCAACCTGGACCTGCGCCAGAAGGTGCTTCGCGCCCTGGAACTCCGGGTGGGATCGGAGAGCAACACGGATGTTGCGTCAAGAACAGCCCTGCTCGCCTTTTTGCCACAGCTCACGGCTGCCATTCGGGAGTCGAGCGACATCCGCTACAAGCACACAGCGGTCACTTGCGTCGACAAGATTGCCGAAAAGTACGGCAAGAAGGATATCGAAGCTGTGGTTGCAGCCGCGTCAACGATTGCCGGGGAGCACTGCCTTGGCCAAGACGAGAAGCAGCTTCGCGTCATGGCCCTCCTCTGCCTCACGTCCCTGGTCGACGTGCTGCAGGACGCCATTGTGCCCGTCCTACCCGTTGCCCTTCCTCGAGCTGTCGCCTATCTCAACTTGAGCCTGCAAGAGGATGCGCGCGACGAGGAGCTCCATGCAGCCGGCTACGGATTCATCAGCGCCCTGGCCGAGCATTTGCCGTACATGCTGTCCACCTACCTTGGCCAGATCTTGGAGGTCTCCAACAAGTCGGCGGAAGCCGGCCTTGATGCGGAAACCAACGAGGCCCGTGTCAGCTGCCTCGAGTTCTTTGCTAAGAAGCTGGAGGCCAAGGAAATTTTCACGAGCTTGGATTCGAACTGGGAGAGTGCCACTTCCAGCGGATTCTCGGTAAGAGTGACATCCATGGAGAAAGTAGGGTTAAGCACGAGACTGACATGTGAACCGCAACAGGCTACGTCTGATTACATTGATATGCTGGGCATGGCCATCGACAAGCACCCCAAGTCTGCCATTACCAAGAACGCCGGAGTCTTGTCGAGTATCTTGCTGAAGGCATTTGACCTGCGAAGGCAGATTATCGCCAAGGGCGAGGCCAGCGACGCAGTGTTGGCCCGTGTCGCTTCTCTGGAGGAGAAGATGAACGACAAGGCGCTGAAGATGATCTACAAGCTCAACGATGCCGCCTTCCGCCCCATCTTTGTGCAAATCATCGAATGGTCGAGTGCCGGGCTTTCCAAGGACAAGGCCGGATTGGCCGCTCGGCGATACAGCGTCTACGGATTCCTACAGACGTTCTTTGACAGTCTCAAGTCGATCGTGACCAACTACGCCACGTACGTGCTGGAGGATGCCGTCAAGATTCTGGGCACCGTCGACCCCAAGGTTGCCGGCGAGAAGCAGCTTTGGAGCCGCGTCCTCAAGACGCTGGCCAAGTGCTTCGAGCACGACCAGGACGACTTCTGGCAGGCGCCTTCGCACTTTGGAGCCATTGCCCCTGTGCTGATGGAGCAGTTTGCCCACGCCGTGTCCGTCGACGTGGAAGAAGCCCTGATCCCGACGACTGTCGAGCTTGCGGCAGCAGCAGACTCTCAGGCGCACCAGAAGGAGCTCAACTCGGCGCTGCTGAAGCACCTGCGGTCAGAAAAGGCAGCCATCAGGCTGGCTGCCGTCAAGTGCGAGCAGGCGTTGACGGACCGACTGGGCGAGGAGTGGCTGTCGATGCTGCACGAGATGCTGCCCCGGATTAGCGAGCTGCAGGAAGACGATGATGAGGTGGTTGAGCGGGAGACGCACAGGTGGATTGTCAAGATTGAGGGCGTGCTGGGCGAGAGCCTGGATGCCATGCTGCAGTAATGCGATGAGAAAAGTGTGTGTAATGAATGACTTTGTAGGGATTGGCTGTGAGGATGGAAAAGATGAGAGCTGTCACTGCTGTTTGACAGGGGTATATAGTAGTGGTGCTGTTGTTTACTGCTTAGATTGTATATCAGATCTGAAGCATTGGCGCAATATAGAGATGAATTTGGACAATCTCGATGTTCACAAGTGAGGGAAAGATTGATGGAGAATATGCGACTCGTTGAGTTGAGTCTGGTGACGCAGTGAGTGATGATGTTCCATAGGGGTAATTATAGTCAAGATGTTAGTAGGCGAGGGATGTTGGACAACTGAGTTTTACAGCTGGGACAAAGAACCCGAAATCATCAACTGCAACACACTAATTGAAAGCTCATATTCTCATACATGCCGAGTATGAATTCACTTGATGTTTCACAGTCCTTCTTTAAGAAAAAAAAAAAAAAAAAAAAAAAAAAACATTAGTCTTGAGGCATTTCAACAATGGCGTCATAAGAGCTCACCAAATCGGACCCGACCATAGCCGCTCCAGGGTATCCAAACCACGCTTTTAGATACTATCACTATCCACATTTTCACTCAAACCACCATCTCATCAAACCCTCCTCATATCAAACCTCTCCCATCGCAACTCTCACCCTTCTACAAAACAAACAAAAAGCAACATACTGCAGAAAAGATGGACAAATCAAAGGTAGACTACAGCGTCTACCTCGTCACCGACTCGACCCCAGCCATCCTCGGCACCAAAGACCTCGTCCGCGTCGTCGAGGCCGCCGTGCGAGGCGGCGTCTCGATCGTGCAGTACCGCGACAAGCACAGCGACAGGCAGACGGCCGTGCAGACGGCGAGGAAGCTGCTCGAGGTGACGAGGCGGTTTGGGGTGCCGCTGCTGGTGAATGACCGGGTGGACGTTGCGGTTGAGGTTGGCTGTGAGGGGGTGCATATCGGACAGGATGACATGGGTGAGTTTTTTTTTTTTTCTTTCTTTTCTGGTCATGCCGATACAGTAATACTATCGATGATGTGAATGAGAATGAATTTGTTTGGCTGGGTTTCTTTGAGAAAACTGCAGTTGTGGTTGTGTTGAGAGAAAGAGAAGTGGACGTGAGATGAGATGTGAGATTGTGTGTGTGACAGCAAAGGCTGACGATGATACAACACACAGCATACGAAGAAGCCCGCAAACTGCTCGGCCCCGACAAAATCATCGGCGTCACAGCAAGCTCCGTCGACGAAGCCCTCGCCGCATGCAAAGCCGGCGCCGACTATCTCGGCCTCGGCACCGTCTACGCAACTCCAACGTACTTCTCCCCTTAACCCCTTTGACACACTCACACACACACACACACACACACACAAACCATCGTCAAGTACATCTACTAATACAAAGAAAAAAAAACAGCAAAAAAGACACAAAATCCATCATCGGCCCCTCCGGCATCCGCTCCATCCTCCAAGCCCTCTCCTCTGCCGGCCACGCCTCCATCCCCACCGTCTGCATAGGCGGCATCAACGCCCGCAACGCCACCGCCGTGCTCCTCGAATCCAGCGCCGCGCCCCAGAAGAGCCTCGACGGCATCGCCGTCGTCAGCGCCCTCGTCGCCGCCGACGACCCGGCCGCTGCGGCGCGCGACCTGCTGGCCAAGGTCGTCACGGGACGGGTGCCCGACGTGCTGAGGGCTGTGGCGGAGGCGACGCCGCTTTCGCATAACATGACGAACTTGGTGCGCTTTTACCCTTTGACTTGTTTGTTTTCCTTTCTTAAATGATGGTTGATCTCTGTTTTTTTTTTTCTGATCCTGAGTGGTGAATGAATATAGGTCGTGCAAAACTTTGCGGCGAATGTCGCCCTTGCTGTCGGAGCCAGCCCCATCATGGCAAACTACGCCGAAGAAGCCGCCGACCTGGCCAAGCTGGGCGGCGCTCTCGTCATCAACATGGGCACGGTGACGCCCGACGGCTTGAAGAACCACATCCAGGCCATCCAGGCGTACAATGCCGCTGGCGGACCCGTCGTGCTCGATCCCGTTGGGTACGTCTAACCCCCCCCCCCTGAAAAACCCCCCTGATTACTCTCATGCCTAAAACCCTCGTTTTTCATTGGAGTGTAATATATATATATATATATATATACATATGTATACTATGCTAATAAACTGTCTTTTCCCATCCTCCAGCGCAGGCGCAACATCCATCCGCCGCTCCGCCGTCCAAACGCTCCTCTCCTCCGGCAAATTCACAATCATCAAAGGCAACGAGCGCGAAATCCACACCATAAGCAACACATCCTCCGCCATCGTCCAACGCGGCGTCGACTCCTCCTCCACGCTCTCCATCCCGCAACGCGCCGCGCTCGCGAAATCCGTCTCCCGCTCCACCGGCGGCGGCGCCGTCGTCGTCCTCACCGGCAAAACCGACATCGTCAGCGACGGGGTGCGGACCCTGAGGATTGACAACGGGCATGAGTACCTCGGGAGGGTCACGGGCACGGGATGTACCCTTGGGACGACGCTGAGCGCCATGGTCGCTGCGTTTAGGGGCAAGAAGAGTCCGTTGGTGGCTGCTGTGGCGGGGTTGGTCATGTTTGAGATTGCGGCGGAGAGGGCGGGTGTGAGGGATGATGTTAGGGGCCCGGGGACGTTTGTGCCTGCGTTCTTGGACGAGTTGAGTGCGCTGAGGGAGGAGACTGTAAGGGGGGATGTGAAGTGGTTGGCGGGGGCCAAGGTCGAGGCCGTTGAGGTGGAGGAGGAGTAATGGATAATGAACTATGAACAGCTTGGATGGGTTGAGTTAGACTTGGAAAAGGGGGAGCAAGTGGTTGATTGGAGAGAAAATAACCATGAGAAGAGAGTTGACTCTCATTGTACCGTGACCCATGCTCTTCCATAATACAATAACGCCAATGACCCAAACCCCCCATGTCTGACTGATCCAAACGCCGTAAACACCACCATCGCATCCAATCTGAACTGTCCACCTGTGTAGGCCAGACATCTTACACGGCAACATCAGCAAACGCATCCGTCATCATCGGCTCCCCGCTCAAGCTCCACGCCGTCTCATTCATGAAGCTCTGCCACAGATCATCGTCCAAGTCCTCCATCCCCATCATCATCCACCCCTGCCCGCCCTCCTTGCTCGCAGCCACGGCGGGCGTCGCCGCGCTCGCCGCATCCGCGCCGCCGCTCCCCACGCCCTCCTCCATCCTGAGCTTCTGCAGCTGCAGGTCAATCAGATCCCGCCCGTACTGCAGCAGCTTGTGCATCCTGCCCAGCGGATCCTCCTCCTCCCAGCGGCCGCTCTGCCTCCGCGCCACGACGGCGGCAACGGCCTGGATCTCCTCGTCGACCATTTCGCGGATGCCCAGCTCGGAGACGATGGACTGGGGGTCCCAGCCGGGAACTCGGACGAGCAGCATCTTGATGCCGGTGACGATGGCATAGGCGAGGTCGAGGGCGGTGAGGCCGAGGAAGTGGCGCTGCTCGGTGTCCTGGACCTGGTCGCACTTGATGGCGCCGTGGACGGTGTAGTAGCGGCGCAGGGAGCGCAGGCAGGACCAGAGGAGCTGGATGCGGTCTTGGTGGGAGATGGCGAGGGCGGAGCAGTGGGCGTCGGAGATGGAGATGTCGGCGAGGAGGATCTGGGATATGGCGATGTGACACTGGAGGGTTCCTGTGATGTATTAGCGGTGCTTTCTCGACACCATCTTGGGAGTGAGATCGCCTCATAGAGGAGTATAACTCACCATTGTCGGCCAGATGAGGCGGCAAAGACGCCCTATAGGCCTCAATCTGCTGCTGAAAGTCCTGCACCACCATTGTCAACGGCAGCTGCATCGGCGGCGGCTGCGCAGGATCAAACGTCATGGCCATGGATATCGACTGTGACAGCATCTGGATCCTGACGAGCTTGACTAGGTAAATGTCCGAAGGATATTCTCCCGGCGAGGACAGGAGGTTACAAAAGGCATCCAGTTGGGAAGTGTTCATAAAGGCATCTGCCTTTTTATTCGTGTTGAAGACGCTTTTGCGCATGGCATCAATCAGCATGAAAGAACTTGATCATGGCAGATTGATGTGCTCACTTACATGGCGTTGACATAGTACGTGCCCAGGTATGCTCGAACATACTCGAGCTCGCCCCATTTCGCCTCCGTCACCTTGCTGTCGGCGCCACAGGGGAGTCCTGGGCTACTGGCACTGACAGTCATGGACCGTGCAAGATAGACTAGGTTGGTCAACTGCGCACTCCTCAAGGAAAAGTTCATCCTGTAAGCATAGGCACACACATTAGCATCATCATCATCATCACCATCATCATCATCATCACCATCATCACCATCGTCATCGTTAATACCCGAGTGCGAGGAAAAGAGAAGAAACTCACCAGCCAATCATCAGCAACAGCCCCTGCAGCATCTCCAAGCCCTTGTTCCCATCCAGCACCGCCGTCGTCGCAAACTCGGCCAACACCTCCTTCCCCAGCCGGTGCTGCCTCGGCCCGTCAAAGAAGCAGCTCACCATCATCACGACGCGCCACAGGAACGGCCTCTGCCGCCGCAGCTCCGCCGCCGTCAGATGCCGCGGGATGACCACAAACGGCGTCAGGGGCGCGTGCGTTTCGTGGTACTGGAGCAGCAGCGCCTCGGCCTCGGGGGCGGCGGGCCACAGCTGGTCGACCAACGACGACGACGACGGCGACGACGATGATGGCGCTCCCCCACTGCCACTGCCACTACCAGGGACGCAGTCGTTGCATCCGGCCTCGGAGCTCCACCCCGATGCCTCGGCGCTTTCTGACCGGGGGGACGGGAAGAGGTACTCAAAGGTGACTACACTGTCGCACTTTTTCCTCTTTCGTTGCTGCTGTTGCTGTTGCTGCTGCTGTCCGAGGCGCTCAGGGACTGACCGCTGCTCATTGGTCGTTGTTGACGATGCTGTTGATGCTGCTGCTGCTGCTATTGTAGACGGCCTGGCCCCTGAATGCAGCGCGGCAACGACGCCGCCTTCGGCAAACTGCGACGACAGCTCGTCCAGCCGCTTCTCCAGCTCGGCGACCCTGGACCTCTTGGGCGCCTTCTTGGGCCGGGGCGGGGCGGGCCGCTGCGAGACGCATTCCTTGTTAAGTCTCTGGCACCTGAGAAACCAAGACAACACGGGGAAGCACGTCAGTATGTCATCGTATGCAAGTGACAATAGTCTCCGCAAGTGATATAAGCAGCCACACTAATAGATGGGACGAAGAGGAGGGAGGAAAAGGCAAGTCATGGTCCTGTAGAACACACAGAGGGAAGAAAAAACTCGCCGGAGCGGCAGCGGCAGCGGCAGTGACAGCCATATTCAGCCTCCGCTCCCGATCATCATCCCTCCGAGAAGTGATACACAAGCTCACTGACTTGCTGCTCCTCCTCTTCCTCCCCCACGTATGTCCCATCCCAGGATCGGGCTGCGGAGGAATACAAAACTCCAAAGGATACATAATATAATGGAGCAACACACACACGCACACACACACACCCATGACAAGACAAAAGAACAGATGAAACACTGATATAAATTAACGTACCTCTGGCACTTGCTGTCCCTGTCCCGGGCAGGTATGCACCTCGCCTTAGCCTTTGCACACGTCGTGCAAGCCTTGGGACCCTTATTTGTGGGCTCCATGGCCCGGACGGTTTGGTGTTGAAGTCGGAGCTTTGAGTGCTGCCACCCTCCCCCTAGTAGCAGATAGGAGATGCCGAGGCTCGGGCCCAAGATCGGGTGATGTTGTGATTTACACCGGACAACAACACCGTCTCGGACAGTTGGTTCCAGTCAGATACGGAGCTGTAGTAGATATGGGGAACGGTCGGTAAGATGTCAAATAGCTCCGTCGGTTGCTCCGTAAGTTGCCCCGAAGCTGGCTGATATCGCCGAGTGTAAGATAGATTGATAGTAAAGGAAGAGCTGACCGAGGCCGTCAAGTAAATAATGGATTTATAAATGTAATATGATATAATGAGGAATCAGCCACCACTTGATCCAAGCAGTGACTCGCACTCATCCATTAGGCACTGACAGGAACAAGGAAAGAAGACAAGAGAGAGAATCAGGGGAGCTCATGGTTCGGCAGCTGATGGTGGACGCTCTTTGTGTACTCGTCTGAGGACGGCCGGCAGTGAGGCTTTGCTCGCCCAGGAAACGGAGAGTCGGCGTTGGAATTGCGCCGGTCATCCGCTCTGGGAAGGCGTCTGGAAACAGAAGCTGCTGCTGCGGCTCCCGGTGAGATGCCGAAATGTTTTTCCGGCTCCGTGAGACCAGGCTGAGTTGAGACAGTTGGGAGTGCCTATGTACCTTATGTAAGCATTCCGTCAACCAACCGGAACAATGACGAGACGAGACGAGACAGAAGGAAGAAGGCACCAAAGACGAACAATGACGGCACCAGTGACGGGTATACAAGACATGCTTGTGGCTGATGGGCTTGGCGCTTCCCAATAGCGAGCATTTGATTGGCGTTCGGAGAGAAAAGAATTAATCTGTCATTTCGATCCAAACAGCCACAACAGCCAAAGGGGGGGCAATTTTCCGTGGTACTACTAATACTGTACGAGCATGTCACTTTGTCACTTCAAAGAGACACAGGGCTACGATATAGAGGCACGCGACACAATTCAGAGGAACACAGCCAAGGTATAAGGGGCGTCTTACAAGACACCAACAGCATATGCTTGTATTGTATGCGTCATCTCATCAGTCCACAGCTTTAGCTATAGCAGGAGAGACTTGCGAATAAACAGACAGGGGAAAAAAGTAGTCATCAAAAGGGATCTGGAGAGAAAGTAACTTGATTGGCGGCTGGCTCAAGGCAAAGCCGCGGGCATGACACAACGGCGCTCGGGGTTCTAAGCCGAGACGTCCATCACGCGGCTGTTGTTGAGTCCCTCGCGGGCAAGCAAAGCCTCGGTGATTCCGTTCTCAGGAACACCGGCGGCCTTGACCTCCTTGGCAGCCTGCTCAATGCCGAGCAGCTTGTCGGTCCACAAGGGTTCTGGGACGTTGCCCTCGACGCCAACGCCGATGAAGCCTCCCTCGGCAGCCCACTGCGAAGTGCGCTTGATGTCGAGACGGGTCCAGATCTCATCAAGCGCAGTCACCAGCTTCTCGCGAAGCTCCTTGGTGTGGCCGGGGGTGGGAGTGACACGGAGACGCTCCTGGCCAATGGGGACGGTGGGATAGTTGATAGCCTGGACATAGATCTTGTAGTCGTGGAGGAGTAGGTCAGACGCCTCCTTGGCCAAGGCAGCGTTGCCGACCAGGATGGGCACAATGTGGGAAGGGTTCGGAATGACGGGGATGTCGCGGGCGTTGAGCTCCTCCTTGACGGCGCGGGTGTAGAGCTGCTGCAGGCGACGGTCGCCATCGTAAGCCATCTGATACTCGATGGACGCCTTGGCACCGGCCATGGTTGCCGGCGGCAGGGTCGAGGTGAAGATGAAACCAGGGGCGAGCGATCGAATCATGTCGACAAACTTGGCACTGCCGGCAATGTAGCCGCCAACGCAGCCGTAGGCCTTGGCCAACGTGCCGGTGAAGATGTCGATGCGGTCCATGATGGTGCCGCGCGGCTTGCCGCTGGCATGGGCCTCCCAGTCGAGGTGCTCGGCAACACCAGCGCCGGTCGGGCCGTACATGCCCACGGCGTGCACCTCGTCCAAAAAGGTCAGGGCGCCGTACTTTTCCGCCAGGTTGCAAATCTCCTCAATGGGGCCAATGGAGCCGCACATGCTGTAGACAGACTCGAACGCAATGATCTTGGGGACGTGCAGAGGGAGTGACGCCAGCTTGGCCTCGAGGTCGGCGACGTCGTTGTGCTTGAAGACAATCTTTTTGGTCCCGGAATGGCGGATGCCCTGGATCATGGAGGCGTGGTTGAGGCTGTCGGACAAGATGACACAGTCCGGGAGCTTGCTGCCCAGGGTGGCCAGGGTAGCATCGTTGGCCACGTAGCAGGAGCTGAAGACGAGGGCCGACTCGGTGGCGTGCAGCTTGGCCAGCGTGGCCTCGAGCTCGACGGCGTGCTTGTTGTGTCCGGAGATGTTTCTGGTGCCGCCGGCGCCGGCGCCGTACTTCTCCAGGGCCTCATGCATGGTGTTGAGCACGTGCTGGTTGCCGCCCATGCCCAGATAGTCGTTGGCGCACCAGACCGTCACCTTGTCCTCGTTCTTGGCCATGTGGGCGACGGGGAACTCCTTGGCCAGGCGGTTGATGTTGTTGAAGTAGCGATAGGACTTGTCCTGACGCTTCTTCTCCAGCTGGGACTCGTAAAAGTCCTCGTACGAGAACTTTCCGGACGCGCTGAAGGGGGACGGAACGGCGGAGACTGGCGGCGCATCCTTGCGGGCAGCAGCAGTCGTCACGCCGGGAGGAGGAGGGGGGGCTGCAGTGGACGAGACGTCAGTATGAAGACGACGATTGCCGGCCAAGGGCAGAAACGCACCAGCCTTGCGGCCCTCGAGAAGCGGGCTCTCGACGGCTCGAGCCTCCTGGTTGCGGCTGGTGTGCAGCCTCGCCTTGCCCGTCTTGCTGTGCGCCGAAAAGGCGCGGATGCCGGCGGCGGCGCCGTACTTGGACGACTGCACGGCCATGGCCTTGCCCATGACGGGGCAGCGGTGGGCATACAGCTGCAGCTTGGACATGGTGCCGCCGCAAGGGGACGCGGCAGCAGCGCCAGCCGCAGGCAGAGAGGCCTTGGGACGGGCAGCCGTCGACATGGCACGCAGAGTCGCGGGCGAGGCCGACTTGAGGAACGGGCACATGGCCTTGGATTGACGCAGGACGCTGTCCATGGCGGCGAACGGCGTTGCAGCAGGGGGGGTTCAGCAGTGGGTGACGGTAGGGTTCTGTGCTGATTCGTGGGCCAATGTTGCGGGTGAGCGTGGCAGCAGTTGAAGAGAAGAATGGAGGAAGAGAAGAAATGGGGAGAGTTAAGAGGAGAGAATTGGTGGTGAGTAAGAAAAATAAGACCGTTGGTGTTTAGTCACTTTTTTCTGGTAAGACGATGGGCGGAGGATCGGATTCCGCCACACCCACACACAGGCCCCCCCGACTTTTCCAGATCTGTGCTGCACCTCCCATCACTATAATTGCGTACCTAGCACATATACTAGTAGGTAGTTACAGTGTAGGTACACAGTTTACGGCACGTTGCACAGCCTCTGTCAAAGTAGAGTGCACGGATCGACACAATTGAGCCTCCAACAGCACTCGAATTCACGCAAAATGATAGTAACCACCAAATAATCAGCGCAATGCACAGTACCTACAATGCTGACACACACACAAAGACAACTCGGGGGGGGGGGGGTCAGCGCTGAAAACAACCAAAACCTAGACGCTGACAACTTCCCGTCAACAACCTTGAAAGTGTCTCAGCCCGCCAATAGCGCCCCCCACCCAATTAAGCACCTACAGCAACCCTGACCCAAAACTTCCCGAATGCCGGGAGCTGCCAAAAAAACCGCCAAATTTCCATCCACTCAGCTGCCGTCTATTACTGCATTACCTACCTACCGCTGTTACCTACCTATTTACGGACAACAAGACTCAACCTCCGCGGCCCGTCGACTGCTATTCTACGCCTTCTTCCTGAAAAAGACCCTGAGCAATTCTCAATCAAGTGCATTAAGAATATGATAACCCTTGCCAAAAGATCCCGAATACCTAGAATATCTATATTGTACTGTACCAAGCGCTAGGACCCTTTCAGCTGATTCCGGATACGCCACAATACGCATCAACAACTTCATCCCTCAACCGTGATGCTCTGAATTACATACCTACATCGTACATACATCCCCTGAACCTTCACCTACCTAACCAAAAGCCCTCTAACCAAGACCCTTAAACAACTGCCTCTACACTCAGACAACTAATATCGCACGCATACACACACACACCATCATCACCACTCAAACTACCTACAATTCAACCCTTTCAACTTCTACCAATCTTCCCCACATGTGACATGTATGCACGTAATTCACCTCACACTCTCACAACCCCTGCCCCAATCAACACTCTTCGGCGTCTCTCGGATACTACTAGGTAACTCGTCTTACAATTCCTCCTCGCCCCATTGGCTGCCCTTCTTCTTCCCCCATACCTGCCCTGGCGCCTCGGATCGTCGGTTCTCACTACCAATACATTCTGTACTGTACAGTTACATAGGGCCGTGCGACTCTTTGTCATTGTCTAGCCTCGGGACAAGTTGAGCTCTCTCATTTCAGTCTCCATTATTTCTTCGCAACAGCGCCGGCCAACCCGTCGACCTAGGCTGCAATTGCTCACTGCTGTCCCAAATCTACTGCTGGATAGATAGTACCTATGAATTCTGCATTGTCAAGCATGTCTGTTGTATCAAAGAACAAAATGCTCAATTAGCACCATGGACGATGACTCGTTTCTTCACTCATGGCCTGATTCTTCTTCGTACGACTAGCCATTCTGGACCCCATGTATCCCGCCAAGAAGCCTCGGTTACCCATCAAGCAAATTTCGCATCTTTATACGCCATGCATCTATCTACGTCTTGTTGATATCGTGCCTTTGAAAGAACCAAAAAATGACGGACGAGATATTCCCAAACTCCTCCCTATGCCGTCCAGTACCTCGTAAAAAACTTCTCGCGAAATCGCATTGTCCTCCCATATCATAGGAAACGAGCCGAGCCGCAATATGAAGCAGCACCCGCAACCTGGCCGTGCACACTCCCCGTTACGCTGCAGTGGGTATCTATCTTGCTTGCATCCGCCCTCGAGCGCCGACGTAGACGAAAAAAAAGAACAAGAGTCAAAATGAAGAAAACAACAGACGCCCTTGTTCCAGCAAAAAGTTTTCGCCGCCCAAACGCCGCACCGTGCCGCACCCGTGCCGCAAACGCCAGCATGAAGCCGCTTCATCTTCCTCATAGTCTCCCTCGTCGTCAAGCCATTACTCTTCTTCTCTCATGGATTTGTTGAATTCGGATTTGGGCCGTCGAGCTTAGAAAGGGCATCGTATCCCCAAGCTGGTAGCCGAAACCGGCGTTTCGTCCTCTTCTCCGCTGCCCGCCGCATCACTTGCACGTCTTCGCTAGCTCGGGCTGAGGACTCAAGCAGCGGCCTATTGATGTTGTCCAAGTTCTGCTAACATTAGCACGGATCTTGCCTGTACAGATGAGAGAAGTCAAGAGGAGTTCTGGATGCGGCCGTCGTCAAAAGGAGAATGAATGGTGAGAAGCATGGCGGGTAGAGGACAGGTGGCAATCAACATACGCTTGGGTCGGGCTGCGTAGCGCACCGCTCCAGCCGGCGCGAAAAACTGACCTCCGACTCGTCGTTCATAACGGCAATTCTCGCTTCCAACTCATCGTCTGGCGCTGAGACCAGGTAGTCGGGCGTGCAGTTGCGCAACAGTATCGCAAGCACAAACCGCGGATGCTTCTGTATATGGCTGAGCAGCAAGCGCCATCGAGCATTGTCTGGGAGAAACCCCATGGCTTGTCTCCTCTGGGCCATGGCAATCTCCGCCGTGACCTGTTCTGCCAGTCCCTGGTGATCACCCGCAAAGACTGGTTGGGCTGCGATCAATTTGGCCAGTTCAATCTGGAACTCGTCCTTAGCTTGACTCCGTGGTTGACTGAAGATTGACGGTCTCCCGCTAGGCGACGTAACAAGACTCGCGCCAGTCAGTGTCGCCTCAGTCTCGGATCTAGGAGTTTGCTGTCTGGGGGTGGTCTGTCCGGCAGTTGTGTGTCCAGAGGTGGGCTGTCCAGCGCTCGAGAGACCAGGAATTGGCTGTCCTTGATATGACTGTCCAGGGTTTGGCTGACTAGAAATCGGCGGCCCAGAGGTCCATGTGGGTACTGCTGGCCTTGATTGCATACTCGCAGGCGTTGCCGGCGGTTGGAAGACACAATCATTAGACTTCAGGATATAGGTGTTTGCTCCCGCTATAGGCATCGGGGCTGAAGATGGGAACTGCGGAGTGCCCTGCTGCTTGATGGGGGGAGGTCTCAGTAACAGACTCATCGTCAGAGCATCTCACGTTACTAACCTGGGAGCCAGATGGCACGGCAGCGGCTGGCTGTGTTTGTGCCAGCGGCTGTGTGCTTGGTAGCGTCGCACTGGGACGAGAATCCCCATTGCTCGGAACGACCATATTCGGTGCCACGGGATGGGCATAACCATTGCTTGGAACGACAGTGGCTGGCGCACTTGACGATGGTATGTACGGCTGTTGTTGCTGCATGGCCCTTGAAGTACTCGAAGAGGTCGTACTAGTAGTATATCTGCTAACCTCGGCCATGGCCCGGATCCGTTCGTTCCATTCCCTTTGCTCCCGCATCTGCCTATATTTCACTGGATCAGTGTTTTTAAGCCTCTCCATATCGTGCAGTATCTGGGCATCTTTCCGTTCCTCGGCTGTCAGCTCGTTTGTCGGATCTTCCTCTTCAAAGGTATCTGTTGAGATGATTTCCCTGATGAAGCCGTGGGGCTGCGCATATTCAATGAGCTTGTCTAGTATCCTGTCCCGGTGTGCAAAGGGACTCAGGTCCTTGGCCGGCTTTGTTCTTATGGGGCGAAGCAGCCCATTGATTTTGCTGGCGAAGATGGCAGGGTTCTTCTTGTCCACGACGCGCGAAGCCAGCTGCATTTTGAAGACATTCTTGTTTTGCAGCTGCTCTTCAAAGGCACCTGAAGTCACAAACTGATAGACGTAAACCGTCTTTTCCTGCCCAAACCGATAAGCTCGTCCTACCGCTTGTTGCTCGGATACCGGATTCCACCTGAAATCAAAGATGACGACGCGATTGGCTCCGTAGATGTTGAGGCCCACGCCGCCGGCCCTTGTCGAGATGAGATAAATCTCCGAATCGCCGGTATTGAAGGCTTTGATCTGTTCTTGCCGTTTGGCGACGGCCGTTGAACCGTCCAGGCGGCACACGGCGCGCCCCTGCTGCTTGAAAAGCTCTCCTAGATAGTCTAAGGTAAGTATCGAGTGGCTAAACACAAGGACCTTGTCTTTCACGGCACGTGCTTCGTCCAAAATCATCAGGAGAAGCTCGACCTTTCGCGATAGAGTAGGATTGGCAATGTCCCCTATCGTCTCCTTAAGAACAGCCGAGATCATGCTCTGGGGAAAAGCTGCCGCGGCAACCGACGCGCCGTCTTCGTCGTCGTCCTTCCTACCCCTACCTCGCGGCTGTGGCGCTGCTGAGGCTCTTGACGCTTCCACCACCTTCTGCCTAAAGCAACGCGGGTGGTTGCAGATGAGCGCGAGGTGTTGGGAAGCGCCAATCACTCTCATTACCTTTTTTGACTTGGCATTCTCCAGAGTCGAGGCCATCTCATTCAGGTAAATGTCGTAAAGCCGCTTCTGGAGGGGAGTTGCCTCGACAAAGATGACAAATTCATACTTGGCGGGCAGCTCGTGTCTGACAACCTGGGTGGTGGCTCGCTGCACTTTCGGTGCAACGTTCATCTTCAGTACCTCCAGCAGCTTTAGAGCCCTCCGCTTATCATACCCAGAGCTGTCCTTCCACAGCCCGTGCTCGATAGGCGTCGCGTAGATGTCACGAAATTCCTGGATAGGGCCGAGGAAGTTTGGCGCCACCCAATTGATCATCGAGTAGTACTCCTGGACATTGTTCGAGAGCGGGGAGCCAGTCAGGGCGATTCGACTTCTAGTGCGAAACTCTTGGCAGGCTCGATGAAGTAGCGATTCGGCGCTCTTCATTGCATGGGCCTCGTCGCAGATGACAAGGTTGGCTGCCCCCGTCAATATCTGCCGCACATTCGTATCCAAGTTCCAGAACATCGTATGCCCCAGGACTAGAACACCGCCATTCCGCTCCCAGTCCTTGATGACGGCCAGGCGTATTGCGTCCCCTTTCAGAGCCGACTCATATTTGACCACATTGCCGAGAAGGCCTCTAGGCGACCACATCAATATCTCGTCGAGCCAATTGTCAACCAAACCGGCCGGACAAAGGATGACTGTCTGGGACTTTCTCAGGTCCTTCGGTATCTGGGCTCGTATGGATTCGTCGTGGGAGTTTGCAGCCTCCAGCACCGCCACGAGGAAGGTGATGACTTGCATTGTCTTTCCTAAGCCCATCGTGTGAGCAAGCAGACAGCCCTGACGCGTCTCTGCATCGACAATGATCTGATTCCATAGAAACCGGACGCCATTGATTTGATGGTCCTTTATGCGTTTTCCAATCTCTTCATTCACATAGATGAATGACTGTCCATCCTGCTTGGTTTCGTTGATGATCAGTCGAGACTTATCCGAGGAAATGGCGTTCGAGGTCGCTAGGGCAGCCCGCAGCTTCACCCGCCGAGCCTCCAATTCCTGAGCACGCCTCTTCTCCCGCTCTCGAAGGTCAACTCCTTCCTTGTCCTGCACAATCTCTCGAGCGGCGTGCTTGCGCAGCTTGGAGGGGGATTCGGTCGAGCTAAGCTGACTATCTTCAGACTCATCCACCCCCAGTTCGTCATCAAAGGCGTCTGTCCTGAATATTTGGCTGCTTTTAGGGAATCGAGGCGCCCATTCTCTGATGAAAGCATGGAAAGTCGGAAAGAAGGACTCTGAACGCTTAATCCTATTGTTATCCCTCTTGTCCAGCACCATGACTCGGACGTCTGTGTACTGGCGGCACTGTATGCAGCTCAGGAAGAGCTTTGTGATGTCAAATGCAACAGTCTCTCTTTCTTCTCTCCCAATGTCCAGTTCTTGCGCAAAGGGAATCCTCTGGTATAGCCGTACTGAAGCCTGCCAGGCATCGCTCGACGTCTTGTCCTGCATGAATCGAAGGGCCCATCCGCGACGAGTCTGTGGCAGTTTCCATAGCAGACACAGAAGAAGTCTCCAACGGTCCTTTTGCCTCGCCCAGTGCTGTGGAGGATGTTGACCAATCATTTCCAGGCTCCCCAGCTGATCCATGGGTGGCACCACTCCAAATACATCAGATGATGATGATGACACCGGTTCAGTTGCCTTGAAGTCAGGAGCCCCGTCATCCGCGGGCTTGATAGGGGAGATCAGATCGATATACACCGCTGTGTCCTTGCTATCCCGGAGCTGATCTGGTGACTCTAGGCCCGAGAGGTCGAGTTTCATGCAAGATTCAGCGTCAGACGGTCCTTGACTTGGGACACGAGTATGGCGCAGCATCGGGGAGCCAAAAACGCCTTGAGGAACCTCTCCATCGTCAAGCATGATCACATCGTCGCTGTCGCCATCGTCATCAGGCACAATGAAGTCTTCTTCGTCGGAGCTAGTCAAGATCTCGTCACCGAAAGGGTGCCGAGGTAACTTTGGAGCTGGTCGCTTGGCCTTTGGCTTCGGCAGGTCCGACGGCTTTGGAGGGGCATGCCGTTGTTCGAGAAGCTCAATCAGCCATGTGCTATAGAATTTGTTGCTCAAGGTCTGTTCCATGATGCAGGCTTGCGTCCGGAGTTCGCGTTCTGATTGCCAAGTGTTGGTGATGATCTCGGCATAAAGCTTTTTCACATGCTTGTCGAAATGCTCAGCGTCTCTTCGGGCTCTGAATATCTGTTGTTTATTCGTCTTCTGGTTTCTCTTGGCAGCCGTCCAGACCTGATAGGCTTTGCGTTGGTGCTTGGGCAGTTTAGTTTCGATCCACTTGGTTTTCATGAGGGCCATTTCGTCCTTCAGAACGGCTTCCACGCGCTCGATGGGCAGATTGCGGGCAAGTTCCTGCTCCATTGCAGCCAGCTCTGCCTTTTCCTCGTCAATTTCCCGCTGCGTCTCTTCGTCCACAGAATCCGGCAGGTCATCAAGATCGAGAACATCGTCAGTTTCCTTAGAAGTAGTTGATGATCGATCAGAATGTGTGACTCCACGCAGATACCGTTTCATCAAGCTGTTGGTGACAATCCTCTGCCCGGGAGGCACGATATACTCCCAAGGGTGAACCGAGAAGTCACCCCCGCCTAGGTCTGACCAAGGGCTATCGAAAGAGGCAAGATGAGACAAAATGGCTCTCCGATGGCGACCTTTATCACCTAGATAGGCATATTCTGGAGGAACAGCTGCGTGCTCAGTTCCACCGCGGTCGCTCCGACCTTTGATTGTATCCACCAGGTTCAGGAAACCGGTTCTCTTGAGAGCACGAGTATCCGAGCCAGTCAGAGGCTTCGTGCTAAGATTCGTTGGTGCCAGACGCCTGCGTTTAGCCGTCCGTTCTTCGTCACTTCGGGCAGCCGCTGGGTCACTACCGGATCCGCGCGGGGGCGATGTGGTTCCTTTAACAGAGGCTGCTGCTTTCTGATCGAAATCTGTGTCGCTGGTTGCGAGAGGCATCAGAGAGTCTCCATTGGACTCGAACGGGACGCCGTCGACAGATGCAACTGCCTGATGAGGGTCTAGGTGTGCTTCACCTGGCCTGTCTAATAGGTGGCGATCCGGACTGCGGGTGGCACTTTGCTTCAGCACTGAGCCCGGATACTGGGGCGCAACAGATGCAAGGGATGACTCGTGTTTGATATCCTTGTCCTTCTCGTCATCGTCGGATGCGAGCTGGGACTGGTCTCTGAGGATGTTCTTCTTCCATGATCGAAAGGCTTTGCTTTTGGCCTGGAAGTTGAGGACGGTCTCTGCCAGGCCTGCCTTGCCACGCGCAGTGGTTATGCCGAGGTCATCCAGCAGTTCTTTCTTTGAGAAGTGATAGTCGTAAGTAAGCAGCGTGCGACCGTCCATCTCTTCCTCGGCCAGCTTCGCGGCGAGAGCATCCGGATGCTTGAGCCAGGGTCGGCCCTTGCAGCAGAGCTCCCTTGAGAGAGTCTCAGTGTCCCACAAGAACGGGTCATCTTGATCCGCTGTGCCACCCTGGGCATTGTGCGCACTCAGAGGTGGCGTGAATGAATCCACTGCCATGTGTTAGCCAGTCAAACTCTGCAAGGCTGAAAACCGTTGTGGCGAGGTAACTGCATTTCCAAAACGAAAGTAAGGGCAAGACAACCACGGAAAGGTAGGGAAGTGCTTGGATGAAATGATTCCTGGTTGTCGTAGGATGCGAGACGGGGAGATGGAGAAATGAAAAGTTCACTCACTCGGATTTCTGCAGCGGCAAACGGGGTGTGCATGAGTAACGAGAGACGAAAGAGTTGCAAATGGGTATCAAGAAAGGGCCAATATTCAAGGCGAGAGAGAATGATGAGAGGTAGAGAAAACGATAATCGCCGATGGAGGAGAGGTAAAGAGTTGAATCCTGGAGAGGAGGGAAACCGTGCTGCAAAACGGCCTGCGTAAAGATTTGAATATGCAAGAGCAGAGAAACGCAAGAGAACAAATGCGAACGAGCCTCTCCGGAACTCGAAGGGCGAGAAGAAGGAAGAAGAAGAAGCGAGGCTGCACACGAAATGCACAGACTCGCCGGCCGAGTGCTCCGATAGATTTTGCCGTCCTTCTGCTGCTTTTCTTTTTATTTTCGTCCGGCCTGTTTCCTGCAGACTCGAGACGCGTTGGTCGTTGGCTGGCGATGGAAGAGTTGGCGATTCACCAGCACGCCCTCACGTGACCCGCGATTGCTTCAACTCTGCCTGCACAAGAGGCAACAGGTCTGTAGACTAGCTCTGGTGGCAACTGCCAAGTATCGGAGACCTAGGCAATGCGTCCGAGGTACAGTCACTGCTCTTTTATCTGTTTGTCTTGCATTCCTCTTCTCTCCACAGTCTTACGTGCAAACTGAATTTGCCTACTTTGCCTACCTTAGTACTTACACAGTAATAACGCAAATCGTCAAGTTTCCTACCTATTGCCTTAAGCGCACGTCAAGGCAAAAGATACAACTACCTACCTACCTCCTAGTAGGTAGGTTCATGTACCGGCTGAGAAGTTCTCAGCCACAGACTTGCCGGAACCGCCTGAGCGGCAACGGCCATGATGGCGGCTAACTGTAACGGCGAGGGTCTCAGACAAAACGTGGTTGGCAGGGGATTGGCGTCTAATCGGGCTTCAATCCAGTGTGATTAGCTGCTATGAAAGGGCGGATCGAGGGCCACGATCGCGGGGCTTCTTGTTGGGAGGCGGGCACGGTGTTGGTCTGCGCCTAGACAAGGCGGTTTTTCTTTGTTGCTGCTGCTGCTGCTTGGACCGTGGAAGAAGCCCGGACTCATGTTTGCCCAGATTTTTGTTTGTCTAGATCTCGGTGGAATTCGAGAAGGTTTGAATGATAAACACGGCGACAGAAGAAAAAAGACGGTTAGACTATCAAGGTAACAAGACGACCTTGAAGAGAATTAATAAGCGGATCACGCACTAACACACCTACCTTACCCTCACTCTCAAAGCTGATAAACGCCTTACAAACCCCATCACGACTCGCAATCTCCTCTTCTCCGCCCTCTCTTTACAACTGTTGGCCAATTCTCAAGACCCTACAGACTTTCCACGTCACCAACAAGTCTTTTTCACCCCCTTGACGACAAAACGAGTCCCAGCAGCTTCGCCTCGCTCCCTCAACCCCCATGGCCGCCCTCACAAGCGGGGCATTCCCCCCACCACTCAACGAGGCCGAAAAAGATGCTCTCGCCGACGTCGTCAAGGACTGGGCCATTGCCAACGGCCTCGCCGTGCGGTCGCCTCCCGCAGTCGTCCCTGCTGAGACGGATCCCGCCGGCATCACGGCCATCAACGTCCCCGTCACGCTGTTTCCCAGCCCGTTCCCCAAGGAGTGTTTCGCCCAGGGCCAGGCCGTGCAGCAGACTTACAACGAGCTCTATGCGGCCGTGAGCCGGGACGAGGCATTTCTCGAGCAGACCGTCAAGGAGTAAGTGGTGACTGACTTCAATTCTTATGCATGGATTCGTCTGGGCTGACTTTGGTTTGGTTCAGGGTGATTGATGGTGACGAGTTCATCCGCAACTTGTGGGAGGTTCACCTGAGAGTCAAGGCTGAGGGCTACACACAGGTATATATGAGAGCAACTCACAATGTCACACAAACTTATGGACATGTTATTCACCATCCGTGACTCTTATCTAGCCTTTATCCCTGGGCCTGTTCAGGTCAGACTACATGGTTCACCAGGACACGTCAACCTCACCCCCCTCGGTCCAGGTCAAGCAGGTTGAGTTCAACACCATCGCCGCATCCTTCGGCGGCCTCTCAGCTTACACCTCAAAACTACACAAGTCAGTCCAATGCCATCTCATCTTTGAGTTGATAAACACAGGAAACTCATAAGTGCCGTTCGTAGATTCCTCGCAGCTACCGAGTACCCCTTACTCCACAATGCCCTGCCACCCAACTCCCTCACTCTCCCCGACAACCAAAGCATCTCCGGCCTTGCTGGCGGCATCCAAGCCGCTTTCCACGCGTATCCCAAGTCCGACCTAGGACATGCCAAGTGCGTCATCTTCCTGGTCCAGGGCGGCGAGCGCAACATCTTTGACCAGCGCCACCTGGAATACCAAGTCACCCAGTCTTCACCGACGATACCAGTCTTTAGACTGGCCATTGGAGACATCTTCAAGCACACCACCCTCGCCGACACACCCAAACGCCAGCTCCTCTACCACCTCCCCCGCGATCCGTCCAAGATCTTTGAAGTAGCCGTCATCTACATGCGTTCCGGCTACCACACCAACGACTACCCCGATCAGAAGGCCTGGGACGCCCGATATCACCTAGAGCGGTCCAACGCGATCAAGTGCCCCAGCATCCTCACCCAGCTCGCCGGCACGAAGAAGGTCCAGCAAGTACTGGCCACCCCCCGATCCTCCTCCGCGCCCTCCGTCCTCGGCAAGTTCATCAACGACGAGACCCCCGCCGCAGCCGAGCTCTGGAAGACCTTCACCAACATCTACCCCATGGACACCTCCGAGGCCGGCCTCGAAGCGCGCAAGAAGGCGCTCGATCCCGAGCTCTGCAAGGCATACGTCCTCAAGCCGCAGCGCGAGGGCGGAGGCAACAACATCTACCGCAGCGCCATCCCGCAGTTCCTCAAGACGCTGCCCGAGTCCCACTGGAGCGCGTACATCCTCATGGAGCTCATCGTGCCGCCACCCGTTACGAACATTATCCTTCGCAACGGCCACCTGGAGGAAGGCGGCATCATTTGCGAGCTGGGCGTTTACGGCACTTGCCTGTGGAATCAAGGCACAGGCGAGATTCTCCACAACGAGGGCGCGGGCTACCTGCTGCGTTCGAAAGGAGACCAGAGCGAAGAGGGAGGTGTCGCTGCAGGGTACGGCTGCATGGACAGCGTCAGTCTGGTTTAAGAATTCCGATAGATTTAAAAACCAATAAAGCAAAGTAAAGCACCAACAAGACCAATCATCACAAAGCATACACTGGGGGGGTATATGAATGCTCCAGAGCAAAGGCTTCAGAGCATACGTCGCATAAAACCTAAACAAGAGAAGAAGAGCCGAGAGTTCGTTTTGTCCGCTATAACATAGAATCACACATTGAGTGACATGGCAGATCGTTCAACCCGCCTCGTGGTTCGCCAAAAACACCCCTCCATATCCCCACCAATTTTCGAGCCAGACCCGAGTTTTTGCGTCGGCTGCTCGTTTACTCGCCCTGCTCAGGGAGCGAAGGGCGCTTCAGGACCTCAATGCTGCCTGTATCATGTTTACTCCAAGTCAGCAAGCTGTTGTGCGTGTACAAAAAGAAAAGAAAAAAAAAAGAAGATCGAGCTTTGGAGGTAGAGGAGGCGCTTACGCTGAACAATGTTGAGGCCGTGTCGGACTGAGTTGCTAGAATCCGTGTAAGAGGAGATGGACGCATCACCCTCGACATAGACCAGCGTGCTATAGGAGCACACCATTCAAACGTCAGCAAAATTCCACTCTCCTGGCAATAACAAGACGGCCAATCATTCGCCAGCGACAACATACCCCTTGGGCAAGCTCAGCAGGAAGTCCTTGCGCGGCCCATCCACAAAGCTCGTGACGCGGAACCAGCTCGTCTGGCGGTTCTCCTTGCTCCCGCTGTTGCTCGCCACCGTGTACCTAATGTATTCCTTGTCCGACGACTGGGAGGCCGAGGCCTCGGGCGTGTCGGCCAGGTTGCCGACGATGGTGATGCGGGCGACGGAGCGAGGCGAGCTGGTGCTGAAGGCGCGGGCAGCTCCCGCCGAGGCGGCGACGGAGCGTCGGAGCAGGAAGGAGGACATGCTTGAGGGAGAATGCGGCTGTTGTATGAGAGGTTGATAGCGTAAGCTTGCAGCTTGACGAAGAGGCTGTTTGTCGGGGGAAAAAGGGCCGTTCGTGGTGTTGTGTCTGGTGTTGATTTTTCCGTTTGTCCCCTCCCTTGCTTTCTGCTTGAGATGGTGCTGGTGAATGGGGTCAGACGTCAAAAGCTGATGGAGCATTTGCGGGCGCCCCACGCACAAGCTCTCTGAGCTATGATTCGTTGGCGGGACATTTATCCGGTGGCCGGCTCTGGAGATGGAGCTAATGCGGGCAATATGCGTCTGAAGGGGTGAATCGCTATAGGGAAGCGAGACGATCGACGAGCATGGCAAGACAGCTTCACGACCGGGTTGTTGGTCGAGGTCACCGAAAAGTGACTAGCATCATCTGCTATTTTAGCAGCACCGGGCGGGTACTCGGCAAGTACCGAAGCCAGTTGTAAGCCGGATGTCGTGTGTTGCAACAACACCACATATTAACGACAGATATTGGTCAGGATAGTGAAGATACGTAAAGATGAGCATCAGTCAACAGCTTTCCGGTCATCATGGCTCAAGCCAGCCCCTAGAGTCACCCCCCATACCGGAATTCTCTCCCGCTGCCGCGCCTCAATCTCGCCCTGACCTCCTCGGCCAAGAATCCTCCGATATCACAAGACAGGCTGGTATCACAACCACAATAGAAACGACAACAACCAAGAAACCAAGCCTCATCCTCATCCTCATCCCTCGCCTCCTCCCTCGCCTCATCATACCCTTGTCGCCTCACTAAACCCATTGCCACACCATGCCCCCAAACCGTCCAAATCCGTACCGGCACTTGAAGCCACAGCCGGCCAGAGTCCAAATTCCAACCAAGATCCCGGAGCCGCAGCCGCTGAAGGTGCGGGATCCCGCGCACGGGCATTTCCCGATTCGGTTGTCAATAGACGCTCAATGCGGCCGTCAATAGACGCCTCTCAGGAAACATAAACTGCACCTACGCAAACTTCCAAGGACAACCTGCCAGCTGCGAGTGGATCGCCCTCGCGATGCTTCATGCAGCTCCAGCTCTCCTCTTATCGGCATCACCAAGATGTATTTTTGTAATATCACTGTTCTTCCCTTTTTTTTTTCTGCATTTTCTTCGAGTCTTTTTGGCTGTTGATTGGTGTGTTTCTTGCAGGCTTGTACTCCCAAATGGCTTGGCTGCTGCATTTGCGCTGACATACAACAGGGAAATCATAGCTGATATCAGGACTCCATGGCTTCAGGTCCTGCAATTGCAGCTGCATCTCAAACCTGGTCGTGGAGATGCCCCCTTTGCAGGCTGCCGCTGCAGTTTGCTTTCTCTGGCGGGCAATAGTCTCATCTTGGCCGGCCAGCTGCCAGGGTCGATGATTGGACTTACTTCACTTTTTGCTTCCTGCAAAGGATGGGCTGTTTTTTGTTGTTGTATTGAAGGGGCTTTTTTCCAATAAGACGGCCTCGAGTTCTGAGTCCTGCTTCTTATTGAGTTTATTGTCTACTATATAGATGGCAATTCTGTGAAGCTTCCTTTTCTCATCTCCAGCAGTAATACCTATTTTTTGGACTTGAGCTTCACTTCTTCTTGCAAAGCTGCTCTTCTTCTTCTTCTTCTTCTTCATCTCCTTGTTCCCAGTTGCTATACGTCTTTCTTCTTCTCCCTGTGCATCACACAAACATCTTTCCAGAGCATCACCGCCATCATCTCTTCTTTGTACTACACCACCAGCCCAAACTCACGATACCAACCCCCCCCTTTGAAATGGACTCTCTCCTCCAGCACGTCTCCCGAGACGTCCCCTCCATCTGGGCCGGCGACCCGACTCCTCCCCCTTACACAACCCCTTCCCTCACAGCCAACCTCATCTGCCGCGTCCTCTTCAGCATCCTCGCCAACCTCGTCTGCCTCGTGCCCCTGCGCCTCCTCTACCGCAACGGCGAGCTCGCCGCCGCCCTCTTCATCCTCAACATCGAGGTCCAGAACCTGCGCACCGTCGTCAACTCCCTCCTCTGGCGCAACGACGACCTGCAGTCCTGGTGGCCCGGCTACGGCCTGTGCGACATCGACCCCTACGTGCACAACCTGTCCATCGGCCTCTATTCCACCTGCCTGCTGGCCATCATGCGCAACCTCGCCCTCCAGGTCGGCAACCTCAGGGCCAACCCGCTTACACGCAGGGAGAGGCGCCGTCGGAACCTGGTCCAGGCCCTCATTGTCTTTCCGCAGCCGCTGCTGCAGGTTGCCTGGACGTATCCTCTTACACAGCAGCGATACTACATTGGCACCTTGATTGGCTGTTCCTGGCTGAACGCCCCTACCTGGCCATTCATTGTCTTTGTGATTCTCCCGCCGGCACTCATCTCTCTTGCAACGGCTGGCTATGCAAGTAAGTACTCCTAGAATCTTAACCCAAAGTATCACACATGCAATCACACACAGCCCGTCACGACCACCAAAGAACCGTCAAAAGCTTCAACAAGTCTCATCCGCTAATTTCACACTCCCTTCCTCCCACACACACAGTCCTCATATATATCCGCTTCCGCCAAGTCACAAAAACAACCCAGTCCGCCCTCTCCGGCAACCGCCTCGCCCAGTCCCGCAGCCAGCGCGCCCGCCGCCGCCTCTACCTCATGGTCATCTCCATCCTCACCCCCTTCCTGCCCATCGTCCTCGCCCTGGCCGTCCTCAACATCATCCTCGTCCACCCCCTGCAGCCCTTTGACTTCCACGCCATCCACAACCACGGGCCCGGAGACATCCCCTGGAACGCCGTCGTCTACTTGCCTAGCACCAACATCTCGTGGGCGTACATGAACATCTGCTATATCCCAATTGTCACCGCCGTTCCTATCTTTGTCTTCTTTGGAATGACAAAGGATGCGATGAACTGCTATCGCGTTGTTCTTTTATCTGTCGGCTTGGGGAAGTTGTTTCCGCGACTTCATGAGGAGTATAACCCGGACTCGAGAGCAATGGCCTCATCCTCCAACGGCGGCTCGAGCAACTTCACGACGTCATCAAGGTATGTTCCAGCTCTCTTTATCCCACCGGTAGACCCCAATAGAAACAAAAGACATACCTGTGCTAACAAAACCAACTCGCAGATCCTCCAAAGGCAACACTCTCTCCATCCAGCAATCCGCAACCTCAACCCTTCACCAGCCCCTCACGGCCATCACTCTCCCCATCCACAACAGAGACGTCCCTGTCCAGCTCCCTAACCGCAACCCCTTTCTCTTCCGCACCCGCCTCAACTTCTCCCTCCCCTTCAGCATCTCCCTCTTCAAGCTCCCCAAAGAAACTGTTTCTTCCACACCGCTGGAACCGCTAAGCCACCAGCCAGCCCGTCGCCATTCCACCTGGTTCGATGAGGAAGCTCAGCTATTTATCCCCCCCTCTTCAACAGTGGCAACCTCCGCTTCGACGTCAAGGCAACATAATAATGGCCATGACAGCTCCCAGATCGAAACCCACGATTCTGCCATTGCGACTCTTCCTCCGGTGCTGTTGCCCAACTCTTCTTCGGATCAAATTGTTGGGCAAAGCCAGCATTAGTTATGCTGTCCTTGTTGCCCTACAATCTATGAGTGGGATGAGAAGTCGGTTCAGTTCTGTTTCGAAGGAGGGCACTCTTGTTAAGCAAGCCTTTCGACGTCATTTTCTATTGACGTGATGTTGTTCTTTTCGGCGAGTTTACGACATAGCCAGCTTTTGATTTACTCGGTTATAAGGTATACTCTATAGGACCCCAATGCGGCCTGAGCCATGTCGTCGCCCATTGCTCTTCCGTAATCAGTTGCAGGCCGTGAGGCCAGAAGCCAGCATACAAGAGCAGGGTCGCTATCGACAGACTTAGTATTAGAAAGCAATAGATAGTACTGCATCAAACTCTACCTATGCCGGCATATATATTTCGGTTCTTAATCTTTCACTGAAACATTGTCCTTGATCCGCTTTTCATGCAACACTATCATATACCATGCTGCATTAAGTCGCTCCCCGTAGGCCAAGTTGAGCTTCCATCTATAAACAACGTCACTACCTAGCTAGCTAAGGTATGTCTCAAGTTCAAAAACAAATCAACAGAAATTTGGTATCGCTGGCATTACCCCTTCTCGGTAACGACGCTATCGAACGAAAAAAAAGTAGAAAAACATGACTGAGGCGTGGGCTCGCTGTTTGGCTACCTCGTATGTCCTTGACGACATGGATTTCCTCAATCATTCACGCATCTCTCGCGGAGCTCTGCATCTTCCGTATGACCTCGCGATGGGCTTCCAGTAGGTCCCCGCTCCGCATGCGGCTGTCAAACATGCGATCGTGCCATTCTTTTTCTCGCTTCTGCATCTCTCTCTTCTGCCGCTCAGCTTCCCTCTTCTCTATCAAGACGGTGCGCTGTGTGTTCATATCATCAAGAAGCGTAGCCGTCGATGCGAACGGCGTCTCGCGTCCCATGTTGGGGGGCACACCGGGGGTCGTCGCTTGAAGGTCATGGGCTATCGACTGTCTAAAGTTGGCCAGCTTCGTCTCCCGGGCGACCAACGAGACTGAGGATTCTCTCTTGGGCTGATGCGAGTTGAACTGGGTATTGCCGGCAACCTCAATACCACTACTTGAGCGGTTCAGACGGAAATTGGAAGGCGGTAAGTTTGAAACAGGTAAAAGCGTCATGCTACTCTGGCGTAGCATTTCTCTCCGTCGGTTAAGAGGGAGGTCGTCAGGGTCGGGACTGATTGCTCGATTGTACGCCGGGTAGTTATAAAGAGAGTCTGCGTCTCCGACGGACCCGTGTGTGTCAACGGGCATCTCAGCAAAGTGAGAAACAAGATTGCCCTGCGATCTACTCCGCAGGACCGATTCTCTCTGGCCAAGGAGGGTATAAGGGTTGGAAAAAGAAACAACACGTTGCCCCATTGGTCGGGAAGGCGTCGAGTTCAACTGGAAACTGTCCTGCTGCATGGCTTCTGCAGGATATGGTACGTCGGTGCCCCGCGATCTATCCTGCTCTTCGGCAATTGGTGCGAAGCCTGAGGAGATGCGTCCCATATTTGCTGCTGATTTTGTGGAGGTGGATGGAGGGATGGCATTGCCGGTGGCAGTCTTTTGAAGATCCTCAACGTCGACATATCTGGGTGATTCGACGACATCATTTTCTGATGCATACGGCTCAATCAGGATGGCTTCAGGCTCAGGAGTATCCGCATGGCTGAGATGCTTGGTCCACTCATTCGTCCTATACGAGAGAGCGACTCTGGATAGGGATTCAGGCAGTCGATCCTTGGTCAGACTCGCAACGTTTGACGTCGCTGAAGACAGAGATGTCGCCTTGTCGGTGGGCTCCAAACGCCTCGTCCCTACTGCATTGCTTGCATCGGCTGTGGACTCCGGCTCACGAGCCACAGAAACTTTCTCATCCTCGACTGTGCTGTCTGTCTCAGCCTCTTGAACTGCACCTTTTGCTTGATGTTCGTCGTTTATTCCGTCTAATACAGAACCAGCTTTGTTCGGGCCTGACGTTGATTCAGCCAGCACATCCTGAATAGCATGTTCCTTAGACACGTCGTCGTGTATCCTGCCATCGTTGGTCTCATCAAGAGCTTCATCCACCTGCTTGGAGTCCGGGGCTTCCTCGACTTCCGCTAGTTCTGCATTAATCTCAAAGCTCTTTCGATCGTGACTACCAATGATGGAGCTCTGCAAATCATCATTGGAGCTATCATAGTCGACAGTGGCCGCAATAGACGATCGCGCATCGTCCTCGACAGTGAATTCCGGATCAACCAATTCCTCGGAGCTTTCGCCGCCCATCGGCTGAGGATCAGAGGAAACGTTCTTCGCTTTCTGTTGAGACAAACTTCTGAGAAGCGTGACTGAGCTTTGGGAGACCCTTTTGACCAGCGAATCTCGCGGCAGACTCGCAGACACAATTGGTTCATCGTCGGCAAAGGTTGCGACAGACGACCGGTCACCAATTGATTTCAGATCGTCTTCTGTTGGCACCTTGAAAGGCAGAGGCACAACTTCGGGGACTGTGGTGACATGTTTTTGTCGAGAGTTGCGACGCGCTTCCGAACCCCTTTGGGAGTTGCGCTTGCTGTTGGCCTCATTTTGTGGTGAAGCCGATTCGTCATCATGCCTTGACACGTCTGATTCTGGGATGTGATCTATTTTCTCGTCGGTCGCGTCATGTTCGTAATTGTTTGGTATCTCGATCACTTCATCCGTGGCCACCCGCACCGTGACTTTTCCCCCCTTGACCATCTCGAAATGAATGAGCTCATCAGCTCGAGTCTGCGCTACGCTGGAGTCGGAAAGGTCGGTCAACTCGATGCAATTGTCCTTGGAGCCTGTATGAAGAGATTCGGAATGCCTGTTTCGGTGGGTTTTGCTGTTGCTGCCACCATCGGTGCCATTTGAGTAGTGCGATTCGGTACTGTCGTTGCTCTTGATCAGGACCCTGCCCGCGTAAACCTTTTCCCACTCGACACGCTCTCGTGCTGCTTGAGCCTCAATGTTGCGTCCAACAATCGCATCTTCCTCATCCAGGTGTCTCCGGCTCTCCGCCAGACTCGCGGCCTTTCTTTCGCGCTTCTCTCGAACAACTTTCCACAGCTTCACCTGAGAAATGACCCCGATCAGGCAAATGATGACGATGGCCGCGGTTTCGACCCGGATACCTCTTGTGATGGGATAAGTGTTCGCACCAGGGGGGAACAGGTCTTCGTTAAGATTCCATATATAGGCCCAGAACTCCTTAAGCCCGGCCCTGCTGTAGCAGTCGATACCCAGGACGAGCACTGTCGCACCCCCAAAAGACATCAAGATCATCATGGCCCAGTCCCGCGTGTATCGACTGAAGTACAAGCCAAACGGCCCGACAGACAAGCAGGAGATGAAAATGGCCCGGCCAAGCGCGTCATGTAGCAAGCCTCCTGGTGCCAAACATAGGAACCACATGCTAAGACAAAACCCGCCGAAGGTTAACCCCAGGCCCTCAGTCAAGTCTTTGAAGATGAGCGAGGCTGCACCCAGCGCACAGCTAGACAAGGTGACGGCCACGACATATGCTCCCTGAATGGGTTCGCTAACGGGGATGTTCATGATGTAGACGATGAGAACCGAGATACCGAGCGAAGTGAGGAAGGCGGTTGAAAAGAAGCAGTTGATCCAGCGATTCTTGATGCCAACGAGGGTGTATACCAGGCCGGTGAGAATCAAGATGACTCCGGCAACGCCCCATCCTGGAGTGATGACGGGCTGGATAGGTAGATGGCCCGCCGGGATCGTAGCTGGAGATTTCATGTCAGCAAAGCTAGCATGGCTAAGTTCAGCAGTGGGATTCAATCTCACAGTCAAAGGAGGTCGAGTTCTCAGAACTGCCTGTAGCGGTCACGGTGGGGGCGGTTTGGATTGCCGTTCTGGAAGGAGAGATAACGTCGGGAGCCGTGGTGGTGACTGGTTCTCTCGAGCCGTCCGTTTTCTTGGGCTCATCTGCTTTCCCAGTTGGCGAGTGCTTTGAGCTTGGTACTGGACTGGATATGGATCTGGTGGGCGTCAATATGGGGTTGTCGGTCCGTCTCAGCATTCGAAAGTCCTCGGTTACGACCAATTGCAGGAACAAGAGGAGGCATAAGAGTGCCTGCCATCTCACGATCCGCGACATGCTGCTTGCTTTTCTCCCGCAGAGGGATACCGCCAGCGGTGGCTTTTGGAACAATCAATATCAGAATATGCTACCAAATATGCGTGCTGGCACGCCCAGCATCATCCGTGAGCCACCAGCAATGATAATGAGGGATCGGTAAAGGAAGGGATTGCTGGCGAGGGTGCTCAGACTCGGCGGTTAGAGCAGGTCGCGAAAGAAAATCAGGATAGGCCAGGCAACTGCACGAAAAGACTCTCCGTCAGAGATGATACGCTTTCCAGCCTACAGCCAGGTCTCGTTCGGCACAAGCTGAGACACGTACTGCAACCGGCGGTAGGGGATTGGTAGATGGGCAAGAAGAGAATGAATGACCGTGTCTCATCTGCGTCAGGAGATTGGCCATACAAGTATACAATGGGAATTCGGCCAAATAAACATGACTTGGGACGGTCTCCAGTGAGACAGGAATTCTCCAATATTCGCCAACCAAGAGGAGGGAACGGATATGGGGCGGCTGGCGGCCAAGAAGCAGCCGGCGTCACCTTTCCATCGTCCCCTCCGGCCCAATGGCTTGGTTTGGTAATAGCTGCATGCGGACAGCATGAGCTCCATCAGCACGGCATTTGGCCACATGCCTAGTGCTTGCGGATTGGCGAGTAATCCCTGAAAGCGTGGCACATGCAAAGTTACTCGCACATCGTACGGAGGACGTCGTCCATTGACGGCGCTGCCTGTGATTCTCGCGACTGACGGTGCCAAAGTCAATCCCGGAACCGCGGGACATGCCCCCAGAGCGGGTCCAGCTCATGAGGATCGAGAGTTGCTAGTCGCAGGATGAGCGTGTTCTAGCTTGTTAGCGGGCATCTGCCTTGGCGTGTGGCTGTTGTGCCAATTTCCCAGCTGCAGCTGTGGATGCAGGGCTGGTGGAGGAAGAGACAAGAGACGACGACGTGGATAATGGCGGAGAGGATCAGCTCTGGGCGGTATGTATGACCACAAAACGTGTGTGATGCCTTGATGCAGACGCGAGCCCATGGGCATGGATGTGGGAGTCCGTAGGTACTACCTTAGCTGTCAGAGTCACAGCATTAGGGCGCATTGGTATATCGATGACGCTTGATGCCGTTTGCTGCGCGTTATCCTTAGGGGCGGAATCAGTGGTGAAAGTTGATGAGAAGCAATAGGATGCCAGTGGTGGCAATCACCCGCCAGATGATGCGGCCCCAAGAGAGCCGACAAGCACTGGATGAGGGCTGAAACACTCCACGGCAGACTCCAGGTTCGAGAGGGCAAGAGCGAGCAGGCGCGCAGGGGCCAGATGCGGCTTCGGCAGAGATGCGATGCATGCAGGAACCTGCCCGATCTCATTGCATCAGGTCTCCATAAGTACCGCCGGTGGTCCATGCTACCGCACGCTCTACCGCAGGTGCTAGAGCGCTAGTGGTACTAGCATCGCCAGTGGTACCTGTGCTAGGACTCCGCCGGGCCAGGGGCAGGAAAGAGCTCTGGGCCGAGCGGGGTCGTTCAGCTGCTGCCCCTTGCACCAAGCCTGCACCAATTGCTCGACTGGCGCCAAGGCTGGCAGGAACAAGCCGGGCGCGGTGCCATCCGCTTTCAGCCAGCCAGGAAAGAACTTAAAGGACGGCGCGCCAATCCAATTGGGAGCTGCGAAAGATGCTGCGGTGGGAGGCCATCAGCCAGGCTTCACGCCATGCTGTTATGTATACGGCTAATGGAATACGGTGACTTACCTGCTGCATGCGGAGCGTTTCGGTCTCGAGTATCTTTGCAATCTTCTACAGTCTTTCCATGCGTCCGTTCAGTCTGTCTTCACTCAGTTTCCGCACACCTCGCTTTGGTCGCTCAAATATCGTGCATCATGCTGCAACAGGCTCGAGTATCTATCGACTATGTAATATCATTTCCTCCACACGGCATGAATCAGCCGCAGCTGCTGGACACCATCGCAACAACAACGCGATTCCGTCATCCAGCGCCTCTTAGTGCCTGATCAACATGGAAAGTCCTCCATTAGTAGTAGTGCTACCTTCTAACGCAGGTGCACCAGGAAGGCGCCACCGAGGTCAAATGGAATCATGTAGAGAGATAATATCGAGTCGCTGTCTCACAGGACGGAAGGCCACACAAGTCATCGAGGTTGCTTCCTTTCCTCTCATGGCCGGATATGGAGACTTCAATGACTGAGCACGGCCAGACTGATCGAGATGTCAGCCCAATGATATCATTACCTTCTCTATCTGACCAAGAGACCTGTCGCTCACAACCTCAGGCCTTTTGCCCACAAAATTCTTCTCAAATCCAGGAGAAGCAGTAGGAGAGTTACCTACCTATCCATAAGTTGTCATCTCCTGAAGGTATCCCTTGCATGTGTCCAACAAACAGCCATTGGCTCGTCTCCCGAATCCTTCGCCTTGTGCAATGTATTTTCCCCCCAAAACAAAAAAGCAAAAAGAGGCTGAACTTCTCCCTTGCAGCGCATCCCTACGCAGAGAATGCCACCACCAACCTTCATGCATCATCACACTGCTTGTAGTACCAGGTACTGCGCAGACCATGGAACGCGTCTCACAATGAATATCCTGGAAATTCAGTCGGGGACCGACAAATCGCTGACCACCCATGGCCCCGCGAATGGCCAGCCGCGAAACACTGCATGCAAGGTTCAGGCGTTGACGAATAGTCTATCCAAGACGCTGCCTTGTTGCATGTGGTGACATCCAAGTCATCCATTCTTCGGTTGCACCTCGTACGGAGTGTAGAGCCCAGGAGGACGAATTGAGGAGCCTGGTTTATGCTGTTACATCACATACACAGAGTCACCGCTGTCTGCCCGGCCACCGATTTTCTCCGCCATCGCTCTGGGTGAACGGCGCTTATTCGATGATTGAGCAAACGGCGTTGGGGAGGATATCGATCCTCGGGAGACTACATAACCATCACCCATACCATCATACTGTTGCGGTGAGGGCGTCATGCATCTACACGTACAGTTGGTAATATGTGCCGCTCCGTGTCAACAGGCCTATCAGCGATACGCAGCTTTCCTCAGCACTCTCCCGGCACAACGTGAAGAGCAGCCATGATGACTGCCAACATTATGCTTCCTGGTACAACCTCAACCTCCTCTTGTCACCGCAATGGCTTGCTGGGCCAGCATCATGCAGTCCATTGCGCCACGCCACATTGTGCTGTAAAATGAGGCGCTCCACCTGAACAGCGTGACTCTATATCGACACATGACTGGCTCGTCGTGGCACACAACACAACGACAATCTCCCCCGGCCTTTCTCCCACATTTAGGCCCGTACCGCACGTGAAACGTGATTTCTCTTCGCGATCTTGCAGCGACACATCGGCCATTTAGAATTTTTCGCTTTGGCCGGTTGCCCAAGCCCAACGATTAGATTTGGGTGCACATCTCCGTCAATGGTGAAACCCTCCCATGCGCAGGCCATTGATGGGATTCGCGTCACCCTGCCTTGATTCTCTAATACTGCAAGCAGCACAACGATACACACACCGTTTTCAGATAACCAACTTTACCTGCAATAGCTGAAGACGCGAGAAATGGCTGACACTGCGTATTTTCTTCACCTCACAGACGCCGTGCTCTGGGGACCAGGAAGCGGTGCGAACATGGCACAGAAGATTCAGCTCCGGCGCCGAGGCATTCCCCTCCATTGGAGAAAGAAGCCTCGTAAGATGCTCTCTTCTCGGTATGGTAGGCTCATCATATGTAGGTGTTTCATCCACCTTGTTTACCTGTGTATTATTGCACGGCACAAGGCAGCTGTCTGCCCTGCATTGGTGTGTGAAGAAAGAGGGGACAACAATATGCCAGGACGTGTTCTCGCCGATGGACGGGAGCTATTAACTCGTACATGCACGGCACCAGGATAGATAGAATATGAGTTACTATCTAGGGTTGCCAAAGGTTATCGTCACACATTGCCCTTCTCACTTGGCCGCTTGGCAAAACAACACATCTACCACACCGACTGTCTCGAGCTACGAAAGTGACCGAAGTCGAACAGCATGCTTCCATTCTAGGAATAACGGGACGGTCAGATGCCTCACATGACATCTGAAGCTATCACCATGGGGTGGCACTGCATTCTCGCAGTCCTGTCCCTTCCGAGGTCAGAGCCGACATCCTGGTTCAGACAAACCGACAACTTATGGTTTTGTTTCGGCCCCCATGTTCATGTATGTTGGGTTTCTTGGGCAAAAATATGAATACTTCTACTTGTCTCTCGGAGCGCTGCGGGGGGTTGATGCCCAACATGTCGCCAATGGCATTCGTTGGTCGAACGGGAAACTGCTGTTTGCCGTGACCAACGAAAAAAGCAACCAAGAATAACTCTACCCGGGAGATATCGCCTGTCTGAAGATCATTACGATTCTTGATTCAGCTGCAATTGCGAGGCAAATCTACGCCCGCAGATGAGGCCATTCAGGAACAGAGTTTGTATCGAAACACCCGGTTATGTAGGTGATAAAGCTTATTCCAGCTCTAACCGTAATTCTGACAAACGCCGCTCTTTGCTCGTCACCGGGATTGCAGGGTCACGTCTCACGTTCAAACTCTATTATAATGATCATGATTTTTCAAGAGCCCTCATCAAATACCGCTCGTCGGTGATATACATGCATGACAACTTCATTCGTTCCGTCGTGAATCAAATCCAGCCTCTGCTTTGAGTTCATGCCCTTGCTTGCCCGAAAATTGAAGCAAAACTGCACGCTTGAAGCAAACCCAGCAGACGCAAAACAACAAATACCCACCCATAGCACAAGAGAGCCTCATCTCTTGACTATCCTCGTCGGCACTCGATCGCCGTTATACTTGACTGATGCTGGAAGCTTTCCTGGCCGGCTACGAGGTGGCCGAAGGGTACTAGAGGATGTCTGTTTGTTCCTGTTGGCAAATGCGACGATGGGCTTCAGCGGCAGCGCGAGTATCTCCAGGACAGCTTTGAAAGGAAAAGTTGCCGCCGTCACAATCATGTTCCAAACCCACGGTAGCAAGTTCTGTCGTCGATTCGAGTTCTTCGCTGCCGCGGCTGCTAACGAAATGGCGTCGTCTAGTCTTGCGTGCATTTGAGTGAATCTCGACTCAGTCTGCAGCTGCAGGAGCGTCGCCTTCTTCTCATACCGCCTGACTGCGCGGTTCAAGGCATCGAGCTCTGGCTGGATCGTGTTTCTGACCTCTCGGCTGACTGTCGCGGTCGTAGAGCTCAATGACTCCCCATGACCGGCCAGTGTATTGCTCTGAGATGTTGACAAAGACTCTAGCCTCTCTAACCTCTTGAGCATTTCTTGGAGAAGTGTTTCAGTACCAGCTTGTTGTCGGCCAAGCGGACTATCCTGCACTATCTTCTGAAGATGCAGAGTCCGCGACTGGACGAGTGTGATGATGTGCGACAACACACGCAGCTCAGCAACCATGATGAAAATGGTCAGGTTGAAGTTAGAGACGAGGCCCTCGGACGGCCGCGTCAGTTGGCCTCTGATATAATGCAGGAGATATGCGCTGAGCATTGGCATCAAAAAGCACGACGCGAGAGCGAGGCTTTCATGACGATAGAGCTCCCTGAGTGCAGCTTGTTGCTGTGCCGTCATCTGTTCGATTCGAGCCTCTCTCTTGTCGGCGCTTGAATCGTCACCTTCACTTGCTTCTTGTTCTTCGGGGACATCATCAAGCGGTCCGTTGGGATTCGGAGATTTGGTCTGCGAGTCGAGGCCGCCGTCCGCTTCGAGGGATGTCATGTTGATGGAATGCTCTTCAAGGACGCGGACCTCCTGCGCTGCGTGATACCATTGCCTATCAAGTATGAGCTTTGTCGTTTGATATCTCACCAATAAGGCTGCAAATGTGTGCATTGTGTCGGTACATACCAAGGCTGCGTGACCGACCAATGGAGGAATATGGCCGCAAGGCCCAGGAGCATAATGTCGGTAGCAACAGACGTGCCATTCTGAAAGAGAACCCCCGCTATAGCAGGCAAAAGGGCAAAAGCCAGCGACAACGAGGCCAGCGGCGAAGCCTCATGGTCCGAGACCTGCTCGCCCTGAGGATACGGCCTGGGATTCAGGATGTCGCGTGCCTCGCTGAGGCTGTATTCCGAAAAGTTGGAGCTCCGGCGCGGAGGCGCCTCGGAGGACGAGTCGGACGACATGTGCCGCGACATGGATGCGGACCGCATCGAGGGCTCGTCGACGGTTCTGGCGCGGCGGAGGAAGTGGCCTGGAGGAGCGTTGCCGGCAGAGGAGGAGGAGGCTGTTGCTGTGGTTGAGGTAGTGTGGTGGTGGCCCAAGTTGATGCCGGAGGTGGCGGCGTGGCCGGGCCGGGCTGAGGAGGAGGATGCGGTTGAGGCCTGACGGCCGTCGTCTGGCAGCGATGCCGCCGACATGGCTTAGGTGTATGCAGGTCTTGTGCAGGACGCCAGCAGAGGAGGTCGGTCATTGGACGAGGAGGTGCAGGGAGGAGAAGAGAGACGAGGGTGCAGGTTTTTGCAGGCGAGACATGGTCGTTACGTCAACTGGAACTTGAGACATGGAGCTTGCCCGTCTGCCCAGCAGGATTGTCAATGAGGTGCTGTCAGTGACGCTCCAGCGACCTTGGCCAGCCAAAAGTGTCCGGGTCACTGGACATTCTGGTGCTAGAGAGGGACAGGCTAGCGCTCCCGCTTGGTTGGCTGGGCAGAATCTGGGGTACAGCGTGCTTGGGCTGGTTTGGGCAGGTGGTGGCTTCAGGCGAGTGTTTGGTGGCAATGGAGGATGGAATCGAGGCGTCGAGATGTTAAAGGAAAGTATTGGGTGTTTCTGACGGAGGCGGGATGAAGAACTCTGAACATTATCTTGCATTGAAATGCTCGACTACTGATGGCAAAGCAAAAGTATCAAGTACTTGATAAGCATGGTCTCTGATTGTGACATTTTGCATTCCTTGCGACCGCTTCAGCCCAATCGTGACGGCCCCCCTCTGCTGGTGCAGTTTGGCAGTGAAAAAAAGAACGAGAGGCGCCGGCAGCGCCTAGGATGATGACGGGGCTCAGTCATGAGGAATGATGATGTAACCAATTCAACATTGGCCCTTACAACTCCTGGCGCCTCCGATTTCAATGACAATCTAGTCCAGCTACTGGGCCTAGAAGAAAACCTCCCAGTTGTCGTGTCTTTGAACACTTGTTGCTCACCCAGCCTCTTTTGTCCAAGACCTACCTAGTGCTAAGGTACTTCGAAGCCACTCATCGCGAGGTCCAGTCCCCAATTGACGTGAAAACAAAGGATCTAGTATTGTGACAAACCTGACTATTGAGGTAACTGTAGGTACTGATGAGCAATTCTCTGTAATCGGCTCTCTAACCTTCTTCAACCCTATCTCCCCAAACTCCCAGACAGGAACCGACAACTCCGGGCTGACAAGTCAGTTCCCAGAAATGAAGCCCTAGATCTCTGCCCCCGCCTCTCAGCTCTCGTCGACAAATTGACCCCCCCAAGTCTGCAGATCGTCACCGACGTCATTTTACAAGGTCGCATTGCACAATTTCCTCGCATGGACATGCAGACACAAACAGGCATGGCAATCTCAAGGTCAATCTCGAGCATTCCGATCACTAGCCTCGATGTGGACGGCAGTACATACATGCGAAATTCTACATAGTAGTAACAATGTTTGTCCCCTGTTGACCAGTCAGTAGCGGGCATTTTCACCTGCGAACAGCGATGACAGCGGCCCGTGCAAGATGGAAAGCGCACGAGCTCGTTCAGCCCCCTATTCGGTAGGTAGTCTTTGGCCCATGTCGCTGCTAGTAGATCGAAGCTGAAGGAGTCTCATTTATTTTCTTTACGATCTTTCTCCTTCTCCGCGTGGCATGGGCCTCGTACGGAGAGACCCGAAGGAAATTGTCCGGTGGACGGGCCCCTTGTTCGCGATTGATGAGGCCCTGGGGACACGCGGCTGTGATGCTGTTGCTATTCCTGTCGCTTCCAGGGTTACCCGCTAATCTGAGGTAGAGGGCCTTGTAAGTGAATCCTTCTTGACAAGGCTAATCCTTTCACCATGAGCGCTTGGTCGAAAAGCTTTGGCCGCGCCAGACATGAATCGTACGATAGAGAGAAGGCTTTGTGGGCTAGAGAAGCCGTTGTCGTTGTGTACAGCCGTAGGAGGTGGCACTAGGAGGCTTATAGTACATAGATAGACATCGTCAGGGGCATGTTCGATTCCTCAGCCTGATGAGTCTGTAAGCCAGCCACTGTCAAGCGTGATGACGAGAAAATCATCTCATTCTGTATTGCGCACTTAAAAGCCTTGTGCATCTTTAGATATTGGGGGCCCAGCATAAAGTCATGCGCACCTCGAGATCTTCGGGATGCCCGTAGTACTACTCCCCTGCTGTTGGCTTGTCATCGTCACAAGATCGAGCGATAGCCAGGCCCCGGACAGGGCACAACGCCTAACCAGCTCAGCTTGGCCTGACCCTGAGCGCCACCCAGCACAGCGTCCCGGAGCCATGCCGCATGCTCCCAGTTAGAGCCCTCTCGCAGCGGGACAGGGCTAGCACTGTCCATGCTGCCTCCATGCTGCCTCCATGTGAGCCCTGTAGGCCGTGGAATTTGCTGAGGGCTGGCATGGATCACCAGGGCAGAAGAGGCTTGTTAGCGGTTGCGCACCAGCAAGGCAAACAGGCGTCCTCAAACACAGATAAAGAGTAAGCCTGCTCCCGATCACGGCCACGAACCAACTTTTTACTTTTTCTGCTCCGATGCACGGATTCTTTGCTTCTGTTACTGGAGAGTTGTATTAGTTTCTTTTTCCCTCTTCTTCTTCTACTCCTCCCAATATATGTTTCTCATTTCCAACTTTTCCTTCTTTCCTTGTCCTCCTCCTTCTTCTTTGCTTTTTCCACCTCCCCTAGCACAGTTCTGACTTGTTACAATATCCACAAGCTCGGATCTCCCTTCATTACACCAGATACCTTTGTTGAGACCAACAATGGGCGTTTGAAAGGAACCAAATCTTTCTTTGAACTCCTCTTCTCCCACGCTTCCGATGTGCTGACTTATCGCACAATCGCCCAATCAATCACAACTATGCCATCACGTAACCGCCAGGCCAGAGTTTCCGTCACCCGCACTAACCCGATCGAGCGCGTGCCCCTGATTAACCGATACGAGTACGGCCTCAACGCCAAACCATTCTCAGCGCCGCTCCGGCCGTGCGTTTCCAACTCAGCATTGCGCTCAGCGGCCTCTGCGGAAGCCTCTGGTTTTTGTCCGTCTTTCTTCTCAGCCTCGTCGTTGAGAGAACCTCCGGCCTTAGCCTTGCTTGGTAGCAGCTGTCTCACGCTGCTGTCGCCGACTTCGACTTCGACTCTGACTCCGACTTCGACTTCGACCTCGACCTCAATCTCGAAATCCGGGGCCGACGCGACCCCGTCGTTCTTTGCCAGCGCGGTCGTCTCAGCGGCTGCGCCGTTTCCGCCTTTCCCACGGCTTCGTACGAGCTTCAGCCAATTTCCACCGCCACCGGCCCGCCCTCCCTAGGCACGCAGGCAGATCCTCGCTTGGACTCCTCTGTTCCAGCCTCAGCCTCAGCCTCAGCCTTGGCTTCTGCTACTGCTGCGGCTTCTGCTTCTGCTTCTGCCTCTCACCAGCCTGCCCATCCTGGACCTCCCAAGGCGCCGCATAATCCCGCCTCGCATAAGCGGAACCAGCACTCCATCTTCCGCACTCTCGCAACATCCGGCGCGGCCCCGACTCGCCTTCAGCGCCTCTCCTCTGCGCGTCTGTGGAATCCCACCAACTCGACTCCCAGGTCTCCCTCCAACTCGCACAAGCGGCGCCCTTCCAGTCCAATTGAAGCTCCCGTCCGGCTGCAACACCCAGGACTTGACCAGTCTACCAACACCGCCGATCCCAACGTCACCGGCGCTGGCGACTATCCGCTGCTAACGCTTACCGAACACAGACAGGCGAGACACTCTTCGTCGACGCCCATCAGCTTCCAGTTGGACTTGAGCGGAACCGAGAACAAGCGGGTCAGCTTGCCTAGTTCAGTCCGCGCTTCGTACGACGAGAGGCGCTCACAAACTCTCTCACCAACTCGGTTTGATCGCCAGAGTAGAACCAGCGGCGATTTCACCAGGGAATCGCCGCCGCTTACTAGAACACCCAAGGTCGACAAAGGCAAAGGCATCATGATGCCGGAGAATGATGAGCCGGGGCAGTCCTACGCCAGGGACCTGGAGCGAGGGCCTGATGTCATGGACCACCGGCGCTTCTCCAACATATCTATTGGGGATGGAATAGGATCTGCAATCTCGTCATCCAACTCGTCAATCATGGGCGAAGAGGTCCAGCCGGACCTAGGTGAATCGTGGGGACCGCAGCATCCTTGCTTTCCTCATCTGAATCCCCATGTGCCATCAGATTCGGCCGAATATGCCAAGACCCGGATAATTCGGATTCGCCGCGATTGGCTCCTTCAGGGTGACCTCGCTCCTACGTTCTCCAATCTGTATCCCGAAATCTTGGATCCGGCCGGAATCCCAGAGCCTGAGTTCCGGCGCATCATAGACAAGCTCAACAAGGAACTGATACCGGCCTTTGACCCCTACAACCCCCGGAATGTGATTGATGCATTCTTGGGACTTGTGACTGGCTGGCTTTGGGACGACTTTGGCATGACGGGCATCAAGTCTCGCCTCAACAACTTGGAGGCGTGGATAGAGAATTGGAACCGAGAGAAGGAGAAGACTACCCCTTCTGAAGAGGGGATCTTGCCGCCAAAACTCATCTCGCTCCGACGCACCGGATACATGACTGTAAGTTGATTTCTTGATCAAGTTCTCACGTTTCGCTGCCGATACTAACGGTTCTGTCAGCTGGATATTCAGATACCAGACCCAGAGATTGCGCCGGCCCCGAGCAGCACAGGCGCTGCCGAGTCAATCGCAGCTCTGCCTATGGAGCCGGCGCCGGTGCTCGTCGCCTGAACAGAGAAGGCGATGACTTTCCTTCTCTTTTCTTCTTTCTCGGAGAATTCGGTTCTCCTTTTTATATCTCTACTTCCGATTAATATTCTTACGACCGACGAAGGCGACATGAGGAGAGCAGGCTCTTTGATTATGATTTGACCCGTCGAGGACTTTGTTCCTTGATGGGCTATGTTTTATTTGATACCACAGGCATCGCACGGCGTTGGGGATAGCCTTGCTTCGCGCTGCCTTTTGAAGGGGTGGCAAGTTTTATATATGGGCGATTAGATTTTCGTCGCGGAGGAAAAGGAGACGAGGGCATGCGAACGCTGCTTCGACGTCTCCAGTATATATGATCAAAAAGGGAGGGGTGTAAGTTGAGAGGAGTAGACATTATATGTGTTTGCGGTCTGAATGAGGCTTGAATATACTATTGCGATTACTTACTCTTAGTTGATTCTGTATGTTTATGCAGGGGGTCCGTCTATGTGACGCCATCGTATGCCGGTCTCCTTGTAGTAGTATTCCTCTTTCTTCGCTCACTCGTACCCCTTTCCGCTATCGCAACGCTTACAACATCCATCCCACGCCAATCGTCATCCCACCGATAGCACGGGATTATTGTCATATTGTATAGCTTAAACTCCTTACATGGTAATATGTCGGTGTCGGCAGGTGCCTCACGCAATCGGCCGACGCTTTTTTTTTTTTTCTCTCCCAGAGAGGGGGACCCGCTCCCCTATTGTCCGGCAATAAGACGCATTTTGCTCCCGCAGGCTTGCATTCCTGCGCGTCTCTCCTTGTCTCTCTGTATTATTTTTTCTTCGTCTTTTTTTTTTAGGTCGTTATCATATATATATATATATCACCGACACAGAACCGTTCTGTTGCCCTGCTGGGGCACATGCCGTTCTGTTTTTTCTTCTAGCCTTCTAGTCGAGCGTGTTTGTGATATTATCTACCTACTGGCAATCTTTTTCACTCAATGACGTTGATATCTCCATGATATATGAGCTTTCATAATTTCTTTTGATAATTTCTTTTCTGGCAAAAAAATTATAATTGAGATTTGGCTTGGATTTCTGCGGCGAGGTGCATGAGAGTCATGGCTACAACAACAACAACGATAACGACGACGACAGAAACGACGGAGAAGAGCAGTTGGCGAGAGAACAAGGCATTGGTGTGGCTCTGGACAGGAGTCGAGTTTGTGGCGGCGCAGTGGCTGCTCATTGGATTTGGCGTGGCCTGTGTATTGGGGTGTTTCTTCCCGCGTGAGTTTGCCTTTTTCTCTTGTATCTGCGATTTCTGTTCATCTCTGGTTTTCTGGGTCATGCACAGATGAGAAAGCATGGGACAGGGGGGGAAGGGGATGAAGAGATTTCGCGGGAGGAGTTGAGTGCTATAGGATCAGAGCTGACCGCCAACACAGATGTCGCCGAACATGGGGGCATCATCCGATCAGAGTACAGCGTCTTGTACGGCGCAGTAGCACTCATCTTTCTCATCAACGGACTGCAGCTCCCTCCTGAGAAGCTCAAGCAGAACCTCACAAACTGGCGGCTGCACGTCATGGTTCAAGGATGCAGCTTCATCATCATCCCCGTCATCATGCTCAGTGAGTCACCCCCCCTATTCCAGCCGAATCGCATCATCATCATCAATACTCATCATGATAAAACACTCAGTCTTCATCCACATCTGCCTCGCAGCAGGCGCCCTCCGCCACGGCACGCCCTCCACGCCCATCATCCTCGGCATGCTCGCCACAGCCTGCCTCCCGACGACCATCGCCTCCAACGTGGTCATGACGCGCTCCGCCGGCGGCGACGAGGCCGCGGCCGTCATCTCCGTCGTCATCGGCAACACGGCCGGCTCGTTCCTCACGCCCATTCTCATCTACGGCTTCATCCCGCGCGACGGCGTCTTTGACGACTGGCGGCCCGCGGACCCGAGGACTCTGGGGGACATGTATGCTAATGTGGCCAAGCAGTTGGGGTTGAGCGTGTTGTTGCCGCTGGCGGTGGGTCAGGGAGTGAGGTGGTGGAGGGGGGATGTCGTTGCCAAGGTGTTGAGGGTGACAATGCTGGGAAAGCTGCCGACAGTTTGCCTGATATTGCTCGTATGGTAGGTCAACACTTGTTCCCAGGGTCACATCTATCCTCCAAAGCTAACGAGGTAATAAAGGACGACCTTTTCTGGCGCCTTCGGCACGGGCGCCCTCTATAAGCTGTCCAAAGCAGACGTCATCTTCAACGTCTTCATCAACATCGGGCTCTACATCATCTTTACCCTCATCTGCTTCTACCTCGCCCGTCCGCCCGCATTCCTCGCAAGGGCTATCAACCCGCCCGTTGCGGCATCTCGTCTGCCGGAGCGTGTGAAACGCATCGTCTCTGTGAAGAAGATGTCCAAGGAGCAGACCATCGCCGTGTGCTTCTGCGGCGCAGCCAAGACGACGAGCTTGGGTATACCGTTGGTGACGGCCATATGGACCCAGGCGGATGATTTGACGAGGGCTTTTATTACGATTCCTGTTTTGCTATATACGATTGAGCAGGTGAGTCTGGGAGATGACACCGAACTATTGATTCTTGGGTATGTAGTTGAAGCTGCTGACGGACATGTTTTTGATCAGGTTTTTATGGCTCAAGGCTTGGTCTACTTTTTCAAGTGGTATCTGCGGAGGGATAACAAACCTGGTCCTAGAGATGTAGAAGATGTGGACAACGAAGAGCATCCTACGTCCACGGCTCGGGGAGATCACGAAAGTGATGTGACGGCTCATGATGATGACACTGAAGAGGTGGGACAAGACCCAGCGGTGAGAAATGAAGAAAAGGGGGCTATGAAGAGCGGTTAAATTTGGGAGGGGAAATTTTGGAATACAAAGACGTCTGAATGCCATATGATATTGCCCTCGTGGATAACCATCCAACATAGGGGCCGAGGAATTGGCCACTCGCTAAATGCTTCGCTCAAACCACATTCTCCTACCTATGGAAGTTTCCAACCCTATCAGATTCCCTTGTTCAGCTGACCTTGCACCAAACTCCCCTCTGTCCGTGGCAAGTATTTCGTATACTTCTTCTGGCACCTCGATTGCCTTACTCATGGCTCAGCTTCTGCTGTCGCAGACTGGCGTTTCTGACGATGAAGAAGACCGCGCAAAGAGTACTTTTGGCGAAATCCCGTCTTTTCTGCATCCCTTTCCGGGCTTTGCTCCGTGTCTGTGTTTTGACCTTCGTCTTCTTCACTTCCGGACTTTTGACTATCGTCTGTGTTCTGGCCGTTGTCTCCTGCCGCACGTTTACCAACACTCTCTCTGGCGGTCTTCTGCAGCCGCTCGACGTAGCGATTGTGCCAGAGCGCCCACACCATGACGCCCACCATGATAGCCAGAGTCAGAGGGCCGGTCACGGCCCAGTAGACCCAAAAGTGCCGGTTTGTGACTCGGCTAAGCGTAGGAGCGGACCAGTCAAAGAGTGGCATGGCGAAGAAGGACTAGGAGGACAGTCAGTTTGCTGTATCTGCTTGAGGTATCATTGCGGTGATAATCCCAGTACTTACTGCAATAAAGGTGCCCGGTAAGAAAAAGGTGGTGAGCAGGGCTATAATCTTCATGGCTGAGCTGTCCTGCTTGCTGGCAATGGCCATCTCCTTCGAGTCTTGGGCAAGGCCGATATTGATGCGATTATCAGACTGGGCAAGGAGGTTGAAGAGCTTTGTATTGTTAGGACCTGTTTCTGAAAACTTATGTCGGTTAATCGGCAGTATGTACTCACGACAGTCTGTTGCGCTTCCATCCGTTCCTTGAGGCCGTCATACACAGCTGCGCATTCGATATTGCTCAACACGAACTCGGCTCTTTCCTCCAGCATCCGGCGGGGAACCTCCAACTTGCTGTGTAATTCTGGTAGATTGTCTTTAAGGTGTTTCGCTTTTTCGCGTATGAAACGTATGAGGATTCGGCACCAAGTCATGGTTGCGTGGTGGGTATAAACCTGACTTTGCAATAGGCCTAGGTCTTGTACAAGAGTCTGGTAGTCGCGTCGTACCCTCACTTCACCATCCGAAAGGCCGAACCCGTATCCCGTTTGCTGCTCTATATTGTCCAGGCCACTTCTACACTTTGCCAGTCGATCCCTGACCATGCAGAAACTCAACTCGATGGCCAGCAGCGGCAAGAGAAGAGGGTGGTTGCATTGGATGAACTGATCAGGCATCTTCTCGAACATACGATGCTGAAATTTAGAAGTGCTGAACTGTAATACGCCGCGAGTCACGTTCGTTTGAGGATCATACCGCAGAGCCGTACCGATGGTGGAGGTGTGTGCGGCCTCTCGAAGGATGAAGGCTGGCTGCAGTCAGCGATTAATGCATTCCAATTTTCCACCATATTCCACTGAGAGCTACCATAGCTGCCATCGCTCTGCAGAAACGCTCCGCTTGCCCCTATGCCCGTGGAAGCATAATGCCCCTCAAAGAATGGAAGCCCGAGAGTGGCATTCAACGACTGCAATTCTTCCCTTGTCAAGGGAGGAACCACGTCCGTGTCATGACAGGGCAACGCCACGATCTTGAAGCCGGAAGATGGATGCTGTCCATCAACAACTGGGACGGGCTCATTCAACCACGAGTCCATCTGTGTGTGGAAGTCTCTGATTTGAAATTTCCTGATTGGTGGAATCACCGGCCTTTGTTCATCATTGTCGTATTTCCAATACTCGATTGTCGCAACGTCAAAATCTCTGCTCTCATTGGGGAACTGTACTTTGTATTTATTCCAGTCCCACAACCATGAGCCATTCTCAAGGGCCGTCGGAGGGAAGTTATCAACGTCTTCAGGCATCTCTATCAAATGATTTAGGGCTAGTTCAAGTCAAAGTTTGGATGCCGGATGGTCGTTGCTGGGAAAAGGAGGAAGAAGGGAAAAGTGAGATATAGGAAGAGAGAGGGGGGCAAAGGAGAAATAAAAGCAACGAATGGAAGGGGGCTCGGCAAGGCATGGCAGGTTCTAAGCCTCGCCATATTACATGTAGGCTGCCACGTCAGGCGCTCCAATCACAGTTCAGTCACTCCATGCTTCGGTGTTGACAGGATGAGCTGCATCTGCATTTGGTTATTGCTTGACAGGGATGTCCCGCGAGCTGGGCTTTGGGTATCCATACAGGAGCCTAGCGGCAATGGCTTTTGATATTGGCTGATTGGCCTCAGAGGATTATTCCCGGCTGCAGATGACATGTAGTAGTGGTAGTAGTAACAGCAAATGATAACGATAATGCTTGCCCAATGGCTCGACTGTCTATCAAGTAGGAGGAAGGTATGCCACCATCACGTTACATCAATCAAAGTCAACCGAATTCTCCCTGTGCATGAACAGCACAGGCATCCCTATCCCGACAGTATCATTAACATCAGGAAAACTCTCCATTGTGAGAAAGGCCAACTCATCTTCATCTCCATCACTTTCACCGAGAAACAGCTCCTGAACAGCCTCTGTCGAGAATGGAGTCGTTACCAGCACTTTCATGTCCCCGTGCGAAGACTGTTCTGCACCATGTCCTTGCTTTGCCGGTTTACGGAATTGAAGAAGCGTCCTCATCACGGCCAGCATATCGCCTTGGAGCTCATCCGTCTCATAGTCTCCGATTCCGTCAATGATGCAGACCAGAGTGCGGTCTCTGGGCAGCTGCTGGCGAACAAGCTGGACAAAGAGGCCACATAACTGGCAGATGTCGCAGTCTCCTTTGGCGATACTTTCCAGATTGGTACTCATGTCCAACTGTATGAGGCTGGGGCCCATCTGCTGTAGAAGCTGCGCAATGAAGCTCCTCATCATTGCTGCGCCACCCACATTGCCGTCTTCCTCTTCGACGTGGAACCCGCAGAAGAAGACAAGAGTAATGTATCTCTCTCGCGCGCGGAGCATGTGTACTAATAAGAAGCAAAAGAATGACAGCGGTGAGACTCTGTGTGAATCCAGACCATGTGGTGAAAAGTCGCCGTGGATGAGCAGCCGTGTTGAAGTAGGCGTGACAATCCATTGACGGAATTCTCGCGTCTGCGTCACTTGCACGGCTCGTGCGTGGTATTTCCTCGGCAGTCGGTAACTGTAGTCCTTGACGGTCTGGAGGTCTACGCTGTCGAGATTGAGCGGGATGATGAGAATCTCGAGAATGCTCGACGAGTTGACGATTCTCCGTTGCGGTGATATTGGTCTCGGATAGTTTGGATCCGCAAGTGCGTCGAACCAGGCTATTTGGCCTTTTTGCATGATGACCGGTTGCTGAATCGGCTGAAAATATGTGTGGTAGTGTACTGGCGGTGCCGCATAAAGCTGGAACTGAGAGTTGAAGCTCGCGATATGCTGGCTCTGCCATGTAATGGACGGGTCTGGGGGGACAGGGGTCGAAGCCCTGGAAATCTCCTCCATGATGGCGAGTCTGTTGAGGATGTTTTCCTGGTTTGCGAGGATCTGCATTTGTCGCTTCTTGTTCTCCTCGGCGTCGTTGAGCATGATAAGGACGTTGTTGCATGCTTCGGCGGAGAACTGGTGGATGTCGTTGAGCACGACTTTGGTCTGCTTTGAGTCTTGCTTGGTGTCCATCTGGAACTGCTGAACTTCTGCAGTACGATGCACTATTAGACGAGACTCTGGAAAATATAGTCCTGTAAATTCTTACCAGTCCGGATAGCCGAAATTCCAAGCTGTGTGTACATCATGTGGGCGTTTTGCGCTTGCTGAATGAGTTTCTCGCTGTGTGTTTTGATGGCTTCCAGTCTTTTGAGGAGAGCCTCTTGGTATCCTTTCTTCCCACGATATACGACAGACAAGAGCCGTTTGACTGCACAATAGCCCATTAACCATCACATCTCGTAGCTGAGGGAGTACACATACTTTGCTTGGACAAGAAGAAGCCAATGGCATCCTCAATCGCCTTCATCACCGCTACTACTAGGGCTATGGTCGAATCCTTGATGCGACTGCTGTCTGGAAACGTGATTATGTAGACTTCGGCGTTGTTGAAGAGCTCCTGAACCTCCGTCTCATCAAAGCTCGAGGTGACCTTTTCTCGTACCTCAGACGCCACTTTGTATGCCTGTTGAAACCTTCAGTTAGCAACTTGCTAATCTACGTATGTAGGGTGAGTCGTAGCAAGGTAGGCTTACGTTGAGAAGCAGCTGCACCGCTCCCAATACCGGAGAAACGTATTCAATGTTGGGAATGAGGCTGATAATATTCGTTGCCGGCTCAGCGGCATTGTCCCCTATCTTGCGCATCGTCCTCTTACACCAACCCCGGAACTGCTTTTGAGAACCGTCATAAACTTGTCGTGCTTTATGAAGCTGATCGTTGATGCCTTTCCACGTCGTCTGGGAGCGGATGCTATAGCCTAGCTTGCTGATCCCGTCGGGCTCGTTTGGATATTTGGTAACGAAGGCGGTCATTGCGTCAGTAAACACGAGACCCCAGAACTTTTCAGGGTCTCCGACGTCTCCCATCTGACATAACGGAGCAAGCTCGTTGGTGGCCTCGCCATTGGCATCGCTTTCGACCAAGGCTTGATCATTTGATGATGTTGTGTCTGATACATATCTCTGCAACATGTGATCGAAGTGCGCGTTGGTGTTCCTGAACACGCCGTGGTGTTGTGGGAGCTGGTTGTCAATGAAGTCGACTGATGGAGGCTGAAGATGGATAGGAGGGATCATGGACGAGGATTCACTCGCCATGGCTGTTTCTGGCCTAACTCAGAAGCAGAAACTGTGCAGCAAGTGGCAGACTCAAAAGGATAGTCGTCTTATAGGGGTTTGTACTGTATCAGTTCCGGGACCATACAAGACGTCTCTAACAGAGTGGAACTTGTCTCTTCGCCCCCCTGTGAATATTCTAGGTTACTACCTTAGTTGTAAATATCCTGTCACTTTGCTCACCGGATCGCCATCGAACGGAAAAGCCTTACCCCTCATTCTAATTATATCGTGACAATCATGCTGCTATTTCTTTGAGCTAGTAGCCACTTGCATGCAGCGCATGGGAGGCTGAGCCTTTTTGTTCCTACCAAGAGCGTTGCCGACCCTCCACAAACGGCTCTGTTCCTTGTCAACCCGTCAGACGGAAAAGCAAGATAGTGATTTGCCTCAAGTATCGGAGCCCATCTATTTTCCTGAGCCGCATTGTTGCCTGATTTATCGAGGTTTCTTGAACTTGTTGCGCCGTTGTAGAGGGGCGCGTTTATTGGACGAAGGGTTGCGGCTTGGAGTTGCGATCCCTGTCGTGTGTCTGTTATAAGTGCGGAATGGTAACTTGCAAGCTGCGGGAATTACAGTAGACTTGGAGTTTTGAAACTCACTTGACTTTCCATCTCATGATCTTCAGTACTTTTTGTGACACTCCGAGCTTGCAGTCATGGCCGCTGCCGTTGACGAAGCGAAAGTCGCTTCAATAAGCCCAAGCGCAACGGATCTGTCCGACATCACCATGGCTGGCAACCAAGCAAACGGCCAACAACAACAGGCCAGCATGGAGCAGCTGCTCCTCAAGATGCAAGAAAGGCTCAACGCCGTAGAAGAAGACGCCAAGCGGGAGAGGCGCAACAGGGAGCGTCTCGAACGGCAGATGCTCGGCGTCGTGCAAGAGGCCGCCGGAGACGCGGGCGGCTTCAACGAGACGATAGAAGACTTGAAGGGGCGCGCAGATGAGCTGATCAGCAAGAGCTCGGCCTCGTACGAGTCCTGGCGTAGACTGAGAAAGATTCGAGAGTCCCTGCACATTGTTGAAGAGACGGAGAAGAGCAGAGACACGCTCGCCAAGAAGCAGATGGAGTGGGCGACTTACTGCGACGTCCTCAAGGCGCAGCTGCAGGACGCGCGGCCCGGAGTGCAGATTCCGACGCTGGAGGAGGTCAACGGCATCAAGGGCAACGACTCTGACGACGAGGACGACGCGGGCAAGAACCTCCCCAACGCCGTCAAGGTGGAGGTCTGTCCCATGGGCTGGACGGCCTTCAAGTTCCAGCAGCACGGCGATGCCAGCCGCGATCTCTGCGTCATCGAGGTCCTCACGGAAGAGCCGTCCATCACCTTCGACGGCTACAACAACCCCTGGTTCATGCGGTATACGGGAAAGTCGCTCAACATCTCGACCAACGGCAGCACGCAAAAGGTAGAGCAAAAGGTCGCCTCGTGGGCGGACATTGTCAACAGTCCCAACAGGGGCAAGCAGCTCATGCCGGAGCGGATCCGCATCAGATCGATCAACATTATCAAGATCCTCAACAACATCTTCAAGACAAAGGCCAAGGACTACCGCATGAACGGGGCTGTGGTCATGATTCGGCCGTTTCGGGCTCTCGTGCATTATAACCAGGAGATTCGGGCCAAGTTTGCCCAGCTCAAGGAGAAGTTTGGCGACGACGCTCTCCAGGTCCAGGAGGATACAAATGAGGCAAAGGTCTCGGAGAATCAAGACAAGCCTGCAGAATCTCAAGAAACGCCTTCAACAGGTCAAGACAAACCTACAGATAGTCAAGACAAGCCTCCACCAGCCAACGACGCCAAAGAAGCCAAAGATGAAACAAAATCAACCGAAGGCAACGATGCCATCGAAGAAGAAGAATACACATCCTCCCTCACAGCCTACCAGCACCTCGGCTGCCTCATCGACTTCATGGACAACACCATCCAGGCCAAGATGGACTACCTCTCCGGCACGCAGCCGCGCACAATCTCCTTCAACCACCTCTGGTACCTCTTCAAGCCGGGCGACGACGTCGTCGGCCAGGGCAGACGGCAAGCCTACCGCGTCATCAGCATCACCAGCACCGGCCACAAGGTCACGCCGCCCTGGCGCAACTGGAAGCGGGACGAGAGCGAGCCGGCGGCGTCCATCACGCTCTTCTGCGTGTACATTGACTTTGACGGCAAGCAGCTCGGCCCCGTGTCCAAGTCCTTTGTCATCTCCAAGTTTGACGGCGAAAAGGCCATTACGGCTCTGGAAGTGTATCCCATCCGCTTCGCAGAGTCTCCCACGGCGACGTACCAGCAAGCCAGGGACGACTACTCCGTCACCAAGGACGACCCCAAGGCGGGCTTCCAGCAGGAGCTCATCGACCGCGGCAAGATGTTCATCGACGTCGCCAGCGTCAAGCACATGCACTACAACGGCTTCACGCTCGAGGCGCGCGACGAGGTCGACAGCCAGGTCATGGTGGACTTTGCCGAGGCCTTTGCCGCGACGCAGGCCAACGGCTGGCAGCCCGAGATTGAGTCCCTCATCGGAAAGGATCTAGGGGGCTCGGGGTCTTCCGAGGACGAGACCTGCTCTGCTGCGTGCTGTGCCGGGGAGTATGTGTATAACGACAACTACGTGGACAAGACGAGGAACGAGAATTACATTGCGAGGCTGATGCCTGGGCCGGACGAGCCGAATGATGAGCCTTCGGTGGCGATTTACCCGCGGCCGCTGAAGGAGATTACGGCGACCAAGGGGACCTTGACGAATGATGACTTGATTATCATGTCGTATCGGGTGTTTGGGTTTGTGTTGAGGAGCCGTAAATGGGGTTCGTCACTTATCCCCCCCCTTTTTTCTTCTCTTTTTTACTGCGTTGAAGAGTGTGTGTGCTGACTTGCTGGATAGCGAAGCTCGATCTCAAGTATCTCAGTCCCGTCAGCGAGGGCTCAAAAGAGCAGACGGCGTTTGACCAGCTGGTGCTCCCGAAGCAGCACAAGGACATTGTGTATTGTTTGGTTGACCAGCACTTTCGGAACAAGGAGGCGAGGGTTAGCGATAATGAAGAGGTGGACATTATTCGAGGCAAAGGTATTCCCCTTTTTGACAAGGCTTTTTGAGCGCGAATCAACTGACTTCTTTATACAGGGAAGGGCCTCATTCTTCTGTTACATGGAAGTCCAGGCGTGGGAAAGACAACAACTGCTGGTAAGTTCAGAGAATCATGCCAACCCTCCTCGTACATGTGCTGACATGGATGTTATAGAGGGTGTTGCCGAACGCTTCAACAAGCCTTTGTTCCAAATCACCTGCGGTATGTGCACTGTCACTTCCTGTGTCCAAGTAATCTACAAGATTCATATAGGCTAAAGCATGTACACAACAACTCCTTTTGCAGGAGATCTTGGTGCAACTGCCAGTGAAGTAGAAGCGGCCCTGGAGAGAAACTTTAGCCTGGCCAACCGATGGGGCTGCATCCTCCTCCTCGACGAAGCAGACGTCTTTCTCGCCCAGCGCTCCCCCAAGAACTTTGTCCGCAACGGCCTCGTAGCAGGTAAGTTGACCTCCAACCCCTTTACCCCTATCTGTGCGCTACCCCCTACTCAGAATCAGCTAAACTCTCGTCAACTCAAGTCTTCCTCCGCGTCCTCGAATACTACGCAGGCATCCTCTTCCTCACGACCAACCGCATCGGCGACTTTGACGAGGCCTTCACCTCCCGCATCCACATCTCCCTCTACTACCCGCCCCTCGACAAATCGTCCACGCGCGAAATCTTCCGCCTCAACCTGCGCATCATCAAGCAGCGCTTCCGCGACAAGGGCCGCGAAATCGACATCCACGAAAAGGACATTCTCAAGTACGCCACCGCATACTGGAAGAAGCACGAAAACATGCGCTGGAACGGCCGGCAGATTCGCAACGCGTGCCAGACGGCGCTGGCCATGGCCGAGTTTGACGCCCAGAATCGGAGCATCAGCAGCACCAACGTGGGAGAAGAAGGAAAGAAGAAGAAGCAGGGCGTGAGGGATGAGGATGCCAAGGTCGAGTTGACGCACTTGCATGTGCAAATCGTGTCGGATGCGTACCTCGAGTTCATGCGCTACCTCAAGAGCATCTACGGCTTCAGCGCGGACGAAGTCGCAAAGAATATGCGTCTCCGCGCGAAGCACCCAAAAGCGAAAAAGGACGAAGACGACGACGATGATACAGATGACACGAGCGACGACGAGGCCATCTACGGTCCCGTTAAGGGCGGTGGCGGGCCCCAGCCATCGTCCATGCCATCGTCCATGCCATCATCCATGCCATCATCCATGCCATCATCCATGCCCCCGTCCGCCATGAGCGCCATGGCGCAGACGATGATGGGGATGCCTCCCATGATGATGAACCCTTCTTCTTCTTCTTCCATGTCAAACGCGGGCCATCATGGTGCTGCTGTTTCTGCCGGGATGGCAAGCCCTGCTTCGACGGCTGCTGAAGCTGCTGCTGCTGGGCCTCTTCCTCCTCCTTCGCAGCCTATGATGCAGGCTCATGGGGCATATATGATGGCCAATGGGCCGCAGGGCATGTACTGGATGCAAGGCAATCCGCAGCAGTTTCAGCAGGGACAAAGTCAGCAGTTTCAGCAGGGACAAAGTCAGCAGTTTCAGCAGGGACAGGGCCAGCAGGGGCATTACATGGTGAGCAACCAGCCGGGGGGCATGTTCAACCCGGGACAGCAGCAGATGCCCGGTCCGAACTGGCCGAATGGGAACGGGAACTGGCCGATGATGCAGAATCCGATGCCGTCACATGGCATGAATCGCGGGAATGAGGGAGCGTCTCCGGTAGCACAGTCATAAACGACTTGAAAATCAATAGCAAACAGCCAAATAGATGCAGCTATCATACCCCATTCTTGATGCGTCCATCGGTCTGTCCATTCTCTCACCCTCGTTTTTCCTCCGACATTGTCCTGTTTGATTCATTATATATGCATGTTTATATATCAATTTCCCCTTTGAAGAAGCATCAGGTTATCCTAGCTTGCTATAATACTATCCCTTTCGTGTTCATACATCATCATCATCTTCAGCATCCCTTTGCAGGTATCATCAACTCAAAAACTTTTTCCATCACGCCGCCGCAATCAGCTCGTCAAACAGCGGCTTCAAGCTCTTTGCGCTCTTCTTGGGGAACCGCTTCTGCCCATTCTCATAATCCACATACGTAACCCCAAACCTCGTCACGTAGCCGTCCGCCCACTCAAAGTTGTCCATGAGCGACCAGGCAAAGTACCCCTTGACGTTGACCCCGTCCAGCTCCACGGCGGTAACCATGGCACGGATGTACTCGTTATAGTACTTGACCCTGAAGTCATCTTCGAGAATCTTCTCCTTGGGCAAGTCGCTCTCGCCCTTGATGCTCGTGCCGTTCTCCGTCACGTAGATGGGCGGGTAGCCGTACCTCTTGCTGATCCACACCAGGAAGTCGCGGAAGCCGGCGGCACAGGGGCGCAGCCAGGGGGACTGCGTCTCGGGGCCGATGCAGTTGCCCTGCTTGTTGGTGAAGAGCACGTCGACGTTGCCGACGGTGTCGTCGGCGGAGGCGGGCGAGCTGCGGTGGCGGATGTAGTTGGACGTGTAGTGGTTCATGCCGTAAAAGTCGTTGGAGCCGTGGACGAGGGCGCGCTCCTCGGGCGTAAAGGTCGGCAGCCGGTCGCCCAGCTGCTTGCGCATCGACGCCGGGTAGTCGCCCAAGTAGATGGGATCCGCGAACCAGGCCGTGAAGAACTCGAGGCGCCGCTCGGCCGCCTCCTTGTCGGCCGGGTCGGCGGCGTCCCAGGGGTAGGTGAAGTCGCCGTTGAGGACGATGCCGATCTGGCCGTCGCCGCTGGCGGGCTTGAAGTCGTCGCGGTACGCCTTGACGGCGCGGCCGTGGGCGACGAGGATGTTGTGGCCGACGGTCCACGGCTCCGAGGTGCTCTGCCGGCCGGGGGCGAAGGTGCCGGAGCCGTAGCCCGGGATGGCCGAGCACAGCGGCTCGTTGAAGGTGATCCAGTTGCGCACCTTGGGCAGCGCCCTGAACATGACGCGGGCGTAGTTTTCAAAGTCGAGCGGGAACTCGGTGCGGTTCAGCAGCCCCCCGTACCGCTGATGCAGGCCCTCGGGCAGGTCCCAGTGGAAGAGGGTGATGAAGGGCGTGATGCCGGCGTCGAGCAGGTCGTCGACGAACTTGACGTAGTGGTCGATGCCCGCCTGGTTGACGGCATCGCCGCGGCCGCCCTCGGGGATGATGCGCGACCACGAGATGGAGAAGCGGTAGCTCTTGGCCCCGAGCGACTTGAGCAGCGCAATGTCCTCGGCCGTGCGGTTGTACGAGTCGCACGCCGTCACGCCCGACGAGCCGTCGGCGATCTTGCCGGGCTGCGCGCAGAACGTGTCCCAGATGCTGGGGCCGCGGCCGTCCTGGTCGACGGCGCCCTCGATCTGGTAGCTGTCGGACGGGTGTAAGTGAGATGGACTATCAGGGGGGGGGCGTTTGAAGGGAGCATGATGCAACAACGTACGCAGCCGTGGCGAACCCCCACTGAAAGTCCTTGGGCAACATGCTTGCCGTCTCTCTGTTTTTTTCCTTCTTTCTTTCTTCTTTTCCTTCTTCTTCCTTCTTCTTCTTCTTCTTCCTCTTCTCTTTGTTCTCCGTCTTGTTGTTGTTCGTGCTTCGGACCGTAAGCAAGTTCGAGATAAAAACAAAGCGTGTCAATGACCAAGCTCTTTGAAAAAGACAAACACGCAACTCCTCACTCAGATAATCAACTCCAACTCAGGCATGCAGAATCCTCTTCCTAAATCAGAGGACAGACACAGACAAGAGAATAGCGTGTTCGTTGGTCCCCGGATATATATATATAAGGTACACACATTATAGACAACGCCCCCTCACCACCACCCCCAACTTTCGGAAAATTAACATGGAGAAATACATACAATGATGGGCTGCTGATTGCGATAGACCCTGCATTTTCCCGGATGGCTCAACTGTGTGCAGATTATTAGTATGTACCTGCGCATTTAGCCAGCTGGCCATGACCATTTTACCCAAGGGACAAGTTGCATGGGGAGGGTGGCTGTTTGCAACCTTTGAAGAGACTAAGATGCAAGTACTCAGGCAGGTAATATCACTAGAGTGAAATAAACCAGGTGGACGGGAAGGGTCTATGTACAGAGGACCCTGGAACAAAAGCCCCGTTATCCCCGGCTTATGTGTCCTTGTCTAGCCAACTCATACCCCGTCAACAGGAAATCTCCAAATGGTGATAGTAAGAGGAGAGAGGTGAGAGAGATGGTGTCGGAAGGATTGCACGGCGGGGATACCGAAAAAAAAAAAAAATCCAGTCACCTCCTCTTACCGTAGCCCTTTTCTACAGTATCCTAACCAACCAGCCAACCAGCCAACCACCTAACCAAACCCCCCCCTGGCCGATACAAGCAGAAAAGGCGAGTCACAAGGCAAGGCTAGCCGCACCTCAACGTAAATGGGGAAGCTGGAGAAGCGGAGGCGGGCGATCCGGACGGCTCCAAGCAGCTTAGCCCGGCGATGGGGGGAGAGGGTGTGACACGGTGATACTCCGAAAGAGCTGCTGCCGCTGCTGCTGCTGATTATCACTTTGATGGTACGCTGAGGGACGTTGAGAGGGGAAAGAGAGGATCGGAGGAGGAGGAGTGGTCGAAAGGTGAGAAGACGGGGAGATTTTTGCTGCCAGTAGTTCGAGGCATCGGGGAATGGCGGGAATAGGAGACAGAAACAAAGGAGTTGAAGGTATGGAAATCTGGCTATTCTGTCCGGCTTCGTTTCTTTCTGGTAAGCCGACGGATAGATTCAGCCGAGACAGCACGTGGGACAGTTGCCATGTAATCATGCAAAGGGGAATTGGATTGCGAGGATCAAACGCCATATTCCAGCCGAGTGCTACTCTTATAAGCCGCATGTTCCTTGACAACACTTTGCGGATGAATAGTACCTAGTCACATACAGTACTACCTACTACTACAAGTCTGAAGTGTACAAGTATACGCTGCACGCCGGCTGGAGGTGGCATTTATGCATAATAAAGACGAAAGGCACAAGCGTCCCGAGTGGTGACTCCAAAAGGTTTTGCGTCGATTCCCATCTGGATCTCTCTATATAGCCTCTGCTATCGAGTTACGCCTAAAGGCAAAATGATGAAAAAGGTGCAAGGTGGACAGACAACCGCCTCCCTCCCCAACCACTGTCTGCACAACAACGCCTGACCGAGGACAAGAAAAAAAAGAATTGCAACAAGAAGACAAACGATACAGAAGCGACAGCTCATATACAGACCGGACCACGCCAACCATGCCAGACACACACATTACCCCTGAACCACGAACGGCGTATCGGTTCCCCTTTTGTTTTCCGACAGCTGTTGTTGTTACACATCACTCGCTCACTCAGCCACTCAGTTACTCAGTCAACTCACTCGCCACCTCACTTGCACCTCTCACACACACACACACACGTGTGTGTGTAATACCCAAAGCTATTTGGCCCCCTCCCCGGTCAAACCTCGTGATGCTTCCTCTTGCCCAGCTGCTGCAGCGCCGCGTCGTCCGCCTCGCCCAAGTCCATCTCCCCGCCGCCGTCCGAGAACTCGACAATCTCCCACTCGATGCTCGCCTGCCCGTCGCGCGACCGCTGCGCCCCGTAGCTCCGGCGCATGCTGCCCAGGCGCGAGCCCTCAATCAGCGTCTCGAACCAGGGCACGCCAAACGACTGGCGCAGCGCGGCGCTCCGCTTCGCCTCCGTCGTCGTCGGCACCTGCTGCTGCTGCTGCTGCTGTTCGGTCACGGCGGCGTCGGTATCATCGTCGTCGGGAATCAGGCCCAGGTCCTCGAGGTCGCGAATGTCCTCGCGCAGCAGGCTGCCCAGCGTCAGGTTGATGAAGTCGGCCTCGCTGCGCGGCTCCTCGGACCAGTAGGACAGGGGCGTGCCGCAGAAGCCGCAGAAGTGGCGCTTGGAGTAGTCCTGGCTCGGGTGCGTGTAGACGCGGCGGATCATGGCGTGCGTCTCGTCGGGGAAGAAGGCGTACGTGGTGCTGTGGTACCACGACAGCGGCACCCGGATGTACGCGGCCAGCGGCGTCGCCAGGGGGATTTCTGCTTGTCGTTTGCGCACCCAATCGTCAGCTTGAGGCCCGAATCCATGATACAGAAACAACACAAACAAAACAAAACAGCCAAAGGTGAGCTCCAGACAAAGCTTCGTGGTGATGGTGGTGGTGGTGCGAGATGGTGGGGTGATGGGAATCAATCAATTCCGGGGATCGTCAACCATGCCAGTATATCCAATTCCAATCCCCCCTCCATTTCCTCACCAAACAACACCGAAAAAGCAGTGAAAACCCAAGCAATTCAACGTAGAACAAACAAACACAAAAAAAAACACCAGCTACTTACGATGCTGTGGCTCCGTGTTGAACAAGACCTGCGCCTCCTGAATGCCGTTCTCCGGAATGGCAATGATGTAACGATTCCGGCCGCATTGGCACCCGCCCCGCAGCGGCCGCGACCCGCTCAAGCTCATGATGGGAAGTTCTGACAAGAAGAAGAAGAAGAAACAGAGAGATTGTGTTGATGGAGAGAGAGAGAGGGAGGGAGAGTGTGGAATTGAGAGGTTGGTTTCGTCGGTTGTGTGTAGTTTTGAAAGGTGGAAGGTTGGAATTTGGCCGTTTCTTCACAAGAAACAAAAAAAAAAAGAAACCAAAAAAAGAATACGAGTAATAAACAATATGGAGAGAAAGGTTGCGGGAAGAGCAGGGAAAATAATAGTGTCAGGTAGCGTCCAGGATGGATGACGGGATGCGGCGGAATGATGCTCGGATGATACGATGGCCGGGGGAGCCGCCCACGGCTATTGGCCGGTCCAGCGGCGCTGGGAGGGGCTGCTGCAGAGGCTCAGGCGCTCCAGAGGCTGCTGGAGCGTTCGCTGCTTTGCGCTGCGTTTCTAGAATCGCTGAGGTGGTGAGGCTACTAATGACAGTAGGTATAGAGCATTCCCCACTGGAGACAAGGGGAGGGACAATGATGGATGCATGAAAGGAAGAGGAACAGATGCGAGATGCAGCATGATGAGGCCATGATTCAATCAGTAGACTTAGGTAATTCATTCTCTGACACAGATGATAGCAATACAAATGTACAGCGAAGAAGATGTGTTAGACGGTAGGTAGATGCAGAGACGATATTACAGCTACTAACTACTATGACAACGAGCACCCAGACAAGAGAGAAAAAAAATCAAGGGCAAAAAGAGTAGTCGAGCCGGGAGTCGAACCCGGGTCTGTCGCGCGCTCCGCATATTCTTGCAAACATGTGAAGCGACTGTACTAACCGTTATACGACTCGACCTTGTTTTTTTCATGTCGATTCGCTTCAATGTCTGTACTATAAAGCACACGCAGCATCATGATTCAGCCACCCTTCAACTTCAACATAAGGTACCTAGCTACCCTTGACTGGTACACAACCATTTGATGGCCACCCAACTTGCACCCAATCTTACCTACAAATACACAAAGTACATCTGATTAATGGATATCAAGTGAATCATTGGCAGTTGTTGAGATTTTGTTCTCTCTAGTATCATGATGGTTTTTATGCATTTACAAACTCGCTTGGTAGCATTGTTGCAAAGATCCATATCCATCAGTTGCACAAAGCTAGAAACTGCATATCCAGGCCTCTAGTATATACCAATAATACAAGATACACACACGGTGTCTTATCCAACATTACCTACATGTACAACCATCTCCTGCTAGGTAATCTACATATCCCCACCACACTCTCACTCCCTGCGCCCCGTCTTGGCCCATTCCCGCAACACATTCTTCTTAATCTTGCCGGTGCTCGTCTTGGGCAGCTCATCCACAATCTCAACCTCCCGCGGCACCATAAACTTGCTGATGCTGCTCTGGTGCTTGGCCCAGTCAATCACGTCCTCGCCAACCAGGCTCTTGCCCTCCTTGACAGTAATGTATGCCTTGGGCCGCTCGCCCCAGTGAGAGTCGGGAACGGACACCACGCCCGCCTCGAGAATGTCCGGGTGCTCGACCAGCATGCTCTCCAGGGCTACCGACGAAATGTTCTCGCCCCCAGAGATGATAATGTCCTTGGCCCGATCCAGAATCTGGGCGCTGCCGTCGGGGTGCCAGACCGCCAGGTCTCCCGAATGCAGCCCGCCTCCCTCAAACAGCTTCCGCGTCGCCTCGGGATCCTTGTAGTACTCCTTGGCGCAGATGTTGCCAAAGAACACAATCTCGCCAATCTCCTTGCCGTTCTTCTCCACGTCGACCAGGACTCCGCCGGGCTGGTCCGGCTTGACAATTCGGATAGGAAGGCTGGTGATGAAGCCGTGGCCCTGGCGAGCCATCTTGGCGAACTTTTCGTGTGGAGGAAGATCGTCCCACTCCGGCAGCACGTAACATTTCGTGAGGGGACCGTACGTCTCTGTCATCCTATGAGTACTGGGTCAAGGTCAGGGGTTCACGAGGCTTACCTGTCATGCCATAGACATGTACAGGCATGAGATTCAAGTTGGTCTACAAACTTGGTCAGCCGGGCAATGCAACACACGTTGTAGCTCTTTTCAGATTACTTGCCATTTGCTCAAAGAGATGGGCACTCGGCGGGCTGGCAGCGACAGTTACTCGGCACTCGTGAGGAAGCTTCTCTGCCTCTTTTGACGCCACCAGAAGCGTGTTGACTGTCGGGGCCGCATTGAAGTGAGTGATGCGCAACTCCTTCAACAGCTTCCAGATAAGCGGGTAGTCAATCTTTCGCAGACAAACATTCAAGCCGCGCACTGCGACAACAGCCCATGGAAATGTCCAGCCCATGGCATGAAACCTTTAGCAGAAGCACCATGGTTAGCCTGTCAAGGATAAGGATCATAGGAGAAGCTCGGTTGACATACATTGGAAGGGTCCAGAGGTACTTGCAGCGACCCTGGTTCAGCCCGGACTCGATAATGTTGCCCATGCAAGCAAGATACGCCCCTCGGTTGGTAAAGACAACTCCCTTGGGCCGAGACGTGGTGCCCGAGGTAAAGGGGATGGCGATCATGTCATCCTCGTTGGTGGCATGCGAATGGAGACCGGCCCAGCCTGCATTGCCACTGGAGCGGTCGTAGTTGAGTCCTTCCAGCACGGCCTCGTCAAAGGGGCCGCACAATTGGCCTTCCGTGGCGTCGGTGTCCTGAGTTGTGTCAGTATTCAGCCGTTACACGAAGCGAGATGGAGGTGAGCCGTACCGAATCAATGATCAGAGGCACCTTTGGGTGCTTTGCCTTGAACGCATCCAACAAATGGACAAACTCGGCATCGACAATGATGCTGTCGACCTCGGCAAACTCAAAGATGTAGGCAATGTCGTCGGGCTTCAGCCTGTAGTTTGCCGGCACAATCACGGCGCCCGCCGCCGGAATGCCGTAGATGGCCTCGAGAAAGGCCGGCGTGTTGGGCGCGAGAATGCCCACGCGCTTCAGGTCGTGCTTCTTGAGGTAATTGGCCAAGCCTCTGGCGCGGTCGGCGAATTCCTGATAGGAGCGGCGCAGGATGGCGCCGTTGGACGTGATGTGGTAGATTGCCTCGGCATTGGGCTCAATGGACGCGGCGCGCTCGAGGAAGAAGGTGGGCGAGAGGTGGTGGATGTGAGGAGGCGTGGCTTGATGGGGGATGAGATGGCCGAGGATGGAGCGGATGCGAGACGGAGGACCAGACATTTTTGATGAGCAAGTAAGAGAGGCCTTGACCTCGGGTAAGAGAATGAAAGACCCTGAGATGAGGCTGAAGGAAGGGATAGAGGAGGAGGAGGAGGAGGAGGAGAGAAAGAGAGAGAGGGGGGAGAGAAGAGATGTGTTATAATGAAGAGAATCGAAGCAGTGCGTGTCTAGACATACGATGGGCTGCTGAGACACCAGCACGGCATACGATATCTCTGAGATAAAAGAGAAGAAGAAAGGAAGCAAGAAAGGAGGAAAGGGGAGAAGAAGGGAGAGAAGCCGGCGCAGCGTCTTAAAGCAGCCAGACCATCGCCAGCTTGCCCTCGGTTCAAAGGCACCGGCTCCGGAGCGCGGCTCTCAGTGTCTGGCGATGCGACTCGCGGGACGGGACGGCTAATAGACCTCCAGGGCTCCAGCGTGTGCCTGGCCAGCAGTGCTGGCTTATAATATTGAGCGCTAAGAGGAGCGCTAACACCGCTGGACTATGGGGGAGAATCTGGGGACTCCTCCGCATTTTCTCGGCAAAGTCGAGCTGTTAGCGGCTGGAGCGTGATGATGGGAGCCAATGGGACTGGTTGTGTTTGCCGACCGAGTACCTTTGATATTGGATGTTGCTGCCATGCACTTACGTGTGCATGAGATCCAATAGAATCGGGAGGTATCCGGCTTCATGAGATTGAGGGCCTCAATCTAGATGAGCTGTGAGATTGAGTTGTCTGCTTTGCTTGCTGTGGCGCTTCGAGTGAGCTGGCAGTGGCTCACCGTTGCCGATCAATGTCACCGTCTGGCCGAAGCCGATCAGATACAGGGTGAAACGGTATAATCGAAGGTGACATTGATAACATGACCTTGACCGACTCCCTTTGTTCAATGCTGTTCTCCTTGATTTCTAAGTAGTTGAGCACTCTCATTCTTTATTATTTCAGAGGATGACGCGAATACTTCGAGTCTTTCTTTCTTGCTGCCTCCTCGGCGGTTAAAAGATGCCCCATTAGGTACATTAAGGTAGGGAGTACAGTACAAAGGCCCCTGCTAAAGGATGCCTGCGTATCGATAAGCCGATACCGCGATAACCCAGTGGAGGCTCCCAGCTCTGAGCTTCAACTCCAACAGCATCCCGTCCCGTCCTTCTCTACCAACTACCACAGCCGTCCTGTCGTCATCTCACCAGCTAATCCGAGTGCGGCCGCGTCCGTCTTGCACTGCGTCTCCCCCTCCGCTCTCTTATCTGCATCTTTCACGCCTCAACCATCATCGAATCGCTCCAGACTTCACCGCCGCATCTCCCAACTGGAAGCCATTATCCAACCAACACATTGCCTTTGCGATTCAGCATCCATCTTCATCTACCTTGCCTCATCTCACCTGTCCGCCGCCCAGGAGCTATAGACTTGACCGTTTCTTCTACTTTGACTTGTTCTACTCTTCTCGCCGTATTCATTCACTACAAGCGCGTCCGCATCTCGGTCTAGAAGCCCGATGGTTGCAACCTCGCGTATTTAAGCTATCAAAGTACGTGCCCTCCAAGTATGGTCACAGTTGAAACCCCCCCTCTTGCGCCCCTGGCAGCGCAACCGAGTGCTTCAGCCCAAGCTTTCTCCCCCTCTCATTTTCAGGAGAGTACCTGACGGGTCTTCGTCACTGCACTTGTCTTCCTAGAGTACTATCCATACTATCCATGGCCATCTTAGCCCTCAAGCGGCGGAAGCTTACCATTACGCCGATAGCTCTTTGCCATCGCCTTGCAGCTCATGGCTTCTCAGCAGCCCACCGACGCTCCCTCACCAGCTCGACCTACTTCGGAGAGAGGGGCCTCCTACTCCCACCAGCCCAACACGTCCACTACAGCCAGCATCGAACCTCCCAAGAGGGCTCACACATTCCACGCCGCAACACCCTCCGAGAAGCTTGGAACTGCCGGAGCCGACGCCGAGGCTCCCGACACGTTTGACACCGCCGACAACTCCGACAATGAAGAGTTCCCCGAGATCACGCGAGCCTCGATTGAGCTCGACGACCTCCCGATCGAGCTGATTACCTTGACCGACAGGTGAGGAGATGGATGCTTCACTCTACCCAACCCCACGTCCCTGTCTGACCGACTGTTGCAGCTTCGTCGAGTCACTCTCCGCCAAGGTCCATTCCACGCCGCCGAATATTGCCAAGCTATCGCAGCTGTTCCAAGAATTCTATGCCCAGGCCTCTTCACACATCGCGACACACGTTAGTGCCCTTGCTTCACGTCAGAGCCGCGAGACTTTCCAGCCTCCGCCACCATCATCCTCCGTCGCCAGCCGCATTCGGTCGAAAGCTGCCTCGTTAGGCTCAAAGGATAAATCAAAGACGGAAAATGAACAGCAGATGATTACGCCTGAAGAACTAGCAACTCGCAAGAAAGCACGCCGAGCTCTGGAGGTGAAGCGAAGCTTGCTCGAAGAGGCCGTGGAAAGGAGGCTATGCGAGGGTATCTACGAGCGAATCTATCGCCACAGGAGCACACAGGACGAAGCCCAGGATGCGAAGCTGAGATCAAAAACGGCCGCCTTATCCCTCGTGGGCATCGGGCCTTCAGATCTGGGAATAGACTTGGGCGAGGCGGAAGCGGAAAAGGGAAAGTCGACGGCCGAGAAGACAGAGACCATCCGTGCTCAGCTGGAACCAGCAAGAAAGGAGTTGATTAGGATGGCAGAGTCAAGGTACCCGCTCGGCAAGCTGAATCGCCTCAAGGCTGCACATAAGAGCATCGTCGATACGCTGGCGCAGTTCCATCCGTCGGCTTCGGCCGACGAAATCATGCCGATGCTCATCTACACACTCATCACGCTCCCGCCAGAACATCTTCACGTCATCAGCGACCTCCACTTTATACAAAACTTCCGCTGGGAGCAGAAGCTGACGGGCGAAGAGGCCTACTGCTTGACGAACCTCGAGGCTGCCATCAGTTTCCTGCAGACCGTTGATCTTGCCACACTGAGAGAGGATGAAAGTCCGTCAGGCCCCGTCAAGACACCCGGACAACCTGCGACTCCCAAAGTAGAAACTTTTCCGCCGGCGTACTCTCAGGGGCTCACGACCTCACCGCAGAGTACTGCTGCTGTGAACACCGAAAATGCCACAGCATCAAAGCCCGAGACGTCGTCTTCAAGCCTCAAGCCGGCGGCGACCCCCAAGAACAGAAGATTGAGTGACTTGGTCAATACCCCAGCACAGGCATTTGGCGCCGCTAGCGACGCAGTCTTCACGACGGCCGATCAAGGCCTCAAGACCATCTCCAACAGCCTAGGCGAGAGCTACAGCTTCCTCCTCGGCAAGCTTAAAGAGCGCCAAGAAGACCCCAAGGAGCCCATCGCCGTCCCCAAGACCCTTGATGAGGCTCGCAAGCTCGTGAGCACGCCACCCCCGGAAGACGAAGACAGCACGATATCGTCCATAGCCACGCCAGACCCAGACCAGGCCAAGCCCCAGAATGGCCGCCGGGATGAGCGCGTGTTGAGCATCATCGGCGGCCGCCGCGACCGCAGCACAGACAGCACTCGCAGCGGCCGAAGCGCGAGCTCCTCCAAAAAGGTGCTCTTCGCAGAGGACCCAAAGGCCGCGGCCGCTGCTGCTCCTGTGCCGGCGCCTGCCAGCCCGGCCATGCTGGATCAGATGCGCAACTTGAGCAACACGTTCAATCCCATGGCACGCCTTTCCGGCATCAGCTTGGTCCGAGGGTTTGGCAGAAGCGCATCCGGGCCAGTGAACCCTCCTGCCAAGGACGCAAAGGATACCAAAGACGCCAAAGACTCCAAAGATGCCGTGAAGCCAACTGATGGAGGCGACTTGGCAACGGTAAGCCCTTCTCATCTATCCTAATCAGCCCCTGTTTCTTTTCTCCCAAATTCAACCAGGCGATCGAATTCAACGAATCATTCTGCTAACCCATATATATAAAAAAAGGCCTTTCCAGACATCGCAGCCGTCCTCCCACCAAAAGAACCCCCCAAGATCCCTCCTCCAAACAAGCGCTTCATGGAGCTCCAGAACCCGGGCGACTTGCGCCTCAGCGAGGTCCTCGATCTCCTCAAAGACTATCGTCGGCTTGCCGGCGCGTTGAAGAATATGGGCGCCTTTGAGGACAAATGAGCAGGGCCAGCTTCCTCGTGGTCCCGTCTGACTTACCTTGCATTGACAGACTTAAATCTGCAGCTACACTGACAATTTTGGATACATTTCTTTACTTTGATTTCCTTGTCCCTTTTTTCATTCCCTTGGTTTCGGAGCTAGAAGTAGATGGGCAACATGTGGCGGACTATGCATTGCTTCATACAATATAGGGCAACTGCGGATAGACGGCATTTCGGTGTTTTTAGGCGTCACAGCGGAAGAAGAAGCTTGAATTCGTTAAATCTCGTGTTCGTGTTTTATTCACAAGCACCAATAGCTACATTATCCGACCAACTGCCCGCTATGATAAACGTGAAGTCGTGCTCCAACCATGAGCAGGCGCACTACCAAATATCGCTTCACGAGGCTCCTGTTTTCGCCACCCCGAAGCCAAATCATATTTTCGTGAGACAAGACAAGGAAACAATAGGAAAGGGGCAAGATAGAAATCAACAACAAAACACATGTACGGTAGTCATAGAGCCGTCCTTGGACGCTCGTTAGAACGAAATTAAAAGCAGGTCTATCTCATATCCACGGATTTCTCTAAAAAGCAGAAGATTCAATCCGCCGCGCTTTGTGTGGGAACTCGTAGCTCGACATATGTCGCAGCTCGTCGTCTTCCTCTATCCGAGGTTGCAAGTGGGCGCTCGAGGGTTCTGGCAGCGCGCCGGTAACGTCCACTGAGCGACTTCTTTGGTGTCCCTCGACTGATCTTCCCCTAGGACGAATGACTTCCTGGGGAACGACAGGGCCAGGGTGCAGTAATTGTGTTATAAGGCTGCTGTTGGCCCGCTCGCGACTCCTGCTCCGGCTGCGTCCAGTAGTCGCCTGGCGCTGCAGACCTGTGGTGGCGCCGGTGGACACGACAGTGTTCGTTCGGGCAAGGGCGGCCTCGGACTCTTCTTGTTCCCTCTTCAAGCGAGCTTCGCTGGGCAGGATAACAGCGCGGTCAAGGCCATATGGTAATCCACGATGTCGACCACGGATTTGCATAGCCACGATAATAAGCTTCCCGGGAACCGAGAATTGGGAGCAGAGAGACGCATTGACGCCGGGTACGCCCATGCTGAGGCCGACAGTACCATACGCACTGACAATCTCGAAGAGTACGGCGAACAAGTCGAAGCGGCCCCCAACAATTTTGCCGCCCTCGGTGATGGCGAGAAGGAAAAAGCCTAAGAACACGTACCACAAGTCGAAAGATAGCTGGCGTCGCAAGTGAGTGCCGACATAATCAAGAGCGCTTGCTTCGGAGTCATCGTCGTTGCTTCGATCATGATACACGCCCAGAGATCTCTCTTCATAGACGTTGGTTCGTCGAATCGAAATGGCGATGGGAAAGACGGATATATACATCATTATCATATACAAAACCGGCATCGCAGGGTGCAGGTCAGACATGCTGACGGCGGAAAAGCCGGCTGTTCGGGTCGATGCAGCTTGGAAGAGGCCAATGACAACGCGGTTCCTGAGAGGGAATTGGGTGATGGGTTCTGCGCCAAGCTATAAGAGGTCAGTAAGAATAGTTAATGGTAAAGGCCGGGGAGAGCGAGGACTTACATCGAGGACGATGAAGAAGACAAGATCTATGACGTTGAGCAAGACGAGAATCCAAAACAGCCACCAGTTTGCGTTGGACGGGAAAAGCAACGTAAAGCATCGACGCGGATGGTCAAGCAGGAATCGAAACTCTTCCCAAAGGCCAGTGCCTCTCGAGGTGAACTTGGAAGCGACCCATATCATGAAGCGCAGCATGACGGGGAATCCCGTGTTACCAATGATGATGAAAAACCACATGGCCATCAGAACCCATTCAGAGGTAGCAAAAGAATTCATGCTGTCTGGGGTCAGAGTAAATCCCACGTCCATAAAGGCCATGTTAGAGGTCCAAAACGCCCACCAGACCCTGCCTATGGAATCCTCCTTGAGGATGTTTCCGAAATGCTGGTTGGCAAGAATGTAGGGAAGCAGACAGACTACGGCCAAGACGTGGAAGGCGAAGAAATAGACCATCAGCACAATGGCTAGAGTTCTAAGCGCCCGATACTCGATACCGCCAAGCTCCTCCCGCTGTTCGAGGGTGAGGCCGAGGAAGTTTGAATTGCGTCCCATGGTGGGCGTATAGCTGAGATACGGCATGTCGTCAACTTTTTCTCGAGTCAAGGCGGAGCGAATCGTGTCCATGGTTTTAGTTCGCACCGGGCGCGGATTCGGAGTCCTCGATCTGTGTCTGGATTCGTTGTCTTCGTGGAGCTTGTCTTGTGACCGGTTGAACATGCGCGGCTTCCGGAACCTCAGAGCATCCAGGGTGCCACCGATGGCTCTAGCATCTTCCTTGATTTCGTCTCGCCTGTGATGCTCGGGCTCAGCAATGGTGATGGTGGGCTGTCGCCCATGGATATTGTTGGACTCGCTATTACGAGAATCGGCAGTTGTCTGGCGACCAATTGGCCTATCCTCATCCTCCTGCTGGTCGTCCTCTTCGAGGCGTCGAGGGCCCAAGCCTCTTTCGGTTTCCCGCGGCCCGGGAATCCGGAGCACTTCGTTGTCTTGGTTTCGCTGCCTCTCCAGAATGGCAATGTGTTCGGCATTGGAGCGCCGCTGAGGAAACTTGGTAGGGTCGCTGCCAACGCCGTCACTTCTCTTAACGGTGTCGGCAAACGTGATTGCTGTTGTAAGTGGATGATTTTCTGGTCGACCGCCGGCTGCAGAGCTATTCTGATCGGTGTTCTGCGAATTGCCTTGTGGATGGGGCTGATCTAGAGGACTGATGTCATCTAGATCATCGCTCTTGTGCAGGTCGTCGGACACTGTCGTCGTATCACTTTCATCGCTTCTGCCAACGGGCTTGGGATCGGCCTCTGGAATCTTGTCTAAGAGAATGCCGTCATTGGTGATTCGGTTCGTTCTCTCGCCGCCCCGCGGCACTATAGTGATGTGCCTCCCGTTCACACCTTGACCATTTTCGAGTTGGCTCAAATCATTTCGTGCCTTTGATTTGGACTTGCTGAGAGTTCGGCGACGCAGTCGAGCTTCCTGGACCCAGTGCTGAAACCTCTTCTCGAACCAGTACAGCCTGAGAAACACGACGCATGTATGCAGTGTGATGGGGTTGGACAGTAACGAAAAGGTGTAGATCCAAGACTGTTGGAACCCATTGAGGTTGTTGACGTCCACAGGGTTGAGTCCAGCTTGGGTATTGGCACCACTACCAAACATGAGAGCATCTATAAAGTGAAGCTGTCCCTTACCACCGGCATAGATGAGAACGGAAGAGAGCAGTGTTGCAAAGATAATCCAAAAATCTAAAGGCGCAACAGTCAGTCCGGACGTGCTCTAGTTGTGATGAAAAGCATATGGGAACAAGGGTGTCACTCACAGTGAACAGTGATGAAGTTAAAATGAGGTGTCTTTGACACGAAAGCGGGTTTGGCAGCCTTGAGCTGCGCCGCTATAAAGGCGCGAGTGTCGTCCAACATTGTGTCCGAGGAGATGGATGATAGACTCCAAATGTGTAAGAGGTAGGTGCAGATGGCTGCTCTCAGGAAGTAAAGGAGGGTTCAACTCCGACTGCGCCAGATGAAACGCAATGCAAGTCAGGATTCGATGATGAGGCTGGCAAAACGACGTATGTGCACGAGTGTAATGGGTATCGGGGGCAAGATGGAGTTTTCTTGCACCAGCTGAAGATGGCAAATGAGGTTCGGTTCGTGTCGTATTAGGCGTGAGTCCAATCAAAGGACATCACAATCAATATAACGCAAAAAGTCATGATCGAGGGCAATGCAAGTGGCGAGGTGTGATTATCGTGAGGCGACCATGTCTGGTCAGGGGTAGCAAAGCTCGTAGTGGAAAGTAAAGCTCACTTGCAGTTGTTCCCGGGAAAAAGGAGCTGAAATAGAGAGCAAGAAGAGGGTCAAGCGATCGAAGGTGATTGCAATTGCGATACAAGTGCGATGCTTGACACCAATGTAGGCGCTGCTGGAACGAGCAAGATGGACAGAGGATAATGCGTGCCCGACGAACAACTATGCGAAGTGGCGGGATGGGAGCAAGTCTGCTACCGACAGCTTATCAGAAGGGCCAACAGCTTTGTATGCACTCGTGCTGGCAGCAGTGCTGACGGGCTTTGTGCTTGCAAGGAAGCTGTGGTCTGTGGAAGCGAAGACGACCAGGATGGCGCTGATGCTGCTGAGAGATTGGCGAGAAGGAAGATCGTAATTGGGCGACTCCTCTTGCGAATTGGCCAGGCGTGACTGCGACTCGTGGACTGGTTTGCAGACGCCTCAACGCCTCCAATCAATCTCTCGGGAGGTGGTTGCTATTATCGTCCCAAGGCGCAATTCCACACGGCTGAGACAAAGGTGCAAGCCGAGCAAAAGACGGTGAAGCTGCTGGAAGACGAAGAATAACCAGTGCAATGATAGCCGATGCAAAGGTGTACAAGTTTTTTGCTGCAAATGTCGGCAGCAAAACAGGGAGCTGGGATCCCCTTTCCCGCAGAGGGCCCGTGGGCTGATGTGATGCGCAGGCTCGCGATTGCAAGGCGCCCTCGTCTAGGGTCTCGGACCTGGATGCCGGGGTGTCTCGCTGGGTGTACTTCCTGTACTCTGTACCGAAGACTAACAGGTAGGTATGTGCCTGTCCTGTTGTGCCGCGTTACGCTGCGTTGCACTGCGTGTAGTATCCCTCTGTAGCACCCGACAATCCTGTGCCAGCAGCGTCGACGGAGCACCAGCAACACGGTTGCCGTATATTTGTAGTGTCAAGAGAAGCGGCGCGATTGTGCTGTCACAGCGGCCGCCGCAAGTGACTGCTGAGTGATGCCGGGCCTCGCTGGACGAATTCCCGCGGCTGCGGCAAGATGCCAAGCCCCTTTGGCGGCGATTGGTGGTACGGAGCACGGCGAGCCAAGGATGGGTGGATGGAGCACAGCCAGACGCAGGCGGTTCTTGACGCGCCGCCAAGTGCGAGCGTTCGGCGTGTGTCTTATTGCGGTTCAAGACGCTTGTTTCTCTCGGATTCGAAGGGCTGATGGAAGTGGGAGCTTGGAGATGAGGACAGAGAATTGGGAGAAGAGAAAGAAGTTGAAGTTTCTCTCAGCCTCTCAAGGTAGGTAGTCCTCTACTAGGTAAGAACAGGGAAGGGGGCAACAGCAAGAGCGGACGACCTGCGCCTTCTTCGTGTGGCTTCCTGGGCTGCTGCCGATTTTTTTTGCGCGCTCTCCGTTTGGTTCTTTCCCTGCCCGACCAAACGGGGCCGCTTTATGCCGAGACAGGCTTAGCAGGAAGCTTGGCCCAGGGCATTTTCTGGGACTTGCAGCGTATTTTCTGTGAGTGGGAAGGTGGAAGGCAAGAAGGCTAGAACGACTCAGAGCCCCCACATACGTCAGTCTGGACTGGCCAGTGCATTGACTGCAGTGGTTGGCTGGATGGAAGGAGAGAGTCCATGCGCGTATCTCGCGTGCTGGGGGACGGAGTAGCGCCTGCTAAGTTGAGGCCGGACTGCTGCGGCGGGACTCTGCCGCGGGGAAAGTACCGGACTAACAGCTGTACCTTCTGTATAGGTAGCAGTTCCATCTCTGCGGAGTCCACGATGCTTCCATGAGCTCATTCATCTTCGTCTTTTTCGTTCCATCATTCTCAGGAGCAGCTTCGCTTGTGATTCCCAGGCTCTTTCATCCACGATACTTGGTAGGTTCAACTCAACTTCAATCACACAATCCCAGGGCAACTGATCAAAACATGTGATTCAGTTGGCAAAACACCTCACACAGTGCCTCAATTACACGCCCCTTTCTGTCCCAACCCAGCACTAACTCTCTGACGGCAATTCAGCACCAGCCACGCTTGTTCCAGCTCGTTTCTCAATGGGTTCCCCCCTAGGGGTCCAAGGCAAGAAGCGTCAGCCAACGCCGAACGATGCCGCTCACATGGAGGCCTGTTGGGAGGCCCTTCTCTACCTAGGTAGGTAGGTAAGTACCATATAGTACTCTCTCACAGCGTGGTTTGATTTCCGATGGAGACAAATGTCCTTGTTACTCTGGTTGTCTGAGTTCTTTATTACCGGGCGGTGTTTAATACTACGTACCTTACCTTACATTGCGTTTGACGGATTTGCCGCAACTGCCGGGATGATGGTCTACCTATTCCACAGCTATTCCACTCGGTGCTCCGTATCATATCATTTATAGTATTGGTTGAAAGCTCACTCAGCAGCCATCTACCAGCTGTTTCTATCGACTCACACGAGACAAAAAGACGATTCGAAATTCTATAACCGAGCAATCGACCCAATAATCTATCAAAGCATAGCCCAAAGCATAGCCCAAATCGACGCATCACCAGCACCAACATTGGCATGATTGGGCATCAGCCAGACCACCAACAATGATGTCACCGCCCTCTTGTTATCCTCGGGCCCTCATGCACAGCCGATCCCCCAAACATGCGATTCCATAGCCGCGCAACATTCTCTCCCACTGCGGCACTTTATTCTTTCCATTTCCCCCTTTGTTTTTTCCCCCCCTAAGCTTCCATTCCGGTCATTGTCATTCACTCCTCGTCCCTCTCCGGCCGGATGCAACATCCGCCCCTAATCATAAGGCCCGTGGTTTCGCACGGACTTTGAACAAGTGACTGCAACCCTCCCACTTGAGGAGAAATGTGTCGTGTCACGGCCGTAACGTGAACACACGACTAGTATTACCGTCACAATCATCCATGGCCAGCAAGATAAATAGCCATCGCGATTCTCATGCAAAGGCACGATTCATCACTACTAGCATAGCTTCGTGAAACCTACTCAGCGTTACACAACAAACATGCAAGGGTAACTCACGATGTATTTCCCTCAATATCAGGACTTGATATATCCAGTACGATTCGACATCGTCCCTCCCTCGACCCAATGTTCTGGGACCAAGATTGCACTGGACACCTGATGCCATCTCTGCCTGCCATACGCTCCGCTCGTGTAACACCCCCCACGAGGCAGCATACCGGCCACCAACCGCAAATCAAAAAGCACACAAATAAAAACAGACACTGAATGAATATTCGATGGTCATCTTCAGGAAAGCCTTGCACTGCATATGCATGTCTCACCAGAATCCCCGACATGAAGCAACCAGCCAGCTCATCAAGTACTCGTCTGTCCTACTAGTATCCGCCCTATCTCGTCACCGATATCAATCTTCATATGTATCATACGGACTTGACAGAGAAAAAAAGCCAACACCACCTCCATTCCAAACCTCCCAGTGACCGAAAGTGTTTGCTCAAGCGGCCGCCGATCTCGCAGTAGTCCACCCATCCATCCATCGTCATGAGCCTCCTCTAATGACATAGCATGGTGTTTCCCCCCTTCTCTACTTTCCTTGGCTCCGAATGCTCCTACATACATACCTGCCCACCCGTGTAAAAGCTTCGGGCATCTCGCAATCATACTCAACCTCCTCTTCATCAGCTCAAAAACCCCTCGATCTATCAAAGGCCTCCATTGCCGGTCAACGTACGACTGGCGGTCACGAGGGCGCCCACGGAATGAATGCATAGCATGCATTGCAGCCCCCAAACCACTTGCTAGCACCAGCAGGGCTGTGTTCCAGAAATCTGCATGTTTGTATTGGGCAATGCCCATTATCATCTGATATTGTAATAAAGCCTTATAAACTCGGCAGTGCAAGTACCAGTCTTTCGCATATTTGTGTATAATCCAGGGATAACGCCTTCCACCAAGAAGAAGACCATTGTTGCTTTGCGTCCTTTGCAAAGCCCTCCGATGAGTATATATATGTCCTGTAACGCCTTTGTCCCAGATAAATCATTGATACTGCCGAGCCATCCAATATGAACCGCTGAACCTAAGAATAAGATGGAAAGAAAAGCGTAACCCTGAGAAAGGGAAACGTAGTGATAGAGCCAGAGAGAACGGTCGCCACCTAACCCAAGGCGGCGCGCCTGGCATTCTCTCGCCCAATCTTCTTGAAGAACGCACTGCTCTCCTTCTTCCCCTTCTTCACATTCATCTTCTTGTTTTGCTCAATGTAAGCCATGTCTTGGCCGCCGCTGAGCTCGCCCAAAGTGCCTGCCGTGCGGCGGGCAGCTCCCTTCTTCTTCTTGCGGCCCATTGTTCCGCTGTGGAATAAGTCGTCCGTAATGTCTTCATCGTCCATCGTCTCGTTCTCGACCAGCACCTTCTGCAGCAGCTCGCGGCGCTCGGCAGCGGTCGCAAAGGCCAGGCCTGGCGTCTTCTCAATGTTTGCCAGCTGGGTGATGACCTTGAAGGCGTAGCCCTGATCGACCAAGAAGGCCTGGCGCTTCGACGAAAAATACATTTCCTGAGTGTCTTTGGAGACGAGCGAGTAGAAAAACGCGTTGAAGCCCTCGTCATTTCTGCGCTTGGCTCGAAGAATGCGGCCTAGTCTTTGCGCCTCTTGACGTCGGGAACCGTAATGTGACGAGATTTGGATCAAGCAAGTGGCCTCGGGCAAGTCCAACGACGTGTCTCCGATCTTGGACAGGAACAGGGTGTTGACCTGGGGGTTGTGTTGAAAGTTTTCCAACACTTGCAAGCGTTCCGCCTGGCCGGTTCCGCCGTAGATGAAGGCCTTACCCAGCTTCAACGCATATGCTTTCAGAGCGTACACGTTGTCTGAGAAGACAATGATTTTGTCGCCTCTGGACTCGTGATAGTTAATCAAGTATTGACAAGCCTGAAACTTGCGCGGGTTCATGATGTAGAGGAGATTCTTCTTGCGCGATGGCGCCCGAAGATACTCGTCGTAGAACTCGGTGGGCATGGGGCACCAAACCTCGGCGCACTGAACGCGGGCGATGTGGCCCTGCTTGGACAGCTCCATCCAATTGGCCTCAAAGAGCTTTGGCCCAATGAGAAAGTTCAGATCAGAGATCTTGTCGTCCTCTCTCAGCAGCGTGGCTGTCAAGCCCAGCTTGGAATGCGTCTTGATGGAGGAGGTGACCTTTCGGAAAATGTTGGCGGGCACGACGTGCACCTCGTCCAGAAGCATCAGACCCCATTCTCTCCCGGTGAGGAACTTCATCATCTTCTCGGCATCGTACGATCTGGCCCTGGACTGGGTGACCATGGAGTAGGTGGTGACGATGATGCCGGTGCTTCCCGTGAAGACGCTGTTTTTTGAGTCCGACGTGAAGGCGACAATATCGTCCGGGTTGATGTTGGACCACTTCAGGAACTCGTTTCGCCATTGCACCACGGACATGGAACTCGTGCACAGCACAATGACACCCTTCTTGATCGTGCACGCTGCGGTAATGCCGACCAGCGTCTTTCCAGCGCCGCAGGGCAGCACGATCAGGCCGCTCTTGGCACGTCCGTTTCCAAACATCTTGCTCAGGCTCTTCTCCTGATATGGACGGATCTGAGTACCAGGCTTAAGATCAATATCCAGCGTCGCATTAACTTCATCCCGGCGGAAGTCGTACTCTTCGAGGACCGGAAATCCGAGGTTGAGACATTCCTTCTGCACCGTCTCAACGTCTTTATCGGCAATCTCAAAGGCGTGCGTCACCTCTTGATCGTCGTCATCCTCCTCGCCGAGGCGAGGCCCTATTTCACTTGCCGGCAGGGCTGACTGGCCATCGCTCGACGGGTCGCCGTTGGCTGGCTGCAGTCCATTCGCCTGCTTGGCTCCTGCAGCATTCTTCGTACCGGGGATGACGAGGCTGCCGAGCTTGGGCGCGGCTGACGTAGTAATTTCTTCCGTTCCTTGAACGCGGAGAGGGCCAATCTTGGGATTCTTGAGCAGCATCTGCAGCATGTTGGGATCCGGGCTCTCGACGTAGTACTTGGTGTTCTTCAAGACGAGCTTGACCTTGCCGTAGCTCTGGGTGCAGCTCTCAATGAAGGACTGAATCTCCTCCGGCAGCGGCGTCTTGAGAAAGCGGTCAAGAGTGTTGATGATGTCCTTGGGCGACAGACCGACAGAGACCGCGGCATAGAGACTGTGCGTGGTGAGGGCATATTCATGCATAAACGTCGGCCGAGACAGGGGTTCGGCAATGGTGATGAGGAAGTCTTGCGCCTGCTCCGCCAGCGGATTGAAGCTCTCCAAGATGATTCTCCCCTTCTGAGGATCGATCCAGAGTGGACGGTTCCTGTGGTCCTTCTTGAGCTCGAGGTACGAGAAGTCGTTGTTGCCAAAGATGTGCGGGAGCGGCTCCCGGATGTGGTGCTTCTTCTGATATCGCCCCAGCGAGAAGCGATCTATGTTCTTGTCGATTTCCTGCTCCAGCTCCTCGTCGACGGGCGCGTCGTCGTCTTCCGCCACTTCATCGCCACTGTCAATGCTGCGGGGAGTCGTGCCCCCTGGCGTCGATATGCGCGAGGACCGGCCAGCCTTGACTCCTCCCTGCGTGGCGCTGGTGCCTGCTTTTCGCTTCGGAGGCATCGTGAGAGTATGATTAATGTGAATATGTGAAGAATTACGGAGACGTTGTCTGCGAAAAGCAGCCGCTGGTGAGTTCAAGAGAGCGGCACGTCGTAGCTGTGAAGAGAGCGAGGGTTGTAGAGCAAGGCAAGGCAAACGACTGGGAAGGCTGAGAAGAAGTTGAAGAGATGGTGAAGTTTAACGGCTTGTCACCGGGAATCACAGATGACCTCGAAGGCTGAGGATTCAATGCTGACTAAGGAATGGTGACAAACTCGCCGCTATGTAGACGCGCCACAGAAGACTCAAGGAGATCAGACGGGTCCGATAAGATAAGCCTTTTCGAGGCGGGTAAATCAGCAGCTTGAGGTAAGGTAATCAGGGGAGGCCAATCGAATGCACTTAAACAGCCCCCGCCAACAGCACTTGATCGAAGACCGACTTCAAGACCGGAAGAAGATGCACCACGATCTTTACTAACATCTGAGTACATGAAAAGAGACGAATTCTAAATCTTGCTGCCTTCTTCAACTTGCTTGAGTACCTATACACACGTTCACTTCAAAACGAGACGCTGCCTCAGCCGGTGTGCCTGTACCTACAGCCTCTACAGCTTCTACGACTTCCACGTCCTTCTCTCACGATGTGGTACGCACCCAGACGCGCAACCCCAACGACGCTCCCAAGCTGACCAGACGTCAATAGCAAACACATTCTCAACGCCCAAGTCGCCATTCGGTCACCATGCTGTACGTCATCTCCAGATACAAACCCCCAAACCCCAAAACAGCCCGAACCCTCAACCTCATCCCCTCCCACGATCCAACTTCCTACTCCTCCTCCCCCTTACGAACCATCTCTCGCATTCCACGACTCCCCCAATCCTAACACAAAAAAACTCCATTAACACCAAATAACAAAGGCCGGAAATGGTTCGACTGCGCCGAATGCCACGCAGAGCAAGAGTCCCACCCCCTCCTCCAAAGCTTCGAAATGACGTTTGCCTGCAAAAAGTGCAAAAAGGCCTTCCGCAAGGACGCCCAGGAGTTTGACGAGAGCGACGAGTACTGCCCCCACTGCGACAACCACTTCGTCATCGAGGCCAAGACGCCCAAGGCCGCGCTCACCATCGAGGGCGAGGACGTCCGCATGAACAACAAGCTGCTCAAGGACGAGAGGGTCCGGCAGGATGGCCGGAGGACCATTTTCGATCCGACGCCGGATGCTGACAAGCTCGGTTAGGCAATGGAAATTGGTGATATAGTTGGGAGACACGGAGTGTGTATATATTAGCGTGTGCATATACGCATGGCCTTGTCTGGAGAGTACATGTAACGGCGTTGCAGGGCATCACATTGATGGGAGTTTCTTTCTTTTCTTTACTTTGTCTCATCTGCTGTTCTTGTATACGTTGATACAGCGAGAGCAACATTAAACTCGCGCTCTAATTTGCATTCCATAGGTAAAATACCATTCATCATTCTTGGTCTCTCTCTCATCTTCTCTATTCAGCAGCAGAGTCATCGCCGCTCCTCGTCAGAATGGCAGCGCTTCCAGTGCCCGGCGTTCGTCCCGTCTTCTTCCTGGCAGCCTCCTCCTGCTTCTCCTGCTCAATCTCCTTGACATAGCCCTCAATCTCGTCCGTCGGCAGCAGCTCCATATGCGCGCCAGGCGCCATGAGGGCAATCTCAATGTTCTTCGCGCCGGTCTGCACCACCTCGAGGAGCGACTTGATTGCTAGCCGAATGGTCGTCTCCCGGTCCATGTCCTCCTTGTAGTTTCGCTCCAGGAATTCTCGAACCGTCTTGCTGGAGCGGCCAATAGCATTCGCCTTCCTGTAGTCGGGGGGGATTAAACGTAGTTAGCCACCATGACAAGACCAAAATCGAGCCACCCATGATACAAGAAGAGAGGAGGGGGGGAAGAGGCCTCACCAAGCTGAGTAGATGCCAGAAGGCTCAGTCTGATACAACCTCGGCACCTTGCTCCCGTTGTCAAACCCAACCACCAGGGTGCTGATGCCAAACGGCCGCACGCCTCCGGCCTGGGTGTAGCGCTGCTGCACGCCGGCGACGTATTTGGTAATGTACTCGATCGTGACGGGGTCCTCCACCGACAGCCGGTGCGACTGGGCCTCTAACCGCGCCTTGTCGACCAGGATTCGGGCGTCTGCGTTGAGGCCGGCAAAGGCCAGCGCGACGTGGTGGTCCAGTACCTGGATCTTGGACGGCGTGATCCTCGTGTCCTGGAGCTTCATGGCGGACCGCTTCTCGCATCCCAGCACCACGACGTCCTTGCCCTTGACGCCAACTGCGCATGTTCCTGTTTTCGGGGGAAGAGAGAGAAAGGGTCAGTTCGATGTTGGGGGAGGGGAGGAGAGCAGATGGGGTTCGGGCTTGTCGAAGACGGACCTCTCTTGACAGCTTCGCCGGCATATTCAACCTGGAAAACGTGTCCGTCGGGGCTAGAAATAACGTCAGATCGAGGGAGTCGTTATGGAATGAATCGGCCGCAGCAGCACGTACCTGAAGACTATAGCACAACAACAATGTCAGTAACAACAGCACATCAGATATCGAGGTCAGCCAGACTGATGCGGAATGAACATACCCGACAGAGCTCTGTCGTAACCAGACGCCATGGTTCTTGACTATTGCGGATGAAAGCCACACACTCTCTAGGGTACAAATTCAATCCAAGCGGCACGCCAATGCTATGAGGTGAGAAAGCTGTTGGTGTTGAAGTTGTTTTTGTTCTGCCGCTTCAACGTTGATAATTGGGGGGGTTTGTTTGCGATATGCTGGTCTGGCTGCAGCGGAGCTTCGTCAGAGTGGCAGCCTACCTCACTAACCAGAGCAATGGCGGGACACTTGCCAGAAAGGCTGGAGCTGCGCCTGGCCTGGAGCTTCCCTGTGGCTGTGGCGTGTGGGCAGTCCGGACGGAGAAACGTGATGGCGGGGGCCGGGCGAGGTACGTACATACTCGCAATCACATGACGTGCGTGCTCTGCTGAGGACTCACTTACACGACAACTAATCCTAACACGATAGTCAGATCGAGCAATTCTGAGTATGATATGGGACACAGAGAATGCTCATGTCAAGCATGAGGTCTTTACTACTCATGCAGTGTATGTAATTTACATAGCATACCCTGTCCGCCAGCCAGCACCCACCGTAACTACCTACCTAAGCCATCTAGGTATGTCCGCACTGTCTTTCGAGGCAAACTCGCCTTGCTCGCCAACAACCTCACATTTCTTCCACACTGTGTCACCGTATACCACCTGCAGCGCTATTCTTAGCCACGACTTACAGAGCCATCACCGGTCTTACCAAGACGCAGGCGTCACCAAGAAAAAGAAAAAAAAAGGAGAGATGGACAGGATATATAATATTCGTAGTATGAAAGCTATTGTACAAATTGTTGGTTTCTGCTCCTTCTCTTATTTTTGCCAAATTCCACTTCCTCAAGAAGATGCCTTGCGTCTCTGTTGTCCTCCTCCCGCACTATATCCTTGTCCTTTCTCCGCAGCAGACCAGCTGCCTGCAATATAATGGTCTATCAGATCTATCACAAATTGGTTTCAAAGGGCTCCTATTGCCGCTGCTATACAAGTTCTTCATCACGGAAAATATTATCGTTGTTTTCTTTCCTCCTCTTCCCAAAGTCTGACAATCCTTTGTCACTCGCCCCCTATTTTGTCAACACATACTCACACGTTCTTGATTAGAACTTGGCCACTTCGGACCACTTGTGCGACTGCAGGACACTAGTCACAGCCTGTGCCTTTGCCCACAGCCTCTTCTTGAAGCCGTCTAGCCAGAGAATTTCAAGCACGCCATCCTGCGAAGCGGCATTAACCTCCCGATAAAAGTCCAGGGCAACCGTCATCGGTCCCAGGAGCAAGTCTGGCTGGACAGTCAAGTCAAGCGCCGAATCCAGCCCTCGACAGATGTTAGCCGCCAGCTCTCGCCCGTCTTGGTAGTGAGTCGGGTCAATCTGCAGGTTTGGGGGAAGCTCCGGCCACGGGGCAGGGTAGGCATCGACAACTGGCTGGAAGAAGGCCATGTAGATGTGCTCGATGCAGCGGTGGAAGGGAATCATGGCCATCCAGTAGTACACAAACATCAGGCTGGTGACTCCGTCCCTGAATGTGTACGCGTTGGCAAAGGGAATGGCGCCGCCGGGGCTCCGGAGCTCCTCAGCCCAGAACGGGTAAGGGTGCTCCTCCGTTCCCCTATAAGCCTCCTGCAACCACTGGCGAAACTGGCCGTTCACGACGAGGCAGTGATGGAGGAGTTCTTGGGCTCGCGTTCGGCGGGCAAGTGTTGCATCGAGAAGCAGAATTCGGTCGACCTGCTCGAAAAGTGCGGGAAGCTGGAGGATAATATCAAACAAGTGATCGAGGGTCGACTTTGGATGCTGTTCCCATGGCAGCGTCGTCCACTCCAGTCTCCTCAAGAAGGTGTCCCGTCGGCTCAGGAGAGCAATGCTCATCTAGCGTCCACCATGTTAGGGTCCGGGGGCAAACAAGGCAGGGAGAAGATGGAACCCGATTCGGGAACGCGATCGAGGTAAACTTACAGCCACGGGGCGATACACCCTCACAAAGAAGTGATGGTTCGGAAAGGAGGCGAAGTAGTGCGGACCCAGTCGTGTCATCTGCTCGGGTGTGAGCCTCCATGACGCGCCCGAGGAGTCGTGCTGGTGTAAGTCATCTTCGGTTAGCTCGACCGGACGGCATCAGAAGGAGGGGAGGGATGGAAGCAAAGATGGAAACCTCCGAGCGAAACGGGCGAAGAGGACAACCATCACGGGGAAAAGTCCCCGAACACACAGAGCAAAGCTTACCTCGAAAAGAAACGCGCAGTAGCTCTCTGTCGAGTCATGCTCAGCATTGGTGGCCTTTTGGCGCACGAAACATTGCGCATTCATACCAAAGGAATCGTCCGCCACCGGCAGCAACTCAGCCGCCGTGTAGGGAGGAAACTGTATGGCACTCAACAGTCCCGTGGGCGATGCATCGTTGCCGTCGCCGCCGGCCGGTACTTCGAGTCTCGCCATGTTATGCAGGCTCGTCTGCAGCGCCGTGATGAGCGCTGGGAATCCGGCTCCCCCTTGGCCGCCGGACGACAGTCGAACATAGTCGTCCCATGCGGAGGTCAGTGGTGCCAGGGGCTGAAACAGAGGAGAGCTGCTAAAGACGCTGCTGCTTCTGCTGCTCTCTGGCTCGTCCGCCTTGACGCTCGGGCTGGGGCTCGCTTTGGGCTTCTTGGAAGGCGTCGTCTTCTTTGGGTGCGAGGCGACACGGCCTTTGTTCTCCGGCGTGCCGGTGATGAAGACTCGCTCTCTCTCGTAACCCTCGCAAGTTCTGCCGCTGCTGATGCAGTTTTGGCAAAATGGTCGTTCGTTGCTACACTATTCACTCGTCGTGTTAGTTGTTGCCCATGTTGTGTGTGTCTCTCCGTCTTGACTGTCTCTTCTCTCTTATTCTCCTTCTCCTCTTTTCACTTCCATCATCTTCATCCCCTATTTTGCACAAGTCCGGAATACAAGCAGAGAAAACAAAAGACGAAAGTACACACCTTGACTCGACGCCTGCGGCACGTCTCGCACCCCTTATACTTGCCAGGAACACCAACCATATCGTCAATGTTCGCGACCGCGTATAGAATCCGGGTTTATGGATATACGTGTATATATGCGCGGTGGCAATGCTTAAGTGACTGCCTTAGTCTGTGTGGGCGCGTGTAAGAGTGGAAATGGGCCTATGCGTGTCAAAAGTCCGTCGGTATAGACGCGCGTGTGCGTCAGTCTGTGAATGAATGTCCAGCCTTTGTGGGGGGGCAAAACGGCGCTTGTTTCTTCAAGCCTTTTCCGGGAAAAGAAAGTAAGAAAGAGAGACGTGAAACGAGGCGAAAGAGAAATCGTCCAGTTTGGGATTCTCACAAATAAGCTGTTTGGTCGGTTGCCGTCTGTCAAACCTGGCCCGCAGTTCGTTGCTCCTCTTGCCACCGCTTATCCTCTTTGCATCATGTTCGGGACGGTCTTATACTTGTTTGTGGAAGGGAGAGCAATGAGGACCGGCGTTAGCTATAGGCCTCCTGGACAAGCATGTCGTGGGTACACGGGAGCCATTCCGGCTAACAAGGTACGGAGGTTGGTCGATGGGGGAGCAAAAGGTAAGGGTCGGAACATTATACGGAGACGAGGCAAGGAACAGGCCCAAGTCGGGCCAGAACCACATGGCAGCAAGCGTCCCATACTGGAGGGGCAAAAGAATGGGAAAATAAAAATGGAATGGATGCTCCCCACACGAGATATGTCCAATCTCGAGCGCCAAACGACCTGTCGACGTTTGACTCTGGGACGGATTGGGAGACACACAACTCCGCCTTTCGTCAAGGGCCGTTGCGAGTGGATTGTGGATTGGTGGCTTTCCGCACCAAGGCCCGGCAACCACCGAAGCACAAACATACGAACGTCGACCAGGCGTCCGGCGAATGGGAAGGCTGAGATGGCCCGTCTCGGCCTCAGCCCCACGGACGACCATGAGGTGCAAGGCTTACACCAACCCATTGCCGGCCGGTTCAGGGATCAGGGGCTCCGAGGCCTCTTGGGACGCCGTCTCTCGGTCCTGCTCTTAGACTCGTCTGCCTTATTCTCTGCGTCTGTATTGACCCTTTTCCCTCCCCCTTCTGGTGCTCCAAGCAGGGCAACTTCCGTGGGAAAAAGCAGGTCTTCGTCCGCCCGGCATGACGCTAGGACGGGCAGCCCTCTCTGCTGCAGTCCCACCATCTTCTTTCTGGCACTAAGTTTCGTAGGGCTGACGCGGAGGGCCAGCTGTACTCCTGGTTGGCTGGCCCACCGATACGGCTGAGCGCTGTCGCCCAAGACGTCGTGTGTCAGCGACCAGACGTCTGGACAAGGCGCGGGCTGCCATTGGCCGGCTCTCTGAAATGACAGGAATATGACCTATGAGAAGCATCGGTGGGATCTGTTGAGCTGTGGCCTCCCGGGACGCATTCGTGCCTCTTTGGGCTCTCGTGTGGCTCCCTCGACCTGTCCGCCGCTCACCCTGCCCGGCAATCTGATAGGTCGTCCAGGGGGGGGGGCCCTAGCCGTCAAAAAACCCCCCCCCCCAGGAACCATCCGAGGTCCAGCAGCCTCGCCAAAGCCGGTCGCGCGATAGTACTCGTAATGCCTGTAAGTCAAGTACGGATGGAAACAAACAAGTCTTGCAAACAACCCACAACCCACTCGACAGACCGCCGGGGGAAGAGGACACACAGCGCGACAAATAGGAGAACTTGCAAAATATTACTTCTCACGGTGCTCTTGTTGCGGACCAGTTCTTCCTTGCTCGCGTCTGGCCGTCTGCAGAATCCCGGTGTCGGCCGATACGGAGCCAGATCGGGAAATGGCGCCATGCTCAAACGAGTTACAAGATGTGAGCAGTATGCCTAAGGGGATCCAGGGGGGGGAGAATAACCCTCCCACGCACGAAGCCGTCCGCATCTGCCATGACTTACATACATGCAAAAGGCCCAAATGGGAGCCTGCACTTAGAGCCGACCGCCCAAAGGCACCGTCATTACTATCGCATCCCCGCCGCCACCGCTTGCTGCTCGGTCCAAGACCCCGGTCAGATGTATTTGTACGGATTCATAATGCCATTCTGCCATCAGCCATTGTCAGTTGTCAGCCCTATCGCTTCGCAATGGGTGTAGAGCTTTGCATAAGGTGCATCGAAAGGGGAAGAGGATGCATATGCGCGGGTGAGCGTGAGCGCAAGTATGTGAGTGATGATGCGTGCATGAGTGGAAGGTGTGTGCATGTGCGCTCGGGCGCGGGGAGGAGGAGGATTCTGCAACCACCAAATGGCGCCCTCCTTACAACGGACATGTGATAGGCAAGTGTGCCATCAAGGGCCGCCATGGCCATCGGAGGGTCAGAGCAATCAGATCATGCAGGAGAAGGTTCCGGTGGATAGGATAGGCGAGAAGACAAGCTTGAAGCAGAAGCAGAGGTTGAAACAGGCACCAGGGTTGGGCAGCATACGACAGCCGTCAAACGACAGCTAGACATGGGAGGGGGGGATGCTGCAAAGATGCGGAAATGGCGAGGGGTGACTTACCGGATCATAGAGATTCTTAATCTGCTTCATCAGACCAATCACCGTGTCGTTCCGGCTATACTGCACAAACTTCTTCTTGGCCAGGCCCAGCCCATGTTCGGCGCTGATGCTACCGTTGCGCTTCGCGATCCATTCATACACAAAGGGCTCCAAAGCCTCCTCGACCTTGGCGTCATATCGTCTTACGGCCACATTGAGATGCAGGTTGGAGTCGCCCATATGGCCGTAGCCCACCACTGCGCTCACCGGATGCTCCTCGGATTCGCCGATCAGGCCGAGCTTCTCCATGCGCGCCTTGACGTCCTCGACCAGCAAGTACATCTCGGCCAGCGGGATCGAGACGTCGTACTTGTAGACTCCACCGCCGTGGCCAATGCATTCCGTGATGCTCTCGCGCCAGCTCCACAGCGCCTTGGCCTGCGACTCGCCCTGGGCGAGGACGCCGTCGACGACGATCTCCTTGGTCAGCACGTCCTCGAGGAACTTTTCCAGCTTCTCGTAGTCGTGGTCGCCGTTGGAGCCACTGGTCTCGATGAGGCAGTAAAAGGGGTGCTCGCCCTCGAGCGGCCGGTCCTCACCCTTGATCTGGTGCACAATCTCCTGACTGCGGGAGTCCATGAGCTCAAAGGCAGAAAGGATCTCGCCCAACTGCTTCTTCGCCTCCCGGAAGGCCAGCTGTGCCTTTTCGTACGACTCCAGGCCAAAGAAGGCCACGTTGACGGCAGCCGAGCGCTGCGGGCACTGGATGACCAGCTTGGTGATGATGCCAATGGTGCCCTCGCCGCCGATGAAGAGCTGCTTCAGGTCGTAGCCCGTGTTGTTCTTGCGCAGGGCACACAGGTCGTTCATGACGGTGCCGTCCGGCAGCACGGCCTCCATCCCCAGGACATTGCCGTGCAGGCTCCCGTAGCGCAGCAGTCGCAGGCCGCCAGCGTTAGTAGCCACATTTCCACCCACTTGGCACGATCCCTTGGCTCCTAGGTCGAGAGGAAAGATGTATCCCCTTTCAGCGAGGTACTGATCGGCCACCTCCAGAATGACTCCGGCATCCAACACGAGGGAGCCGCTGACATCGTCGAAGGAATGGATCTGGTTCATGCGACTCATGTTGATGATGATTTCGTCGAAAATAGGCACCGAGCCCCCAACAAGCCCCGTGTTGCCACCCTGCGGCACCACGGCCAGCTTCCGCTCGTTGCAGTACTTGAGGATCTGGCTGACCTCGTCGGTCGATGCCGGCTTGAGCACCAGCCGACTCTGTCCTCGGTACTTGTGCATCCAGTCCTCGTTGAAGGGCTTGAGGTCGTCCTCCGCCGCTGCATTGGCGCCGTCAATCACGGCATGCTCTCCTCCCAGCAGCTTCTTGAAGTGCGCGACATCCTCTGCGGTCAGTGTTGCAAATCTAGCATCCCTCTTGAGGCCCGGGTACGTCTCGGACGTGAGCTTTGCCAGATGCTGCACTGCAGGTGATCGCGCCAGCAATCTGGGAGCCGAAGTCGCAAGGCAGCGAACAGGCGCAATTGAAGCGCGAGGCGCAAGGCTGGCGCTGCCAATGGCAGCAATTCGCCTGCTGGGCGCCCGCAGAGCCTGCGAGAGCCTCGTTCGTGCCACCATGTTCTGCCAGAGGGGAGGGGAAATGCGTTGTCGTGAGGCAAGGAGGGAAGAAAAAAGAGGGAAAAAAGAAGAGTGAGCGAGAGAGCGGAAGTTGAAGCTTCCCGTTCGTTAGCACCTTCGATCGGCTGTCGATTTCCGGGTAGGCAAGAGCCGGACTGAGCTTACCATAATTTTTCTCCTTCGCTTGATAGGTTACAGCCAAGTATTTCCTGCTTATATACGCGCCATTATCTCGCAATTAGGCGTCGATTTGAGATGGCACTAAGACGCCCTTGGCTTAATTCTCAATTGCTTCTTGGGCAATCAGATGATTCAAACGCTCTTGAGCTGCAGATGCCTCGATCCTCGAGTGGACCAATTCGCCTCCGAATACGGAACCCTGCACATCGCCAACCAACAGATTCGATATGCGAAGGACCAATCGAAACACAAGAAACAACGACAGACGACTTCAGGTTGATGGATAGAGACTGACTGCCAATTAGTTTGGTTACCTAGGTACCTAGTATCTAACGTTGTGGTACAATTAATTCAACGTGAGGAACTGACTACTATAAGATTGTGTCCAATTTTTTATCCGCTCAGCTCCATCACCAAACAAATAAGAGACCAAGAAAAGAAAAGGAAGAAAAGGTTAGAAAGAGTAATAACACCATTGCATGCATCGGGGGTACCAAGTGAAAACACCGCTGCCTCTCCAACCAGTATCCAGACGACATAGGAGACAGGAACTCCGCGTAACGCGCCGGTGTATGCGCGACAGGGAGAAGGGGAGGGGGTAAAATGGGAAAAGTATACAGAGAAATATACGAGAGGCCTTCACAACATGACGGTGGGCCATGCGCAAAAGATGATGATGATCAACTAACCACGGCCTATTCTGCGCAGAGCCGGATCATCACTGTCATCCATGCACGCCGTTGACCTTGGAGTCCTTTCGGGGCCGACTATCGCCGATGTTCGTTCTATCCTGGAGCACACCGGCTGGTATATCGTCGTCCGCATCGTCGCCACCCATCATCTTCTCCATGAAGGAGATGTAGTCGTACTGGGCCTTTCCTCTGTCGCGTGACATGTCCGGGCCGTTGTGCGGCGGCATCATGTTGAGGAGGGTGTCGATGACCTCCTCCGGCACGAGACTGTGGCGCAGGTCCATTTCGGTGACGTACGGTTTGCCATCCGCAACCTCACGGAATGACTGGAACACCTGCTCGGCGGTGTTTTGATCCTCGGTGACATCGACCATGAAGCGAATGAACTGCTCGAATGTGACATATTGATTGCCCCCAGAGGTCTCGACAAAGTAGTCGTGCATCTCTTCTTCGGAGAAAACCAAACCCAGTGAGGCCAATGCTGCGCTGAATTCGAGTTCCTGCAACGAGTTTGACGCGTCGCGGTCAAAGTGACGAAACACACTCTCAAACTCTTCCAGCTGGATGGGCGTCAAGTTGGTCATGTTGCGGGCAACCATCTGGTTCTCCAAAAAGGACAGCTTCTTCTGAACCGACGACCTTACTAGTGTCAGTTCGTACGCCAATTCGTCGTATGTGTACGTGGTGAAGTCATTCTCCTCAATGTTTGCTTCCTCACACATTGCATCCACTTCCGCAATGGTGCTGAGATACCGATCAAGGGGCTGCAAGTTGTCGCTGAGCTTCTTGACATGATGCAGCTGGTCTTCGATATCGCCGTCCAGGCCTGAGATGGCAAGCTGCATGGTGTTGAGAGCCATCGCAAAGTCGTTGGCTTTATCGGCAAACGACTTCCTCAGCGCGTTTTTGATACTGTGACGTTGTTAGCCGGATGGTTCTGCCGCGTTACACAAACGGGCCTCGACCTACTCTCGAATTGTTTCATTGATGAGCTGTGCGCGCGCCATCTCGCTCTTTGTGAGACCCGACCAGTCTCTTTCAATGACCTCTTGGCTGACTTCTGCAGGAGGCTCATAGGGCCGCAACCGATAGGTACTGAGCTTCGTCTTGATGTTTCCCAATAATGTGGCGAGCTCGCTCTTCTCGGCCACCCACTCGCGCTTCTTGCCCCTCTTGTACTCGGAGAACTCGGCCGCCTGGGCCTTTGCATCGGCGTAGGTGCCTTCGAACTTGGCCGTGTGCCACTGGTCGATCTGACCCCGAATGTTCTTGAGAAGCTCCCTCATTCGCCTCTCGTAGGCATTCTGCATCTCCCACGCACCCTGCATGTTGTTGAAGAACTTCTCGACTCGTCGGCCTGCATTCTCGACCTTTTCCATTTGGGAAAAGGCATGGAACCAGTAGGCAATGTACGTCATCAAACTTCGCTCGTCGGGCTTCGCCACGTCGCAGACATCTTCGACGTCCAACAGCTTGGGGATGCCAATCTCTTCGTGGGCAATGTCAAAGGCGAGCTGCATATTGCCGCGGTGGTCCGACTTGTCCAGGGTATCAAAATCGATGAGGTCCGGGCGGTGAATGTCCAGCAAGGCGCAAAAGGCAAGGCCGTCGTTCCAGCTGCTACTAAAGTCGCGAACTTGGACCTCGTTGTAGCATGCCGTCTTTCGCTGACACCACAGGAGCAGGCCCTCTTTGGCGGACATGCCCTCCTCATTGATGTCACTGATGGTGAAGCGGAGAATCAATGTCCAGATAAGACCGAGGACAATTTTGCGGTTTCCATCGACGACATCCTCGGCACCAATATTCGTCATCTGGATGCCCCTGGATCTGATGTAGTCCAACGACAGGTTGGCATTTTCGAACTTTTGGACGCGAAGCTTGGGGCGGGAGGCATATCGACCGAGCGACTCGTGGGAGAGGCATTCGAGCAAGTGAATCAACATGACCTAGTTGAGCGACCTCCATGTTAGTGGGGGACGAAGTGAAGGGGAAGAGAGAAGGGATAGGATTTAAGAAAAAAAAAAGGAGGAAGAAGGAAAAACAGCAGCATCGATGTGAGAATAGGCTCGACTTACACCATCGCTAAGATCCGGTACCAGGTCCTTGACTTCGAGATTTCGAACTCCAATCTTTGTGTTGAGCCTGGTCTTTGTCAGCATGCTGCACACGAGGGGGTCGGTTCAGGAACCACCGAGCCCTTTCCGACATTTTCTCTGTGACGGACAGGCAGGTGGGCAGGCGGCGGCAAAGTAGGAATCGAAGAACACATACCATTTGGTGAACGTCTTCTCCTGGACCGTGATCCATCTCTGCTGCTCCGAAAGGGTCATCCTGTTGAGGACTTGGTCATGGACCCCCCGAATGGACGACGAATCGACTAGTACGTCTGCAGCGGATGCCTCGCTGTCGCTGTCGGGCTGGCTGAGGTCGAGGTCGAGGTCGAGGTCAAGATCAGACTCGGGGTCGGTGTCGCTGTGGGAGTCTGCCGGACGAGGTCGTCTGGAAAACTTTGCAGGCTTTGGCGGTGGCTTTGGAGGACTGGAAAGCTTTGAGCGCGTCGGAGACTGGCTCAGGGTCTTGGTGCCCAATGACGAGCGACGATTCTCTGACCGCTGGAGTGCAGTGGTGGCCGTAACACCGGCACTGGCCTGCTCCTTGTCCCGCCCACTCCGCTGAGGGTCCGAGACGCAGCGTGGCCGGGGTAGCGATACCGAGAGGGGCGATTGCAGCGCCTGAGCAGAGACAGGCACCAGGTCAGCCTCAGCCTTGGCGGCACTGACAGGCGATGCGAGTCTGGAGACGGCCGGAGCGAAGACGGGCGAGCTGGGGGGCGTGCAGAGGCCCAGCGAGGTCACGCAGGTGGTGGGAGCAGCAGCAGAAGTGACACGAGCACAGCGAGACGAAGCAGAGGCAGTCGGGGCAGTCGACGTGCGAGCAGCTGTAAGGGTCGTGGTGCCACCAGCAGCCGTTGCAGTTGCAGTAGCACCAACAGCTGCAGGGCCGGCAGCAGGATCAGACGGGCTAGTTGTAGAGCTGTTATTGCTAGAGCTGGAGCTGGAGAGATGCTGATGCTGGAGCTGGAGCTGGAGCTGGAGCTGGGTCGAAACGGATGAAGTGGCGAGCTTGGTGTCGATGATATTCAGGCCAGAGGGGCGCTGGGGGGATTGTAAACAGAACTCGGGGAACTGGTCGGCCAGCTCTTCGCTGCTGCTGCTGCGGGCTTGCTGCAGCTCAAGCTCCTTCCAGGGGGCGGTTCCAGCGGTGTTGGCGCCGGCGTGGGTGCTGACTCCAGCGGCCTTTGCGCTAAAGCCGGCTCGGCCAGTGGGCGTGGGCGCCATCTTCTTGGGCGCCTTTAGCGGCACGGCCCCTGTGGCGGCGCCCAGGTGCAGGCTGTGATAGGCCATGGCGAGGAGCGTGAGCAGCAGCAGTAGCACTACAAGTGGCAGCGGTAACAGACGGTCGTCGTCTTGGTACCGGCACATGTACAGGTACCTTTGATGCGGGGCGGTATCTTATCGATAAGACGGCTCGGGGTGGCTTTACTTCTAGCTCAGCCAAGAGGGATAAGGTAATATTTGGGGAGTTGCTTTTGACAACTCCAAGAAATTAACGACAGACGATGGATGAAAATATTATATTATGCTTTGAAGCTAGTTTACTTACTGCTTCTGTCTCTTGCTTCTGTCTCTTCTTTTCTTTCTCATTCTTGCCAGGAACTCGACTGTAATTATACCTCCGGACGAGCACTTGGATAAGATGTATCGGAAACTTTGCTGGAGTTCCCTGCGGGCAACGCTCGACAGGTGCTCCGTAACAACAGACGTGGCACCGTTGAAGCATCGTCACGGTCTGGGCGATTGGGTCTTCATGCGCCGTCTCCGCTGGGCCACATAAACGGACGGGCAGGGCCACCGCGTTGCATTCAGCCAAGGGGTTGATCCTTGAAATCGCGAGGCTTCTTGCTACTGTATGTACCTTAGTATCCGCCTGCAGCGCAAGATTGGGGCAGCCTTCACCTCACCGATCGTCCAACGAGCGTCCAGCTATCATTCAGCCAGCTCCCAGCTACTGTGCATACCAACCACCTGGATTTTGAAGGAGGAGAAGGAGGAGGCGGAGGAGAGAGAGAGAGGCAAAAGAATGAGGATCAATGGGGAGCCTCCTCGAGCACCTTTGGAGCGAGACCTGGCGTGCTGCTACTCCATCCTCTTCATCCTCTGCGGTATCTGCAGCTGGGCCTCCATGCCTGCCGCGGACGTGGACTTACAGGTCGCGAAAACGGTGATGGAACTCTATCAAGCAAGGCCAGCAAATCGCCAGGACTTCGCTGGCGGGCGCCTCGACTGTCGCTTCGCTGCAGGACTGCTCGTTCTTGGCCCGCCCCCCTCCACTCTCCCACCCCGTGATTGCGCGGCCGTCGGTCGATGCTGCAGAAAACAGGCTCGAGGATCTGCTTTGCTGTCAAGTGTGAACATGGGCAAACAGCGTTGCCGCGTTACGCCTCAGCCGTGATGATCAATACTCGGCAGCGCAGATTCTCGTGGCTCGGCAGCGCTCGATCCCCGCATGATCCCGGACTCTCTTATTTGACCGCTTCCTCCGGATCACTCACTCACGGTCAATTATGGAGAGGGATTGTGCGGATCAAAGAAATGCCTGGTATTCCTGGTGGCGAAACACGCTCTCGAAGAAAGCCTCGCCAAACAAACGCGGCCCCTATACCACGCAGACCAGACCTGCCAGCTCCGGGGAATATGACAGATCGTCTTTCACGCGATGCAGTCAAGGATATTTGCCGAAGCATCGAGTCTCTCTATTTTCCCACATCATGTCACATCGATATCTGACGGAGCTAACGCGATGCCAGTTGCCATGGAGCACGAAGCGTCAACAACTGCAGACCGGGTCGACTTCACAGCACGGTTGCCACCCATGTTGGAGATGCCATGTCTTGTCGATATCTCACATCGCCATTGGTAGCATGATGTGGCCCCTTCGGATTGTTAACCGTCAGGATATTTGCCTTCCATGTCACCCCAGGCTGGCATTGACCTTGCCGACGGCTTACATCTGCTCCATCGTGTTTAGCTTTTGTCAAGCTCGTCAAGGTTCGATGTGTGGAGGTCTTGGCGGATGAGCGGCCTCGCATGACTTGGAGTGCCGGAACCTATGTGCAACTCGGTGATTTTCTCTGCGTCTCCCACTTTTGCGGTGGGAGTAGCCACAGTTTCCATGTTGCTATCTGGAGATGCATGTTTGGCCGAGCGTCGGATGGATATTGGAACTGGATCTCTTGCGGTTCCCATTCCCCGTCAGAGTCGGCGAACCATCGGACCACCTCGCTCGTCTCATGTGCTTCCATGTGCTTCCACTTGAGAGGACCCGAAAATCTTGGCCAGGCATGCCCTGCGAATTCTTCAGGGCTTGTGGGTAATTGACTACATGACAGAGCTGGGAGAGGTGATCCTCCATGAGGCCGAGTCAGGGATGCTTTCGAGCCTTGTCGTGTTCACGATGCTTATACAAAGCGGCCATGTGGGCTAACTCTGGACTGCATTGCGAATCCGCAAAGAAATGCTGGATCTGATACTATTATCTTCATGCGGCCAAGAAGTCCCGGGCTATCAAGAATTGCTGATGGCGGAGTTGGTGCCGTCTGCCGGGCTGTCACTGGGCTAGGTTTGCTTTCCACTCTTTACTCTATGATGCTCTAGTGCTTGATCCTTACAGTTGAAGCCCATTGGGTAGAGGAGATGGTTTTTGTCGTAGAAGAAGAGTCCGTATGAGTTAGGCACTGTAGTGATTGCTTCCTCCCGATGACTCTACAGGCTCACAACATCAGTGCCTACCTACTGCTAGGTACTCAAACCAACATTAAGTGTTACCCTACCTTATGTTTTACGGTAAATTAAAGTCTGATAGTAGTCCTTGTTGAACATGTCTTATCGATAGGAGTGCCGTGACTTCACATTGCAATCCGCAAGGTACATGTAGACACACTCACGAGCCATGTCCGTCTCGAGGTTGAGGCATCTCAGTCTCTGGAGAAAAACCATCTGCCAACACTCGTCCAAGCAAGTGAGTCTCTCCGGCCGACTCCTCCCCCTTGAACCGTGCTCTATCCATTCAGATCATTCCAGTTCAATTTGTACATTTTCAAACCATATCATACAGAGCCCATTAAACGCCGCCTCTACCTCGTGATCCTCTTGCCACCCGCCTGCTTCGCCTTGGACCGCAGCGCATACCTCTCCTTCTTCCAAGCCGAGACCAGATTATCCACGCTGCCCATATCATGCTTGGGCTGCCGCATGTACGTCAACCTCGCCCTCCTGGCCCTCTTGGGCCTGCGCCAGATAATGTCAATCCCCGTAACCGTCGGGCTGTAAATCTTGAACCACATCTCGACGCCGACCTTCATCATCTGGCCGCGCAGCAGGATGGCCGTGTCGACGCCGCGCCGGCGCAGCTGGATGAAGACG